>NC_140960.1:103447484-104149984 GCF_014529385.1 Adiantum capillus-veneris | reverse complement strand
TTGGCACCTCTTAGCAGCGGGACCCCTCCCCTGTCTAGGCAATAGCGATGTCCCTATTGGGGGGGGGGGGGGGGGGCCTTCTCCTCAAAAATCTTTGGCCCTTTGCGGGCGCGGGCACCTCCCCTTACCTCTTGCCATGTCATCAGCAAAATCCACCACCACGCGGGCGCCCCGCCTCGCCAAAATTTCCACCAACGGCCATCAAGTCCGCCACTGCGCAGCGCCAGCGCTCCCGGCCATAGCCAACGAGCTCCCAAGGAGCTCACTCCTTCTTATGTACCATAGAGAGTCCACGTTCCACTATATATAGTGTGGCATCCCGTCAGTTTACAGCGCATATGGGATTATAGCGCGCCACATGGCGGCCCATCAATGCCTTGCACCCCTAAGGGTTATGACCCCCTTCAAAAACATGTGGAAAAAAAACCCCTTTTTTCTTTGGTTCCCTTTACCAGCTCCCATTCTCTGCTCCCATGTTATATTGCTGAGCTGCAAAGCCCGGATGGAATCTTTCTTTGCCGGCTTGCTTCTCCATAATTTGCATTGCTACCCGACTTTTCGAGGCCCAAGATCCGAGGCCACCAAAACACGATCAAACTATCTGCAATCAACTTTGGGCAAAGGCACTTCAGCTTACGACTTCCATATCTTTCCGCTTCGGACTCCGTTTGGCATGCAGTCACTTCCTGCTAGCTCCGTATGATGCACACCCTACTCTAGAACTTCGTTGAGGCTCAAAAGATGCGAGATGGCACATTCTCCAATGCGGCCAAGTGGGCTCAGACCCGGCCCCCTGAAAAACTTCAAATGATCATATCTTGCAAACCATGGCTCCAATCCGCAATCCGAAAAGACGGGTAGACTCCAAGAATTGAGATCTACACATCTATACCTCAAGTTCTACTTGGATCACCTGTCCCAAGCTGCCCTGTCCGGCAAAAATCTGCAAACCACTAAAGCTTCAACCTTCAATAACTTGGGCTCCGTAGCTCGGTTTGATGAGCCGTTTGGACCTGCTCCTTCATCACTTCAAGCTCTTCATTCCTAGATCCAAAGGCTGCAATTTACATCTCCTTCATCTGATACCCCAATTAGCCCATTATGGAGCCTTCCTTGGCCTATAAGTGGCATCATGCATACACCTCCGTTGCTACCTGCCATCCCATGATTTTCCTAGCTGCTCCATCCCTTTGCCATGCCTCTGCTTGCCTGCATACATCTGTCCATGTCACCTTCTAGAGTCGACACACTTTGGCTGCACCAACGTTCATCAAGTCAATCTTGTGTAATAGTCAGAGGGATTCTAGTGGTGTAAGTGATGTCAAGAATAGTACTGCCCCTATGTGTATTCATGGAAGCCCTAGACGTTGTCAATCCTAAAGGTCCTGTTTTTGGGACTCGTTCATGTCCATAAGAATCCTCTATTTTAATTCTCAAGGGGATCACGGCTACAGTCTCAGTTCTAGTGTGTGTAGTCTTGGTTTTTACCTCTTCTAGATTTACATAATATTGGTGGAGTGGTCCTCCAAAATATGTATACGTCTTTAACTCCTTTCAATCCATTGGAGAATACTTTTGGCCATACTTGTCCATTATGAACACTTGAATATTTTTTCCCTCCGTGTACATGTAAATATACAAGTTTTTTCGATCTGTCAATTCTTTGATGCGAGGCTCGTCGCATCTGTAATAGAGTGTTTGTTCTCCATTATTGAACTTATAAAGCCCTGCATATGTGTTTTCTGTGTTAAGGCACTCTGTCTCATTGGTCCGTCTGAGTACCACGTTTTGTTTCTCCATTTTGGGTGGTGCATCGGCCACCTCACTATCTACCTTGTCCTTTGTGCCGGTCATTCCCCATTTATCTACAATAAAAGGGTTATGAACCACTAGGTACATTACTCCCTCTCGGTCAAAATATCTATCTCCGTCATAATCAACATCTACAAGGTCTTTGAACTCGCTCGGCTTATTTTCCAACTTAACATAGTAGCGGTCCATTCCATCCTTATAGATTTTGGCCTTAAGCACATTTTCAAATTGAAACTTCAAATACAACAATTTTACATTAGATGCACGTTGAGAAGGACCTGCACCCATCGATGTTGTTCCCTTAGGGTTTGACTTGTTAGAATCTTTAGTCATGAGGCTATGTGATCTCTCAGACGAAGTGTCAGAGAAACTCTCCTCGAAAATGGGTTCCAAAGGTGGCAGTGGTCTTTGGTCCACACTTTCTTCTGTCGAGTGATTACTCCCTTGATCAAATATGTTGAAGTACCTATTCTGGTATAATCTTCGTGACCGCAAATTCATGAAGAATTGGTAATACAAAACCTAAACCAACTACCTCATTAAATAGTTTGAATCTCCCGTTTGATCTTGCTTGTTGGGTAGTATCTTCCAGTACCTGTAACCTGTCAAGAATTTTCTTGATAGCTGTGAGCTTACAGCCGTTTTTGTTAGTTATTGCTTTTAATCGACAAAACTTAGCACACAATTCCCTACACAGCCTCAACAATTTGGGTCCAATCTCAATTTTGAAAGATGCACCAGGTTGCTATGGACTAGCTCTTTGTATGGTAAGTTTCTGTCTCTGTTCTGACTCAGAGGTACATGAACCACGATCCAAATTGAACTTTTGTTGCCATCATCAGCTTTAACATAATTAAGAGGTCTTATGGTACCCAAATTTTTGAAAATGAACCTCTGGATTGGAGGCTGAATTGATTTTGTCACTTTGCCTAAGCTTCTGTCAGTTGTGAGCTGTTGTGATGGTTTCTTACACCCAAATTCAACTCTGGAAGGACTACTAGACTCTCTGTGATGCCCTCTAGCTATGGTACCAGTTTGGTATCAATTTGTGTCAGGGTAACATGGATCACAATCCATGTTCCTTTGTGTCAAAATACACTGAATTTTGTCCCACGGCTAGTCCTTGGCCTAGTGATGCTTGCTATATGGTTTTTGGATGATTTGAAGCTTTTTACGATAGACAAAAGTCAGTTTTAGGGTTTGTTTCAGTGATTTTTCCCTTCATCTAATTTTTGCTCCCTTTTGCCCTCTTTTTGACATTTTTTGATAAGGGTCCTTTGGGAGAAAGTGTTTCAATTGTTACCACTTCCTTGCTTGCCATTTATCAGCTCAAAATTCCAAAAAGGTACATGGATCGTGATCCATGTTTGGCAAGATTTTGGAATGACACTTTGTGAGCTGATCATACAAGGTATGATGATGTTATTCCCCAATTCTTTTTGGATTTGATCAGTTTTTTCCAAGTGGGAAGCAAGGTTTTGTGTTTGTTTTGTAGCTTTTTTTACAAACAACTTCTTTTCTCGTATTTTGACCAGCTTTTTTTACTTTTTGTCTATGGCTCCTTTTGGAAAACTTGTTCACTTAGTAACCCGGGGCGGTCACTTATCAAAAGCTTCCTATATCACATGCGTTCAAGAGGTTATTAATAATACCTCAATATACATACTATATTTACACTACATTCCTATTTAAAAAACCCCCACCCCCCTCTGTATGTATACATTTTGATACATTTTGATCTTTTAATAATCCTCTCCGGTTAACTCACGTGATAGAATACACATTCTAAAAAGTGACCGCCCCGGGCTTAGTAATCAGGAGTACACTGATAAAATCTCACTGTCAAATGTCAAAAAGAAACATGGATTGCGATCCACGTTGGGAAGTATCTATTTATGAAATTCCCTGCTTCTAGCTGATCCCAATTCTCATCCTTTTTTGAATTTGGACAAGTAAAAGTTCACGTTTTCATTGTTTTCCCCTTTCTTCAAGGTTTTGCTCTACTTACCCCAATCTCTTGATTTTTATGATCTTTTAGCACTCTATTTCTGACCAAACTCAAGGTTCTGATGCGTGAGAACCTATTCTAAGCAAAGGAAATAATTTTAGCACATTTTTTCCAAAAGGTACATGGATCGCGATCCATGTTAAACAGGCAATTTGAAAGTTTTTAGCACAGTCTTTTTCAGACAATGTTTTTGTCCCCTTGTTGAAAGTTTTGCTCGGTTCAGTCTAGTTTTGAAGCTCTAACCATCACTTCTTCAACTTTCCAGAGGTATGGTCTTCAACACCAAAATAAGGTTTTTGACAGTTTTTTCCTCGATCCTTTTGGCCCCAAATGATGGTATAATTTGTTTCCTAACCTACTCCTATAAACTGAAATGAATCTGCAATATAACTGAACTTAATAGTACAAAAATAACAACAAATCATGTGCTGGAACAACCCTTTCCAAGCATGTGAAAAACCAAAGAATGAAATACTATCTTGTACTTCACTCACAGCTTTCTTTGCTCTTAAGGAATAGCACTGGATGGTCATGGACTCCAGTCTCTATGAAGCACTAAACCTATGTCTAGCTGCTTCACTGTCTATGTGTAAGTGGAACGGGTATCAAAATCTTGAAAGGAGGTTTTTATTTTTTGTACACTGATTCACTCACTACATAAGGATCGGTTTCCCCGACAGTGGTGCCAATGTTAGCTGGTCACCACGACGGAAGTTTGTAGCATAGCTCTTTTGTACTAACATAATGTCAATATGCAAGGAAGAGACTCGAGATGGGGCACGGAGAGTGTCAATCTCACCAAAGTGAACTCAAGGGGCTACTCATTCTACGACACAAGCAAATCAACCACTTCCTAGTTAGACGAGCAGTATGCGTCCAATCTCACCACTCTAGGTCATCACGCCTTTTTGGCATCCAAACAAATCTGGAACACCACGAAACTTAAGGAGAGGTATCAAAACACTTAAGGGCTCAATCCTACCAAGTTCTATCACCATCTGGGAAGGTGCATAAATCACGATCCATCACAAAAAATGTGTAGATAATTGAAACATAAGTACTTGGAAAGGTCTTTCTTAAGCATAGAAACACTTATCCATGGTCAAAACATTAAAAAAAACCATTTTAACCTCCAAATGAATGCATTTATCTTACAAACAATGCGTCGCGAACCACAGTTGAATTGAAAATGATTATACTTAGATTGTAGAGCAAGAGACAACAAACGCAATGTGCTTTCGAAAACAAATTCTGATTACCAGCTTAGGAGAAAAAAAGATTACAAGTTGAGGCAGCAAGAGGTCTCCACAGTGCACGTTTTTTTCTCCTTCCAAACTAATCAAAAAGTCTCTCCAAACTAAGGGTTTTGAATTTTAAAAGTTAAGGGGGATTTCCCACGATCATCCGGCCTCTTACAAAGGTGTAGACTCAGAAGATTAAAAAGGGTATTGTCTAATTACATCATGATTACAATTCATCCTAGGCTAAACTACATGGATTTCTTCAAAACAATAGAGTGTTTACAGAGTTTGATGTGCATACACCTGTATGTGCCTTTATCCACTAAACAGCTAGCCACACGTACCATAGAAGAAAGCTTTGGGAACTTTCAAACACACAAAACAATTGCAAATGAGCTCAACTCTGATGATGAAATGGAATGGGACTCGAAAGATATTGATCCGAAATGTTCAGATGTCAAAGAAATTGATGACATGGTGCCTATGATTGAGGGGACGGATGAGCTATAAAGTTTGTACTATACTCTCAATTAACTTTGTAATCCAAAAGTTGTGTGGAGTTTAGCTTCACAATCACCTGCTCTCTCTCTCTCTCTATCTATCTATCTCTCTCTCTCTTCCTCTCTCATTGTCTCTCTTTCTCTTCATCTTCTTTCTATCACTGTCAAAAAGAGGTAGGGAGAGAGAACAAAACTTACACAATTGGAACAACATTCGACATGTTCATTTGTTCCAACAAATAGAGATTTACATATCAAAAAGAGGTTTTAGTTACAAATCTTGAGATTTAAGATACACAAAGAGCTTGATATTGTTTGGGAGATTTAATTTAGATCATGGGCTGGATCCCCTAAAAGATCAAATACACAAAATTCTGAATTGCTGAAGGAATCACTTGGACTGCAATACCTATCTCTTCTTCAATAACAGACCCATATCTTGCCTCATACCATGCCAAATTTCTTTCTAGCTCTGTTATACAAGCGTGGAGCATGGCTGGGTCTCTCCTTGACTTGCCAAATCCATGCCTTGGGTTGCGAGCTGCTCAATGACTGTGGTTTTTTTGGGCAAATACGTGTAGCCCCTCTTGCAAGGAGGATCTTCTTGATTGGATTCCCATGCATAAATCTTCTGGTTTGGGCGTCCTTTGCTAATGTCTCCTCTAGTGGGACAATCGTTCCGATCTACTTTGAGCGGAAATACAGAAAAACAATAGCATTGTTGCACATAGTAAATTACCCCTTTATTATTATTTGGTGGCGATCTGTAAACTTGAATAATTTTGAACGTATATTTCTTGCGAGGTCAATGTGTTGCAAATCTGAAACTTTCAAGGGAGAAAAAGACTTGGCATTTTCACTAACTCATGTATTACGTACAAAGTGATTTGGGCATAGCTGTCTGCATTGCCTGTAATTTAGTGGCTCCCCTTGAAGTTCTGATTCCTCTTCTTGTGATGCAACCAAAGCGCTAAGATCTCCTTGAGTTACCCATATCTCTTCCTCTTTGTAAATTTTTTGTGCCAATGCATGATTAAGCAAAGGATCATTACGCTGTTGTGCATTCTGGTCAAGAGCAATATCTTCCATACCTGAAATGCAGAATAATAAAATTTAATGAGACAATCTTAGCACTTAGAAAAGAGAAATGGGTTAGAGGATTTCAGTGATCCAATTTGAAATACTTTAAACCCTTAACTTGAAGAACTTTAAAGACGTAACTAAAAATATAATTATAGATCTAGTTTGAAATGTTACAACACCTTGCACACCATTAATGAAAAAAAATATTGTTAGTGGTGTAATCATCAACAAGCCTTAATCCAGATTCGGTTACGACATGATAGCTAACATTATGGGCTCCATTCAAACAAAGGCTTAAATCCCATACTTTAGTCCTATCTAAGGGTTTGGAGAATTTTCCATTGGTAGGATGTTTGTTTATCTTTCACAAACATTCATGCTTGAGAACCTTAGAGGGCTTTAGAATACACGCAACCAAGCATTTAAGAATATATGAGAGAATATGTATATCAGATGCTTAAGTGAGAGGAGGAGGATTGGTGCTTATATTTTCAGGGACAGTCCATGGATAATCTCGCTCGAATTGAGCTCTAGTTTGAGGGGTGAGATTGGCAGCTTGAGAAATGTTGCCAAAGTGTTTGATAGTGTACTTTGTCCCTAGTCCGCGATTCCAGCATACACTCCTCACTCGCCAAAATATAGTAGAATATTTCTAGTGTATAGATCATTGTGAATGAAGTCGTGGCTATGAACAAACTCTCATCATTTGCAGAAGAGCGTTGCACATCGTCAAAATGTTGTCTATGAACTATTGTATAGTTCTAGGTGTGTGTTGAAACTCTCTAATTGCGGGGTTGCTTCCATCATGATGACATGCCTAAATCCATTACTCAAGGTGACCTCCATTCTAAAGCTTGAAGATCAACAAGAGCAGGTGGCAATATCATGCCACAATGGTAAACAATAGTAGTAGTTGATTCCTTTAACACAATTTGTAATGTCTTCTTGCTTCCTATATGGTCCTTGTAGATCTTTGCCACATAGATAGGATCTTTGAAGAGAGGATAGGCCACTGAAAATTGTTTCAAATTTTTGAAACGTATTTCACCTTATTGGGGTGCTTGCAAGTGAAGATAGAATGTTCCCCAAGTAAGTGTAGGACAGGAGGACATGTACTATCATCCAAGTGTATAGCTAAGGGCTCCACACCTGAAGGAGGAGGCACATCCTCTTTTGTCCTAGTACATTTTGAAGGGCCTTCGACCTTATCCTTGCTCTTCAATTTTGAATGTAGCTGTGCCACAAGATGCATTCTCTCTTTGATTCTAGTTTTGGCTTTGATTTCTGGATGAAGCATACTCTCAAAGTTTCTAGCGACTTGGCCTAATAATTGCTTTACTGTGTTATGCATTACTCCATTAGTGCACAGAGCTGGGTCAAATGACACAAGAATACACTGCACAATTTCAGCTAACATTTTTCCACAAGTTCAATTATGAAATCATCAAATATTGCCTGCAATGGATCAAATGCCCAATGCAAATGATTGTACAAAGCTCCATAGGAAGACAAAACTAGAGCATCACAAATGATTTTGCAATGTTGATGCATTAATTTTGTCTCAACCATGACTGAAGCATGAAAATACATGAGGAAAATATAAGTATGGCAAATCTAGAACATATATAAATTTGACATATATGATTGTAAATAGTTCTAAACAAAAACAATTTACAGACAATAATAACAACTAGTAACGAAAGACCTAAACATTTCATGGACAGTAATAACAACCACTAACAAAAGACCTAAAAATATATAATTTCTCCATGGAGTACGATGCAGTGGTCAACAAACAGCCAGAGACAAAAAAATGTATAATACCAATCTCCCTGCAGTGCGACGTGGAAGTAAGCAGTTGTAGACAAAGGATTAATAATGCCTAGCCCCTCTCTACAATGCGACACGGTGGTTAGCAACAACTAGAGACAAGAAATTTATTAAATACAATTAACCTGTATTGCGACATGATGGTCAGCAACACTGAGGATTGAAGTATGTAAAATATATATCCCCTCCCTACAGTGTGACATGGTGGTCAACAACAACCAAATACGAAGAATCTATTAAATCCAATCTTCCTGTAGTGCGACATGATGGTCAGTAACAGCCAAGAACGACGGATTTAAAAACCTAAACCCCTCCCTGCAATGCAACATGGTGGTCAGTGTTAATCAGAGACAAGGAATCTATTAAATCTAGTCTTCTTACAATGTGATGTGATGGTCAACAACAATCAAGAACGAAGGATTTGACAACCCTAAACTCCTCTGTGTAGTGTGACAGGGTGGTCAGCAACAACAGATAGAGATGATAAATCTATTAAATCCAATCTTCTCGCAGTGCAACGTGATGGTCAGTAGCAATCAAGAACAAAGGATTTGAAAATCCTAAACTCCTCCCTGCAGTGCGACATAGTGGTCAACAACAGATAGAGACAAAGAATCTATTTTATTAAATTTGATCTTCCAGTAATGTGACGCAATGGTCAACAACAACTAGGAAGAAAAGATATAAGATAGCTAATCCCTCCCTATAGTGTGACTTGGTGGTCAACAACAACCAGAGATGGAAAATCTAGTTGTACAACGTGAGCTACTCCATGCAGTGCGACACAGAGGTCAACAGCAGTTGAGGATCAACACATCCAAGGATGGGTGTCTAAACATGGAAACTAACACTCAGATGTGAGCAAAGCTCCACAACAATAGCGCTAGCAAAAACAACTTGCAAGCTAACACTGAAGTGCGAGCAAACCTCCACAACAATAGTGCTAGCAAATAAATTTCACCACAAAAAAAAACAGAGGAAGAAATTACCTGACTCATGAGGACTCTGTCACTATCGAAGGAAGCTACTCTGCTCTCTCTCTCTCTCTCTCTCTCTCACACTACTCTCTCTCTATCTCTATCAACAAATCGCTATCACAATAGTTTGTTCAAACTGTCGCGATGCCTTTTTTTATAAAGCAAACAATATTTTGATTGAAATATATTTCGATCAAAATATTGTTCAATCGAAATATTCTTAATTCGGCGATACACATATAATATGGATATACAACATATCATACCAAAATATACGTATATTTTTTGTTATACGAGCATATAAATGCAACTTAGTTGAGCGTATGTACAACAGATCTCTTTCTTCTCTAAAGATAAGCCCCTTTTTACATTAAAGTTATTAGCATTTATACCTAGGGCTTTCGAAATGGCCAGTTTTCGGTTCACATGGACCTTTACAATTGTCATGATAGACTTACAACTCAAGGAATTGACCTGCTACTCTAGAATTAGGATCTACATAGAGTATCGCTACACTAGCTCGATAAAATAATAAACTACAAATGTGGTGTTTGGCTACGTGTCCGGCCTGGTGGACGCTCGTTCGGTGAATCCTCAAGCATTCCCCCCTTCCTAGCTCGTATCACCCCTTGACAAAACCTTGTGCAGTCTTGTCATAGGGTTGTCTTCAACTTTGTCTTCAAGATTGGTCGTTAGCTTGGGAAGTGCTTTGTCATTGATGACACTCTCCCCTTCCTTGAGTGATTCATATCTTCCATTTTGTTGATACTTACGAAGGAAATTTGGAATGGCGGCCTCTACACCAAAACAAACTCCATTGCGCCACAAGGGAAATGAGATAAGGGCACATCCTAGTCTTGGAAGCGTAGACTAGGATCGCTACACAAGGAGAGAGAGAGAGAGAGAGAGAGAGAGAGAGAGAGAGAGAGAGAGAGAGAGAACTATCACTATGAATTAAGCATTAACCTTAGTGTGTGTACAAGGAATGGATAACTTCAAGCACTCCCAAACACAAATAGCATGTAGATTACTAAACAACAACTCAAGAATTAGCCAAAATCACATCAAGCACTCTCACACACACATAAAAGATCTCTCTTAATTAACATGAGTAAGAGGAGGGGAGGTTACTAGCATAAAACAATTTGCACTCTAGAATGTGTAAGAATAGAGTGAATGAATGAGCTTTATGGGCTCATGATGAGTGATACAAAGACTCAATGGGGCTGAGGGATACTTGAAATTACAAAGGGGGGGGGGGGGGGCCTCTTTATATAGAAAAGAGAGTGATTAGGAGTGAGGTTAAGATCCAAGTGCAATTTGTACAAATGAGGCTTGATTAGGGACATTCAACCAATGAAGAAGCTCCTTCCAAGTGATTTGTTGACCAATTTGCAACTAATTGGCTCCATCATCATTTGTGTTGTCTTCACTCCTTCCTCCATAGCTTGAGTCCAAGAGCTTCCTTATTTTAAAATGTGAAGAATCTACATAAAATCAATGCATATCTAGTAATAATAGAAAGGGGTTTAATGAGAACTTATGAATTACAACAAGATTAAGCATGATTTGAGAGGTGATTAGAAAAGGAATTTGTGATGGTTTTTTGAGCTTGAGAGAGAGGAGGAAGGAGGGGAGGGTGAGAAGACTAATGGATGATTTTTAGAGAAGATCTCAATGTGGAAAAGGAAGGGTGTGTGTGTAAAGGTAGAGGGGGTGGTCTCCACCACAGCTGAAAAAACTGGCATCCACCATTTTGGCCATATCTCCTAGACCGTAGATGAAAAAATTATTAAAAAAATATGGTCAAAGTCTCCAGCTCATCAGCTACAACTTTGATGAAGACAACTTTTCTTGGATCGGAGTGGAAGTATTTTTTAAAAATCCAGCAAAATCATGTGTCTGTTTCCTTCCTTTACCAAGTCTTCCATTTGGGTCCCATCTGTTTGAATCATCATATGGCTCCAAAGCCATGATGATATGAGCCACTCATGACCCTTGAATCATGGGTACATGGCTCCACAACCACATCATATCTTTTCTTTTCACATTTACATATTTTCCCTTCCCTTTACCAGTAGGTTCTCCCTCTACCTTTCACCTCCGGTGAACTAGTCAAGAAAATTCCAAGAGGTTGTTCTCACTCTTTCTTTTATTGTAAACCTCTAGAAGCAAGGAAAACCAAATATAGTAAACAAAAATTTGTGATAGGCTCGGATCAATACGTGATTTGATATTTGATTTTTGAGGTAACTTTTCTTCTTGTTGTGCATTTGCCTCTTTGTTGCAAATTTCTCTTGGTTGCTCCAGATTGAGCTACAACTTTATTTGAGTGTTATCTTCATAGAATCCTTGTGCTTCGAGTAGCTTCACTGGAATCAACCATTGCTTACCCTGTGTTTGTTGGGTAGCTTGGCTAAGTTTTGACTTTGACACCCATACTTTTAGTGTTTCTTGCTTGAAAGGTCTTTTCTTTTTCCGATGATGTTGTTCTTTCTTCTACTTGAATTGTTTGTATTATGTTGATAGCTTGGCTTGCTCCTTGTAGAACTTCTTTCTTGAGGTGAGTACATCTTGGCTATTACTTTAGGCTTTCTTGCCCAAATATTAATGTTTCCTTGGATCTAGCTTGAGCAGTGATTGACTCATTTGATGCTACACACCCTGTCACCTTTGGTTGTTGAAATTGAACTCGTGTTGGATCTATCTAAACTAGGTCTTTGACTTTGATGTACTCTTTGAATATCAACACTTGGTTAAAATTCTTCGGCTTCTTTTGGATACTTTTTTGTGATGGAAAATTTGGTTGATAGACTTTTTTCTTTGGCATCCATTGCATTGTCAATGGTTTGGCTCTTGATGTAGAGGCTACACGGGAAGTTTTATGGAGGCTCGTTGAGGGTAACAATCTTTAAATTGTGAGAGAAATTCATCGTGTGTGGAGTTATGTGAAGTTTCACTTTTAGCAGCAGTTTGATTTTCCAACAGGTTAGGTTTATGCTATAGGTTAGGTTAGGTTATAGATTATAGGTTATGTTAGGCTAGGTTTAGGTTACAAGTTATGTTAGGTTAGGTTTAGGTTATAGGTAGTACGTAAAAGGTTAAATGTTTAGGCTAGGTTAGGATGTACGTAAAAAGTTAGGTGAGGTTGTGTGTAAAAGGCTAGGTTATATGTTAGGCCAGCTTTAGGCTATAGGCTAGGTTAGGTTAGGTTTTATATACATAAAATGTTAGGTTAGGTTAAAGGTTATAGGTTTTAAAAGCGGAATTGGACTTCAAAAGCGCACAGAGACTTCAAAAAAAAAAAAAAAGTCATTGAACAATAAAGATGATCTTATTACCCTGTGGTCCTAATCTCCGTAGACCTCTAGATTGAGGTATATGGGGATCGGGCACGGCTAGAGAATGTGAGGTTGTTAGAGCTAACAAAAAATAGTTGAAAAAACATAAACAAACTTCAAAAATAACTTGTGTACTTCAAAACGTAAAACCTACCCTAATCGAAGTCCGTCTGCGTTTTTGAAATACACGAGTCATTTTTGAAGTCCGTTTACGTTTTTTCTAGTTTTTTGCAGCTAACTCTAACGCAACCTATAACCTAACCTAATATATAACCTAAACCTAACCTATAAGTTAATCTAACCTAACCTATAACCTAACTTAAAACCTAAACTTGTATATATAATCTAACCTAACCAAAGTCCGTTTGCATTTTTGGAAGTACACGAGTCATTTTTGAAGTTCATTTGCTTTTTTCCCATTATTTGCTACTAGCTCTAACCTAACCTATAGCCTAACCTAACCTATAACCTAAACCTAATCTAACCTAACCTATAACCTAATTTAAACTAGCCTATAACCTATACCCTAACCTAACCTATAACCTAAACCTAAACCTAAACCTAACCGAACCTATAACCTAAACCTCATCAACCGCATGATGATGATGAGATGGTAGTGTAATTTTATAATAAAATTTCTCCAAAGCATAATCTTGAAACAAAATTTTCCCATGGCATAATTTCGAAAGTAAATTTCTCCGAAGCATAATTTCAAAACAAAATTTTCCCATAGCATAATTTAAAAACAAAATTACTCCAAAGCATAATTTCAAAAAACAAAATTCCCAAAGCATAAGTTCAAAACAAAACTGCACAAAAATTTAAAGAATTGAAAGCCTAATGAGTGAAATTTTATTTTGTCAATATATAAAACATTCAAGTACTCACATGTTGCCTATTTAAGCAAGAAAGGGTCTTAAAAACTTCTTCAAACCTGCAAAAACGTGCACACACACACACACACACACACACTATGATAGACACACATACACACAAACCTACAAGCAAACTTGAAAAGAATCTTACCTTGATGTTGGGGAGTAGTTTACAAGCAAGAATCTCACCTTCGGCAACTCGTTGGGCAACATATCTGCAACAGGTGAGGAGGAGGAGGGCAAGAGAAGAGGCGGATAATGAAAGAAATGTGCAAGGAAAGACCCGCAACTTTGTTTTTTGCAAGGTCTACCTGCACAGAGGCCGGCAGAGACATCGGAATATCCACCAGTTACAGGCGTCGAAATAGCTACCGGTAGAGGCGTCGAAATACATGCTCATACACGCATCGGAAATTCAAAAATTAAATTTTTAAAAAGTTGATATCCCTCCAAATTTACCTACACATATACCGATGCCCGCCATTGACGCCGGTAATTTCACGTCGGAATTCAAGCGGGCTCTTGTAGTGTGTTTGAGGCATTTGCCTAAAGACTCAACAATGCATACACTACTAGATAGCTGAAAGTCACTTTGCTCATTCAAGGGCTATCCACTATCATGTGATTTGTCAAGGTCTCCACCTAGTCTATCCATTGTGTACTAATGATTGAGGTAGAAGGCTAGCACAGTTGTTGTTTGTGCATTGCTATTTGAGGTTGGCATCCATGCTAGAAGAGTGAGCTACCCACGTTGGAAGACACATTTGATGCAAGATAACCTATTATAAATTGTAGGTTGTCATTCCAATGCTCCACAGATGAGACTCTATGTGTGTGTGTGTGTGTGTGTGTGTGTAAAAGGTGAAAGGGTAGCATCTGCAATTAGGTGTTGGCATAAGAGATCACTATTGAGAGAAAAGTGCATGCCAAATTGGACAGAACTATAGCTATGGGACTTCAACCTTGGCATCATTTTGATGCTTTCCTTTCGTACAAGCAAAGGGGTGAGGTGTTGTTCAAAGTAGAGGTATATTCAATAGCACCAAACGAATGCAGATACCAATCTCTGTAGTGGCATGCAAATAGGTGGTGACATGCAAAGGTTGCAAAAACTATGTGATGTATGGTCAAGGCTATTGAATGATAATGTCTATTGTGAAAAGAGGAGCCTCACTAAGACCAATCTATGAAGGCAGATATCAATGCCATTGACGGACGCAAAGCGAACCCCGAACCCCGATGGCCTCTAAAACGCTGGGGGCCGAATGGCGCGCCTCGAGCCTACCACGGTAAAGTGAACCGGGGGCACAACCTAGATTTGAGCGGCTAGGACTCAAGACCATGGTGATATGAACACCGCAACCCTACACACCGAGAGAGAGAGAGAGAGAGAGAGAGAGAGAGAGAGAGAGAGAGAGAGAGAGAGAGAGAGAGAGAGAGAGAGAGAGAGAGAGAGAGAGAGAGAGAGAGAGAGAGAGAGAGAGAGAGAGAGCGAGCGAGAGAGAGAGAGATGGTAGGTGATATGTTTCCACTCTCCTAGAAGATTCCCAATAGGGCTAATGATCATGCATTCCATATACAAAGAGATCAAGGTACCGAGCAGAAAAATCAAGCCTCGACCTCTCGTGGTCATGTGGGTTGAAAAGAAAGAAGAAGATGTGTTGCTCGTGGGAAAAAGAGAGAGGCAAGGCTATGCTGTTCCACGTCCTAGCAAAAAGCAAGGGAACGAGAAACAGGGTGAAGATGTGATATCCAAGAGGAAGATAAGACCTCGTAGACGGTTTGAAGTGGCAGATTTACCTTTGGGAGAAGGCCAAACAGCCTACAGTTTAATGGAAGACCTGATTGGGAGGAAAGTAGATTGTACTTTTGGACAATTAGTGAATATAATTCCCAAACTCAAGAGGAAGTGGAAGTCATTATTGAATCGGGAGAAAGAAGCATGGACAAGTCAGAGTGTTGGATGTGGAAGACTTACCTGACATTTGTCTTGTGGTGAATCTTGGCACAAAGGTGTGGGCATGGGAGAGGCTACATTGATTGAGGTGCTCAAGTTTGTGTGATCACACAATCATGTGTCAAGAGATTGGGTATCATTACATGCGGAAGCTCTGGGTTTTGGATTTGACTGGCAAACCATGCCCAAGTGAAGTGTTTGGGGATGATTAAGAACTTGGAAGTTGACGTCTTCAATGTGAAGGTTATAGTAAACTAGTCGCATCATCTATGAACGTTGCATAGTACAATGAGCCACCAAGTGATGGTGTACTTGAAGGACCCCAAACATCAAAATGAACCAACTCAAGTTTTTTATTTTTTCTTTCATTTCCTAATTTTTGAAATTTTGCCCTCTTTTGTTGACCACAAACACAATCTTCACAGAAATCAAAGTCCACTTTTTTCAAACTTGGTAGAAGCTTCTTTGATTGAAGTATTTGAATTCCTTTGGCACTCATATGCCCAAGCCGGTAGTGCCACAAGGCTCAGTTGACTTCTATAGTTGTTGCACAAGCTCAAGATTGAGAGCTGGCAGTACACAAGTAAATTGTACTAACCTTTTCTCCTTTGGCAACCACCAAAGATCCCTTTGAGATCTTCCACTGTTTGTTTTTTAATACAATGTTGTGACCTTCATCATCCAATTGTCCTGGAAAGATCAAATTCTTATGAAGAGAAGGAACATGCCTAGCATCTTTAAGCTTCCATTCATTTTTGTTAGCATTTTTGACACAAATTGTACCTTTACCGACAATTTCACAAGCTTCATCAACTCCCAAGTATACATACTCAAAATTACCTTTGGTGTAATCTTGAAAATGTTGCTTGTGTGGTGTCTCATGGAATGAATCCCCGGAATATACTATTCAAAAACTAGACACATCGTCTAATGAGAGAATTAGAGCATCTTGCTCTACTTTACCTACCACATTGGCCTCCGATGTTAGCTTGATATCTTGACACTCCGACTCCTTCTTCTTATACTAGAAATACTTCTTGATATGGCCCTTCTTGCCGTAGTTCCAACATTCAAGAACTGCCTTTGTGTGTGACTTGCTCCGCCTTGAGTGATCACGACCCTTTTGGTTTTTGAACCTCTCCTTAGGCCTTCCTCTTGTTTCCACTAACAGTGCAACACTGAATGATCCTCTTGTTGTTATCCTTCGCATTTCCTCACTTAGGAGAACACCCACAACATCATCAAACTTAAGAATATTTGTGGTAGAGATAGAATTACCTACAGCCATCACAAGGCTGTCCCAACTATCCTATAGAGACGATAGTATAAGGAAAGCTTGCACTTTGTCATCAAAAATTATTTTCACCGCCGATTGAAGCTGACTTATGTCGGTGTTAAATTCATTTAGGTGTTTTGCAATTGAACCATTCTATGTCATATTTAGACTGAACAAGCACTTCATGAGAAATACTTTATTGGATGCTGATGGTTTCTCGTAGAGGTCGTCAAGTGACTTCATCAAGTTCTCCGTGGCCTTCATCTCTGAAACATTGAAGACCACCATTGACATCAATCTTAGCTAGATTTCTCCCAATGCCTTTTGGTTAAGGAAAATCCATGTTTCATCTGCCATCTTGCGGGCTTCTTTGCAAAACCGCCTAGTGGAAAATAGAGGTCCTTCTGGTAGAGATAGTCTTCAACCTGCATCTTCCAATGTTGGTAGTTTTTGCTGTTGAACTTCTTGATCTTGAGCTTCCCTTCCTCTTCCATTACTCCCACTCAATTCAAGGAATCCTTTCCTTGGAATACTTTAGCTACGAGAAAACCTTGCTCTGATACCAATTATTGGGAACTATGACATAGCTAAGTAAATGAATGAGTAGTTTACTTAATGGAGAGAGACAAATTATCACCTACA
Organism: Adiantum capillus-veneris; assembly: GCF_014529385.1. Classification (NCBI taxonomy): domain Eukaryota; kingdom Viridiplantae; phylum Streptophyta; class Polypodiopsida; order Polypodiales; family Pteridaceae; genus Adiantum; species Adiantum capillus-veneris. The sequence continues at coordinate 104,132,442 of NC_140960.1, read as the reverse complement.
AGATATTATAGAGTAGAGAGAGAGAGAGAGAGAGAGAGAGAGAGAGAGAGAGAGAGAGAGAGAGAGAGAGAGAGAGAGAGCACAATATAGGTGGTTCACACAATGTGGGCTACATCCATGAGAAAGCATCCACTCAATGGATTTAGTACTTCAAACAAGAAGTAAGTTACAAAGGGAGTATACCCTTATAGAGCTCCCACATTGCTTCAATCTCACCACCTCACACCCACCTTGTTGCATCAACTTCAAACGCCAAAATGTGTGCAGAATTGACCTCCTTTTATAGGCCAAAAGGGTTTCCCTCTCTCATGAGAGACAGTCATGTGTAGCCGCCCTTGTGTAGAAAAGTCCAAATGGATCCTCCAATCCACCCATGTGTGGCCGCCCTTGAGAAGACAAGTGCGCCTTTAAAATAGGCCACCAGCCATTGAATTTGGCCACCGGCCACTGACTTTCGACCACTGGCCAACCGGCCAAACGACCGGCTATTGTTTTTGACTACTTTTTGACCGTCGTTCGACCATAGTGTTCCGGCGAAAAGGAATCAGTCACTCCAGACTGGCCGTGAAAATATTGGTTTCCGACGAGTGATTTTTTTTCACACCATGATGGCTTCTCCTCATAATCGGGGCCTTACAAATGTGCATTTTTAATACAAAAAATTACAAGGTGTAAATCAGGCTTTATACTTAACAATGTCAACTAGGACCTATATGTACTTGACATGGAATACCTATAGCACCCTAAGTCCATAAGGTATCCCTTTCAGATGGTTCTTGACGTGTGTGGTTCCCTTTCACACATCTACAAAGAGCACTCTATTTCCCTAATTCCATAGGATGTATATATACTTATCACGAAGCACCTACACATAGCACCCTATGGCCCTAAGTACATAGGATGTATATATACTTATCACCAAACACCTACATATAGCACCCTATGGCTCTAGCATCATAGTATGTATATCAAATCATGATCAAATACCTATATATAGCACTATATGACACCTAATTCCATAGGATGTATATACTCATCAGGACACACATACATGTCCCACCTTATGGCCCTAATGCCTTAGGGTTGTATATATACTCATTATGAAACACCTACATATATACCACCCTATGGCCCTAATGCCATAGGATGTGTATACTCATCACAAAACACCTACATATAGTACCCTATGGTCCTAAGTCCATAGGGTATAAATATAATCATCATTAAATTCCTACATATAGTACCCTATGTCCCTAAGGCCATAGGATCTATATATACTCATCATGAAATAACTACATAAAGAACCCTATAGTCCTGACAAAGGTTCTATATATACCCATCATGAAACTCCTACATATAGAACCTCATATCCCTAAGTCCATAGGGTGTATATATATTGGGCATGAAAAACCTACATATAGCACCCTATGTCCTTGCAGGGGACCCTATGGCCTTCAGGCCATAGGGTGCCAATATAGAGCATATATTGGTTCTTACTAGCATAGAGCAGACCCTGAGGCATTTAGGCAAAAGGGTGCCAATATAGAGCATGGAGAGGCTCTTACTAGAATAGAGGGGACCCTATGGCCTTCAAGCCACATGGTGCCAATATAGAGAAAATAGTTTTTGTTACTGGCATATAGAGCACCCTATGGCTCTAGGGCCATTGGTTGTCAAAAATCCATCATGAAGGGTTTCTTCAAATTGAAAACATAGAGGGCACCTTGTGGCCCTTGGGGCCATAGAATTTCATTATAGAACATAGAGAGGTTCTTACTAACATAGAGGGGACCCTATGGCCTTCAGGCGTTAGGGTGCCAATATAGACCAAAGAGTGCTTCATACCGGCATAGAGAGCACTCTATGGCCCTGGGGCCATATGTCTCGAGAACAATGAGGGTTTTTTCCAAACAATGAGAGCACCTTGTGACCTTGGGAAAATAGGATTTCATAATAGAGCACACAACATTGAGCATAGAGCATATACCATATAACATAGAGAGCTTCTTACTAGCAGAGAGGGAAACCTATGGCCTTCAGGCCACAGGGTGTCAATATAGAGAAAACAGAGGTTCTTACTAGCATAGAGGGTACCCTATGGACTTCAGCCCACGAGGTCTCCTCAATATAGAGAAAATAGTGTCTTTTACTAGCATAGAGACCACCCTATGGCCTTGGGTCCATAGGTTGCCAAAAAACTCTCATGAAGGGGTTTATCAAAACATAGAGGGCACCTTGTTTCCTTGAGGTCATAGGATGTGTAGAGCATATAAAGGTTCTTACTAGCATACATGGGACCCTATGGCCTTCAAGACATAGGGTGCCGATATAGAGCATAGACCGGTTCTTACTAGGATAGAGCAGACCCTATGGCCTTTACTCAAGAGGGTGCCAATATAGAGCATGGAGAGGCTCTTACTAAAATAGAGGGGACCCTATGGCCTTCAAGCTACATAGTGCCAATATAGAGCAAATAGTGTTTTTTACTGGCATATAGAGCACACTATGGCCTTGGGGCCATTGGTTGTTGAAAATCCATCATGAAGGGTTTCTTCAAATTAAAAACATAGAGGGCATCTTGTGGCCCTGGGGGCCATAGGATGTCATTATAGAGCATAGAGAGGTACTTAATAGCATAGAGTGGACCCTATGGCCTTCAGGCCTTAGGATGCCAATATAGAGCAAATAGTGCTTTATACCGGCATAAAGAGAACTCTATGGCCCTGGGGCTATAGGTCGCGAAAACAATGAGGGTTTTTTGGAAACAATAAAGACTCCTTGTGGCCTTGGGGCCATAGGATGTCAATATAGATCATAGACCATAGAGAGATTCTTACTAACATAGAGCATAGAGAGGTTCTTACTAGCATAGAGGGGACCCTATGGCCTTCAACCCACAAGGTCTCATCAATATAGAGCAAACAATATTTTTTAATGGAATACAGAGCATTCTATGGCCCCTGGGGCCATAGATTTCCAAAAAACCCTCATGACGGTGATGGAGCAAAAGACGCCGTGTGCACACTCACACACCCAGACAACTCAACACCACAAAATAAATTTACTTGAATCCCAAACCACATATACCACCACTCAAGAGATCAATTAAAATATTACCCACAAGCTCAATTTAAACTCCAAACGCCTCGACCTACAAGCCCTTGCCTGCCTGCAGACACTACAAGGTGAGTCGAGTTGATCAACACTTGAAATCACACTTGATGGTAACCAAAATATACAAGAAAAACCATAAAAAACTCAAAAACTCCAGCCACAAAATTCCTCTCTCACACCATTGCAAAAGCTCCCCCAAACTCCACTATGTTGGATTCTTTGGAGTAGCACCAACCCTAATGGCACAGATATAGGGTCACATAGTCTTGCAAAAAGCCGCACCTTCTTCCCTCAATTCCTCACACACACACATCCATGGTGTAACATTTAATGGCCTAATAACTTGTGTGTAGCGGAAATGAGCATGAACATAGTGGGCATTTCATTAGAATAGATTCTTAATGAGAATTACAAGAGTGCTTGGGTGGAGAGAGCAACAAAAAGCATAACACCTAGTTAGATAGCATCAACAATATTTTAAAAAGCGAGAGAAATTAAGCTATTGACAACAGTTGAGGACCGGATTTTCATGGAGCCGGTCCCCCCTCCAAAAGGCTTTGTATTATGGTTTCTCCCATCAAGAGAGACATTGTACAATACAATTCTTTGTGTTCCTTCAAGACTAGCTAGTGCAATGAAGATGAAAGCTTCATGCACCAAGCAAAACACTTAACAAACACAACTTTAATTATCCCCGTTCTCAGACCCAAGACCTCACACACCTTCGAAGATGGTGAGAGCTAGCAGGGTATGAGAGTAGATTGAGAGGAAGGAGTATCTTACGAGAAAGATGTACATCTCCTCACATAATCACTCATATTAGCATAGCTTTAGCTTAGTAATTAGCTTGGTAGAGGAGATTAGCATGCACTGAAGATTGTCTGTTGGTTGGATTTGCATCCACATGCCAAGAGTGTGTTGATGTAGGCTTCTATCTCACAAGCTTGGAGTAGGTGATGAGCTCTCCATTAAAGCTTGGGAGGAGATAGTCTTCTTTGCTTCACACATAGACTGTGTGTGAGTGTGTGTGTGATAATGCCTTGCAAAAATCAGCCCCCTCTCTCTCTTGGGCGAGCCCTCTTGCTATTTTCTCTTGCTCAGCCCTCATTGGCTCTCCCCAAGTCAAGCCAATGACTATTAAGCAGCATAAGTGATAGCCTTCTGACATGTTTCCCTTTCCCCTTTTGTGAGAACTTTAGGTAATTTAATTATTCAACTAATAAACTCTCATTGGACCCCTTTGCCTCCTGGCCAATAGGAATCAGGCAAGCCATTAGGCTGTTGAATGCCCATTGGACCCCTTGGGAGACTGCCCAATAGTCATCCAGGAGACTTAATTTTCATTGGTTCTTTTTATTAAGTGCTTTTAAATTAATTAAACTAGATTTACTCTAGCCTAATTCTCATTGGTCCACTTCAAGGGTCATACAATAGAAACTGGCCACACCTTGTGGGTATCTGGCCTAGGGAGCTGACATGTGTCCCTCATTCCCTTTGTCTAAAGGGAGCCTGTGTGTGTGTGTGGCTTTCTCTCTCATCCCCTACTCTCAAGGCTCGCCCCCTCCCATGTAGGGATATGCCAAGACTTTTTAGTCACACACAAAGCATCCAATTCCCTCTAGGTTTGACCTTTGGACACAACCTTTGAATTTTGGAACCTTAGCATTTTGGAAGTCTTAATGGGCTGAACCTTAGGGTCTTTTTAGCCCATTGTTGCACATGGCTCTTTTGCAGATGGCCCCCCCTTTGGATCCCTATTTTCCCTCCTTTGGATCCCTACTGTGGCCGGTCTGCTAGCTTAACCAATATTCTAGCTTTTTCTTCCCTGGCACTTCCCCACATTAAATGATCAGTTTAATATGAGAAAATCATTTAGGAGAATTAAATATTGATTATTATGACATTACCTCTCTCTTGAAATGATAGTCGTCCTCGACTATGGTGTAGAGAAGATAAAGCATATTCATGAGTCCTTTTCTTAGCGGGTAGAGGATCCCTATGTTACCCTACGACATCATTCCACAATGGATGACTAGTCCATTTGGCGCTTGACAGCCTGAGGCTACCGCAAGCATGTCTGCTCATTAGTCATATCAGTCTCCCATAGTAGAGTGACAAGCTCTACTTGGTGCTTGGGAGACGTCGTCTCCGCAAACTTGATCTAAGCATGCATACTACTTCATTTTTGTGCACAATAAAGAAAAAGAGAGTCTTATAAGACAAAAACTTTGTTCATTTTTAACATTTTGTACATTTTCTTACTCTTGGGAAGCATTGTAAGCATTGACAAGGTTGAGGTTATCCTTTAATTGTATGCCTTGCATACATCTAGCATCTTCAAAAGGATAATTCTTAAACTTAATAAGATATCGTTGGATAGTCTTACCGCCTCTTAATACCTTGTCTTCATGTCGGAGAATGGATTCGGGCTACAACACCTCCTCTTGGTCCTCGATCTTCGGTGGGTCTTCAATAGTTGGTTCTTGAGGTGGCTCTCCTTTGTAAGGCTTTAATAGGCTCACATGAAAAGCATTGTGTATGAGCCAATGATTGGGCAACTTTAGTTGATAGGCCATCTCATTGATTGGCCTAAGAATCTGGAAGGGACCATAGTACCTTTTTGCTAGTTTAGCATAGTACTTTTGGTGGCCCGTAGGATTCTTGCCCGTCGTGTGCCTTAATCGAGCCTTGGGAAACTTTAACAAGAACCAATCATTTTCTTTAAAGGCTTGGGCTCTTCTGTGCTTGTCAGCAGCAGCCTTTTGCCTTTGCTGTGAGATAGAGATAGCATCCTTAATCTTTTGAAAATATTCTTGTAGGTCTTGGCTATACTCATCTGCAGCGAAGATCTTCCCATGTACCTTAAGTAGCAAGGGACTTTTTGATCTTCCCTCAATTACCTCGAAAGGTGCTTTTCCCGTGGAAGTATGTACAGTGTTATTCTAAGCATACTCCACTAAGGGTAAGTACTTCTCCCATTGGGATCTTTGATCTACTTCCGTTACATAGGCTTTTAGTAGATCGAGAATGGTTAGGTTAGCTATTTCACTTTGGTCATCCGTTTGTGGATGATAGGCCGAAGAGAAGTTTAGCCTTGTCCCTAAATTCTCAAAGAGACCATTCTAGAAATTACTGGTCATTCTAGGATCTCTATCCGACACTATGGACATTGGCAAGCCATGGTACTTGAAAATTTGTGAAATGAAGAGGGTTGCCATTTGGTGGGCTTTGATAGTCTTTTTGACAGGTATAAAATGAGCTTGTTTACTGAACCTGTCTACTATCGTCCATATTCCCGTATTCCCATGGATAGACTTAGGCAATCCAAAGATAAAATCCATGGATATGCTCTCCCATGGTGAATTAGGGATTGGCAAGGGTTGAAGCAATCCAAGTTGCTTCCCTCTATCAAATTTTGTCTTTTGGCATACCACACATTTAGAAACATACTCTTGTATGTTCATTTTCATGGTAGGCCAATAGAAATATGTTTCAATTCCCTTTAAGGTAGACTGAATCCCTCTATGCCCCGCATAAGGTGGAGCATGAGATTCATACATTACTTTCTCACGTAGTGAGTTAGTAACGCATAGTCTATTGCCATAGAGAAGATAACCATCTTGTAAGGTAAATGGTTCTTCTTTCTTCCCCAATGCAAGGGCTGAAATCACATCTCTAAAATTGATATCAATAGCGTACTCATCTATCATTGAAGATAGATCATTGTGAGTTGCTATGGAAACCGCATTCACTCTCGGCCGTCTTGAGAGTGCATCAGTTACTTGATTATGCTTGCCAGCAATGTGAGCAATATGAAAATGAAATTGCGAAAGGAAATTTGCCCACCTCATTTATTTGTCAGAGAGCTTGATCTGCGTCATGAAGTACTTAAGACTTTGGTGATCCGTTCGCAGAATGAAAGGAGTCCCCAATAAATAGTGCTTCCATGAGTCTAAGGCATGTAGAACTCCAAGGAGTTCCTTTTCATATATGCCTAGAGCTTGCTCAACAGTGTCAAGCCTTCGACTCTCATAGCCTATGGCATGCCCTTCTTGGAGCAAAACAGCTCCAAGGCAATCACCACAAGCATCACATTGGACCTCAAATGGTTTTGAGAGATCCGGTAGTGTAAGCACAGGTTGAGAGATAAGCTTTTCTTTAAGCTTTTTGAAAGCATTGTTCTCCTTAGCAGACCATGTATACCTAACGCTTTTCTTTGTTAGGTCTTGTAATGGTCCTGCAATTTGTGAGAACTTTTCTATGAAGCGTCTATAGTATGCACACATACCTATAAAGATTCTTAGTTCATGAAGATTCTTTGGTTTAGGCCATCCTTTTATTACCTCTAACTTAGATGGATCCATTTGGATGCCATCTTGAGAGATAATATGACCTAAATACTGAATCTCTTGCAAGAAAAATTCACTTTTCTTTCGATTAACATAAAGTTTATTCTCTCTTAAAAGTTGAAATATTACCTGGAGGTGTTGCTTGTGTTCCTCCAATGAATTAGAGTAGATGATAATATCATCAAAGAACACTCCAGTGAAGGTTTGATGAGGCCGGAACAGATTCTCCATCAAGCGGTTGAATGTGGCTGGTGCATTGGTCAAGCCAAAAGGCATGACAATGTATTCGTAAAGACCAAATGTGGTGCAAAATGCGGTCTTTACAATGTCTTGATCAACTATCCTTATTTGATGATAGCCACTTTTTAGGTCAATCCTACTGAAGTAGGTCGATCCTTGTAGCTTATCAAATAGGTCTTCTACCCGTGGAATGGGAAACCTATTCTTGATAGTGATCCTATTTAGTGCTCTATAGTCGACACACATACGATATGTGCCGTCTTTCTTTTGCACTAATAGCACAGGTGAGCAAAATGGAGATGAGCTAGGCCTAACCATGCCCTTCTCAACTAACTCATGCACTTGCCGCATAATCTCCTCTTGTTGAGCTTGAGAAACTCTATAAGGAGGTTTGTTAGGCGGTGAACTTCCTGGAAGAAGTTCAATTGCATGGTCATCATTACCTCGTTTAGGAGGTATCTCACAAGGGATGTCGTCAATAAAAACATCTTGAAACCCCTTGAGAAAATTGGATAACTCTAATTCCTTTTGGTTGCTTTTATTTTCTTTTGCTAAAGCATTAGGTTTATTTTGAGAATCTTTAACAAAAATCATGTACACGGAAATAGAGCTCTTGATTGACTTGTTAAAAGCTGGTGTATGTACAATGGGGATGGTGTTACCCATTTCCTTAGCATCTATATACATGTCTTTTTCCCTGAACTTAAAGGAGATTCTCCTTTCAGGAAATTTATCATCGGCAGCCAGGCGGTCAAACCATGGTGCCCCTAGGATTACATCCTCATGCTTGAGAGGAGAGATAAAGAAGTCCTCTTTGTCCACATAGCTTTGGACATGAAGCCTCAATTTCCCGATTAAGGGAGTGACTGAAGCTTCTTGCCCCTTGAAGGCACTGTCTCCGGGTAGGACATCTCTCATCTTGTAGGATTGTATGCCTAGCTTGGTGGCTAACTCCATAGATATAAAACTGTGAGTAGAACCAGGGTCAAAGAGAATAAAAGCATCATGTTCTCTTACCTTTCCCCAAGCATGGCATAGAGGAGATCCTTTGTGATGAGTTTGGTGAGTCTCCTCCTCTTGGATTTTAACCAAGGAAGCTCTGGGAGGATCTTGGCGGTTGTTCTTTTGGGGACAAGTGTGGTACGCATGCCCTTGTTCATCGCACTTGAAACATCGGTTACCCTTGCGATAACGCTCAAGCTCTTCAGGAGAGAGTTTGTTCTTACCTTTGTAAACTCCCTTCTCTTTAGCTTTGTTGGAGTTGCCCTTAGGAGACTTTTGGACATTGTCCTTCCCCTTAGGCTCATTGGAACCCTTGTTTTCCGGGGGCTTAATATTTCTTTTAGCCCCCGTTTGGAAATTGATTCGTGAGGCCACCATAGTATGGTGTATTACCGCCGATATGGTACGAGGCCTTTGGGAGTTGACATACTCCGCCATTTCTTCGGTTAAGCCCGCACAAAATTGTTGCTTTTGCTCTCCAAAATCCAACTTTTTGAAGACAATGGCTTTGAGTTGTAGGTCCCAAAACTTGTCTACATATTTGTTAATGGATTCATTGGGAGAGATCTTTAAGCTTCGCCATTCGGTGAGTACTTTATCTTTGGCATCGGTGGCCAAAAACTGCTTCATAATGGAAGCTCTTAAAGCTTTCCATGTTCGTGGAGCTTCACCGTTGGCTCGTAGGCTAGACCACCATTGTCTGGCAGACTTTTGAAAGTGTATAGCTACATGGCGTAGCTTAGATGACTCCGTGAAGCCCTCATCTCCAAACGCCGCATCGAATTGGTGGATAAAGGCCAAGACTTTGTCCGTAGCACCAAAGGTGCCATCATAGGTAAGGAAAGAGATGCTCTTTCCTCCCTCTTTGAATTTCTTCAGCTTGGATGACCTCTTCCATGCGGCATAGGATTTCCTATGGCCTCTTCCCTTTGATGGTTCAAAGGTTGCACCATCACTTTCTTCAGAAGGTGAAGAATTTGAAGAAGGTGGAGAAGAGGGTGACCTCTTTCTCGCCTTTTTCTTGTCTTGATCTTTGTCATCTTCACCATAGCTTCCATAAGAGGTAGAGGATGAAGAAGATGGAGAAGAGGGTGTCCTCTTTCTCACCTTTTTCTTCTCTTTCTTTTTATCATCCCTCTTTGAATTGTGGTGAGGAGAAGAATACCATGGTTTTCTCCACTTTGGTGGTGATGGAGAGCGTTTAGCCCGCCGTCTTCGTGGAGCCATCTCCGTCAAGGTGGCGGGAGACTCGCTTCTTTCTCGTTCCTTCGCTGGAGGCTCTTGAGTTCTCCTTTGGGAAGGAGATGCATCATCAAGAAGTAAATTCTTGAGCCCTTCATATGGATTCTCTTCTTCTTCCCGAATCGGAGAGAGACCTCTTTTGGGAGTCTCACAAGGAGGCTTCCTAGGTATTCTCTCGTCATGGTGATGAGCTTGGAGAATCCGGTGAGCACGGAGCTTCCGTTGCACTTCACTTTGGAGAGATGGATTGCCCATGGCTTGTTGAAGCCTAGAAACAAGATAGTTTACAAGCATTGAAGCATCATTAGTAGCTTGCTTATGAGCAAAATCAAAGTTATGAACATTAATTTCACTCTCTTTACTATTGTCAGCCATTCTAACAACTTTCAGGTGTAAACGTTTTAGGTGTACTTTTGCACTTCAAGCCCTAGTTGCTACTCCTCTTTACCCCTTTAGAAAAAGCACTTAAGCTACTGTACCCGCGGCTCGAATACCATTAATTGCAAGGAATAGAAGAGAGGGTCTTTCGACACCAAAACAACACCGGCTCCTGTCAAGTTTCTAATAGCTCAATAGTGGTTAAGCCGTAGGCAAGCCCCGTAGGACTCCACTATTAAGACCATAGCTCTCGACGGTGATGCCCCGTTAACTGCACGAAGGCAGGCGCACTGCAAGGCTGAAAAATCCCTATTCTACTTACTCACAGGCAATTAATAATACAACCCATTTATAACTAGCTTGAGGACCTCCCTTCTTGAGCAAGAAAAGAGAAACCTTGTTCTCTGATACCAATGTAACATTTAATGGCCTAATAACTTGTGTGTAGCGGAAATGAGCATGAACATAGTGGGCATTTCATTATAATAGATTCCTAATGAGAATTACAAGAGTGCTTGGGTGGAGAGAGCAACAAAAAGAATAACACCTAGTTAGATAGCATCAACAATACTTTCAAAAGAGAGAGAAATTAAGCTATTGACAACAGTTGAGGACCGGATTTTCATGGAGCCGGTCCCCCCTCCAAAAGGCTTTGTATTATGGTTTCTCCCATCAAGAGAGACATTGTACAATATAATTCTTTGTGTTCCTTCAAGACTAGCTAGTGCAATGAAGATGAAAGCTTCATGCACCAAGCAAAACACTTAACAAACACAACTTTAATTATCCCCGTTCTCAGACCCAAGACCTCACACACCTTCGAAGATGGTGAGAGCTAGCAGGGTATGAGAGTAGATTGAGAGGAAGAAGGAGTATCTTACGAGAAAGATGTACATCTCCTCACATAATCACTCATATTAGCATAGCTTTAGCTTAGTAATTAGCTTGGTAGAGGAGATGAGCATGCATTGAATCTTGGATCTTGGTTGGATTTGCATCCACATGCCAAGAGTGTGTTGATGTAGGATTCTATCTCACAAGCTTGGAGTAGGTGATGAGCTCTCCATTAAAGCTTGGGAAGAGATAGTCTTCTTTGCTTCACACATAGACTGTGTGTGAGTGTGTGTGTGTGATAATTCCTTGCAAAAATCAGCCCCCTCTCTCTCTTGGGCAAGCCCTCTTGCTATTTTCTCTTGCTGAGTCTTCATTGGCTCTCCCCAAGTCAAGCCAATGACTATTAAGTAGCATAAGTGATAGGCTTCTGACATGTGTCCCCCTTTCCCCTTTTGTGAGAGCTTCAGGTAATTAAATAATTAAACTAAAATCTCATTGGACCCCTTTGCCTCCTGGCCAATAGGAATCAAGCAAGCCATTAGGCTCCTGAATGCTCATTGGACCCCTTGGGAGACTGCCCAATAGTCTTCTGGGAGACTTAATTCTCATTGGTTTCTTATAATAAATGTTTTTAAATTAATTAAACTAGATTTACTCTAGCTTAATTCTCATTGGTCCACTTCAAGGGTCATCCAATAGAAACTGGGCACACCTTGTGGGCATCTGGCCTAGGGAGCTGACATGTGTCCCTCATTCCCTTTGTGTAAAGGGAGTGTGTGTGTGTGTGTGTGTGTGTGTGTGTGGATTTCTCTCTCATCCCCTACTCTCAAGGCTCACCCCCTCCCATGTAGGGATCTGCCAAGACTTTTTAGTCACACACAAAGCATCCAATTCCCTCAAGGTTTGACCTTTGGACACAACCTTTGAATTTTGGAACCTTAGCATTTTGGAAGTCTTAATGGGCTGAACCTTAGGGTCTTTTTAGCCCATTGTTTCACATGGCTCTTTTGCAGATGGCCCCCCCTTTGGATCCCTATTTTCCCTCCTTTGGATCCCTACTGTGGCCGGTCTGCTAGCTTAACCAATATTCTAGCTTTTTCTCCCTTGGCACTTCCCCACATTAAATGATAAGTTTAATATGAGAAAATCATTTAGGAGAATTAGATATTGATTATTATGACACATGGAAATCTCAGAACTTCCATAGACTCTCCCAAGTGCAAAATTGAAGAGAGAAATCTCTCATTCAATCCTCCACACACTCGAAAACAAGACAGGAACGCGATGGGGCTGCACTAGACCACCTGTAGGAACCCTGCTTCCTTCCCCACACAGAGAGGTGAAAGTGCCAAGACTTGGCTTCCAAAATGCTCCTTCAGCTCAAGCACTCATGGCAGCATCATTGATGTGGCAAATTGAAGCCTTTCAACACCATTTTTGGTCATTTTTTACCTTTTTTGCCCCAGTTTTGCCCAGTTTTAACCCCTCGAGGGCAATTTTCACGGGAAAAACCCCAAACGGACTCCAAAATTCACAAAATTTTGTGCGGTCTATCCTTGATACCCAAAGCACTTTTCCACATCCCCACATTCTATTTTTGACCACTTCTATGGTGGTGCACGCATCACCGCAGATGAGGCACCGTAAATAGACAGTTACTGCATGTCCCAAACTTCTCGATCGGAATGAGAGTACCCATACTTGTTGCTTGCATTATTTACATTCTATAAAGCTCAAACACATTCTGTAGAGCCAAAATAAGCCACTTAGAACCATATCCAAGGCCCCGATACCCTATCCGGGCAAGTACATGTGTCCGACTGCTAGCACGCGAACCTGCCTATTCACAATGTGTACATGTTGCATCTTTTTCGAACTTGAAACCACTTTGCAAAGCTCCCAAATGCATATACTTACATATTTTTGTACATATGACCATTCATATAAATGCTACTTTGTACATGCCAAAAGTGGTCTATCAACGGGTTTCTTCAAAGCACATAGGCCACCTTCTCGCCTTGGGGCCATAGGATGCCAATGTAGAGCATAGAGAGATTCTTACTAGCATACAGGGGACCCTATGGCCTTCAAGCCATAGGGTGCCAATATAGAGCATAGAGAGGTTCTTACTAGCATAGAGCAAACCCTGTGGCATTTAGGCCAAAGGGTGCCAATATAGAGCATGGAGAGGCTCTTACTAGAATAGAGGGGACCCTATGGACTTCAAGACACATGGTGCCAATATAGAGCAAATAGTGATTTTTACTGGCATATAGAGCACCCTATGGACCTACGGCCATTGGTTATTAAAAATACATCATGAAGGGTTTCTTCAAATTGAAAACATAGAGGGAACCTTGTGGTCCTTGGGGCCAGAGGATGCCATTATAGACCATAAAGAGGTTCTTACTAACATAGAGGGGTCCCTATGGCCTTCAGGCCTTAGGGTGCCAATATAGAGCAAATAGTGCTTTATACTGGCATAGAGAGTACTCTATGGCCCTGGGGCTATAGGTTGCCAAAACAAAGAGGGTTTTTTTGGAAATACTGAGAGCACCTTGTGGCCTTGGGGCCATAGGATGTCAATATAGAGCATAGACCAGAGACCATAGAGCATAGAGCATAGAGCATAGAGATCTTCTTGCTAGCATAGAGGGAACCCTATGGCCTTCAGGCCACAGGGTGCCAATATAGAGTAAACAGAGGTTCTTACTAGCATAGAGGGTACCCTATGGCCTACAACCCACAAGGTCTCCTAAATATAGAGAAAAAATTATTTTTCACTGGCATACAGAGCACCCTTGGGGCCATATGATGTCAATATAGAGCATAGAGAGGTTCTTACTAACATAGAGGGGACCCTATGGCCTTCAGGCCTTAGGGTACCAATATAGAGCAAATAGTGCTTTATACCGGCATAGAGAGCACTCTATGGCCATAGGTTGCCAAAATAATGAAGCTTATTTTGGAAACAATGAGGGAACCTTGTGGCCTTGGGGCCGTAGGAAGTCAATATAGAGCATAGAGAACATAGAGTTTCTTACTGGCATAGAGGGAACCATATGGCCTTCAGGCCACAAGGTGCCAATATAGAGTAAACAGAGGTTCTTAGTAGAATAGAGGGGACCCTATGGCCTTCCGCCCACAAGGTCCCCTCAATATAGAGCAAATAGTATTTTTTACTAGCATGCAAAGCACCCTATGGCCGTGGAGCCATACGTTGCCAAAAACCCTCATGAAGGGTTTCCTGAAAACATAGAGGCCACCTTATGCCCTTGGGGCCATAGGATGCCAATGTAGACCATAGAGAAGTTCTTACTAGCATGCAGGGGACCCTATGGCCTTCAGGCCACATATGACATATGGTGTTGGTGTAGAGGCGCTAAAGGGGGATTTAGGCCATATAAGGGATACTAATTCGGACCCCTATGTCCCTAGGGACAAAAGGTTCCTATAATGTCATAAGAGAACCTGTGATCACAATAGCATAGGGTGGCCTAGGTACACTTCTAGAACCATTTTGTTGGCACCCTTTGGACCTAGGACCACATGGTTTAGCATAGCGGGGACTCTATGGCTCTAGGTCCATATGGTTGTATTAATAACCATCTTGTCTAAATATATGTCATTCTTTTTACAGAAAATGACTCAGAAGAGAATGTCAAAGTTAGTTGATGCAACAGGCTCAACACCAAGTTCTTGGTATCTATATTTTTACCTACCAAATGGTGGAAGTGATGACAAAGTCCACTTCTTCTTTCAAGATAAAGAGCAATTGCCATTCAAAGACTGTGGTATTGCTAAGGAGATAAAGAAATATTGTTCAGATCTTGAAATGTCTCCATGCCTTGGAGTAAAACTACTCAATGGTGACTCCTACTTGTTGGAGCCTGTGGCCTTTGCTAAAAAATTGGTGAAGGTTGATTATGAGACGGAGTGACAATGACAAAAGCAGGGTGGGTGGAGCTTCAAGACGACACTCCAAGTGAGAACTTTATAGACTTATATATTGAGGGCTTTAAGAAATTCAATCAATATTTAGGTAAATTGAGCAGCACAAAGAAGAATAAGAAGCGAAAGAATGAAGACAGAAATAACGCAAGTCAATCTAAGACTCTCAAGGAGAGTCAGATTCCCTCACTTGGAGACAATAGTAGAAATGTGGCCAAAGAAAATCTTTCAGTTACACCCTTACAGACTCAAGAAGCAATAGATTCTTGTGGACTTGCAACCCTAACAGTTGAAACCCCCTCAGTGATAGTGGTCGTGGACTCAGTATCCTTAGTTGTGTTGGAATCTACTATACATCCCAAAGAAAAAGATCTTGATAAAGAAGTTTCCAAAACTTCTAAGAGTGGGCTAGATGGATACGTTGGAATTGTACACTATTTTAAATTTGGTGTACAATTTACCCAATTGATCCCAGTTGAGCAATTCAACCTTGCACCAAATGGGTATAAATGCAGACCATTGTCAGATGTGTATGTGAAATATCTCTTGAAGCAATTTGTAGGGCACTCTAGGCCCACCATGGCCACTTAAATTGCAAAAATCATTTTTTAAGTTGAAAAGCCTAGGTTTGACAAAATTGATGAAAATTGGCCATACAATCTTTTTTTTTTAAGGATTTGGATCCAAGGATCATTGCATGATTGTGAAGTTTCTGTAGAAAGTGAGCCTGTAGCCCAACAACGTCATTCAGGCCATAACACTCATCATGTTTAACCAAAACCTACCAAAATCCATGGGAGGTGCCTCAAAATCATCACGGACCCCAACAAAAAACCCTATAGAAAAAAATGCATTTTCTTCTTTTAGCCAGATGACCACCAAATTTCACCAATTGTTTAGAGACAAATAGAATAACAGATTTTGTGAAGGGCATTGTGGATTACAATAACTTGAGGTCCAATTTAGACATCACGAAGGATCTTTTAGAGGGTGTAAATGCCCAAGGCCATGATACCAACCAGCTATTGAAGTGACACCTCAAATGAGTCTTCAAGGAGTACATGACATATGTGGATGTTTGCATGATTCAAAAATTGCTTCTTTCTGCTAGGTAGGAAAAAACCACATGTTTTTTTCCTTTGGCATGGACTTCTAGTATTTTAATGATAACCAAGTTGTTTAACACAAGGAAAAATCACTACCCAAGAAACTTCACATGCATTGGATGCATATTCTTTCCATACTTTACTGTTTACCGAGTGTGAGAGTCTAAAATTAAGGTAAATCTTGCATGAAAAAATCATAATCCTGATACAAGTGGCTCAAATGATCCTTGTAGTAGCATAAAAAATGTGCCCAAAAGCTAGCACATTCATCAAAGTTAAAATGCAAACTCTGAGGGCAAAAACATAATTATTTTCCCTATAGAGTGTAACCATGAGCCAAACTTGGTTTTCACCTTGACAACCATGTTGAAGAGCCTACAAACCATGTGTTTGAAGTTAAAACCCAAAAAAACCCTCAAATCTTGTGAGTAAAGCTTAAAGGTCCCGCAATTGAGAGTGATGTTAGGTAAAGGCAGTGTGCCTCACCGCGCTTTTCCCATGTCCATTGGCCCAGTGTCCAGCCACCCACATTTATCTCCTATTTCTTTATACATACAATGAATAAGGATCTCTCACTCATTATAACATTGTGCTCATACAATGAGATTAGGGAGCTCCACCCAACATCCTCTGTAATCCTCTCTCTCTCTCTCTCTCTCTCTCTGTCTCTCTCTCTCTCTCTCTCTCTCTCTCTCTCTCTCTCTCTCTCTCTCTCTCTCTCTCTCTCTCTCTCTCTCTCTCTCTCTCTCTCTCTCTCTCCTCTTCGCACTCTCCGCACGTGCACTGCATCCGTGCACTCACAATTGGTATTAGAGCTTTGGCGACGCACATGCAATGGCTTCCTGGTGAGACAGAAGCGACGGAGATCAGCTATGGCGGCTTGAGCTCCGGTGGAGGTGGATATGGCTCGATGGTGTCATATCTCAGCTTAGGCATGTATATTCATCTTGTGTAGAGCTTATGTAGCAAGCCATTGTTGAATTTTGCAAAAAAAGAGCAGGAACAAGAAGTGTTGCAGCTCGTTTTTGTGTTTTTGGCTCCCGAAATAGTGTTTTTTGGATACACACGGTCGGATGGATATGATCCAGGAGTCTAGGTTAGAGTTTTGGCGAATTCCAAACGGGATGGTGATGTCCATTTTCTGAAATTTTTCTCTAAATTACAGCAGGTGCAATAGCAACAAGTTTAGGTTGCTTTTTGGGGCCGAAAACGGAGTTTTTCAGGTATATCTCTCACACCCGGACTCATATACATGTAATTCAGGATTCTACCCAGAGGTTTTGGCACGTTTTGGATGTGTTGGTTCTATCAAAACTTTTAAATTTTTAGTGCTGAATTTTTTGCAGCAGTCTGTCAACAATCTCGACATATCGAAGTTTTGCAGTTTGATTCCTATGGTGTAGAGAGTGATGCGGTTTGCATCTTTGGCTATGTATGGCACAGCATGGTGCTATTTGAGAGATAATTCACCTTGTTTTTTTTAATATGTAAGTGATACTTTGGGATGTGACTTTCGGATCGTTACACATACGAATGCGGTTTCCTGCACATTGTTTAACTGTGTGGGGCATTTCAGAGAGCTTTGTTTTTTAGCATGGTTTTGTGCAGATTTATGCTATGTATACATTATGCGGATACACTCTGAGATAGCCATAGCTTGTAGGTAGAAGGTTTACAGGTTTGTAGTGCTTTTGGACAGGTACATGTCCATTGAGCTACTTGATCCGGAGTGATGAGCGAATTTTCCAGGCTTTTGGCATTGCATGTAGACCATTTGTGGATTTTGCTACTAAGACAATGTCTATTGTCATGCGTATCTGGTGAGATGTTTTGAGTTTTTTCACAGTTTTTAGGGGAAACTCTACCAGATTTTTCCCACATTCTCACCATGGTTTATGCGTATTTACAGTTTTACTCTCTGATGGTATAGTGGTCGATATATTCCCACTCTGAAAGTGATCGAGTGTTTACTCTCACTTTTGACAGGTTTTGTCAATTTGGACACGGTTTGGTGTTCTTGTACCCACTCTCACAAGAGTGAGAATTTTTGTATGCTTGTGTGGCTACAATATACGTTAGTCATAGGTTTCATAGGTTTCTACAGATTTTTGCAGGCAGTTTCTCTTGTGGGACACATTTTGAGCTAGTTTGCTCTCTACTTGCATATATGGTTATGCGCTTTATGCTCGACTGAGTAGTTTGTCCCAGTTTATGCTTGTAGAGTTTTCAGATTGTGGAGTTGTTTAATGCATATGTGGAGGCGGTGTAGTCTCTGTGTATTTTTGACACACGAGGCGGTGTAGTCTCTGTGTATTTGCAGCCATGTTTGGAGTGAGAGACGTGGCGTGTCTCTTTTGCAGATGTGTTGCATGGAGAGTAGGTTGTGCATTTGTCTTGTGGTGACGTTCACGTAGATAGTGGTATCTCCAGAGATGCATAGCTTGGTCAGTCATCAATTGAGGTGACATCAGTTGAGTTTGTAACATTTAATGGCCTAATAACTTGTGTGTAGCGGAAATGAGCATGAACATAGTGGGCATTTCATTAGAATAGATTCCTAATGAGAATTACAAGAGTGCTTGGGTGGAGAGAGCAACAAAAAGAATAACACATAGTTAGATAGCATCGACAATACTTTCAAAAGAGAGAGAAATTAAGCTAATGACAACAGTTGAGGACCGGATTTGCATGGAGCCGGTCCCACCTCCAAAAGGCTTTGTATTATGGTTTCTCCTATCAAGAGAGACATTGTACAATACAATTCTTTGTGTTCCTTCAAGACTAGCTAGTGCAATGAAGATGAAAGCTTCATGCACTAAGCAAAACACTTAGCAAACACAACTTGAATTATCCCCATTCTCAGACCCAAGACCTCACACACCTTCGAAGATGGTGAGAGCTAGCAGGGTATGAGAGTAGATTGAGAGGAAGAAGGAGTATCTTACGAGAAAGATGTACATCTCCTCACATAATCACTCATATTAGCATAGCTTTAGCTTAGTAATTATCTTGGTAGAGGAGATGATCATGCATTGAAGCTTGGCTCTTGGTTGGATTTGCATCCACAAGCCAAGAGTGTGTTGATGTAGGCTTCTATCTCACAAGCTTGGAGTAGGTGATGAGTTCTCCATTAAAGCTTGGGAAGAGATAGTCTTCTCTTTCTTCACACATGAGATTGTGTGAGTGTGTGTAATAATGCCCTGCAAAAATCAGCCCCCCCTCTCTCTTGGGCGAGCCCTCTTGCTATTTGCTCTTGCTGAAGCCTCATTGGCCCTCCCCAAGTCAAGCCAATCACAATTAAGCAGCATAAGTGATAACCTTTTGACATGTGTCCCCCTTTCCCCTTTTGTGAGAGCTTTAGGTAATTAAATAATTAAACTAAACTCTCATTGGACCCCTTTGCCTCCAGGCCAATAGGAATCAGGCAGAATGAAAGGAGTCCCCAATAAATAGTGCTTCCATGAGTCTAAGGCATGTAGCACAGCAAGGAGGTCCTTTTCATATATGCCTAGAGCTTGCTCAATAGGGTCGAGCCTTCGACTCTCATAGCCTATGGCATGCCCTTGTTGGAGTAAACATATCCAAGGCAATCACCACAAGCATCACATTGGACCTCAAATGGTTTTGAGAGACCCGGTAGTGTAAGCACAGGTTGAGAGATAAGCTTTTCGAAAGCATTGTTCTCCTTAGCAGACCATGTATACCTAACGCTTTTCTTTGTTCGGTCATGTAATGGTCCCGCAATTTGTGAGAACTTTTCTATGAAGCGTCTATAGTATGCACACATACCTATAAAGCTTCTTAGTTCATGAAGATTCCTTGGTTTAGGCCATCCTTTTATTACCTCTAACTTAGATGGGTCCATTTGGATGCCATCTTGAGAGATAATATGACCTAAATACTGAATCTCTTGCAATAAAAATTCACTTTTCTTTCGATTAACATAAAGTTTATTCTCTCTCAAAACTTGAAATATTACCTGGAGATGTTGCTTGTGTTCCTCCAATGAATTAGAGTAGGTGATAATATCATCAAATAACACTCCAGTGAAGGTTCGATGAGGCCTGAAAAGCTTCTCCATCAAGCGGTTGAATGTGGCTGGTGCATTGGTCAAGCCAAAAGGCATGACAATGTATTCATAAAGACCAAATGTGATGCAAAATGCGGTCTTTACAATGTCTTGATCAACTATCCTTATTTGCTGATAGCCACTTTTTAGGTCTATCCTACTGAAGTAGGTCGATCCTTGTACTTATCAAATAGGTCTTCTACCCGTGGAACGGGAAACCTATTCTTGATAGTGATCCTATTTAGTTCTCTATAGTCGACACACATACGATATGTGCCGTCTTTCTTTTGCACTAATAGCACAGGTGAGCAAAATGGAGATGAGCTTGGCCTAACCATACCCTTCTCAACTAACTCATGCACTTGCCGCATAATCTCCTCTTGTTGAGCTTGAGAAACTCTATAAGGAGGTTTGTTAGGCGGTGAACTTCCTGGAAGAAGTTCAATTGCATGGTCATCATTACCTCGTTTAGGAGGTAGCTCACAAGGGATGTCGTCAATAAAAAGATCTTGAAACCCCTTGAGAAAATTGGATAACTCTAATTCCTTTTGGTTGCTTTTATTTTCTTTTGCTAAAGCATTAGGTTCATTTTGAGAATCTTTAACAAAAATCATGTACACGGAAATAGAGCTCTTTATTGACTTGTTGAAAGCTGGTGTATGTAGAATGGGGATGGTGTTACCCATTTCCTTAGCATCTATATACATGTCTTTTTCCCTGAACTTAAAGGAGATTCTCTTTTCAGGAAATTTAACATCGGCAGCCAGGCGGTCAAACCATGGTGCCCCTAGGATTACATCCTCATGCTTGAGAGGAGAGATAAAGAAGTCCTCTTTGTCCACATAGCCTTGGACATGAAGCCTCAATTTCACGATTAAGGGGGTGACTGAAGCTTCTTGCCCCTTGAAGGCACTCTCTGCGGGTAGGACATCTCCCATCTCATAGGATTGTATGCCTAGCTTGGTGGCTAACTCCATAGATATAAAATTGTGAGTAGAACCAGGGTCAAAGAGAATAAAAGCATCATGTTCTCTTACCTTTCCCCAAGCATGGCATAGAGGGGATCCTTTGTGGTGAGTTTGGTGAGTCTCCTCCTCTTGGATTTCAACCAAGGAAGCTCTAGGAGGATCTTGGCGGTTGTTCTTTTGGGGACAAGCACAGTACACATGCCCTTGCTCGCCGTACTTGAAACACTGGTTATCCTTACGATAATGCTCAAGCTCTTCAGGAGAGAGTTTATTCTTACCTTTGTAAACTCCCTTTTTTTTAGCTTTGTTGAGGTTGCCCTTAGGAGACTTTTGGACATTGTCCTTCCCCTTAGGGTCATTGGAACCCTTGTTTTCAGGGGGCTTATTATTTCTTTTAGCCCCCATTTGAAAATTGATTCGAGAGGCCACCATAGTGTGGTGTATTACCGCCGATATGGTACGTGGCCTTTGGGAGTTGACATACTCCGCCATTTCTTCGGTTAAGCCCGCACAAAATTTTTGCTTTTGCTCTCCAAAATCCAACTTTTTGAAGACAGTGGCTTTGAGTTGTAGGTCCCAAAACTTGTCTACATATTTATGGATGGATTCATTGGGAGAGAGCTTTAAGCTTCGCCATTCGGTGGATACTTTTTCTTTGGCATCGGTGGCCAAAAACTGCTTCGTAATGGAAGCTTTTAAAGCTTTCCATGTTCGTCGAGCTTCACCGTTGGCTCGTAGGCTAGACCACCATTGTCTGGCGGACTTTTGAAAGTGCATAGCTACATGGCGTAGCTTAGTGGACTCCGTGAAGCCCTCATCTCCAAACGCCGCATCGAATTGTTGGATAAAGGCCAAGACTTTGTCCGTAGCACCATAGGTACCATCATAGGTAAGGAAAGAGATGCTCTTTCCTCCCTCTTTGAATTTCTTCAGCTTGGATGACCTCTTCCATGCGGTATAGGATTTCCTATGGCCTCTTCTTTTTGATGGTTCAAAGGTTGCACCATCACTTTCTTCAGAAGGTGAAGAATTTGAAGAAGGTGGAGAAGAGGGTGACCTCTTTCTCGCATTTTTCTTGTCTTGATCTTTGTCATCTTCACCATCACTTTCATAAGAGGAAGAGGATGAAGAAGATGGAGAAGAGGGTGTCCTCTCTCTCGCCTTTTTCTTCTCTTGCTTTTTATCATCCCTCTTTGAATTGTGGTGAGGAGAAGAATACGATGGTCTTCTCCACTTTGGTGGTGATGGGGAGTGTTTAGCCCGCCGTCTTCGTGGAGCCATCTCCGCCGAGGTGGCAGGAGACTCGCTTCTTTCTCGTTCCTTCGGTGGAGGCTCTTGAGTTCTCCTTTGGGAAGGAGATGCATCATCAAGAAGTAAATTCTTGAGCCCTTCGTATGGATTCTCTTCTTCTTTACAAATTGGAGAGAGACCTCTTTTGGGAGTCTCACAAGGAGGCTTCCTAGGTGTTCTCTTGTCATGGTGATGAGCTTGGAGAATCCCGTGAGCACGGAGCTGCCGTTGCACTTCACTTTGGAGATATGGACTGCCCATGGCTTGTTGAAGCCTAGAAACAAGATAGTTAACAAGCATTGAAGCATCATTAGTAGCTTTGCTCATGAGCAAAATCAAAGTTATCAACATTAATTTCACTCTCTTTACTATTGTCAGCCATTCTAACAACTTTTAGGTGTATACTGTTTAGGTGTACTTTGGCACTTCCAGCCCTAGTTGCACCTCCTCTTTACCCCTTTAGAAAAACCACTCAAGCTACTGTACCCGCGGCTCGAATACCATTAAATGCAAGGAATAGAAGAGAGGTTCTTTTGACACCAAAACAGCACCGGCTCCTGTCAAGCTTCTAATAGCTCAATAGTGGTTAAGCCGTAGGCAAGCTCCGTAGGACTCCACTATTAAGACCATAGCTCTCGACGGTGATGCCCCGTTAACTGCACAAAGGCGGGCACACTGCAAGGATGAAAAATCCATATTCTACTTACTCACAGGCAATTAATAATACCAACCATTTGTAGCTAGCTTCAAGACCTCCCTTCTTGAGCAAGGAAAGAGAAACCTTGAGCTCTGATACCAATGTAACATTTAATGGCCTAATAACTTGTATGTAGCGGAAATGAGCATGAACATAGTGGGCATTTCATTAGAATAGATTCCTAATGAGAATTACAAGAGTGCTTGGGTGGAGAGAGCAACAAAAAGCATAACACCTAGTTAGATAGCATCGACAATACTTTCAAAAGAGAGAGAAATTAAGCTAATGACAACAGTTGAGGACCGGATTTGCATGGAGCTGGTCCCCCCTCCAAAAGGCTTTGTATTATGGTTTCTCCCATGAAGAGAGACATTGTACAATACAATTCTTTGTGTTCCTTCAAGACTAGCTAGTGCAATGAAGATGAAAGCTTCATGCACTAAGCAAAACACTTAGCAAACACAACTTGAATTATCCCTGTTCTTAGACCCAAGACCTCACACACCTTCGAAGATGGTGAGAGCTAGCAGGGTATGAGAGTAGATTGAGAGGAAGGAGTATCTTACGAGAAAGATGTACATCTCCTCACATAATCACTCATATTAGCATAGATTTAGCTTGGTAGAGGAGATGATCATGCATTGAAGCTTGGCTCTTGGTTGGATTTGCATCCACAAGCCAAGAGTGTGTTGATGTAGGCTTCTATCTCACAAGCTTGGAGTAGGTGATGAGTTCTCCATTAAAGCTTGGGAAGAGATAGTCTTCTCTTTCTTCACACATGAGATTGTGTGAGTGTGTGTGTGATAATGCCCTGCAAAAATCAGCCCCCTCTCTCTCTTGGGCGAGCCCTCTTGCTATTTGCTCTTGCTGAAGCCTCATTGGCCCTCCCCAAGTCAAGCCAATCACAATTAAGCAGCATAAGTGATAGCCTTTTGACATGTGTCCCCCTTTCCCCTTTTGTGAGAGCTTTAGGTAATTAAATAATTAAACTAAACTCTCATTGGACCCCTTTGCCTCCTGGCCAATAGGAATCAGGCAAGCCATTGGGCTCCTGAATGCTCATTGGACCCCTTGGGAGACTGTCCACTAGTTTTCTAGGAGACTTAATTATCATTGGTTTCTTTTATTAAATGTTTTTAAATTAATTAAACTAGATTTACTCTAGCTTAATTCTCATTGGTCCACTTCAAGGGTCATCCAATAGAAAGTGGGCACACCTTGTATGCATCTGGCCTAGGGAGCTGACATGTGTCCCTCATTCCCTTTGTGTAAAGGGAGCCTATGTGTGTGTGTGTCTTTATCTCTCATCCCCTAGAAGAAGGGCTCGCCCCCTCCCATGTAGGGATATGTGTTCACTTTGGAGAGCACACAAAGCATCCAATTCCCCCTAAGCTTTAACCCTTTGGACACAACCTTTGAATTTTGGAACCTTAGCATTTTGGAAGTCTTAATGGGCTGAACCTTAGGGTCTTTTTAGCCCATTGTTGTACATGGCTCTTTTGCAGATGGCCCCCCCTTTGGATCCCTATTTTCCCTCCTTTGGATCCCTACTGTGGCCAGTCTGCTAGCTTAACCAATATTCTAGCCTTTTCTCCCCTGGCACTTCCCCACATTAAATGATCAGTTTAATATGAGAAAATCATTTAGGAGAATTAGATATTGATTATTATGACAGAGTTAGAGGCCGATGCATTGTTCTATGATGCATCTGATATTTTTGAGGGCACCAGTGTCCTTCAAAAAGTTATGTGTGCAGTGGTGTTGATTTTTCCGGTTTTTCAGTCATTCTTAGCAGATACGACTTTGCTAGATGATGCTAACATGGTGATGCATAGCCAAGTGGTTCCCGATGAGGATGCATATGGCACTGACGTTTCTGATAGGGATAGGTTGACATCCATAGTGCATGTTTTTTTGGATTTCAGGTCTATCATGTCTGACCTTTTGGTCTTGAGACCTGATCTTGCTTATGCGGTTGGTGCATTTGCAATGGGAGTTATCGGTCGTTCGATGACTCACACAGACACTGGCATTGTGCATTGTGGATCCGTGTAGGTCGTCACTTGATACATGCATCAAGAGTGTCATCATAGCTCTAGCCCAAGTGGTATGCATGTTGCATCCACACTAGAGCGGTAACAGAGTGAGTCAGTGGGCATAGGTTGAGAGCTGTCTTCTCTCACCTCTTGTATATACTAATTGTACGCTAGTCTTCTCACCACTTATCAGCACATAGCCTTTAATGGGAGAATATTAGGTAAAGATAGTGTGCCTCACGGTGCTTTACCCATGTCCGTCGCCCAGTGTCCACTGCCCATATTTATCTCCTTATTCTTTATACATACAAAGAATAAGGATCTCTCACTCATTCTCACATTGTGCTCATGTAGTGAGATTTGGGAGCTCCACCGAACATCCTCTGTAATGCTCTCTCTCTCCCTCTCTCTCCTTTTCACTCTCCGCATGCGCACCACATCCGCGCACTCACAAGTGAAACCTTCATCTCTAGCCAAACCATTCATCCACTTATCACCGTTTACACACCAAGACCTATTCTTACATTATACATCAAGCCCATGAAGTCAGAGTCCAATGTTTTTTGCTATTTATCACAAATAGAAAAAAATGTGTTTTTCTCCTCATCTTGAATGTAAGGAATGATTTTTAAGTTTTTGACAACTTTGCATGGTTCATATCAGTGTTTTAAGCAAGAGAGACAGCCTTCAAGTCCAACAACTCCTAGGGACATAGAAATGGAAAACTTAGCTCTGACAGTTCACTAAACTATGATAAAGTTTTATAAAAGCTACAAAGCCTAAAACCAAGGGAAACCCATAGAAATGGATCCACAAGAAGAATCTGGAGCAACTACCAGAGTTCAAGAAGCATCATCATACATTCATAAGGAGAGACTGGCAGTGGAGGGTGCATCTCTCTATGAAGTTGTATACAAAGATCCAAAAAATAACATGGTGATTCCACCCATGATACTATGAGAAGCATACAATCTTGCCAAGAAGGTGCCAGTTAAATATGCACTTGAAAAAATAGACATACTCAAATATTTCCAACTTCCACCATACAATATAGACATTCTGATAGCTCATGAGATCTATACAAGCATCAAAGCAGATGGAATGGTACATATTACCACATTGACGAGTGATAAAGTTCAAGTGTGGATCACCTCAGAATTGATATCTAAGGCTCTACACTTGTCCAAGAAAGGGGCTCCAATGGAAGGCAAGAAAGACTTAGAAGTTGAAATCTTTGCAAGGAAATAAGAGGTAGCTACCTTTACAAATATGATATGTCGAGAATTGCGCTACCAACTAGAATGTTCCTATAGTTGTTTCACATTGACGAGAAGAGGTCGACATCGTGCAAATACAATTCCATGATGTAAAAAAGATCAGAAGGATGCACATTGTGCTTGATTGAAATCTACATGATTGTTGACCAGTGGTCAGGGCTTGATAACAAGCTAATTTAATGCTAAATGTATGCCATATGCAACTTTTGCTACAAACAGAAGCACGAAGAGCCCTGCAAAATAGCAAAAACAACACACTGCAATCCATAATCGATCAAACTATATACCTGAGATAAATAACTTGTGCACCATAATCGTTGCCATACACAAAGAGAGAAGAAAAGAGAGCCAAGAGAAAGCAAGAGAGCACATGCAGGCACAACCCCAAGAGTGGAGTGCTACACTGGCATGACGAGCGAGAAGAGAGGGGAGGAGAGAAGAACACCACCAACAATGGGTGAAATCTTCCCCCGTGCAAAAGTGACCATTTATCTCTTGCACATATTTGATTTATAGATTTTTTGAATGGTCAAAGTGAGCAGAAACTAGCCGGCTGATCATAAATGGCCAAAGCTCATAAAAGAGCACTTGAATAATGAATTATATATAGAATATAATATCCTTTTGAGATCCTTTCTCACAACCCTTAGCCTTTTCCACATGTCAACTGCACTAAACAATAAAATATCAATTCCATTACATACCTCTAGTTAGAAAGCAACTGTTCTCACTTGCAAAGATGAAAACCTGCAAACCATAATTGTCAAAAATAGTGATTAGTATTTTGTGTCAAAAATAGCACGTTGTAAAAATGAAACAAATTTGATGAAACAAAACAACATTTCTTATGCTTTTTGTCATCCACATACTACCTATTCTAGTGTTCCATACCACTAGAATAAGCAGCATATGTCATACCCTGATGAATCAGGATATCATTGGTCACACTCATCATTCAATAATCAATTCCCATCAATCTCAAGTGCAATTCCATAAATACTATCGCGACACAAAATCATCATATATCAATTTCAGATTCAGTTCCAAATCCAAGTCCAAATATCTACCAACATATACCCATTTCAAATCCAAATTCAAATATCCTTCATTTTGTATACCCGGGGAACAAAATCACACCAATTACAGTGGTGGCCAGCCATTGCAGCATGATTTTGTGATCGGTGTTGCCTAAACCGGCAAATCTACACCCGATGTGCTACGTAAATTGATGAATTGGCATTTGTGTTGCCTAAACCGGCGAATCTGCACTGATGTCACGTAAACTTCTAAATTTGTTGTGTGTTGTGTGCTGCCAAAATTGGTGAATTAGCATAGGATGAATGTTTACACATTACCTAAATTGAAGAATCTGTGTGCTTGTGACCAATGGAAAAAGCAAGGTATACAAAGAAAACATTTGCCACCTATTTGATACGATACTGGAGTACATTTGAGTTCAAAAGTACTTACAAATTATTTTTGTCATTCCAACACCTTAGTTGATGTAAATAGTTTTATAGATCAGTGGAAAAATCATCACAAAAGGGATGCCATTTAGTGTAACTACAAGCGAAGTACAAGTGAGATATGAGTGAGAATTATGTATGGTACGTACTTTTTGCTAGCACAACACTTGACAAGGAATGGTATTTTCACAAATCAAATTAACATTGCAATGCTTAGCTACTGTTGAAAGAAATCACAACTTGAATAATCACTTAGTCTCTAGAATGATATTGTTGCATAAGAAATTCAATATAAACATTGAATTTCATTGAACATCTAGGAATTTCCTTTCTTAAAGTTGTATATGGTGCAATTTAAAAAGGGATTAAAGATACAGACAAATATGTCTCTTGAGGGCACGCAGGACTTGTCAATAATTAAAAGCAAAATAGACGGGTATAGTGCATCAGATATCATCATGATGAGAAGAGAAATTTCACGATGTGGTAGTGTGCATTTTAGATCCTACAACATTTTATAAGGTCCTCTTGTGAGGAAATTATGCAAAACTTATTTAATGAAGATCAACATCAATATGGAAAATGTGCAAAAAGAAGTAAAATATATTTGTAATAACGCATTCTATACATGTTGAAAAGAATCACAAGTATTTTCCCATTCTCAATATACATTAATAGTGCTTAATTTTGAAGTCCTGGTGAAGTTTTCTATACATATAAGTTAGATGTTGATTGGTCTATAACAAGGTGCCTAGAGTATAAGTTCTAGGTGATAGGCTGACTAGATTTTCACAATTACGTTACTGTACGTATTGATTATTGAATCAAATATTAGAATGGGTGCCACCATGAATAACTTTATGGTATTACTATGTGATGAGAATAGGTTGTACATATTATGGAAATGTTAAATACACATAGCATGGTTTTGTCCCTTGGTGGCTCTAGTCTTCCTCTATTTGATGGCTCCAAGTAAGTTGTACCACAAGGCACCTCGTGGAATTGGTTCAGAATGATGTCTAGGAGTGTGATGAAGGGCATCTATAATACTTCCTTTGGAAGGGTGCAATAGGTGTAAGCCTTGCATTCTCTTGCCTTATTCTAACGGCCAAAAAACATCATGTAAATTTATTGCTCAGGAGATTTCGTCACGAAAAAAATCAATCGTGAACACAACCACTAACCCTCATGTGACCCCAAATTTTTAAGCACTAGTTGTATCATAAAACTTAGAGAACATGCAGATAAAAGAGTTATTGTTTGCAGGTCGCCGTGACGGATGTCCATAGCATAGCTCTCATGCATCAACATAAAATATCAATACAAGGGAAGCGACCAGGATGAGGCATGGAAACTCACTACGCTGTCAATCTTAATGAAGTGAACTCGATGAGATGCAACTACTAACTCTGCGAAAAAATCATACGCACTAAAGCCAAGTAATCTGCCTATGTCCTTCTACACAGCTCTACAGTCATCACACCCATTTACCATGCAAATCATGTCGGATTCGCACGAAACTCGAAGGGGAGCTACAGGGGACTATCAGAAGCATATCCTATCACTGTCACAACATTCTAGAGAGGTACAAAGATCGCGATTGTTCATCTGAAATTCAGAAAACAGTGAACAGGTGATCCCAAAGGGTCATTTTAGGGTCCCTGAAGCCTCCCCTACGGTCAAAACAACATAAAATACGCGTTTAAACACTCAAAACAGCAATTTAAGTCTCCAAACACGTAGTTGAAAACCTATACCGAATCTTGAATGATTACACTTGAATGGAAGAGAAAAGTAAGAGGAACACAATGCAGTAAACGAATCTGAATTCAGATTACCATAGCCACGTAGTGAAGATAACAAGCTGGAGCAAGATAGAGCTCTCAAAGTACAGTGTCTTCTCAGTTTTTGATAAATGAAGATGATGTTCAAACTTACAAAATTGACCTTTATAGTTTAGGTCTTTACAAATGGCTTGTCTGGCCAAAAGCTCCTAAACTTCTAACTGGCTTTCTAATATAAAATTGCTCCCAGA
Organism: Adiantum capillus-veneris; assembly: GCF_014529385.1. Classification (NCBI taxonomy): domain Eukaryota; kingdom Viridiplantae; phylum Streptophyta; class Polypodiopsida; order Polypodiales; family Pteridaceae; genus Adiantum; species Adiantum capillus-veneris. Next base: position 104,102,388 of record NC_140960.1, on the reverse strand, counting down.
AAAATAATGATAAATTCTTTTACAAGTTCTCGGCTTAGAGATGCTCTCTTACAAAAGAATTTTATAAGGGTTTCCCACAAAAATGTGACTCCTTCTCTCGAAACCGTAGCTTCGTCCACCAAAAACTCCCCCCTTCCTTATCGTTGCACGTCCTCGTGCATGTTCAAAGCTTTGGTCATTGATGGGGCTCCAAGGAGGCAAGAGTTGCTAGAAAGCTTTGCGTCTGGAGTAGAGCCTCAAGGGCTTCTTGATGCTGTCTGAAAGGGTTCTCACTTAGTGTGTGTTGGTATGCTATGTACCGTGCCTTGACCCATAGGATGAAAGATCCTTGAGTCGATTTTAAAGAAACCTGTGAGGAAGGCCTCCTCGAATGTCTGCAAGTAATGTGACGGTAGGTACATGCGCCTAGAGTAAATTGCCATCAGAATATGTCGTGGTGGCGAATCTTGGAGATTCTAGCAGATCCCTCTATGCCCTTCGAGGAACAGGTTCCACAGATGATCGTCGCCTTGAGTGTCTTTGAACACTTGGATGCAGGTGAAAATCATTCGGGCTATCTTTACCAGCATCTGACAGGCCACGTCGGGGACATCCCGCAGCAAGGTGATTGTCAAATTCAGAGTGTTGACTACATAGGCTACTGTAGGAGGATTTTGCATTGTCAAGATTGGGTAGTTCAGCTTTTGCTGCCTTGAGCCTTTCCATGTGGCAAATTCCTTCCATGTGCGTCTTCTAGGGACTGGGTAGATAGTAGGATCTAGTTGAATGTGTTGAGGAGCGTTGTGGTAGTTGGTTAGATCCTGTGGCCACTTGTCCAGCCACTTCTGCCTCCATTTAGGGTGATCTTCGATGAGAGCCTGAGCTTCTTCAGCTATCAGTGCTACACCTTTGTAATCGTCGTCTTTGTTTTGTGGCAGGGTCGGCCGCATCTTCTCCTTCCATAGGATTGCTTCGTGGCATATCAAGGGAATAGGTAGGTACTCATGGCCAAACCCCTCCACCTGCTCTTCTGGCTGTAAGAACGCCAGGACCACTGACTCCATTATCTTCTTTTCGTATATCATGTAATATTTTGTTGGTCCCTTTGGCATGTCCTTGATGGTCTAAGTTAGATCATCTCTTATGTCCAGATTTGCCTCTCCTGATCCTTGTTCTTGTTCTCCTTGGTGTGATGTTTTAGGCAAGTTAGGCATTTCTTGTCCTGGCAACAGTTGTGGTTGCACTTGGGCTTCCTCTATTCTGATTTGCGGTTGAGAACTCAATGCTTCTTTTTCTTTCAGCAATGTGTCATTTTTTTGCTTCTGAGAGTCTAACTCGGCCCTTGCTTGTGCGAGTTGCTGCTCCAGCTCTTTCACTTTTTGCTCGTTGGCCACCGTCTGGGCCATCATCCCTGATAAGAGCAGTTGTCTTTGAAGTTTTTCTTGCTCTAGCTCCTCTTTCAGTGCCGCTAGAGTGCTCACTGCTGTAGCATTGTCTGATGTGGAGACCAATGCTCCAGCAGGTTCTTGGTTCTACTTTTGACAGTGAGGTATGAGCTGTTAACCCTCTGGAACCTTGCACCTTCATACTCAAGGTGATCCGTTGCTTTCTTTACCCTTGTTGTCAAATCCTCGCATTCCTTTTCCTTGGATGTCAACTCCGTCCTGACATCCACCAAGTCTCTGATCAGAGGCTGAGCCTGCTGTCGCTCAGTGTATCTTTCCTTCGTTGTGAGCTCCAATTGTGCCCGCAGGCTCTCTAACTCCTCTTGCCCAGATTTTTGCATGTTTTGAGCCTCCTGTACATGCTTTTCGTTTTCTCTCAGCACCACGTGCTAGCATCGGAACTGTTTTTCCAGAACTTGCAAGGTGTTTCTGTAGTCAAATTCAGCCATAGCCTGACAGGCTTCTTGGTACCCTATTGCTTCAGTAGGGGGCACAGACTCTTTTTGTGAGGATGAAGGAGGAGGAGGTGGTGGTTTTTTGGTTGATGGAGAAGGAGGAGGAGGAGGATATTTCGGCGAGGGAGGAGGTGGTGATTTAGGCGAGGGAGGAGGTAGTGATTTCTCCACTTCTTATACATGCCTCTTTTTTGATGCATCTTCCCTTGGCTGTGAAGCAGACACCTCCGCTTTTCTTTTCTTTAAAATCTTTATTATTCTTTGGTGAGTCAAATCCGCCGCCTGTCATGCTTCCACATTCTTCTCTCTTTGAGCTTTCTTTAATTGCTCTGCTTGGTTCGTATCTTCAGCCGCTTCTTTCTTCTTTGTTCCTTCAGTGGACTGAGAAGAAATGTCCACTTCTGCAGCCTTTTGTTCCGCTTCTAACCTTTGTTTTTCACCCCGTATGCGAGCTGCATTTTCTATTCTTGCTTGTCTTTCCTTCTCAAATCTTCGTTTATCCGTTTGTTGTGTTGTAGTAGCTCTTGCTTTTCTATCAGCCCGCAACTTGGTCCTTCTTTCCTCAATTCTTTGTTGGGCCTCTGCATATGCGTTTTGAAGGTCAGACTGCGGCATTATACTTCTTTCCCTTTTTCTTTTCTCAAGCAGTGTGGTGGTGTCTTCCTCCTTGCTTTCTTTAAATTCAGATGGTCCTTTGTCTTTTGACCCTTGAGAGTTTCCCTCGTTTTCAGGCTCCGTCTTCTCTTCATCACTCGAGCTTTTGTTGGATGCCTTGGCCGATCGTAACGATGTTGCGCTAGTGGTCGTCCTTACTGAGTGAGCAACCAGCTTTGCTTTTTGAATCAAGGCCGTTTGACAAATGGCCGCTGGCAGGTCTTCAATCATTCCCAAATCTTGGTATGCTATTCTTGTTAGCATTGGCCCTGCACTCATGTAGCTTTTGTTTTTCGCCGAGCTCTTCAAATTTTCTTCGACCAAGTTCTCCAAGATGTAAGAACCATAATCGCATCGAATGGTTCTGTTTTCAGCTGTTACTAGAGCCATGACCACTACAATGTGCAGGATCGGCTCGGTGTAGCGAGGAGTCTTTTGTACCCTAAAATGTTGAGAGATCAATGTCATTGGTAACTCCAGCTCACCGTATATCATGTCATTGTACTTGTACTTGTTTCCTTTTGCTTTGATAAATGCCTTCTCGTTATCCAGTGACTTGGTCTTTTCCAGTAAGTCGCGTTGCCCTGGAAGGAAGTCCAAAGCTTTGTTGATGATTTCTTTTGTGATCTTTACTTTTACTTTTGAACCATCCTTGTCGGTGAGCATTGCTTGTCCATCATACTGTATCGAGCTCATGAGCTCGTGGACCCTCATGAAGTCTGTTCCCCATGGTTGCAATCTGAAAAAATGCTCCAAATGCACAACCCGCACGGCTTTGGTGGCCTCTGGCCTTCAATGGAGATTCCATATTTCTCGAGGCATGATAGTCGTCTTTACCATGTCACCATCAGCATCCCTAAACTTCACGATGAAAATGTGAGCAGGGATTTGAGCTAGTGTTTCATTCGAGATGTGAGCTTTTTGGTTTGTAGAGAGCTCATCCACTTCATATGGTGTTGTTGTCCACTGTCTTGCTTGCTTTTGGCGAGGCATTCTGTGTCATTAGAATCACAAGATGTCAGGATTTTCCTTTCGCAACCGATAGCGTCTAGACTTTTAGTAAAAAACAGTTCAAAAGTTAAAACTTATCATAACTTGAACAAATCTCATCCATTCTTGTCCATATTTCACCATTGGGACTAGGAAGACGAGAGCTATGATGTATTGACATCTGAGCCAAATTTGGGCCTGAGGTACACCGATCACGATCGTAGTACAGAGGCCAAAATAACATTTGATCACATGAGTCATTTGCTGATAGCCAGAGGGTCATTTTGGTCCACTTTGTCTTTTATTTGAACCACTTTTGAGTTTATAAGTCCCAAATTTGGGTTACAAGGGAGTTTTGGACTAGAATTTTATTTTTCATCGGTTTTTGATGTCCAATTGGCTTGAAGCTTGATGTGTGACTTGAACAAGATGTGTACAAGAGATCTGTCAGGTTTTGGTCAAATTCTGATGCTGAGGTATACTGATCGCGATCGTAGTACCTGGGCTTTTTCGGGTGAAAGCTAGATGGCTTTAGTTTCCTATGCTTGCCTAGCCCACTGATGATTTATTTTCAAGTTTGGACATAAAATGAACAAATTAGAGCAATTTTTCACTGTTTGACCTTATTTTACTAAGTCTAACCATATTGGGTTTTCTTGATGAATTTTGGTTGGAGCCTGGAGTTAGTTGATGTTAGTTTTTGAGCTTTTACTGCTTCCATGATGTGTTGCTATCATCAGCCTACTCCACTGTCTGATTCTGACTTGATTAGGCACCTTTTACCCCGCTCTTGGAGATTTTCCAGAATTGGGATATTTTTCAGGCATTCTTTGGATACCAATGGGATATCTAGGCATCTCTAAGTCGCCTTTTAGTCTTTGACATTAGTTCGACCAAATTCTTCCCTTGTGTGATCACCCGAGACTGAAATGGTCATCTCCGTCCTTGTAGGAGATTTTGAGCTCCATTCAGGGTTTTCTGCTACTGTGCTGACTCCTAGTAGGACAGGTATGCCTTTCAAACCAACCGTCATAATTTTTAGTTGAATTTTGGTAGTTGTAGGTCAAATTTCCCGATTCGGGTGTGTTAGACAAATTTGGCCCATTCTATGAGAAAAATTTGTGCATTTTTCATGAAAATTCAAGAGAGTGTATTCTTCACTGAGTTATAAGCCTGGGCCAAGACAAAATTTGCAAAATCTGATCCTGGGGGCACCGATCGCGATCGTACCATAAATCCCAAAGTGATTTTTGACACCTGCAGGTTGTTGGCGAAGTTGAGAGGAGGCCTCTAGCAAATTCTGTGTCAAATTTGGTCAGTGGAGTACACCAATCACGATCGATGTACCACCACCATTTTGAGGTTTGATCATATGGCCTGGTTCCTGACATTGTGGGGAACACATTGATGTGTTCTGTGCTTGAAAAAGTTTTGTTTTGATGCCTCCAAGGGCCCTAGATCTACCCGACCTAATTTGTGGGGGATTTGATCCATTCACCCGTTTGTGCAATGATTCGCACTTGCATGTGTAATAGACTTGATCTTTACTTGATAAGGAACATACCTGTGAAATCTGGTATGAAATGCTGGCTCCAAATGTCTGTATGGGGTAGAAATGTGGCAGCTCGCTCTAGGTCAAGAAGCTCTCTTCTTCTCTCTCAAAAAGTGAAAATGATCAATGAGCTAGAATTTGGCCTACTTGACCCATATCTTCCCGAGGTTTTTGTGACAGAGGTCTGATTTTCCTTACCTTTGATCTTGAAAACATTTGTATACCACTTGTGGGTCGAACCGTTCGTCATTCTTGCGTCGTATGACCATTTGATGCGATTCTGGCGAAATGTGGTCATGATCATTAAGGTTGAAATTCGACATCTTCAGATTGGCTTCATATCTTCCATGCTTGATAACCCTATCATGATACTTTGGCGTTTGCTTCCAGAACTTGATTCCGACACTGTGGGTGATATTTTTTAGTTTTTGGAAGATTATTAACGAAAAACAAACAAACTAAATTGAAAATACTTATTAACTGGCAAGCCAAAATAATTATACTCACCCCTAAGCATATATTTTCACTAGAAGCATCCCAATGCTTTAGATTTTGTCATTACAGCTCATTATTATGCTGGCTGGATGATAAAAACGCTAAAAAATGCCAGATTTTGATCAAATTTGTTCAAAATTTAACTCTAAAAAATAAAAAAAACAACATATGCATTATGTACATATATACACGTTGGACCCCTCAATGGTCCTGACTGCTGCTAGATTCAACAGTTACTCCCCCCTTCCTAAATTGAGTCGTCCCGGACGAAGGTTGTGTGCATGTGCATGGGGTTTGAAATCTGTGTCTATGCACGGCCGTGTAATGTGTCCCTATCCTCATGTTTGAGACAATGCATTGGCTAACAAAGTGTTGTGCAAGATGCGGGGACTAAATGTAATATTCGGTGTCTTTGGATGGCGAGGCTAGCTGTTTATGGAACAGAAGAGCTTGCAGTTCAATTGCTCTCTCCTTGATTGTTGGTTTTTTTATGGCAACTATTTTTGGAACCCATTTGTATTCATTTTTTTTCATATTTGCCGATTTTGATGTAGGTTCCTGAATTTTCTTAGGCTTCCATTGCCATTTTGTTAGTTCAGGCTTCCTGTGTTGACTTTTTGGTCTCCTTTTGATCTTTATCGTTGAATTTTTGGTTGTCTCCAGCTTTGGTTGCCATTTCCAATCTAGATTAGCTCCTTAAGGTCTTTGATATGGTGTTGTTGTCGTCGGGAGTTGTGACTTGGGTAGCCATATCTGTCTCTATTTGTTCTGCATGACAGTTTTATTTATCCATACTTTTCGAATAGCCGTTTTTGATGTTTCTGGCTGATGAGCTGATTGCTTTTTGTCGATGGGGATAATCGGCCACGAATGATCTGTTTTGGCGAATGGAGTCATGTACGCGTTGGAGTTGTGTGTGTACATCATCGCATGTTCCGACCATTCGGTAACTGCATTGTATGTTCTCATCCATGGAACTCCCAAACATAGTGATTCTCTGATTCCTTCGTCTTTTATTACGAAAAATTGATGAGGACAACTATTTCGATCAATATTGATTCGTAAGTTTACTATGCCCAATGTTGGCATTTTTGCTCCGTTTGCGGCCTGTAAATCTCGTGTGGATTGCACTAGGGGTTCATCGGTAAGCATCTTGTAAGTGGAGAAGTTGACCACATTGACTCTTGTCCCTGTGTCAATCAATGCTCTTTGATATCTGTCATTTGAAAGTCTGACATTGATGCGAACATCGATTCCTATTTCCCATTGCTCGTTAGTGTGAATTATAGAAAGAGGAATTTGAGCCGTTGGTGCAGCTAGATTTGGTCAGCCCAAGGAAAGTGTCAGGAACAGGTAAAGGGCAACAGATAGTGTGATAATAGAAGGCTTGGACAAGTTCGAGGTGCAACTGGGAATAGGTCCCACAAAGATGTGTATGCCAGATGTGGCAATTAGCAGGTCAGGCATCGGTTTTTAATCTCTCATAAGTAAAATGCTCGTCAATGCAGGGAATTTACTTATGGCAACTCTATGGTCCCATTATTTGGTCATGGGGTTCTTTTGGAAGACCGTTTGAAGGACTGAAGATCGAAGTGAGGTTTTTTGTCATAATTACGGCAAGTTCAGAGGGATCCACAATCAAGGTGACCTCCATTATCGGCAAGTTACAAAACAATTGAAGTGCGACTCGAAAGAGAAGGCCGGGAGCTACTTGAAGATGGAAGAATTTGGGCTTGGCTACCAGGTCCACCCATTTGGCGAAGCTTGGGTCGGCGCCGGTTGGGAAGGGCATGCTAAGTAAGTAAAAAGCTTGAAGTAATTCCATGCTTAAAATATAAAAAAAAACCAATGCAAGCTACAGTGGACGAACAGTTGGACAGAAAAGGGTGGCTTGTGGAGTCGCGCTGCATGACGAGAGACGGCCGCTTGGGCCATGCAAGAGTGGAGAGGATTCAAGGGATGGCGAGCTGCAGTCGGAAGAGAAAAGGGCCGCCACCTGTATGGTTTGCATGAGGAGAGGTCTACAGTGGGTACAGGAAGCCACAAAGGGCCGCCAAGTCAAAAGAGAGGTGGCAAGATGGTTGAGGTGAGTAAAGAGGGCCACCCTGCTGAGGAGGGGAGGCCAAGAACTGAGTGTCGTTGCAGGGAAGGCCTCTAGGGGGCTGGCCATACAAGGCTATTCAGGGGATGGCATGGTCGGGAGTGCTGAAAGGGTCGGCAGTCAAAGGGTGGCGCTGTTGTACAGGGGAGAAACCGCTAGGGGTTGTGTGGTGATGACACCATCAGAGGAGGAGGGTCACAGGAGGGCCGACAGGGGTCGCAAGCAGGTCAAGGCCACCAGGTAGACTGAAGGCAAGGCCAGCGTGGAGGTTGCATGAAAGGGACGCCAGTCAAAGGGAGGTGTTGTTTGCAGGTTGGAGGCCGAGAGGCCGGCTATAGGTTGGGGTTGGCTGCATGGCAGTGTAAGATAAGCCGAGGAGGAGGTGTTGAGAGGGGCCTCCAAGGGTTACCAGTAGCCAAGGAAGGGTATCCAGTCGTACCAATGCACAAAATCGACAGTGATCAAGATTATTAATGTGACTGGAAATAGATAGTGTCAGTCATAAGCGAGTCGGTGCATTGGAGATTGGCAAAAAATGTGCGTGCATGTATGTTTCTAAGTGGCTTGGGGTGCTAGATACCGGCTGGGCTATAGAGAGGCAGCTAGCTTATGTATTAGGTGTGTTCCCATTTCCCCCATCCCATCAGTGGTGCCCCCACTGAGGAGCTACTGATTGCTCCTTGGTGAAGTTGAAGATGGTGTTGCGGTGTTTCCAGGTTCAAAGAACAAGTGCTGCTAAGAAAGATGTGGTCGGGTTTTTCGACTTTTACAGGTGCTGAAGATGTTGAAGTGTGGCTGCAAGACTACGACCTATTTCTTCTAGAAAGCGGGTTGTCAAGAGAAGAGGGAGTGGCCCAAGCTTTCCCGCTCCTGGTTCGTGGCAAAGCAAAGGTATGGTATGAGAGCTTGCAGGTTGAAGAAAAGCTGGATTGGGGTATGTTGGAAGCGGCATTTCGAAGTCGATATGTGGCCAACACGCGGTGGAGTGAAGTGAAGCAGATGATGGACAACCTAATGCAAATCCTTGACGGTGATTTTTGAGCATTCGTGTGGGAGTTCGAGGCTATATGGAGCAAGTTTCTTAAGGTAACTGCTGTAGAGAATGCAATTTTTTTGAAGTTGACCAAGTTTATGGACTGCTTGCATCTCAAAGTTCGAGATAAAGTCGAGATGGATGGGCCGTGCACATACGAGGAGGCAGTAGTCTACGCACAGAGCAGGACGAAGAAGCTTTTAAAGAAGCAACATGCAAAGCAGGTTCTGGCGATTCCATTGGTGCCAAGACCAATTTCTAGGGAAGAGTTTCAGGTAATCCGACCCTTTGTTGATGCACATGTGGTAGCAGCGGATAGATGTGATGATAGAGTAGAGATGATACCATGTGGGCCTATGAGGCTTCAGTAGTTGCAGAGAGGAGTCTACCAAGTACCCCCTGATGTGCTTGACCAGGTGACTTTCGAAAAGCAAGCGGTGGAGAAGATAGCTGAAGTGCTGAAGTTGGTGAGTTTTGTGGAGAAAGCCGAGCTGTTTTCGAGCTATAGCAGTGCCTTGGATACGGACAGCATGTGGGAAATGGAGTCTGCTTTCTCAAGGTATGAGAGGTATGATGTTATGTATGTCGATAATTTGGTCAAAGAACAGCATGTAGCAGGTGAAGAGCCAGTTTGCAAAGACCAGGGGGTTGGGCAACCCTCTCTCGTGCCTTGTGATGGTCAGACCATGCTGACTGAAGAGGAATTTCTTGATGAAGATGAATGGGGATTCTATGAGCCAATGGTCGATGTTGATGATGAAGCGCAAATTTTGGTTGCTAAAGCTATGGCGAGGATACACGATATGCGAGGCTGTGTGTCTACTCCATTACCACTTGAAGAGCCTACAGATGAGGTTTTGTCAATGTTTGCTTTGAATGATCGGATGCCGCAGGTTGTGTTTTTCAAAGACAATGATGTTGTGGAGAGCTCTCTAGCCGTTGGCAGGGAGACATGTGATGAAAACGCTTTCCAGGATGTGCAGGCGTGTGTTGGGCATGAAGATGGCTCATTCTTGCAATTTTTTGAAGGGCTATGCTGTCAAGAGCTATATACATGGATGACTTACAGGGTTACACATGCAAAGCTGGGGTGGTGCATATTTGTGTTACAGACGGATGACGATGACCAATGCCATGTGTTTGATCCAGGTGGATTTTACACTATGCTTGGGAGAGTCTATGGATTTCCATTTGACCCAGGCGGGCTCTACAGTAGATGAATATCTCTCTCTATCTATCTAATGCTTCTTGTATATAGTATCTATCAGTTTTCTTCTTTTGCACTGATATATTACCAAAATAATGCTATGGTTGAGCATAAATGCTCAATAAGGGGTTGGGAAATGATGGTGCAGCCAGATTTGGTCGGCTCAAGGAAAGTGTCAGCAACAGGTAAAGGGCAACAGATAGTGTGATAACAGAAGGCTTGGACAAGTTCGAGGTGCAACCGGGAATAGGTCTCACAAACATGTGTATGCCAGATGTGGCAATTAGCAGGTCAGGCACCGGTTTTGAATCTCTCATAAGTAAAATGCTCGTCGATGCAGGGAATTTACTCTATGGAAACTCTATGGTCCCATTATTTGGTCATGGGGTTCTTTTGGAAGACCGTTTGAAGGACTGAAGATCGAAGTGAGGTTTTTCGTCATAATTACGGCAAGTTCAGAGGGATCCACAATCGGGGTGACCTCCATTATCGGCAAGTTACAAAACAATTGAAGTGCGACTCAAAAGAGAAGGCTAGGAGATACTTGAAGATGGAAGTATTTGGGCTCGGCTACCAGGTCCACCCATTTGGCGGAGCTTGGGATTGCGGTCGGCGCCGGGTGGGAACGGCATTCTAAGTAAGTAAAAAGCTTGAAGTAATTCCATGCTTAAAATATAAAAAAAAACAAAGCAAGCTGCAGTGGACGAGAAGTTGGACAGAAAAGCTGGGTGGCTTGTGAAGTCGCGCTGCATGAGGAGAGAGGGCCTCTTGGGCCATGCAAGAGTGGAGAGGATTCAAGGGATGGCAAGCTGCAGTCGAAAGAGAAAAGGGCACCTGTATGGTTTGCATGAGGAAAGGTCTGCAGTGGGTAGGGGAAGTCACAGAGGGCCTCCAAGTCAAAAGAGAGGTGGCAAGATGGTTGAGGTGAGTAAAGAGGGCCGCCCTGCTGAGGAGGGGAGGCCAAGAACTGAGTGTCGTTGCAGGGAAGGCTGCCAGGGGGCTAGCCATACAAGGCTATTCAGGGGATGGCATGGTCGGGAGTGCTGAAAGGGTCGGCAGTCAAAGGGTGGCGTTGCTGTGTAGGGGAGAAACCGCCAGCGATTGTGTGGTGATGACACCATCAGAGGAGGAGGGTCACAGGAGGGCCGATAGGGGTCGCAAGTAGGTCAAGGCCACCAGGTTGACTGAAGGCGAGGCCAACGTGGAGGTTGCATAAAAGGCACGCCAGTGAAAGGGAGGTGTTGTTTGCAGGTTGGAGGCCGAGAGGCCGGCTATAGGTTGGGGTTGGCTGCATGGCACTGCAAGATAAGCTGAGGAGGAAGTGTTGAGGGGCCGCCAAGGGTTACCAACAGCCGAGGAAGGGTATCCAGTCGTACCAATGCACGAAATTGATAGTGATCAAGATTGTGTTACGAGTTTTGTTTTTTTACTATGCATAACTGAGTTTACAGTTTGAATTATCTAGTGTTTCGCTGCCACGTTCTTGTTTATCTCGTCTTGTGCTTCTTGCCCGTGGTAGCCGTGGCTCCGGGCCTTTTGTGTGTGTGCACAGAGAGAGGAAGAGAGAGGTTGCGCGAGTTTATTGTGTATTGCAAAGTCGATGAATGTGATTAGAAATAGTTGGTGTCGGTCATAAGCGAGTCGGTGCATTGGAGATTGGCAGAAAATGTGGTGCGTGTATGTTTCTGAGTGGCTTGGGGTGCTAGATACCGGATGGGCTATAGAGAGGCAGTTAGCTTATGTATCGGGTGTGTTCCCATTTCTCCCATCCCACCGTATCTGCTGGTTGAGGAAGTATTTGTTGTTGTAATTTTTGTTTCCGCTTTAAAATCCTGAGTTTGGCCTGCTCCTGTGCTTGATCCTTTGTCTCATTTGCTTTGTTGTTGCGCTCCTTCGCAGCGTGGATTTTGGCGAGCATCTCTGAGGTCAGTGGTAGGTTGTAATTCTTTAATCTGCAGCCACTAATCCAATTAGGCATCTCCTCTTCCTCTAATGTCGCAAGCTTAATGGTACCGCTAGATGATATGTCATGAATCACATAGGGTCCATTGCCTCGCTTTTTGAGTTTCTGGGAATGTTGTTTCACGGTATACATTAAGACGTAATCCCCCGTAGCAAATTCCTTGTTGATGACATGTTGATCAAAGAATGATTTCATGTTTCGTTTTTGCGCGTAGATTGATGCAACTGCTCTCAATCTAGTTTCATCCAGTTTTTCGAGGTTATCTATTTCATTGGATAATTCATGGCCCGTCCATTCTAATTCTTTAGCTACCCGAAGTGTGGGAACCAGACATTCAAGTGGGAAGATCGCTTGAATTCCATAAACCATGTTGAACGGAGTCATTTCGATTGAGGTTTTGTACGCTACTCTATATGCCCATAAAGCTGAATGCAGCTTCTGATCCCTGTCGGCTCTCGATTCACTAACAATTTTTGTGATAATTGTCACCAAAATCTTGTTCGTACTTTCTGCTTGGCCGTTGTCGTGCTGTGGCACGTATATAGTGGGAACGGGCATTAGACGATTTATCTTGTGACTTTTTGACGCATAAGTATACTTCATATAATACTTATATGCATAAATGAAAGCTTTCTACCATACCTTAGTATTACCTTTGAAGTAATATAAATGTACATTACTATTAGAAAGTATTGCAAGAGAAGTATCAATGATTATGCCTCTTTTTGTCTGGGGGAAAAGCATTTGTATATTTCTTCTAATATCTCAGCTATACCCTACCATATATAAATTAGTTTCTTCTTTTCACATTTATCTAACAATATAACCCTTCAATAATGCATACCTTCTTGGATACATACAAGAGGGAAGGGCCTACTAGAAAACTTTATGAAAAGGAAGATCCAAAGCTTCTTGGACCATCCCAATTTGAAAATACCAACCTAAGGGTGTGGAGAAAAGTCCAAAACCAAGTCAATCTCTTTTAGTAGGCCAATTTTTCCTTTTGAAGCACTTGAATCCGAGTTACAGGTCAAAAGTTACAGGGAAACCAGTGAAAAACCCTCTCACAACTACACTGCAAGAAGAGATGGTAAACGGGTGAATCAAGTAAAAAGAGGTAATCTTGGTCTTTTTTCATAAAATAAGATATGTGGAGGATAAAAGAAATAAGCATGTGAATGTGACACCTCAAAGATGCCTTGAAGGACAAGACACACAAGTTGGGACCCCCTGCTGGAGCCACACAGAAGATGCCTAGGTGGGGCCCACATACATCATGCACCCACATGGAGCCTCAACGACCAAAAATGCTAAATTTCACGATATTTCGAGTCCTAATAGTGCCCATTTTAAGAAATATACAAAGAACATTTGATTTGGGCTAACTCTTTAGCCTAATCAAGTGATTATGTAAAACATGGCTCCCTCACCTATAAAAAGGGCAACCTTCTCTTCATTGGGGAAAGTTATGAGTGAGTGAGAATAGCTCAATTCCATATTGACACACTCATCTTAGTGCCACACTTTCTCTTGAAGAAAGGCTGAAGTCTTGCCTCATATTCTCTCTCCATTAAGGTGGTGGCGATTGCTCTCATGTAAGATATATGTTGCTAGTTTTACTTTCATTTGCATATCTAGTCCAATACTTGTCTCTAACTCTATTTCTATCTCTCATTATCTATCTCTAATACCACCACCACACTTAGATCTATCTCTAATTATATCTTTACTCCTCCTTTCATCTCTCTTGTTGTGTCCTAATTGTTTCATTGGAAGATATTCAAGCAGCAACCTTGTCAATGTAATGGGTACAACCTTCTTGCGGGAAACAATTATGTGCACAAGGTTAGTAACCATATCTTCATCTTCCACAAGCATTTGTCTCTCTTATGGTTCTCATTCTCTTCCACAAACTCTAGAATATCCTTGCTACATGTACTTCTCTCCCCGCAGTATCCATATTGCCTAATGGCAACAATAGGGCTTGGGAGAGAAACTCTCTTCTTCTTCTCCTTTCACTTCTTTCACACCTTTATCTTTGAACATACTAAGTATATCATTGATGAATAACCATAATCCACATAGAGGTAATTTCTTTCAATTCCATTCAGTGCAATCTATTAGGGTCAACATTTGGATTAGTCGAAAGATTCACTTTCAGCAACGCATAGTGTTTCTATTTGGCCCTGAAAGGCTCAACGAAATACTTCTCTCACCAAATCCCATCATACTACCTATTATTGACTATGACTTCTCTTTTGATGTGAATGTGGTTATTTTATTATGAATCAAGAGGATTTGTACTCACAACTAATCCCAATCGCTAGACAAAACATATACATTATAGTAAGCACAAAGCTACAGTTCCAAAGAGAAATCCGTAGCTTATTTGGACAACAAAGATTAAATATCATTAACTCATCCATTAACCCTTTTATCCTACCCATGATACGTTATGATCGTAATCTCGATGTTTTCATTTTTGTTTTGTTTTGACTATCTTTCATGAGTTCTCTCCATCACGTGTGTGTTTGTAAAGAAAAGTGAGTGGCTTCCCTGGCTACATTTCTTCTTTAGCTCTAGAAGCTATGTTATCTACATCTTAGCTCCTTCTCATAACCCCTGAGCTTCCTCACAAACTCTCACAGCAAGAGTCCCGGTGCCTTCCTGGCAAGACCGCCAGCTTCTTGACATATTTTTGGTGAACCCGACGTGAAACTGCCAGGGTGAGAGTTTGTGGGTAACCATGGGTGATCATGTTGAGAAACAGGGTATGCATTTTGGCCCAACCACAATGCAAATGTTTCAAGCATTTGCAATGTTCATGCAACAACAACATGCCAGTGAAAGAAGGGAGATTTCAACAACGAAGGCCATACAAGCGGTCGTCAACAGAATGGATCAATTCAATGGCAAAGATGTAACCAAGTACTTACGCGAGTATGTAAAGGAGATGGAGCTGCATCACGTGTCAGAAAGTGAGATGATTCAAAGCTTTGAGCTAGTTGTTGCTCCAGAAATTAGAGAACATGTTAGGGAAATTAAAGATGGGCATGGAAAAAATTGGGAAGAACTCAAAGTAGCTTTAAAGGAGGAATATTTCATTGAGGACTCTGAGAGAGTGACCAAAAGGACATTCTTAGAATGGTTAGTCAACCCAAAGCAAGGACTATCAATAACAGAGCTACTTAGGGAATTTGAGTGGCGCTATGCACAACTCACCAGGACAGAAAGGGCCACACTAGATGCAGAGAAGACAGACCTTTTCTTACAAGCTGCAGGTAAAGAGTTTCAAGAAAATTTGGAGCTTCTTCTTGAAGATAAAGATGCTGAGCAAGGACTAAAGACCGACTGGAATGAGGTTCAAGGTGCTGTCTCACTGCTTGCCAAATGACAAAGAACAAGGGACAAGATAGTAGTAAACACTACAAGTCCTTCCACCTCAACTCCTGACAAAATGGTAAAGCCTACTTTTATCGCTCCGAAGTTTGACAAGTCCATGCTAGATGCGCTTGTGAAGGGAATGCGTGACTTGAAGGTGAATCTTGTAAAGCTTGAAGAAAAAGGCCAACCGTCAGGGCCACTTTCTAGGCAAAGACAACAGTCCAAAGAAGGGTTTGTTAATAGATGTATTTGGTGTGATAGTACAGACCATGTAAGAAGGGATTGTGATGATTTTAGTGATGCTTTGTCAAAAGATGTTG
The DNA here is from genome assembly GCF_014529385.1 of Adiantum capillus-veneris. NCBI lineage: Eukaryota > Viridiplantae > Streptophyta > Polypodiopsida > Polypodiales > Pteridaceae > Adiantum > Adiantum capillus-veneris. The sequence continues at coordinate 104,086,810 of NC_140960.1, read as the reverse complement.
TCTTTTTTAAGGATGGTAAAATCCACTTACGAGAGACAGGTCTACCCTTGAGAACTAACTTTGGGAAGGGGGGAATGCAAACCTTAGTTGAAGATATGGCAACTAAGCATGCCACCTCTTCACTTGAGGCAGCTACTTATGGAGTAAAAATTGAACATTTTTGTGATGAAGAGATGAGTGACCATCATGGTCAAATTTGGCCAAGTGTCATGCAATTAGCTAAAAAGGGAAAGCTTAGAAAAGAGATTCTACATGAAGCAGGTGATTGCATACGTTGGAAATAGGATGGAATGATCCGGTGGACTCATTGTCATTCCATGCCTACATTACAAAATGCCAACAAAATGAGGCAATTGTAGAAGAGAAGTGCAGACGTGAGAATGCTAATGAAGGACCATAAAAAAGAGCTTATAGAAGTGGGGGAAGAAGCGACTCAATGCCTTCTCAAACACCCTCAACACAAGGAGCATCTCCACCTGAAGTTCTCATGGAGGAGTCTACAACAGGAAAGAAGAAAGAGCCAGCAAAAGGTAAGACAAAAGGCCCAACTTATAAAATACAATCTGATATTGAGGTTGCTACAGATTTAAAGAAAGTCTTGGAGGAAAGGATCTTAAATAGAAAGATTGAGTTTACTCTAGGAGAAGTTATTGGCATTGCAAAGCGTGAATTCCATGAGGAGATCATTGACATCATCAAGAGGAAGAGGAAAACTCTTGCTGAAGTTTCTCGTCCACAGGTTGAAGGGGAAACCTCAAAGACACAAGGGATACAGATGCAAAATAAGGAGGAGGATGATGGAACTATGGTAGGATGCTACCAATCTAATGGGAGAGTGAAGCAAGTGCATTTCTCAAATGATGATGAAGAAGTTGAAGATATTCCTAGGAGCTATTATTCACGAAGTCACTGGGCAAGGGCTACTACAGAAACTTTGGTCAAGGTAGGTGATCTTGAAGAGACATTTCTTGCCTTGATTGACCATGGTTCAGAAATAAACATAATGTCAAAGAGTCTCTACAACAAGTGCAAATGGCCAATGGACACAGATCATGGTTGGATGGTAAAAGTGGCAAACAATTCATCCGGTGAATTGTATGCAACATGTCCAGGTGTGAAGGTGACAATAGGTGATGTAAAGATTGACCAAAACTTCTTTGTACAGGATACATCTTCATATCATCTCATCCTTGGACAGCCCTACATTGTGGGAGTTCGAATGGAAACAAAGGTAATGGAGGATGGTTCAACATATGCTAAGATACGTAGAAAAGATGGTGAACGTGCTATCCAATTTCTCACAGTTTGTGTGAACCATGAAAGAAATCGTGACAACCTCAGAGAACATCCTCTACCAAAGGTGAGCAAAGAGTTTCATGACCATAGTGAAATGATGGGTTTTGGCCAAGTACCATTGTAAAGCGGGATTACAGTGGTACAGAAAGAAAAAGGGTCTCGCCTGATCCAAAAATAGGTGAAACTTTCTCAATGAGCTCCTTGGTAACAAGGAATGGATCAGTATGTTTTACAAAACTTAAATATTTGAAGAGATGTGAGAGGCAATATGTGCATAATGTACAAATAGGCATGATAAAGAGTGGGTTGCTAGAGCCTACTGAAATTTTTTTGGGTTTGTGTGAACAAGTTTCTTTTGTAGATACTATGGGTGAGCTTGATGCTATAATGGGGTCTAGTTTGCATCTTGAAAATGAAGTTGTGGAAGTTTGCTCTATGGAAATGTATCAAGTAATAGAAGCCTTTAAAGAAAATCAAACAGTTGGCCCAGAAGTCCATGTTGAAACTAAATACAAGAGTGTAGCAAAGAAGGTGAAACCAGTAGCTTCACCCTTACCACCCAACAATAGGGAAAAGATTGAGCAGGCTTCTTTACAACCAAGTTTGAGGAATCCTAAAAATATTGGGCATACCTTCACAAAGGAGTCTTTCCAAGAGTTGCAGATTGGTCGCGAGGAGTTTCTAACACAGGAGGAGACAAAGTGCTTCAAAGAAATGCTTTCAAAGCATGGTAAGGATTTTGCATTTGAGCCACAGGAGATAGGATGTGTTGATCCTTCTATTGTAGCTCCTATGGTAATTTTCACAATACCTCATGTGCCTTGGAATCTGCGGCCTATTCCAATTCCAAAGGCTCATTTGCCAAAGTTAGTAGAGCTACTGAATGAGAAAATCAAAATGGGAATCTTGGAGCCTTCTTGTGCTCCATACTCAAACAAGTGGTTGACAGTTCCAAAGAAGAATGGTTCTCTACGCTTCATCCAAGATATGCAACCAGTGAACAAGGTGACAATTACAAATGTAAGTACAGGTCCAATTGTGGATGAGTTTGTAGAGGCGTTTGCAGGGAGGGAAATCTAATCAATGGGGGATCTCTACTCAGGGTATGATCAATTTCAGCTTGCAATCGAAAGCAGAGACTTGACAACCATGAGGACACCTTTGGGTTTGGTAAGGATGTGTACCTTGCCACAGAGAGCAACCAACTCGGTTGCACATATGATGAATGGGATGAATAAGGTCTTACATGACTTTATTCCTCAAATCACAATGCCTTTCATTGATGATTTGCCTATCAAAGGATGTGAAGAAAGTGACAAAGATGAAGCTTTGGATCTCAAGGGATGTCACAGGTTTGTGGTAAATCACATAAATGATTGTGATAATTTTTTGTTTAGGTTGGAAGAAGTGAATCTTACATTGTCAGGGAAAAAGTCTATGTTTGGTGTCAAAGAAGTGCTCATTGTGGAGCACATGTGCGGGCCATATGGTAGGAAACCTTGTCCATCAAAGATAGATGCCATCCAAAGAATGAAAGAAACATGCACTAGCATCACTGAGGTTAGAAGGTTTCTGGGAGCATGTGTCTTCTATGTTATTTGGATTCCACATTATGCACATGTAGCTAATCCTCTTTATCAGCTGCTTAGAAAGAATTAGAAGTTTAAATGGACAGAAGCACATGTAAAATCCATGAAAAAGCTAAAGGAGTTGCTCTTGTCAGCACCAACTTTGAGAAAGGTAGACTATGAGTGTCAAAGGCCAGTAACTGTGACAGTAGACACCAGTCCTACAGGGATTGGATGGGCAATAGGGCAAGATGACGAAGAAGTACGCAGGTATGTGGTAAGATTTGGAGAAAAGATACTAAATGATTGCCAAAGAAACTATCCACAAATAAAGAGAGAGCTATGGGGTATGGTTACAGCCTTGAAAAATGGAAAAGAGTACCTTATTGGTGCATGTGTGGTTGTAGAAACAGATTGTCTACCACTTCTTGGGATGATTACAAGCTGCTCAATGCGAGACATTGCTATGTTGCGGTGGATTTCCTACATTAAGTCCTTAAATCCCGAGTTTAAGCACATTGCAAGTAAAGACAATACAGTGGCAGATATGCTATCAAGGGCAAGGTATGAAGATGAGTCACAAATGATTGATGAGGGAGATGATGTAGGTACAAAGTTCTATTCTATCTCTCATGTCAAAGGTAACAATGTCTGCACGACTAATTCACTTGAATTGTTCTTGAAAGATCTTTATGAAGGTGATTGGCTTTCTATTGGAAGCTACTTGAGTACTCTAACAAAACAGGATGATTGGTCTGAACAAGAATTCAAGAGGATACGCAAGAAATCATATGGGTACTTTTTGAGGGAAGGTTACTTGTGGAAGCATCCTAAACAAAAGGGTGCTACACCACAACGGGTTATATGTAAAAAAGAGACTCAAGTAAAGCTCATGCAAGAGTTTCATGAGAGTCTATGGGTTGGACACAGGGGTGTGTGGGCAACCTTCTCCAAGTTGAAAGAAAAATATTGGTGGAAGGGTATGTATAAAGATGTATCTCAATTTGTAGAGTCAGGTGTAACTTGTCAAATGTATTCAAATGTCCGAAATCGTGATGGATTGCACCCTATATATCCACTAGCCATGCACTATAAATGGGTTGTGGATCTAGTCACAATGCCTTTAGGACTCTGGCAGATGAGATACTTGGTTCTTACACGAGAAGACCTAACTAATCAGGTTGAAGGAAGAGCATTAAGAGTTAAAACCGCAGAAGCTGTGTGCAAATTCCTTCTTGATGAGGTGATTTGCCGTTATGGTTGTGTGGGAAAAATCACTACAGATAGAGGTGAACTGGATGCCGAAGAAGAAAGGGAGTTCTTTTCTAGATTAGGAATCAAGATTTCTCTTACTACAACTTACAACCCTGAAGGCAATGGAAAGAGTGAAAGAGGGAATCCTCCTATCATCAAAGCTTTGTCCAAGGCTTGTGAACGAAGAGTTGGTGAGTGGCCAAAACTGTTACCATATGCTTTATGGGCTGATCGTACAACACATAGCTCAGTAACTGGCTAGATGCCTACGGAGCTAATGTATGGTCAAAAGCCAGTGATGCCAATTGAAGATACAATTCCCACATGGAATGTACTACCTTGGCAAGAGGGGCTTAGCAGAGAAGATCTCCTTGCACTACGTATAAGGGCACTCGAGAGAAGACCTGGAGACATTGAAGCTGCAAAAGAACGACTCAAAAATGCAAGGTTGAAAAACAAGGACTACTTTGATAAGAGATATCGACTCAGCAGCAAATCAATTGACAAAGGTGATTGGGTTTTAGTGTATGATAAAGCCTTGATAACCAACACACAGTCATGCGCAAGTTCTCAAAAAGATGGTTTGGACCGTATGTTGTAAAGCATGTGCATGAAAATGCTACTTACAGCTTGTCTAAACTAGATGGTACAGAAGTAAAGATTCCCATTGCGGGAAAAACGATTAAAATGTTTAAGAGAAGAGGAGACAATGATCTAGAAGATGTTGATGAGAAAGAAGAGCAAAACACAGGTGAAGATCAAAGTGAACATGAAGCTCTGGAATCATCCAGTGAAGAAGAAAGCAAGGAAGATGTACAAGAGGTCTGATCTTACAAAAAGACAATGTGGCACATACCGGAGGATGTGTAGGTTTAGAGGGGGTGGATGTCGTGCTGTCGCACGTATATAGTGGGAACGGGCATTAAACGATTTATCTTGTGACTTTTTGACGCATAAGTATACTTCATATAATACTCATATGCCTAAATAAAATCTTTCTACCATACCTTAGTATTACCTTTGAAGTAATATAAATGTACATTACTATTAGAAAGTACTGCAAGAGAAGTATCAATGATTGTGCCTCTTTTTGTCTGGGGAAAAAGCATCACATTTATCTAATAATATAACCCTTCAATAATGCATACCTTCTTGGATACATACAAGAGGGAAGGGCCTACGATCCAAAGCTTCTTGGACCATCCCAATTTGAAAATACCTACCTAAGGGCATGGAGAAAAGTCCAAAACCAAGTCAATCTCTTTTAGTAGGCCAATTTTTCCTTTTGAAGCATGTCAATCCAAGCTACAGGGAAACCAGTTGAAAACCCTCTCACAACTACACTGCAAGAAGAGATGGTAAACAGGTGAATCAAGTAAAAAGAGGTAATCTTGGTATTTTTCCATAAAATAAGATATTTGGAGGATAAAAGACATAAGCATGTGAATGTGACACCTCAAAGATTCCTTGAAGGACAAGACACACAAGTTGGGACCCCCTACTGGAGCCACACAGAAGATGCCTAGGTGGGGCCCACATACATCATGCACCCACATGGAGCCTCAACGACCAAAAATGCTGAATTTCATGATATTTCGAGTCCTAATAGTGCCCATTTTAAGAAATATCCAAAGAACATTTGATTTGGGCTAACTCTTTAGCCTAATCAAGTGATTATGTAAAACATGACTCCCTCACCTACAAAAAGGGCAACCTTCTCTTCACTGGGGCAAGTTATGAGTGAGTGAGAATAGCTCAATTCCATATTGACACACTCATCTTAGTGCCACACTTTCTCTTGAAGAAAGGCTGAAGTCTTGCCTCATATTCTCTCTCCATTAAGGTGGTGGCGATTGCTCTCATGTAGGATATATGTTGCTAGTTTTACTTTCATTTGCATATCTAGTCCAATACTTGTCTCTAACTCTATCTCTATCTCTCATTATCTATCTCTAATACCACCACCACACTTAGATCTATCTCTAATTATATCTTTACTCCTCCTTTCATCTCTCTTGTTGTGTCCTAATTGTTTCATTAGAAGGTATTCAAGCAGCAACCTTGTCAATGTAATGGGTACAGCCTTCTTGCGGGAAACAACTATGTGCACAAGGTTAGTAACCATATCTTCATCTTCCACAAGCATCTCTCTCTCTTATGGTTCTCATTCTCTTCCACAAACTCTAGAATCTCCTTGCTACAGGTACTTCTCTCCCTGCAGTATCCTTATTGCCTAAGGGCAACAATAGGGCTTGGGAGAGAAACTCTCTTCTTCTTCTCCTTTCACTTCTTTCACACCTTTATCTTTGAACATACTAAGTATATCATTGATGAATAACCATAATCCACATAGAGGTAATTTCTTTCAATTCCATTCAGTGCAATCTATTAGGGTCAACATTTGGATTAGTCGAAAGATTCACTTTTAGCAACGCATAGTGTTTCTATTTGGCCCTGAAAGGCTCAACGAAATACTTCTCTCACCAAATCCCATCATACTACCTATTATTGACTATGACTTCTCTTTTGATGTGAATGTGGTTATTTTATTATGAATCAAGAGGATTTGTACTCACAACTAATCCCAATCGCTAGACAAAACATATACATTATAGTAAGCACAAAACTACAGTTCCAAAGAGAAATCCTTAGCTTATTTGGACAACAAAGATTAAATATCTTTAACTCATCCATTAACCCTTTTATCCTACCCATGATACGTTATGATCGTAATCTCGATGTTTTCATTTTTGTTTTTTTTTTACTATCTTTCATGAGTTCTCTCCATCACGTGTGTGTTTGTAAGGAAAAGTGAGCGGCTTCCTTGGCTACATTTCTTCTTTAGCTCTAGAAGCTATGTTATCTACATCTTAGCTCCTTATCATAACCCTTGAGCTTCCTCACAAACTCTCACAGCAAGAGGCCCGGTGCCTTCATGGCAAGACCGCCAACTTCTTGACACCGTTAGCTTGTGGATGATAGGGAGATGACTTCTTGTGAATTACCATGAATTTGTCCAATAGGAATTCGATCATTTCATTGACGAAGTGAGTCCCTCTATCACTCACTATCTCTGTTGGTAAGACATACCTGGTGAAAATGTACTCATACAAAAACTGTGCTATTGTTTTTGCATCATTTTTGGTTGTTTCTTTCGCTTCAACCCACTTTGTTAGATAATCTATTGCCACAATAATGTATTGAGCGTGTGTTTTATATCCAGGAGGCGCACTTGGTTCTACAAAATCTATTCCCCATTTTGCAAACGCTCTTGTCCCCATCATTGTCCTCAAGGGCATGTCATCTCGTGCTCTAGGAATCTTTGTCCTCTGGCAATCATCACATTGTTTCACAAACTCTTCGGCGTCCATGAATAGTGTAGGCCACCATATGCCAGCAATAAGAATTGCTTTGGCCATTTTGTCAGCTGAGAAATGTCCTCCTACTTTTCCACCATGTGCTTGCTTTAAGATAGGAACGTATTCCTCTTCCGTCGCACACATTATCAATTGATTGTCTTTTCCCCTCTTGTAAAGATTGTCCTCAATCAATACATCGTTTTCTGCCTCTTTTGTGATCGTTTTGATACGTGATCTACTCATCCCTTCAGGAAGTATTCCAGTGGTGAGGTATTCTACAATGTAGTTACTCCATCGGGGTGCTACAGATCATTTAAAAAGTGTCGCGTGTTCTATCGGCTTCTGAAAAGTGCAGATAACACATGATTTGATATGCATATGAACACTTTGTTTCATTTTTGGCCAATATACACCCATTCTCATCAATCTTTGATACGTCTATGCATGCCCGTTGTGAATCCCCGTTGTTTGTACATGAGCTTGGTTTAGATACATGTTTTGTTCACTTGATTCAACACAAATCCTAAGGATTTGATCCAATCCCTGTTTATATAGCCTTCAAGCAAGCATTACCCATGATCTAGATGCTACAATGGTAGATGGTTGTCTTGTCAAATTCAATGACCCAATAGTCAACAAAGGAATTACATCCTCGCTCCATCTTGGAACCATTTCTATGTTGAAGAGATATGCTGACGGGAGCAAAGCGGACCCCGAACCCCGACGGCCTCTAAAATTCCGAGGACTAAATGGCGCGCCTCAAGCTTGTCACGGTAAAGCCAACACAGGGCACCACCTAGCTTGAGCATCTAGGACGCAAACCACAATGATATGAACACCGCAAGCTTACACACACACACACACACACACACACACACACACACACACACACACAGAGAGAGAGAGAGAGAGAGAGAGAGAGAGAGAGGGAGAGAGATTTGCAAATGATGAAAACCATCGGGGATGTGAGGGAGAATTATTTCTATAGTATTTGCAAATGGCATGCCATGGTGGTAGAGAGGTAGGGAGAGGAGGTGGTGCAAAATACTTGGTGCGTTCTCTAAAACAACTTGATGATTGTGAAGCTTGCTACCAAGAGCGTGTATACGTGTGTGCATCGACCATTGGAGTCGAGAGATGGATGTGGTTCCCTTCGCATGGTGAAATTCCCAAGGCAAACCAAACACACAAGCCCCCTCCCCGTGATAGTGATAGTGTCAACTCTTCCCACTACTCTCTACCAAACGCTGACTTCTCATGGACTACCCCCTCCCCCCCCCCCCGATAGTGACCTCTCAGTGCCAATTTATAGGTGTTGGCTGCTTGGATTATGGTAATCCCAGTGTGATTAGGGTAAGCTCCATCGGAGAGACAAAGCAATTGGTGGGCCCGGTGTGGTTGAGCCTTGCTTTGTTTTGGGAGGTTTATTAAAAGATGAGAATCTCTTGGTGGGCCTTTGTGACCATCACCTAGAGATTGGAAATTTGCAAAGTGGGGTTTTACAATGGCTCGAGTGAAAAATTGAAGAAATGATAAAAATACCCTAAAAATTACTGAAGATGGCATCGTGGATGCGTGTTGCCGGAGAATGGTGTGTTGCCGGTGCGTCGGTGTAGAGTGTACTTCTTTTCGGTATCGCCAAGGGCATGCCTTCGGCGCATTTCCTCTTTTTGTTGTTGGCGGCGCATGCTTTGGGTCCTTTTTCTTTTTCGTGGTCGTCGTAGTCGTGGAGTCCTTCGTTTTCTTTGTATTTGTAGTGCGTATATGTGTGTGTGTAGGTATGTGCATGTGGGCGGATGTGTGTGTGTATATATATATATATATATATATATATATATATATATATATATATATATATATATATATATATATATATATATATATAGTAAAGAATGAGGATGCAAGAGAGCTACACAAGACAAGCACAAAGCACACAGAGATGGAAAGCTTCTTCTTCTTCGTACAAAAAAGAGAGTACAAAATGACTAAGTGCTAAAACTGAAAAGTAGCACATATGTACATGCGGTCACTAAGTGTGAACTCGCTAGAAGCGTACTAGGCTGGCACTATAAGTGTAGTCCAGCTGTATAATCACTGGCACAGATCCTCCGTGTCAGTCACCTAACGCGCCAGTGAGTAAATGTCGTAAGCGGCCAAGACCCGTAGTGGATGCCAGCTCAAGATGTAGAGCTCGATATCTCAACACTCCCCCTCGAGCTCTGCATGTCGTAGAGTCCAAGGGTAGTCCGGAAACATCAAAGCTTCTCAGCTCTGAGGGCCTTGGTAAAGATATCCTCTATCTGCTCCTCTGTGCTGACGTAGACCAAGTCGATGTCACCTGCCAACACTCGCTCTTCAACGTAGTGGTAATGGACCTCTATGTGCTTGGTCTTGGCATGGAACACTGGGTTCCTAGCCAACTGCATGCTACTGAGGTTTTCACAATGGATGACAATCTGTTGGTCCACCTGCACTCCCAAGTCCTCAAGTAATGCGCGTAGCCATGCTACCTCGCACGCCGCAACTGCTGCACCTCTGTACTCAGCCTCTGTGCTCGATAAAGCAACCGTAGGCTTCTTTTTGCTGCTCCAAGTAACAGCAGCACTCCCAAAAGAGAACATGAAGCCACTCGTAGATCTCCTATCAACAATGCTACGTGCCCAATCTGAATCTATATACCCATACAATGCTAATGGCGCATCTGCTGCATAGAACAATGCGTAGTCAAGAGTCCCTTGCACATACCGAAGTGTGTCGTACTCCATCCAAATGTGGCTTCCTCGGAAGCTGCATGAACTGACTCTCCAAGCCTACTATGTAGCTCAAGTCTGGCCTCGGATAGTCAAGTAGATTAGACTACCCACAATCTTCCTGTACATCTTGACATCCTCAACAACATCACCCTTCTCTGCACTCAACTTTGCATTCACATCCAAGGGAATAGAAATTGGCTTACAATCAGCCATACCATACTTTGACAACATGTCCAAAGCATACTATCTCTGTGATAGCCATACACCCTCTGGATTCCTGATCACCTCAATGCCAAGAAAGTAGCGCAACTCGCCCAAATATTTCATTTCAAACTCCTGTTTGAGAAGACCCTTCACATGGTCAATCTCCATAGCATTGTCACCCACAATAATAAGGTCATCTACATATATGGTAATGACCACAATCCCCACATCACTCTCACGTACATAGAGTGAATGATCAGCATGAGATCTCCTAAAACCAATACTGACAAGATACGTGGCAATCATGTCATACCATGCTCTAGAGCCCTGCTTCAAACCATACAAAGCTTTGAGAAGCCTGCATACATAATTTGGGTAACCTGGATCGACATAACCAGGTGGCTGATCCATATACACTTCCTCTTGCAACTCGCCATTCAAGAAGGCATTCTTTACATCCATTTGCTGCATAATCCATCCTCTAGATGCAGCCACTGCTATGACAGCTCTCACAGTCGTCATCTTTGCCACTGGAGCAAAGGTCTCCTCATAGTCTATGCCATACTTCTGTGCATAACCCTTTGCGACCAGCCTTGCCTTGTGATGCTCAATGTTACCATCAGCCTTATGCTTGGTTTTATACACCCATTTACATCTAATGGCTTTCTTGCCACTTGGCAATGGCACCAACTCCCATGTGTCGTTTGCTTCCAATGTATCCATCTCTTCATTCATTGCATCATCCCAATGCATATTTCCAACTGCATTCTCAAAACATGTGGGCTCCACATCCTGTATCACCTTAGCCATGTAGGCTTGGTGATGAGCTAGATACCCATCATAAGTCAATTTCTGAACTGGATTTCTGACTCTGTTAGATCTGCGTGGTCCTGGGTCACTCCTTTGCCCTCTAACATCTTCTTGTACTTTCCTTACACCAGGTGTCCTGATAGCCGAAATTCCAAAGTCCTCATCAAGACTTTGTTCAGAACTATCTGAATCCATGTCTACAGGTGAAAAACCTGATGATGCATCAGCCATAAGGGGAGGTTCATCAAACTTTTCCTTTCCTTTTCGTGATACATTCCCTGTACCTGCTGGTGGAGTAACCTGCGTACGTAGTCTACCATTCCATGGCTTCTCAATAGAGCCACGAGAAGAGGACTCTTGTGGTCCACTCAAAACCTGTGACTGTGGCCTCACATTTTGTAGAACCACATTATCTTTTACATCAGCCCCAATAGTGCCATGTGCATTACTGTACCAGCTACTCATCTCATCAAAGACTACATCTCTGCTCACTCATAATTCTCGTGTAGTAGGATTGTAGCATCTGTACCCCTTTTGTTCAAGGGAATATCCCACAAGAATACATTTCTCTGCTATAGGATCCAATTTCCTACGCATCTCATCTGGTACATGCATGTGAGCTATGCAGCCAAACACTTTCAAGTGTGCCAAATCAGGCTTTGTACCTGTAAACTTTTACTCAGGTGTTACATCATGCACCACAGCTGTAGGTGTCCTGTTCATAATGTACACATCTGTATTTATAGCTTCAGCCCAGAAATGATGAGGCATGTTCTTCTCATTCATCAATGCACGTGCAACCTCTGCAATGTGCCTGTTTTTCCTTTCTGCGACCCCATTCTGCTGTGGAGTATATCTGCATGTAAACTGCCTACGTATACCATGCATTCGCAGAAAATATGAAAAATCATTGGAGAAGTACTCTCCCCCTCCATCTGACCTCAATGTCTTGATTTGCATATCTGTCTCCTTCTCAATCATGACTTTGAAGTCTTGAAAGTGACCAAACACTTCCCTTTTGTTACGCATGAAGTAGACCCATACTTTCCTTGTATGGTCATCAATGAAAGAGACATAATACCTACAACCATGTATACTTGCAGTATTGGTTGGACCCCAAACATCTGTGTACACCATGTCAAGTGGCTTTTTACATACATTGTGCTCATGTGGAAATGAGCCCTTTGACTGTTTTCCAAACTGGCATGCTGCACACACTTTATGCATACCATCCACCTTGAATTTGGGCAAACCTTTTACAATCTGTTTTGATTGCATGCTGCGCAATCTCTGCTCATTGACATGGCCAATGCATTTGTGCCAAATGTCAACATCAGCCACAACACCTGTGCCCTGTGCATCTTGACATCCTCAACAACATCACCCTTCAGCGTAAACATTCTGCCCACAAATTTGCCCTCTGTGATCACCTTACAGCCATTCTGGAAATCTTCTAAATAACAGCCATTTGGATTGAATCGAACCTGCAAACCCTGCTCAACCATTTGTCCAACAGAAACAAGATTCTTTGTAATTTTTGGGACATGAAGTACATCCGCTAAGTACTTTGATTTCCCACTCTTCGTATTTAGAGGTATGTCCCCTACATGAGCAATGGGGTGAGCTATGTCATCTCCTGTCTGCACATAGCCTGACACATCTGGTTTGCGCATATCTCTAAACCACTCTCCATGAGACTTCATGTGATTAGAGGCACCTGAATCCACATACCAAACATCATCTTGTGTGGAATTCTCTGTAGTCATTGTATTCATAACATGCTGCATAACAAACATGCACTCGCTTTTGCTGTCATCTGCATCTCTGCTAGTAGATGCATAGTTGCCATGTTCTCTCTTTCCACTTGCTTTTCCCTTTGGACAGTCACGTGACATGTGACCTCTTTCACCACAAGTCCAACATTCTCTGCTATCTGGAGTATGTTGCTGTCTGCTTGATCCTGCACCACGACCTTTTTGACTCCCCCTGCCTTGAGACTGGTTTCCCCTGCCACCTGTATTGTTTTGATTTGATTGACCTTCTTGAAATTGGCCCCTGCAACCCCTTGGGCCTCGACCATGACCTCTACCTCTACCTCTGTTGGAGTTAGAATAGAAGTCCTGTTTAGAATTATTTATTCCATGAGAAGAAGATGTGTCAAGGTTCTTCTCCTCAAGAATAAGCATAGAAATCAAATCTTGGAACACGGGGATGTCGTCTCTTGTATTCATGGAAGACCTGAAATGTACATACTCATCTCCTAGACCATCCAAGCATGCACGGACAATGTCATCGTCTTCCACTGAGACTTTAATAGATCCAAGAGCCTCAATGATACTCTTGATCTTCAAGGCATAATCATTGATTGAGAGGTTGTTCCTCTTAACCTAATTTAGCTCCGACTTTAGTTGAAGCTTCCTGGCCTTGGTGTTCACCTCGAACACTCTGCCTAAGTTTTTCCATGCAATGGCGGGGGTTTCAACATCCTGTAGATAGCCCATCCTGCCATGTGTGATGCTCATAGAAAGCCAATACATCACTTTGCTCTGGCCTTGTTGCCAGTCCCTCAAGGATTTTCTTTGTTTTGCTGTAGCATTTTCCTCGGGAATCTCTGGTTCCTTTTCATTGTCTCCTTCTACATAGTCCCAATAACCTTTTCCTTTTAGGAAATTAGTTATTCTGAACTTCCATGTAGGGTAGTTATTTTTCACAAGATTCTCAGTAACAATCTGACTGAAACCGTCAGAAATCTTGAAGCACTAAGACAAAATAGCTGCAATCTTCAAAAACCTGCAAATCTGCTGAACCTGCTATCGTGGTACCTGTAACTCTTTCTACACTCAACGAGTCTCCACAATCAAGCGTACATACAACCACTATACTTGTACAGTAAATCTCTGTGTACTTCACTTTGGAGACCTGTTCAGAAACTTGTACGAAAAACGAACAAAGGGATTGTGATGCTCTTGCTCTCTTAGCCTCTCTTGCCTACACCAGGCTCTGATACCATGTAAAGAATGAGGATGCAAGAGAGCTACACAAGACAAGAACAAAGCACACAGAGATGGAAAGCTTCTTCTTCTTCGTACAGAAAAGAGAGTACAAAATGACTAAGTGCTAAAACTGAAAAGTAGCACATATGTACATGCGGTCACTAAGTGTGAACTCGCTAGAAACGTACTAGGCTAGCACTATAAGTGTAGTCCAGCTGTAGAATCACTGGCAGAGATCCTTCGTGTCGGTCACCTAACGCGCCAGTGAGTAAATGTCGTAAGCGGCCAAGACCCATAGTGGATGCCAGCTCAAGATGTAGAGATCGACATCTCAACATATATGTATATGGGTGTGTGTGCGTGAGTGCATGTATGTGTATTTTTATGTGTGCGCAAGCGTGCGGTGGGAACAGGAGCTTATCTATATATGATATATATATGTTTTTTTTTTCTCTATGTGTTGGCGGCCAGCGGCAGCTATACGTGCTTGGGGGTGTGGGGGGGGATGGTGTGTGTGCGTGAGTGAATGTGTGTGTATCATGGGGTGTGTGTGTGTGGTGTGTGTATAGAGAGAGAGAGGAAAGCTCTACACTGCGCCTTCGGGTCGAGAGGGAGAGAGAGAGAGATATGGCGGGTGGGCTACTGCCGAAACAGAGTGCGAGAGAGGGAGAGGGGATTGGGGGTGTGTGTGTGTGAGGGAGAGGGTGTGTGGTGTGGGAGAGCATGGGCCCCGGCTGCTTACGCTGCACCTTCGGGCTGAGAAGAACAAGAGAGAGGGATTGCGGGCATGAGGTGGCGCTAGAGGGAGAGTGGGCTCCATCGGGTGAGTGCCCACCTTCGGGTTGAAATGGAAGAGAGAGAGAGAGAAGGGGATGAGGAAATGAGAGGGGAGAGAGAGGGGGAATCCATGGGGCGGGTGCCCACCCTCGGGGGGGAGGAGTGAGTGTGTGAGGGGGGGGGGGGGGGGGGGGGGGGGGGGGGGGGGGGGGGGGGTCCTATTCTCTATCTTGCATGGCATCTAAAGGATGAGAGGAGGGGGAGAAGTCAATGGTGTGGGGGGGGGAGAAAAAGGGTGGGGATAGCGGGCCAAGGGGGGGTAATGAGGCCGAGGGGAGGGTGAGGCGAGCGGGTGGGGAAGAGGGGGGGGGGGGGGTAATGAGAGGAGGGAAAAAATAGTGTGAGAGAGGTAGAGGGTGTGTGTAAGAATACGGGAGAGCGGGAGTTCAGGTGTGGCTCGACACGGAGGGAGGGGGAGAGGGGGAGAGGGGTGAGTGCTCGAGGCTTGCGCCTGGCCGAGGGTGGCCAGTAAGGGGGGGGGGGAGAGAGAGAGAGAGAGAGAGAGAGAGAGAGAGAGAGAGAGAGAGAGAGAGAGAGAGAGAGAGAGAGAGAGAGAGAGAGAGAGAGAGAGAGAGAGAGAGAGATGAGAGAGAGAGGTGAGGGAATGAGGGGGGGGGGGGGGGGGGGGGGGGGGGGGGGGGATAAACTCAGCGGAAAGAGAGAAGGGGTACCTTAAACCGAGGGCGACCGGCTAGGCTGGTGTATAGACAAGCGGGGGCCTGAGGTGATAAGGCCGGCCAATCAAAGGGGGGGGGGTGTGTGCCATGCCCGTAGAGGTGTAGTGGGGTTTACCATGCCGTGCCAAGCCTTCCAATAGTGTCGCCAAGGCTCCAGCAGAGGAAAAATATTTTTTTTTTCTTTTTTTTCTTTGATTTTCAAAAATCGGCCATTATTAGCCGTCTCCCTTTGACTAGAGGCATTCATGCTTCTAGCCCTTGTTCTGCTTCTTTGGCTGTGGAGTTAGAGGGTTCTCCCTCTTCTGGAATTTCTAGCATGAATTCTGGATCAAACCTGAGAAAATACCTCTTCAGTCTCCATCCATTGACCCGACTCTTGTGAATTCTCCCATTTGGTTCCATCAGCTTATAGCTGCCGTTGTCATAGCGTTTCTTGAAGATGAATGGCCCTTCCCATCTGGGTTGAAATTTCTTATCCTTCCTGGTGTCAAATCTATTGTCGTATCTCAGCACTAACATACCTTTTTCCAGTCCCTTTTCTTTAAGCCCTTGATTGAAAGTGAGCCAGCGTCATTCTACCTGCGCTGCGTAGTGATTGATTGATTCTTCCCTATCTAGTTGGAGTCTCTCCAGATCCAAGATGTGGTTTCGAAGATTTACAATCGGACGATGTATCTGGCTAGCCAAAACTCGTAAGCTGGCTATCTGTACCTCAATGGGTAGAATATCCTCCTTCCCATAAACTAGATGGAAAGGGGTGAAACCTATGGATGTTCGGAACGTTGTTCTGTAGGCCCAAAGAGCTGCCATGAGATGTTTATCCCAGTCCCCTGTATGATTGTTCACCTGCTTTTTGATGATTTTGCAAATCATTCCATTTACCTTCTCTACCAGACCATTGCATTGTGGATAGTATGGTGTGGAATGCCGGCATGTGATGCCTAACTTCTTCACCAGTTCTCTCACCCAATCCCCTCTGAACCCTGGTCCTCTATCTGATATTATCTCAAGAGGATTGCCAAAATGGCAAACGATATGCTCAAAAATGAACTTTGCCACCTCTTGGGCTGTAATGTGGGTGGTGGTTGTTGCTTCTGCCCATCAAGTCATGTAGTCTACACCCACTATGATGTACAGTTTACCTGATTGGGCCCTTGGTAAAGGACCAATTGCATCTATTCCCCATTTCTCAAATAGACAATATGAGATGATAGGATTTTGTGGCTCGTAAGTTAATGTTCGATCACTGGCCACTTGACAGGCCTTACATGTTTTACACCAATGGTGTACATCTCTGTTCAAACTAGGCCAAGAGTATCCTGCTTGTAGAATCTTCCTACTGGTGATGTCTAGAGAAAAATGACCGCCACAGATGCCATCATGGCAGCTTGATATTACCTCTGTGATCTCAGTGGAGGTTGGCACCCACCTGAGAATTTGATCCTTGCCCTTACAATACACGTTTACAAGGTGGTACCTAGTAGCCTTCCTTACCAGCCACTATTTTTGGCCTTTGGTGTATCCTTCCGGACATTCTCCTGTATCTAGAAAGCTGATGACATCAGGCATATCATCACTACCTTGGAAGAGGGGTAGCTTTAGTTTGATTGATCCTACGGGAACGTCTTGTATTCTCTCTTTGGCTAGAGCATCTGCCCATTGATTTTCTGCTCTTGGAACATGAAATAGTTTCACTGCTTCAAAATTCTTTAGAAGGTCCTTAACTTGGCGGAGTTGACCAAGTAAAACCTGATTCTTCCAATCCCAGGTGCCATTTATCTGCCTTATCAAAAGCAAAGCATTGCCAAACACATTTAGGCGCTGAATTCCTTGACAAATACATTGTTCCAACCCAAGAATTAGGGCTGCATATTCTGCTTCATTGTTGGAGTGGGAGTGTAATAACTGCCCGATGGAGAATACTCTTTCTTGCTGTTCATTGAAAATGACTATGCCTACTGCAGACTGATCCATTGTTCTCTTTTGTGCTCCGTCAAAGAAAAGAGAGTGAGCTCTTCCTAGCCTAGGACTTTCTACCATTGGTGTTCCTTCCTTTGCTTCCGTGTTGACCTTCAGCTTCTTCTCATAATGGCGATGAGTGAGAATTCCCGCTAAACTAGCCCTGGTGGAGTTTTCTACTTGCATGGTGTAGTCAAACTCTTGTAATCTAATCAACCACTTTGAGATCCTAGATGAGACATCCATGTGTCGAATTACATATCGAAAAACCTCTTCCATTGTCAGGATTACAAAGGGTCTAGTCAGGAGATAGGAGCGGAACTTTGTGGTAGCAAACATCAGTGCCAGAACAATATGTTCTACTTTCGTAAATCCCTTTTCTGACGGGGTCATGACCCGACTAGAGAAGTAAATAGGACGCATGAAAGAAGTTTGGCAGTCCTTTTGCATTAGCACATCTCCGAGTGTATCACTTCCTACACTAGGGTTTACATAAAATGGCTCGTCCCACTTAGGAGGTGAAATAGTGGGAAGCTTAGCTAGGATTTGCTTTACCTCAGTAAACTGCTGCTCATTCTCTTTACTCCATGAGAAGACATCCCTCTGGGTGAGTTGTTGTAGGAGAAGGACCACTTGAGATAGAAGGTGAATGAACCTGCTTAAGTATCTTACCTTTTGAAGGAAAGAAACCAATTGCTTGGTGGTGGTGGGTGACGATAAAGATACTAGGGCCTGAATCTTGCTAGGGTCAGCCTCGATCTCTATTGCTGAAATTACATGACCAAGGAGAGTGACTTTGATTTCACCGATGTGGCACTTATCCACGTTGAGCTAGCCACCCAAGGTTTGCAGCTTGGTTAAGCCATCATAGACTTCGCTTAAATGAAGGGCTCGTATGCAAAAATCATCTATGAAAACCCGTATTGATGTTCCAAAGTAGGATTGGAAAACAAAAGTCACATAGTATTGAAATGTGGCCGGGGTGTTAGTGAGGCCAAACAGCATCACTCTGTAGGCAAAACATCCCCAAGGTGTGATGAAGGTTGTCTTCTTCTGATCTTCCTCCGCAATGCTAATCTGGAAGTATCCTCAGTAGCCATCGCACACTGTGTACCGCTTGTGACCTGCCACTTCATTGAGTATTTCATCCTGGAATGGGAGGGGAAAGTGGTCCCTCTTCGTGGCTGCATTGAGAGGTTTATAATCCACACAGACTCTCCACTTACCTTTTTTTTTTTTTGTGACTACTACCGGGGAGACCCATCCTGAGTCTTCGACACGGTAGATGAAACCTACTTGTAGCAAACTTCTCACTTCTTTAAGCAGTGCCTCTTGTTGGATTACTCCAAGTCTTCTGAGCTTTTGTACTACGGGTTTACTGCCTTTCTTGAGCTTTATGTGGTGTTGCACTACTATAATTCCTATGATCTTATCATAGCCATCAATGATTAAAGTAGTGAAGTTACCTAGCATGGAGACTTACTCCTTCCTTTCTTCATTGGTTAATTCATTTCAGAGCATTTTTTGTAACTTACCTGCGTTCTCCAAGGACTGCATTCCTGATGATCCCTCTTGGTTTGTCAAGGGTGTTTCAGTTTGTGTCAATCTGTTTGGGTCTTTAAGAATGACCCCCATCACTTCGATGCTACTGTCACTTTCGTTGGTGGTGGTCGTCTCTTCTCCTGAGGTAGACGAGTAGTCGCTGATGGACTCATCTTCTGAAGCCTCCAAGATCATGTTGTGTTGCTTTCTAGTCCTCATGTCATAGAATATGGACTTCCCTTTAGCGTCCTTCATCTGAATCATTCCGGTGCTCCAGTCTTGTTTAGCTTTCATAGTCATAAGCCAAGGCCTCGCAAGAATGATGGGGTAGCCATCCCCTTTGTGTGGCATGACGAAGATGTCTTCCTCCACTTCTGTATTGAATGTTTTTACTTTGACCGCATTTACAATGCCTACGCATTTCACTCTTACATTGTTTGCCATCTTGGCTCGGCAGGGTGCCGGCCTACTCACCTCTAGACCTAGATGGTGCATCATCTTTTCACTCATGACGCATATTTGCGCGTCACCATCTATGTAGATGTTTGAGATTCATTCGCCCTTGATGTGGGCGTCCATGGTTGATAGGATGTCATCGAGATCCCTTCCAGAGATAGCCCCAACTATCCTGGGCCTTGATTTCCTGGTACTTGCCATTTTTTTCCATTGCCTCCTCATTCTGGGTGCAAGGTGGAGTAATTGGGGCAAAGTTATCTTCGAGCCCTGCATTAACACATCCTGAACTAAGTCATAGGGTTTTGCATACTCACCTAGTAAGAAGTCCACAATGTCTATCTTCCATCGTGGTTTAGCTGCTTGCTTGCTAGACTCGGCCTTCTCATTCATCTTCTCTTCTCTTTGAGATGCTTCCTCGTTCCTCGCACGCTTCACTCCCATAGCATCCACTTCTTCTACCTTCGCTTTTCCTTTGTGCTTCTCTTGAACTGATTCTTCTACCTTTGCCTTCCCTTTAGCCTCCAAGCTAATAACACTCACCGCTTGGTTCACAGCAGGTGGTGGGGGTAGTGGCGGAATGAGAGGTTGGGGTGGTGGTTGCTATTGTACAGGTGGTCAAAGGATTTTGACCGGTGGGATCGGTCTTGGTTGCCTGGGTGGTGGTGGTCTTGCTCTTGGCGGAGAGATCTGATTCTATCTCCCTCCTCTATTGAAATTCTGCCTCCTTGGGTGTGGGCAGTAGTACATTCCATGGCCATATTCCCCGTAGTTGTAACAGTGGTACTCTTGGTTTTGCCTTCGTTTCCCTCTTCCTTGTTCTGGATTCCTTCCAGGTGCATGCCCTTGCTGCACCAGATGCACATATAAACTCTCTAGTTGGGTGGTGATGCGACTCCGCAGGTCTTACTGCTCTTTTGATGCCTCCTGCGATTGGACTCTATGATTGGTTGTTGCAGTCACTGGGGTTGGTCGAGCGAGCTTGTTTCCTCTTACTCGTTTACTCTTGCTTGCATGCGCAGCTTCTTGTCTTTAAGGCGGGCTACTTCAACTGCCAACTCATATGTTGTAGGAAACCTTCCCTTCACCTTCTCTCTAAGCGGCGACCATAGACCAGCAATGAAACGGTCCTTATTTAGGAAATTAGGTGTTGCTTTGCCTTCCTCCAGTGAGGAAACCCATCTCTCCCATAAGTCCACAAATTTGGACTCGTAGGTGGCATACTCCAGTAGACCTCCCTGCTTTAATTCTATCAGTAGCTACCATAGCTTCTCCGAGGTTGTGCCTCCACCAAACCTCTTTACAAAAGCATCCCTTAACACATCCCATCCATTCTTGTTAGCCTGGGGCAATGCATTATACCAGGAATTGGCCTTTACTTTCATCAGTAGAGGAAAAATCTAAGTCGTGAAGCGTCGTCATCTTTGTTAGAGACGACATAAGCAATGTCGAAATCATCCAAAAAGTCGGTGGTGAGATCCTCTCCCTTCTTTCCATTGAACATGGGGAAAAAAACACTTGCCATGGTAGTGACTCAGGAAATTACAAACCTTTTTTTTATCTTTTTTTTTTACATTAACAACAGTAGCAGCTCATAGCGGCTTTTACAAAGGTGGGTGGATAGGTTAAAACAAGATAAAGATAGAAACATTAAAGGAATGATGGTAATTCAATATGGGGAGAATGATAGGGTTCGGGGAATTGAGAATTTCTCCTAGTACCGCCGCACCGAATAGGTGTACGATCTTCTGTTGGTAGAAGACTTTCCTATCTACATAGATATTCACATGCATATGCTATAGGAATCTGAACGGGAATGCCATCGGCCCGTTTTCCATCATGCACAGAGGGTGGAATACTTACTTATACTCTTACCATGCCAATGTTGATGAGTCGGCACATCCATAAGAGGTCGTTGCCTTCCATGGGCTCTACCTTTCCTTTGTTGCTCAGCACGTACGGGGTGATGGCAAAGCGTCTGACCACTCCCATCCTCTTGGCTAAAAGCAATTGCACGTAATTTCCGTAGTCGGCGTGTTGCATGAATTCTACTCGATTCAGTTGCAACTCGTCCCCAGCCCACTGGGTTTCTCCCATGGTAGAGAGCTTCTTCAAGATAAGTTGTTCAAGGAGAGGAGGAAGATCCTCCACTTGCTTTCCAAAACAGCAAGAGCAATATCCGAATCACTCTCCTTTAGGGCATGGGAATCTTCTTACCACTTCTTCTTCGGGATTGTCCAAGTGGATTGGTAGCACTCGCATGCGTCATGCAAATCGGTAGGCGACATTCCATCGCTTAGCTTCGGATGACTTCCTCTTTGGCAAGCTAGGTACAACTCGGATTTTTGATCTTGAAGCATGAACTTCTCCTTCCAAGTCTTCTAAATAACGTTCAAGTAACCCAACGGTCCCCTAACTAGCCTAGAATTGCACTAATTTGCCATAATTGTGCGGCTTTCAAACCTATTTATCAATTTTCTAATTATGCGTTCGTATTTTCCTTACGTTACTATGCTTCGTAGTCCAACTCTCTAATATGCAAGATTACTCATGTATGCTCTCCGAATATGCTATTTATGGTTAAAATCTGAGTTCCCATATACCTTTTTAATGGAATTTTTAACCAAAATTCATCAGCATGCAATCATTTAGATATTTATTTTCCTGCTAGAGTTCAAAACTACACTTCAGAACTCACAAAACAAATCAATCACTTACTGGACTTCAAATTATTGAACATTGCAACTAGAATCATTGAACAGTTTTGCAAATTTTTCAATGAAAAACACCAAAATAATCTTGTAAAATGTAAATTTCTATTGAAATGCCAAAAACTGTCAATGATTCAATTCCCCTTTCCAAATGCCACTAACCATGCAAAAATATGCAGCATTTCATTTTTGAGTATGATTTCAATGCAGATACGTCTTCAAACAATCAGATTTGTGCTCAATTATGAAGCTAGCAATGCAAATAATGAAACTAGCAATACTTCTTTCTAGTTTTATGAATTTGTTTAGAAATCAAGAAAAAGACTAACCAGTGAATTTTAACTTTTGATTTTGGGTTTTTTGTTTTCCGTCGACGTCCGAATTCGAGCAGCGGCTCCTCTCACTTGAAAGTAAGTCACTCAGCAGCACGATTTTGAATTCGTTTACCAAATTCACTCTCTTTCTCTCACTCTCACTCTCACTCTCACTCAGCAAGGTATTTATTCTCTCTCTCCACTTAGAGCTACAAATAGGATTTTCTCTCTCTGACTCTCTTCACTCAGCACATACACACAGACTCAATCTCTAGAACTCCTCACCTCTCATGGCTCCCGTTGGCGACTCCTCTTGCTCTCAACTGCACTCGGCCTGGCCTGTAGCGCCTTCTCTATCTCTCTTACTAATTATGGATCACACACAGTCACAGTATATAGGGAAGCCTCCTCAACTCCCTCCTCCTCGGGCTCGCGACCTCACCAGGCAGCGCTTGCTTCAGGCAGCTCTCCGTACATTCTCCATGCAATCAACACACACACTCAAGAAATCACAAAACGGAATCTCTCTCTCTGTCTTTCTTTAGCGCTACCCATTTCTCTCTCTAATTTCTTTCTGTGTATTGCTATATTATGCAAGCAAGGATAACACACACACACACACAGAGACCTTCTCAAGCCGTTCAAAACACACAGCCAATCAACCAAAATCTCTCTCTCTCCTACTTTCTCTCTCTAAGCAACCAACGCTATACTCTCTCGCTCTAATCTCTGTCTGAAGCTCTCCCTTCAGGCTCCTTCTCTGGCCAGAACCGCTACCCAACCAACTCCTCTTACTTCTGGCGACTCTCCACTCCTCCAAGCGACCCCACCTACCAACTGCATCGTTGTTTTTTCAGATCAGCAAAAAACGTTTTTCAAATTCATCATTTTTTTTAATGACTTCTTACCTTAAAAGCCTATTCTCACCTTTGCTCTCGAACTCCTGTCCAGCAACCTTGACTCGGCTTCCTTCTTGACTCAGCCCCTCTTGGCGGTCCCCAAACTTTCTCGCTTCCCATGTTGCTCACAATTCTTGGCTATTTCCTAAACTACTGCACTCAGCCCCTCTCGACTTCTTCTCATCTTGAGTTCAACTCTCGTCCGCTAGATCTTTAAGGTCTCTTGGGATAGTTTCCTAGGACGTTAAAACTCTTTTCTTCTCTCACCTCGATTCACTGCAGAGCAGGGCTCACCTTTCCTCTAATTTTCAACCCACTCGGCAAAGAAACTTAAAACCCTTCTTCACGGCTCGTCTTTCTCTCTCATTATCTGCCCAAAACAAAGCTGGCTTCTTTCACTTTCTCTCTCCTTAAACTTCATATTCAGTAACCTTGCGGCCCACAGTCCTCTCTGTCAATATGGCGCTCACGCTTGGCACTTTAATTATAAGCTTCCCGCAAAACAATGACCAAGCATTCAAATTTCAATGACATCTATATGCAACAGTCATAAAATCATACTAAACAAGCATTATGATGCAGTGATTTACATGCATATGCTCCTAATATGCCCATGCAGGTTCCCAAATTAATGTCAAAAGTTTACAATTTTGGTGTAGATTGATGGGTCTACAAAGCACTTGCTTGGCCAGATGCTTCTCCCTTCGGGGTCATGTGTTTCCAAACTAGCTTAACTCCTCCTTACCTTTGGCTCTTTAGGCCACTTTGGAGTTATAACTTTGACTGCAGTTTCTTTAGGGAAAAGAGGCCTCACCGTTTTATTCCCTTCTTTGATGTGAATGACTTCTTCGCGATGAATGTCGATGTAGACGATTTTAGCCCTTTCGATGCCTTCATTGCTAGAACTCATTGACAGTGTGTCTTGGTTGACAACAGTGATGGCACTTCACCGACCTCCCACATGATGTCTCAACTTATGGTTAGAACGATCAAGACGAGATGGAGAATTTACCTCCTGAATACTGACGACGCTGCAGCCTGGCAGTAGCAATTCAATGAAGGTGGCTAGTGCCTCCTTTGTTTCCTCTTATTCCGTCCTCCAATTAGAAAACTCCTTCAGCCATTCCTCCATGATTGATAGTGGGCGTCACTTTCAACATTGTAAACTGAAGGGTCTTAGAAAGCCCTCCTCCATGGGGGCACCAAATGACGGGAGCAAAGCGGACCCCAAACCCCGACGGCCTCTAAAACGCCAGGGACCAAATGGCGCGCCTCGAGCCTGTCACAATAAAGCAAACAGGGGGCACCACCTAGGTTTGAGTGGCTAGGACGCAAACCACGATGATATGAACATCGCAAACTTACACACGGAGAGAGAGAGAGAGAGAGAGAGAGAGAGAGAGAGAGAGAGAGAGAGAGAGAGAGAGAGAGAGAGAGAGAGAGAGAGAGAGATTTGCAAATGATGAAAATCCTCGGGGGTGTGAGAGAGAATTATTTCTGCAGTATTTACAAATGGTACGCCGTGGTGGTAGAGAGGTAGGGAGAGGAGGTGGTGCAAACTACTTGGTGCGTTCTCTAAGACAACTTGATGATTGTGAAGCTTTCTACCAAGAGCGTGTATACGTGTGTGCATCGACCATTGGAGTCGAGAGATGGACGTGGTTCCCTTCGCATGGTGCAATTCCCAAGGCAAACCCAACACACAAGCCCCCTTCCCATGATGGTGATAGTGTCAACTCTTCCCACTACTCTCTACCAAATGCTGACTTCTCATGGACCACCCCCCCCCCCCCCCCCCCCCCCCCCCCCCCCCCCCCCCCCCCCCCCCCCCATAGTGACTCTCAGTGCCAATTATAGGTGTTGGCTCTGCTTTGGATTATGGTAATCCTAGTGTGATTAGGGTAAGCTTAATCGCGGAGATAAAGCAAGTGGTGGGCCCGGTGTGGTTGACCTTTGCTTTGTTTTGGGAGGTTTATTAAAAGATGAGAATCTCTAGGTGGGCCTTTGTGAGTCGTGACCATCACCTAGAGATTGGAAATTTACAAAGTGGGATTTTTACAATGGCTCGGGTGAAAACTAAAGAAATGATGAAAATACCCTATAAATTACTGAAGATGGCATCGTGGTTGCATGTTGCCGGTGCGTCGGTGTAGAGCATACTTCTTTTCGGGGTCGGCCGGGGCATGCCTTCGGTGCATTTCCTCTTTTTGTTGTTGGCGGCGCGTGCTTTGGGTCCTTCTTCTTTTTCGTGGTCGTCGTAGTCATGGAGTCCTTCATTTTCTTTGTATTTGTAGTGCGTATACGTGTGTGTGTGTGTACGTATGTGCATGTGGGCGGATGTGTATATATATATGTATATGGGTGTGTGTGCGTGAGTGCGTCTGTGTGTATTTTTATGTGTGCGCAAGCGTGCGGTGGGAACGGGGGCTTATCTATATATATTATATATATTTTTTTTTTTTTCTCTCTGTGTTGGCGGCCAGCGAAAGCTACGTGTGCTTGGAGGTGTGGGGGGGGATGGTGTGTGTGAGTGAGTGCGTCTGTTTGTATGAATGGGGTGTGTGTGTGTTTGTGGTGTGTGTATAGAGAGAGAGGAAAGATCTACGCTGCGTCTTCGGGCCGAGAGGGAGAGAGAGAGATATGGAGGGCGGGCTACTGCCGAAACAGAGCGTGAGAGACAGAGAGGGAATTGGGGGTGTGTGTGTGAGGGAGAGGATGAAGGAGAGGGTGTGTGGTGTGGGAGAGCATGGGCCCCGGCTGCTTACGCTGCGCCTTCGGGCTGAGAAGAACGAGAGAGAGAGAGAGACAGAGAGAGAGAGAGAGAGAGAGAGAGAGAGAAGAGAGAGAGAGAGAGAGAGAGAGAGAGGGAGAGAGAGAGAGGAGAGAGAGATTGTGGTCATAAGGTGGCGCTAGAGGGGAGAGTGGGCTCCATAGGGTGAGTGCCCACCTTCGAGCTGAAACGGAAGTGAGAGAGAGAAGGGGATGAGGGTGTGAGAGGGGAGAGAGAGGGGGAATCCATGGGGCGGGTGCCCATCGTGGGGGGGGAGGAGTGAGTGTGTGGGGGGGGGGGGGGGGGGGGCGTTGTCCTATTCTCTGTCTTGCATGGCGTCTCAAGGATGAGAGGAGGGGGAGAAGTCAATGGTGTGGGGGGGAGAAAGAGGGGTGGGGATAGCGGGCCAAGGGGGGGGTAATGAGTCCGAGGGGAGGGTGAGGCAAGCGCGGGTGGGGAAGAGGGGGGGGGGAAAGAGTGTGAGAGAGGGAGAGGGTGTGTGTAAGAATATGGGAGAGGGGGAGTTCACGTGCGGCTTGACACAAAGGGAGCGCGAGAGAGAGGGGTCGGGGTGAGTGCTCGAGGCTTGCGCCTGGCCGAGGGTGGCCAGTAAGGGGGGGGGGGGGGGGGGGGGGGGAGAGAGAGAGAGAGAGAGAGAGAGAGAGAGAGAGAGAGATGTGTGTAGGGAAAATGAGAGAGAGAGAGGGGGGGGGGGGGGGGGGGGGGGGGGGGGGGATAAACTGGGGGGAAGACATAAGGGGTATCTGAAACGAGGGCAGCCAGCTAGGCTGGTGTATAGACAAGCGGGGGGGCCTGAGGTGATAAGGCCGGCCAATCAAGGGGGGGGGGGGGGGGTGCCATGCCCGTAGAGGTGTCGTGGGATTTACCAGGCGGTGCTGAGCCTTCCAACAGTGTCGCCAAGGCTCCAGCAGAGGAAAAATAAATTTTTTTCTTTTTTTTCTTTGATTTTCAAAAATTCGCCATCAATGCATCTGGCAAATCATCATCAAATCCTACAGGGTTTTCTCCATGAACCATTCTACATAAATGATCCACTCTTTGGTGTGTAGCTGGTTCTTTGACTACAACTGTGAAGTCAAACTCAAGCAGTATGATGAACCATCGTACAATCCACCCCGTACTGCAAGGTTTGTTTACCAAGTACAGAAGTGCTTGGTGATCAACAAAAAATACAAATTTGTGGGAAAGTAGTTAATGTCTAAACCCTTTCAGCATAGATCATACCCAAACCCTCCCTTTCAGTTGTTGTGTAATTCTTCCCTGCACTGTTTAGTTGTCTACTGGAGTAACTGATTGGAAAATCCATGTTGTTTTCTCCATGTTGTGCAAGTATGCATCCTATAGCATATGATGATGCATCTACGTGGACGTGGAATATCTTTTCCCAATCCAGAGCCTTCAAAATTGGAGCGGATATCAATCTTTGCTTCAAATTTTGAAAAGAATTTTTGCATTCATCTATCCACTCAAATTTAGTTATCAACGCGTAAAGTGGTTTCGCAATTATAGCGTTGGAGTAGATAAATCTGCGATAATATCCACAATGGCCCATAAATGTCTGTACCTCCTTTACCTTTACTGATCGTTGTAGATCAATAATTACGCTGATCTTCTCTATGTCTGTCGAAATACCATTTTTGGACACTATATGTCCCAATATTTTGCCTTGTCTTACCATGAAGACACATTTCTCCGGATTCAGGCAAATCCAATACAGCCTGCATTTGTTGAACACTTTGGTCAAGTGCTCTATGTGCTCCAATCTTACGAGAGAGTGAACGCACAAGTCATCCATGTAAATTTCTAAGAACTGTCTTAGATATTCTTTAAAATCATGACCCATCAGCCTCTGAAATGTGGCTGGTGCATTCGTTAAGCCAAAAGACATTACCCTGAATGCAAAAATTCCCCACTCAGTTGCAAAAGCTATCTTGTGTTGATCCTCTGGCTTTATTGCGAGTTGGTTGTAGCCTGAAAAGCCATCTAAGAAACTGTAAGATTCTCTTCCTGCCACTCTATCTATCACATGATCAGTAATGGGGAGGGGATAGTTGTCCCGAACTGTAGCAGTGTTTACTTTCTTGAGATTGACGCACACTCTCAACTTTTCATTTTTCTTCGGGACCACCACAATCGGTGAAACCCAGTCAGTGTGCTCAATTTTGTAAATCAACTCCGCCTCTCTCAGCTTATCTATCTCCTCCTTGATCTTCCTTGCAAACGTCTCATTGTAAGTATAAGGACGTTGTTTGCTTGGTTTGGCGTCATTCTAAGGGGTAATGTGTGTTGAAAGATACTTGGTTCCACCCCCTTAAGATCTTTGTATGACCCTGCAAACACGTCTCTATACTGTTTAAGCGTAGCTATCAAAATCTCTTCCTCTTCTTCAGTAAGATCCATGGCAATATATGCAGGTTTTGGATCTTCTCCTAGCTCCGCTAGATCTATTTGTTTGGCATTTTCAGGACCGTCGTATGATGTACTAGGTTCCTTCAATTCCCTCATCGGTTGTTGCACTATGATTTTTCTATCTTGTACGGTATACTTCTTATAATGGGACGGCACATCCATCTTGTCAGAATCATGTGTCCTCATTTGTTTCCATTTCAGTAGTCCAGATGTCTTTGAGGGTCTGTTTGAGCTTATTGTACTCCACTTTCCTCTCTGTTTTGGTCATTCTAGACCCTGTTTCCCCCTCCTTATGTGTCTCAGTCATTTGCTTTTCGCACTTGTTCTTCTTGTTGTTTTTCCATGGTTTAGTTTTGATAAACCGGCCAGTGACCTTGTCTTTGACACAATCATCAGCTTTTACAAGCCTTAGATATCCCGTTTTGTCATTGACAAGAGCCATGGGTTTATGCTTATTCGCTCTTGATTTCCTTGTTCTCTTTGATCTATACCGCTCTTGTTGACTAGGTTTTTGGTTAGGAAACTCGTAAAACCTGTCGGATCTCAATATATACTTCCTATTTGTCTCTGATCCACTTGATCTTTCGTCATCAGTATCTATCATTTGGATTTCATCACCCAGTGATGGAAGGTCATCGCTTAGTGAGTCTGTGAATTCCTGCTCTGTTCGATTCCTATCGTCCAATACAGATATCTCATCAACTATTCTTTTACACTCAGTCTCACATAGTGGTTCTTCTTGTTCCTCGCTATCTGATCCTGACTCAAGGATGATGCTAGCCATTTGCAACGTTACTAGGTTGTATCCCTCATCGTCACAAAATTTCGTAGGCGTGCACTTGTTAACACATACATCCAAGGTTGACAATATTTGAGTCCACCCAAATGGCTCAAATAAATGTTCAGGGAAAGGTTCTAGGAGATAAGCCTCATCTTCTACTGACCTTTCCAACACACATTCCTCTTTGATTAAGTCTCCACATTCAGATGCTCCACACATCCAGACATGTGCTTTCATTTTTAACCACGCAGGTATTTCTTTTCTGTTCACGGTGGTTGAATCAAATTCTTGTACTGGTGTTTTTGCAACGTCTCTATAGCTGTGATCCTCCATGTTGATTTTTGTTATTAGCTCCTCATGCCTTAGGTAAATTTGGTGGTACCCCCAATCTTGTATCATTTTGAGTTGACGCATAAAAGGTCACCCCAAAATAATGTCAAAGTTGTTCGTTTTTCTGAAATCTAACATGGCAAAGGTGTGCTCATAGTTAATTCCACACAAAGTTACAACTATTTGGTCCAGGATTCCCAATGGTCTCTCTACATACCCATCTGCTAGTTGCAGTTTCATTCTCGTCTTTCTGAGAGCTAGATGGTCCCATTTCTCCCAGATTTGCTTTGTAGCAATTGCAACTCCCGCCCCACTGTTTAGAATAGCTATCGTCTTTATATCCTGATATTCAACAGGTAAGGTTGTATTACCTTCCTCACCTTCACAGTAATCTCCGACCTTGTTTATGGGCACAGGTTGGGCTTTGGGTTGACCTTCCCGTTTGTTTTCTTCTACCGTAGGGTTTGTCTGAAGAGGAATCTTTATTCCTTTGTTCTCCAAATGTTTTCCCATGTCTTCCCATAAGTGTGGTCTGACTCTCAAGAGTTTTGACAGTGTGATTGTGAATGTTACAGGTGTCGACAGCATCTCTTGAAGACTTTTTGAGTCAATCATTTGTGGAATAGCTCTCTTCTGGGATGGAACTAATCTTATCTCCGATTGTGCCTCGTGCTCACCTATAAATGAAGGCAGGGTTTTCAGGGATTGAGCTTTGCTTTCCATCGAAACCTCCGTTCCTACGTCTCCATACAGCGATTGTATATCTCCTGGATAAAATTCATTGTCCATGTTAACCTCAGGAATTGGTGCAGACTGCAACGTCGCGCTTCCATTCTTTCTATTTCTAGTGGTTTCCCATAAGTGTTGCGGCCATGGTTCTTCCACTTTTGGAATTTGCATTATAGTCATTGACTTAGCATCATCAGTGGTGTTCGGCACCACTCGGTGATCCAATGACAATATAGTGTCAGGTCTAGGTCCGTTTACTTGTTCTGATTCATCGATCTTCAATTTTTCTCACTCTTTGTGAATCAACACTTCTTGTTCTAGGGTTCTAATCACATTAGGTTCCATCAATGCCTGGGCTATTTCAAAAGGTGTTTACACATTTCCAAACGCTTCGTTTCCACTTGTGGTTGAGGATAAGTCAACCATCTCTGCTCTAAGGTTTGGTTTGTTTTTAGCCTTGCAGCTTCATACGCTTGTAATAGAGCATCTAGAGGCTCTAGCACTTTTTCCAAGCTTGATCTCCCTAAGGACGCTTTCCTCGGCTTGTTGTCCTCAGCAGTTTTACTATCTCTCTCTTGTTTCAGTTGCTCTTTTGTTTCATGTAATTCATTTTGCATGGCAATTTGGGTTTTTATCCTTCTTGTTTTCATTCTGTCTCGTTTCGCCTTCTAGGATTTCCGTTGTGTTCTCACAAATAAACTCTCGTTTTCTATGGGTATTGGCAACTCGACCTTTTCTTCCAATGGCTGGTTTTTCTCTAAGTTTTTGGCTTGGGCTCTGGTTACCGCATTGATCTGGATCATGGGTTTGGTTTTTGATCCACTGCTTGCACTTGGTAACACCCCCACAGTATTTATAGCTGCTTTTCCCTTGTTGTCCGGATTCCTTGGGCAATCTGGCAGTATGTGATTCACACCACACCCGTCACAAAACCCAAAAATTTTCACTCTTTCATCTTTGAAATGACAACTACGCTCCCAATGATCTGAACTTCTACAGTTATAGCACGGTCCAATTGGTGGCTGATTTTGAGGAGGTGGTCCCGTAGGTTGTCCCGCCCTATTTGGATATCCTCTTGGTTTGTAGTTCTGGTTTGCAATGAACATTAGCGTTCTTTCATCCACCACATATTAATCCCTCAAAGGTTGTGCTACATACTTTGGTTGTGCCATACCCTCATTATTTCCCCACGTTTGATAGGCTTCGTCTGCGTATATCTATGGTTCAGGTTCAGTTACGTAAGGATAATTCGATTCCTCATAATAAGAAATTTGAGGTGTATTATTTGTTCGTGGTGATGCTTCGTAAGGTTGAGCATACCTAATCATGGCCCTATTTTCCTGTGGTAAAGGAGGTTGATGACCCAACACAAGTTGAGGTCTATCTGCTCCTGCTACCATATTCACATTTGGCCCAACGTGATATCTTGGAGGAGGTGGCTGGGGTGGTCCTATTGGGGGTCCATACGGCCTTTACCTCACATATTTTTTGTTGTAAAAACACTCATCCGTGCCGTGGTTTGTCCATTTTTTCTCTATGGCGCACCATTTCAGTACTCGTCCATTCACAACCGTTGCTTTCGGCTATTGTGTGCACCACGGCGTCGGGTGATCCCCCCCACATATGTCACATTTCCTCATCTGAAACTGTCTCATCACCGGATTTGATCTCATATGGTGATGCATTCTCTTTGTTACTTCCTCTATCACTTGGTCAGCTATCGGCATCAAAGAAGCGTGAGCATCCTTCTTGGAAGAGGGTTCACTCTTAATCGATGAAGAGCCACCGGTTACTGAATCAATATCCTCTGACACTTCCACATATGATTTGCAGTTATCAACAAGATATAATGCTTCCCTTGTAACCTGTTCAAATGTGCTACAGGCTTTCAAGTGAAGGTCCTTTTTCAAGGTTTCGTTTCTAAGTCCTTTAATGAAGAGTACAAACAATCTCTCATCCTGTGGTAATTCTCTCCTTGGGCACCTCTCAATGTATTGCTTGAATGTCAAGGATGCTTCCTTCACATTTTCGTTCTCCTTTTGTTTAAAAGCATATATCTGTGATACGGTATTATGCTTTATACCCCGTTTTGAGAATTCTTCCGCGAACTCCCATAATACATGTTCAATATTCGGACAAGTTTTAGGGTTCAAAGGTTGAAACCACGTTAAGGCCGTCCCTTCCAAGGTCAGCCCGAATCCCTCATATTGAGTATGGAAATCAGTGATCTGCTCTGCTCTTAAGACTTGCTTAAAGAGCGACACATGGGCATATGGATCCCCTGATCCGCTATACTTTTTTGGCATGCACTTCGCTACTTGGGATGGCCTCATCCGTCTTTGGTCTGCGACCAATCTCAATGCTCCCGCGTCTCAATGCTCTCGGTGGCTCCCCTACCACATATCTACTACAAGGAGGCAAATGTGATGGTGTTGCTGCAAATGTCGGACCTATTGCGGTATGTGTAGAGATAGGAACCACACTACCCCAAGTCATAGCCATTGACTCTCTGGGATGCAATGTTGTTGGAATTAGGGTTGCAGAGAAACACACACACAGCTTGGAGAAGACGAAGGAAGCTCAAGGCACACAATACAGAGTGTGTTACTTAGTGTGCAATGGAAAGATAGATAGCCCTAGCGTGATGGGTGTATAACCAATGCACGGGGGAAAAAACCTCCTAAAGAGGGAAAAAATGCCCCGGCGGTCCTAGTGTGTTCACACACATCACTACCACATGTATATGGTAACAAATCCCCCCCTGGAGTGATGCTGTGAACGAGAGCTGGCACATGAGTAAAGGGAAGTGCCATGCCCTAAGGACCGGATCAGTCCACAAAGGGGAGTAAGCCCAAAGATTTACAGAAAGCTTCAAGCTTCTCACGAGACAATGCCTTTGTGAAAAGATCTGCAAGGTTGTCCTATGTTGGCACATAAGCCAAGCTGATCTCTCCTGCTGAGAACCTCTCCCTAACATAGTGGTAATGCACCTCAATGTGCTTTGTGGGAGCATGAAAAACTGGGTTCCTCGTAACTGCCAATGCGCTCTGACTGTCAGTGTAGATAGTGTTGGCAGTGTCCTGTCCAACACCCAAATCAGCCATAAGGCGTCTGAGTCATACACACTCAACCGTAGCTGCGAAGACTGCCCTCTACTCAGCCTCACAACTCGAAGTGGCCACAATAGGTTTCTTCTTGCTCAACCATGATATACATGAACTGCCAAGCATGAAAAAAAACCACTTGTGGACACTCGCGTGTCAAAACAACCAGCCCAATCTAAGTCCGAAAAAGCATGTAAGTCTGGCACCAAGATGTAAAGTGCCACTAAGGTAGCGGAAAATCCTCTTGACAGCCTGCCAATGCTTAGACCCTAGGCTATGCATAAATCTGTTGACCTGTGAGACTGCAAACTGAATATCCGGCCTCGTGTTGCATACATAAATGAGGCAGCCAACAGCAGTTTGGTAAAGAGTGACATCAGCAGGATTGCCAGCATTATGTAGACTCAACTTCAAACCTGTTTCCATGGGAGTGGCAATAGGTTTGCAATCCTCAAGTCTAAACTTACATAGCAATGTCTCTATGTAACTTTTCTGACACAACGCAATACCACCATCACACTGCTTAAACTGTATACCCAAGTAATGATGCAACAGCCCCAAATCTTTCATCTTGAAAGTAGCATTCAAATCAGCCTTAAATTCAGAAATATATCTCTCATTTGGTCTAGTGATCAGCAAATCATCAACATAAAGAACCACAATGAGAAATATGTTGAGATGTCGAGCTCTACACCTTGAGCTGGCATCCACTACGGGTCTTGGCCGCTTACGGCATTTACTCACTGGCGCGTTAGGTGACCGACACGGAGGATCTCTGCCAGTGATTCTACAGCTGGACTACACTTATAGTGCCAGCCTAGTACGCTTCTAGCGAGTTCACACTTAGTGACCGCATGTACATATGTGCTACTTTTCAGCTTTAGCACTTAGTCATTTTGTACTCTCTTTTCTGCGAAGAAGAAGAAGAAGCTTTCCATCTCTGTGTGCTTTGTGCTTGTCTTGTGTAGCTCTCTTGCATCCTCATTCTTTACATGGTATCAGAGCCTGGTGCAAGCAAGAGAGCAAGAGCATCACAATCCCTTCGTTCACAATATACAGAGATTTACTGTACAAGTACAGTGGTTGTATGTACGCTTGATTGTGGACACTCGTTGAGTGTAGAAAGCGTTACAAGAACCACGATAGCAGGTTCAGCAGATTTGCAGGTTTTTGCAAATTGCAGCTATTTTGTCTTAGTGCTTCAAGATGTCTGACGGTTTCAGTCAAATTGTTACTGAGAAGCTTGAGAAAAATAACTACCCTGCATGGAAGTTCAGAATAACAAATTTCCTAAAAGGAAAAGGTTATTGGGACTATGTAGAAGGAGACAATGAAAAGGAACCAGAGATTCCCGAGGCAAATGATACAGCAGAACAAAGGAAAGCTTTGAGGGACTGGCAACAAGGCCAGAGCAAAGTGATGTATTGGCTTTCTATGAGCATCACAGATGGCATGATGGGCTATCTACAGGATGCTGAAACCCCCGCCATTGCATGGAAAAACTTAGGCAGAGTGTTCGAGGTGAACACCAAGGCCAGGAAGCTTCAACTAAAGTCGGAGCTAAATCAGGTTAAGAGGAACAACCTCTCCATCAATGATTATGCTTTGAAGATCAAGAGTATCATTGAGGCTCTTGGATCTATTAAAGTCTCAGTGGAAGACGATGACATTGTCCGTGCATGCTTGGATGGTCTAGGAGATGAGTATGTACATTTTAGGTCTTCCATGAATACAAGAGACGACATCCCCGTGTTCCAAGATTTGATTTCTATGCTTATTCTTGAGGAGAAGAACCTTGACATATCTTGTTCTCATGGCAGAAATAATTCTGAACAGGCCTTCTATTCTAACTCCAACAGAGGTAGAGGTAGAGGTCGTGGTCGAGGCCCAAGCGGTTGCAGGGGCCAATTTCTGGAAGGTCAATCAAATCAAAATAATACAGGTGGCAGGGGAAACCAGTCTCAAGGCAGGGGGAGTCAAAGAGGTCATGGTGCAGGATCAAGCAGGCAGCAACATACTCCAGATAGTAGAGAATGTTGGACTTGTGGTGAAAGAGGTCACATGTCACGTGACTGTCCAAAGGGAAAAGCAAGTAGAAAGAGAGAACAGGGCAACTATGCATCTACTAGCAGAGATGCAGATGACAGCAAAAACGAGCGCATGTTTGTTATGCAACATGTAATGAATACAATGATTGCAGAGAATTCCACCCAAGATGATGTTTGGTATGTGGATTCAGGTGCCTCTAATCACATGACGTCTCGTGGAGAGTGGTTTAGAGATATGCGCAAACCAGATGTGTCAGGCTATGTGCAGACAGGAGATGACACAGCTCACCCCATTGCTCATGTAGGGGACATACCTCTAAATACGAAGCGTGGGAAATCAAAGTACTTAGCAGATGTACTTCATGTCCCAAACATTACAAAGAATCTTGTTTCTGTTGGACAACTGGTTGAGCAGGGTTTGCAGGTTCGCTTCAATCCAAATGGCTGTTATGTAGAAGATTTCCAGAATGGCTGTAAGCTGATCACAGAGGGCAAATGTGTGGGCAGAATGTTTACGCTGAATGTAGACATGCCTGAGGTAAAAGCTGCATTATTTGCACAGGGCACAGGTGTTGTGGATGATGTTGACATTTGGCACAAACGCATTGGCCATGTCAATGAGCAGAGATTGCGCAGCATGCAATCAAAACAGATTGTAAAAGGTTTGCCCAAATTCAAGGTGGATGGTATGCATAAAGTGTGTGCAGCATGCCAGTTTGGAAAACAGTCAAAGGGCTCATTTCCACATGAGCGCAATGTATGTAAAAAGCCACTTGAGGTGGTGCACACAGATGTTTGGGGTCCAACCGATACTGCAAGTATACATGGTTGCAGGTATTATGTCTCTTTCATTGATGACCATACAAGGAAAGTATGGGTCTACTTCATGCGTAACAAAAGTGAAGTGTTTGGTCACTTTCAAGACTTCAAAGTCATGATTGAGAAGGAGACAGATATGCAAATCAAGACATTGAGGTCAGATGGAGGGGGAGAGTACTTCTCCAATGATTTTTCAGATTTTCTGCGAATGCATGGTATACACAGGCAGTTTACATGCAGATATACTCCACAGCAGAATGGGGTCGCAGAAAGGAAAAAACAGGCACATTGCAGAGGTTGCACGTGCATTGATGAATGAGAAGAACATGCCTCATCATTTCTGGGCTGAAGCTGTAAATACAGCTGTGTACATTATGAACAGGACACCTACAGCTGCGGTGCATGATGTAACACCTGAGGAAATGTTTACAGGTACAAAGCCTGATTTGGCACACTTGAAAGTGTTTGGCTGCATAGCTTATGTGCATGTACCAGATGAGTTGCGTAGGAAATTGGATCCTAAAGCAGAGAAATGTATTCTTGTGGGATATTCCCTTGAACAAAAGGGGTACAGGTGCTACAATCCTACTACACGAGAATTACGAGTGAGCAGAGATGTAGTCTTTGATGAGATGAGCAGCTGGTACAGTAATGCACATGGCACTATTGGGGCTGATGTAAAAGATGATGTGGTTGTACAAAATGTGAGGCCACAGTCACAGGTTTTGAGTGGACCACAAGAGTCCTCTTCTCGTGGCTCTGTTGAGAAACCATGGAATGGTAGACTACGTACGCAGGTTACTCCACCAACAGGTACAGGGAATGTATCACGAAAAGGAAAGGAAAAGGTTGATGAACCTCCCTTTATGGTTGATGCATCATCAGGTTTTTCACATGTAGACATGGATTCAGATGGTTCTGAACAAAGTCTTGATGAGGAATTTGGAATTCCGGCTGTCAAGACACCTGGTGTAAGGAAAGTACAAGAAGATGCTAGAGGGCAAAGGAGTGACCCAGGACCGCGCAGATCTAATAGAGTCAGAAATCCAATTCAGAAATTGACTTATGATGGGTATCTAGCGCATCACCAAGCCTACATGGCTAAGGTGATACAGGATGTGGAGCCCACATGTTTTGAGGATGCAGTTGGAAATGTGCATTGGGATGATGCAATGAATGAAGAGATGGCTGCATTGGAAGCAAATGACACATGGGAGTTGGTGCCATTTCCAAGTGGCAAGAAAGCTATTGGCTGTAAATGGGTGTATAAAACCAAGCATAAGGCTGATGGTAACATTGAGAGTCACAAGGCAAGGCTGGTCGCAAAGGGTTATGCACAGACGTATGGCATAGACTATGAGGAGACCTTTGCTCCAGTGGTAAAGATGACGACAGTGAGAGCTGGCATAGCAGTGACTGCATCTAGAGGATGGATTATGCATCAAATGGATGTAAAGAATGCCTTCTTGAATGGTGAGTTGCAAGAGGAAGTGTATATGGATCAGCCACCTGGTTATGTCGATCCAGGTTACCCAGATTATGTATGCAGACTTCTCAAAGCTTTGTATGGTTTGAAGCAGGGCTCTAGAGCATGGTATGACAGGATTGCCAAGTATCTTGTCAGTATTGGTTTTAGGAGAGCTCATGCTGATCATTCACTCTATGTACGTGAGAGTGATGTGGGGATTGTGGTCATTACCATATATGTAGATGACCTTATTATTGTTGGTGACAATGCTATGGAGATTGACCATGTGAAGGGTCTTCTCAAACAGGAGTTTGAAATGAAAG
Organism: Adiantum capillus-veneris; assembly: GCF_014529385.1. NCBI lineage: Eukaryota > Viridiplantae > Streptophyta > Polypodiopsida > Polypodiales > Pteridaceae > Adiantum > Adiantum capillus-veneris. The sequence goes on along the minus strand of NC_140960.1, from coordinate 104,048,379 downwards.
ATTTAGGCGAGTTGCGCTACTTTCTTGGCATTGAAGTGATCAGGACTCCAGAGGGTGTATGGCTATCACAGAGACAGTATGCTTTGGACATGTTGTCAAAGTATGGTATGGCTGATTGTAAGCCAATTTCTATTCCCTTGGATGTGAATGCAAAGCTGAGTGCAGAGAAGGGTGATGTTGTTAAGGATGTCAACATGTACAGGAAGATTGTGGGTAGTCTAATCTACTTGACTATCACGAGGCCAGACTTGAGCTACACAGTAGGCTTGGAGAGTCAGTTCATGCAACTTCCGAGGAAGCCACATTTGGATGGAGTACGACGCACACTTAGGTATGTGCAAGGTACTCTTGACTACGCATTGTTCTATGCAGCAGATGAACCATTAGCATTGTATGTGTATACAGATGCAGATTGGGCAGGTAGCATTGTTGATAGGAGATCTACGAGTGGCTTCATGTTCTCTTTTGGGAGTGCTGCTGTTACTTGGAGCAACAAAAAGCAGCCTACGGTTGCTTTATCGAGCACAGAGGCCGAGTACAGAGGTGCAGCAGTTGCGGCGTGCGAGGTAGCTTGGCTACGCACATTACTTGAGGACTTGGGAGTGCAGGTGGACCAGCAGATTTTCATCCATTGTGACAACCTCAGCAGCATGCAGTTGGCTAGGAACCCAGTGTTCCATGCCAGGACCAAACACATAGAGGTCCATTACCACTACGTTCGAGAGGAGTGTTGGCGGGCGACATCGACTTGGTCTACGTCAGCACAGAGGAGCAGATAGCGGATATCTTTACCAAGGCCCTCGGAGATGAGAAGCTTCAACATTTCCGGACTATGCTTGGACTCTGCGACATGCAGAGCTCGAGGGGGAGTGTTGAGATGTCGAGCTCTACACCTTGAGCTGGCATCCACTACGGGTCTTGGCCGCTTACGGCATTTACTCACTGGCGCGTTAGGTGACCGACACGGAGGATCTCTGCCAGTGATTCTACAGCTGGACTACACTTATAGTGCCAGCCTAGTACGCTTCTAGCGAGTTCACACTTAGTGACCGCATGTACATATGTGCTACTTTTCAGCTTTAGCACTTAGTCATTTTGTACTCTCTTTTCTGCGAAGAAGAAGAAGAAGCTTTCCATCTCTGTGTGCTTTGTGCTTGTCTTGTGTAGCTCTCTTGCATCCTCATTCTTTACAAAATACATCACCCTCACGCTTTACATACAATGTGCTTTCTGTTGGAATGTTACGAAAGCCTTGTTTGACCAAATGAGTGTCAGCTTTCTCATACCAAGCACGAGGAGATTGCTTCAACCCATACAAAGCCTTGTTACATTTGCACACTTTGTCCTCTTGTCCTTTTATGACAAAATCGCGAGGTTGCGTTACATAAACTTCCTCAAATATGTCACCATTCAAGAAAGCAGTAACAATGTCTGATTGATGTACATCCCAACCAAAATGAGCTGCCAATGCACATAGAAAACGCACAGTAGTCATACGACAAGTGGGAGAAAAAGTATCTTCATAATCTATGCCTTTTTGCTGTGCATAACCCTTTGCAACAAGTCGAGCCTTATGGCGATCGATCTCACCATCCGGTTTGCGTTTCAACTTGTAAACCCACTTTGTACCAATGACCTTTTTGCCAGGAGGCAAATCACATAAAGTCCATGTGTCATTTTCTATAAGTGCAATGATATTCTGATTGCATGGCAGCCATCCAATTTTCTGAATTATGTGCTTCATCAAAAGACAAAGGCTCCTCAACATCATGTAAACTAGACACATCCAAAGCATAAAAATCTGATGCATAAGATGCATGGCGAGAGCCTGAACGAGTACGACTAGACAAAGGTGCATCCAATTTACTATCACGCAAAGTGTGCACCAGCCATTTTGGCATACCTCTAGCCTGCTCATTTTCAGCCCTTTCCTCATCAAGTACATCATGTACATCTGCATTAGTAATAGGCTGATCTAAAACATTTTCAGAAACCCCCATAGGCTGTACATTTGCCTCATTGGAACTTACATTCGTATTTCCACCACTAAAAAGAGGCAACAAAGTGTCATAAATGTCCTGTGAGCTTACATTACTGTCTCTAGTACATGACAGCAAGGGCTGAACAGAATCTTCCACAAACACTACATCCCAAGAAACCAGAATACGTTTCGTTTGCGGATGATACAACCTGTAACCTTTGCTTTCAGCAATATAAACAACAAAAATACATTGGACAGCCTTATCATCCAATTTTCTGCGCTGCACTTGTGGCACCAAAGCATATGCCAAACAGCCAAAAACACGCATGTGCTCAATAGAAGGTTTTCTATCATGCCATGCTTCATATGGAGTAATAGACTGCAAAGCTTTCGTAGGACACCTGTTAAGTACATAAGTGGCACACATGATGTCCTCAAGTAAAAAAGAATGCTGCAAAGCTTGACTTTTGACCATACATCGTGCCATTTCCGTCATGACCTATTTTTCCTCTCAGTAACACCATTTTTTTGAGGTGTATAAGGCACTGTACATTGGTGTTTTATCCCACGACTAGCCAGAAATGCATTAAATTCATGAGACATATACTCCCCCCCTCGATCTGAACGGAGGGTGCCCATAGTACATTTCGAGACATTTTCAGCCATAGGCAGAAATTGTTTGAAGCACATAAAGACTTCGGACTTTGCTTTAAGCGGAAATACCCATGCATGCCTGGAGTAATCATCAATGAAAGTCACGAAGTATAGGTAATTTCCCAAGGACGGAGTTTGCATGGGCCCACAAACATCACTATGCACAAGCTGCAACCTGCATGTGGCCCGAACTGAACCATCCTTTGGAAACTTAGAACGCTGCATCTTACCCAAAATACAGCCTTCACAAACATGTTTGACAGGTGCTTCAAGAGGCGGCAAAGAAGAAACCATATCAGATTTCTGCAAACGCAGCAAACTGGCAAAATTCAGATGACCAAAACGTGCATGCCAAAGTTTTGCATTTGAAATAGCCCTTGAATTTGCAACAGCATTTGCAAAATTTTGTCCACACTTGTCATACAAAGTGAGCTTATACAACCCATGGCACAGAAGCCCAGATGCAACAATTTCATCACCAAAACTGAGATCATGAACTGTACATCTGTCATCCACAAATTTGACTACAAGTACAAGTCTAGCAAGTGCGGATACAGATAAGAGATTCTTCTTGATCCCACGTACATAAAGTGCATCAACAAGTGTGAAGGAACTGCCATTAGGAGCAGTGAGCACAATCTTTCCAACTCCCTAAACTGGATAAGAGGGGTTGTTGGCACAGGTGACTGAATTCCCATGAGGGACAGACTCGAGAGAGGTAAACAATTCACGATGTGAGGTAATGTGCTTTGTAGCACCACTTTCGAAATACCACACATGTGAATCTACAGCAACTGACAAGCATGCATCATAGACAGCAGGATTGTAAGTGCACTCTGCGCTAAAATCCCATTCTGCATCAACATCAGCAACATAGTCTCCTTTCACAGAAGACTCAACAATGGCTGCATTTGTAGTGGAACCAGCATTTGCAGTGGAACCACCCTCTTTCTTCTTAGCCTCTTTGGCCTTCAACTTAGGACACAACTTGATCAAGTGATCATTGTCTTTACAATAATGGCAACGCATCTTCTTTTTGCCCTTATCACCAGAATTGCCAGACAAAGTACTGCCACCAGAAGCATTAGGAACATAATTTTTGCCACTCGCAGCAGAACCATAAGAAGTGGCTGAATTATTGTTACCACCCTTTCTTTGAGAAGCAATAAAGGCCTGTTCAACTGCACGCTGCCTAGTCCTGTTTTTTCTAGAAAGTGACTCTTGCAACAGCAATGTGCATAATGCATCAAACTTGACAACTTCAGGATTTCCTTGGGTCATCAGTCTCCAAGTACTAGCAAATGTCTGGTAGGAATCTGGTAAGGCATCAAGAACCATCTGCACAAGGGAACTGTCTGAAATGACTTCACCTGCAGAAATAAGCTGCTCATTGATATCCTTGACACTAGCAAGGAAAGTGTCCATATCATCTTCCTCATGCATAATCTTCGACTCCAGCTCTTTACGCAGCAAAGAAATTTTAGCCTCATTGTGGCTTGCATAAAGACCTGCTAGAATATCCCAAGCTTGTTTTGCAGATTTTGCAGAACGGATGTGAGGAACAATGGTGCGCTTCACAGAGAACGCAATCAATGCATGAGACTGCGCATCCTTAACATCCCAACGAGCTTGTTCTGCCGTAGGCAAAACAACTCTAACAGCTGCAATCCTTGCAGCAAGACCTACAACATCCTCAGAACCAGGACGAACATCAATGCCCTGCACAATGTTCCAGACACCCTTTGACACAAGAACATGTTGCATCATATAAGCCCACATAGGGTAGTTGTCCCCATCCAACCTGTCCTCAGCAGCAAACATCTTGAACACATCTGTGTTGTTGTTGTCAGCCATGGTAAATGTTGCACCTAATGTGAAAACTGCCCGAAAATAGGAGAAACGGAGCGGGAACAACCTGTGCTATATAGCACAAACCGTAGAAGACTGTAAGGCACCTGTTATGCAGAAAACGACACTGACAGAAATTATGCACAAAATGACGAAATAGCCTGTGCAGTACTGCCTATAGTGGAAACGGATGCCGAAATGAGCCCAAATCAAAATTCTGAGCAAACCGAGCTCTTTGAGTTCTCCCAAAATTTTTGTCGACCTGCGAACACTCGCCAAAGCTCACTGAAATCGGAGAAGGTGAGCAGGCGTGTGCTGGAGCAGCTGGCGACTAAGCCCGGGAGGACGTGACCTGCTCTGATACCAATTGTTGGAATTAGGGTTGCAGAGAAACACACACAGCTTGGAGAAGATGAAGGAAGCTCAAGGCACACAATAGAGAGTGTGTTACTTAGTGTGAAATGGAAAGATAGATAGCCCTAGAGTGATGGGCGTATATACAATGCACGGGGGGGAAAACCTCCTAAAGAGGTAAAAAATGCCCCGGCGGTCCTAGTGTGTTCACACACATCACTACCACATGTATATGGTAACAAATGTTTCCATGGGGTTCGGCATAGAATACTGAGGTCGACTAAAAGAATCACCTACAGTCCTCTCTCCACCTATTGCCATTGAGTCTGGCATGACATTTGTAGGTGTTGGTATCCGTGGGCTTGGAGTGACATAATAATGGTGGAGTGGTCCCCCAAAGTACGTATATCCTTCCAAATCCTTTTTATCGATTGTTGCGTATTGTCTTCCATATTTGTCATATGCGGCGATTTTTGTTTCTGATCTCTCTGTGTAGGTGAAGACATAAAGTCTTTTCCGCTCCGTCAACTCTCCGATGTAGGGTTCCTTGCATCTATAATAGAGATCTTCCTCTCCATTATTATACTTGTAATAACCCCACGTAGAAATTGTCTGTGTTGACTCTCAAAGTTTTGTTTCTCGCCTTAACCTCGCATTAGGGAAGCTCATTGTTGGTTCTTTCTCCTCAGGTTCCTCATCTACTTTGTCTTTCGTGCCCATCAATACCCACTTGTCCACAATGTTAGGATTCATGACTACCAAGTACATGATACCTTCATCATCTAGGTACCTATCTCCGCTATAGCTCACAGTCACTAAGTCCTTGAACTCACTTGGTCTATCTTCTATTTTCACACAGTAGTGGTCCATACCATCTTTGTAGATCTTGGCCCCTTGCTTGTTGTCATACTGATAGTTGATGAACAATAGCTTCATTGTAGCCGAAGGGTTTGATGGTCCTGCTGCCATGTTTTCACTCTTGTTTAGGTTTAAATGTCCCAAGTTTTTTGTGAAATACTCGTAAGATCTCTTTGAAGAAGTATCGGAAATACTTCCTTCAGGGATTGGCTCTAACGGTCGTACTATATCTTGGTTTACACTCTCCTCCATTGATAAAAAACTTGCTTGATCCGCTAACCTTCGGTGTTGGTTGTTGATTTGTTTTCCCGATCTCAAAAACATGAAGAAAGTGGAATTTACCGATTGAATCCAAACCTCTTACCTGGAGATGGAGTGATCTTCCAAACCTCACGACTGCATGGATTGTTACTTGATCGGTCTCTGCAAATGAATACACTTGATGGCTATGAGATCACTATATCATTCCAACTGTTAGCAGATTCAACAATTTCACAATGACTTCAACACAATTTTGCTTGCAGATTATTGACAGTATGTCCAATTTGGGTTTTGACAACTCCTGATATCTAAAATAGTCTAGGTCTATGAAAAATTCAAAAATGAGTCAAATCTGGCACAAAGGTACACCGATCCCGATCGTAGTACAGTGCCCAAATTTGATGAAGCTTCACCAGCTTGTTCACTAGGCTATTTTAAGGCTAACCACCAAATACTTTTGTATTCAAACCCCAAAAATTCAAGCTTTTACCAGTTCTTGGTTGAATGTGTCTCTTTTTGTGGATCTGTCAGTTTGACTTGATTTTGGTGTTTGTTTTGGGATTTCAGAGATACCTAGGCTTGTCTTATGCACAATCCCTCTGCATGGTTTCTTCCCAATTTTGATGTGTTTTGGTCTACTGAAAGTCAGTTTCTATTCCAATTTAGCAGTTTTTGACTTGGTTCTGTATTCAGATGCTTTGACAGGTATTTTGAGGTTTCTGGCTCTAGGTCCTTTAGAATTTTATGTTTTTATACACCTGAGGATCCCATAGGTGAAATCTGGTCAAAGTTTGGCACTTAGGTACACCGATCGCGATCGTAGTTTGGAGCCCAAATTAGACCAAATTTGGCATGCTTGTAGACACTGATGTTTTAAGGCTATCCCCCAAGTCTTTTTGCATTTGGATCACCAAAAGTCAAGATTTTACAGTTTCTGGGTCTGTCAGGCTAGTTTTACCCAAGTGGCCTGATTTCCTTGATTTTTGATGTTTCTGGGTGTAGTTGCTTTAGACAAACTTGTTTAGAATCTTATCAGAAAGGCACATGTCAAATCTTGTATAATTCTGACACTGAGGTACACCGATCGCGATCGTAGTACCAAAGCCAAATCTGATGAAATTTTATAGGATCTCTCTGACAAGTATTTCCCAGTGTTTGGTGCTACCACTTTGTGATATGAATCAATTTCAGCTCTGTTTGGTCAGATTTTCTAAATTTCAGAGTCTTATGGCCTTTTTTGCCAAAGTTACGATTTCCTAGTTTCTCGACTCTAACTTTTGCCCCAAATCTAACTGGAATGTGATTTACTTATCCTACTCCTAAGTACAGAAATGAAAGAACATCAAGAAATGAATCAAACAAAACAAACAAGACGGATTCCGGGTGATATTTCAGTACTCAATCGAATTAGAGAAATTGAAGAGCAAAAATGCTTTGAACACTCTCACTCACAGCTCCCTAAATCTCCTAAGAGAGGATCTAGCCGGTCCACTGACTCTAGACTCCACTAAGCTCTAAACCCCTTTCTAGCAGCCTAACTAAGGTGTAAAATGGATTTGTGGATTGATCTTCTTTTAAGGAAGCTAAATGCGCACTCGTTCACTCATCACCTAAGATGCATTCCTCGACAGCGGCACCAATGTTTGCGGGTCGCCAGGACGGACGTCCATAGCATAGCTCTCACGCATCAACATAAAATATCAATACAAGGGAAGCGACCAAGATGAGGCATGGAAACTCACTAGGGTGTCCATCCTAATGAATTGAACTTGATGAGATGCAACTACTAACTCTGCAAGCAAATCAAACGCACTAAAGCCAAGTAATCTTCCTATATCCTTCTACACAGGTCTACAATCATCACGCCCGTTTACCATGCAAATCATGTCCAATTCGCACGAAACTTGAAGGGTAGCTACAGGGGACTATCAGGAGCATATCCTATCATAGTCAGAGCATTTTGGAGAGGTACAAATATCGCGATCGTTCATCACAAAGTCAGCAAAAACAGTGAACAGGTGATCCCAAAGGGTTGTTTTAGGGTCCCTAAAGCCTCTCCTAAGGTCAAAACAACATAAAATACGTGTTTAAATACTCAAAACAGCAATTTAAGGCTCAAAACACGTAGTTAAAAACCTACACCGAATCTTGAATAATTACACTTGAATGGAAGAGCAAAGTAAGAGGAACACAATGCAATAAACGAATCTGAATTCGGATTACCATAGTCACAGTAGCGAAGATTACAAGTTGGAGCAAGATAGAGCTCTCAAAGTACGCTGTCTTCTCATTTTTTGATAAATGAAGATGATGTTCAAACTTACAGAATTGACCTTTATAGTTTAGGTCTTTACAAATGGCTTGTCCAGCCAAAAGCTCCTAAACTTCTAACTGGCTCTCTAATATACAATTTCTCCCAGAAAAATAATCATAAATTCTTACATGTTCTCGGCTTAGAGATGCTCTCTTACCAAAGAATTTTACAAGGGTTTCCCACAAAAATGTGACTCCTTCTCTGGAAACCGCAACTTCGTCCGCCAAACAGTTATGCAAAACAGACTCCACATCAAGAACGAGTGTTGCTAATGAGGACGGAGGAGAGTTGCATTCATAGAAACTAAAGGATGCCTTGCGGAGTCACTTGTGGAGATGCATGAGGAAAAGAGTGATCTAGTGTCAGATTGGGGACGAAAGGAGTCACACTTGAACAAAATGTCACAACAGCAGCATAGGATGTAAGAGACCCATGCTTATAGCTAGATGAACACCACAACCACTGAGGGAAGCTTCCTTCCAGCCTCAAGAGTGCCGACAGAAGAGTGTGTTAGACAATTAGATCTAAGTTGAAACTTAACACGTAGCTACTATAGTATAGAGTCAAGCATTGGCCGGTGTCATTTGTTGAAGCACGCGACGTCCTTGCAAGTCCTCACGCATGGTAGCAATGAGAGACAACACTATTGATGCATGTCTTGCATTAGTGTATGTAGCGCATGTCAAGAGAGGCTTTGATGGATGCAGCTAGGGCATCATCATCAACGTCAATGTGTAGGTCGATAGGCTGGTTGGAAGAGAGTAATCCGAGAGCAATGCACTGGAGAGAGAGAGAGAGAGAGAGAGAGAGAGAGAGAGAGAGAAAGAGAGAGAGAGAGAGAGAGAGAGAGAGAGAGAGAGAGAGAGAGAAAGAATGTAAAATAAAATGAAGTAAATTAAAAGAATGTAAAGCATCACATCTGATTAAGTCTTGCAGGGGTTGTTGTCGAGTGTCGGCAATGCACGCCACTGTAAGCAGTCATCATGGAGGAGATAGAGGGAGAGAAAGCTTGAGAGAGATGCTCCTGCTTGTAAGTTGAGCGAGAGCACAGTAGCTCCTCTAAGTGTGTGTGTGTCTGTGTGTGTGTGTGTGTGTGTGTGTGTGTGTGTGTGTGTGTGTGTGTGTGTGTGTGAGAGAGAGAGAGAGAGAGAGAGAGAGAGAGAGAGCCACTCCTTCATGCCACATTCTTGCACTCGCAGGTAGTGAGGTACCATGCATCATCTTCAGACACATGGCCAGTGCCTCTCCGTAGTCGTGGTGACTCTATCCTGCGCCACTTTGGGCACCTCTTGCCCCCAAAGGGCAGCGTTTCTATATTTCAATCCTCACAACCCCATCATTAAAATCCTTCCGCGGGTACGATTTCGCTCTAACATGAGGTGAGCTTGCACCATCATTGTTGTTGGAAGCCATGTTCTATCCCTAGCTACATGTAATTCTATGAGAGAGAGTCAGACGGCGCGTTTCTCGCACATGGAGGGAGAAAGAGTTGGTATGGAACTATAGAGATCAGGGTTGGTGGTAAGTGTTGATGGTGCCACCAAACAATGTGTGATAATGGGCAATTGGGTAGGTGACCAGGGGCGACTGATTGTGATCAGTACCTTGAGAGGCTATGATATGTGCACGCAAGCCGTAGAACCGCATGCAGTTGGAGAGAGAAAGTAAAAGAGAGAGAGAAAGAGAGAGAGAGAGAGAGAGAGAGAGAGAAACATTGGCGTTAGTATTTTTGACAAGAAGGGGAGAGAGATAGCCACTTGCTGTTGTTTCATAAGGTGGCTAGTTGTGAAAGCTTTCAGTTGTGCGAGTAAGAGGCAGAGAAATAGATTCACGAAGATGGTCGTGGTTGGTAAGAGAGGATGGAGAGAAACACATGTTATGTGTGTGTGTGGGTGGGCGACACCATGCACACTGTTACAGGCAGTGATGCTTCAAAATTTGAGTATTTACCTATAGAGAGGTTGTATCTTTAAGCGTGTATTTACACCAATACTTTGGAAGTTGTAACTAGACAGTCATGTGAAGGTAGAAAGGCTCTTCTTAGTTATTGACAGTGTCTTGTAGTTTGGCAGCTTGCTTTTCTCTTATGTAGTTGCACTACTCTCGATGCTGGGTCGTTGTAAGTGCTTTTGGATTGATGAACATTGAGTAATGCAGTGCCTTCTCTTCTCTAGTCATTGTGTTATTCAGTATTCTCTCATGTAGTAGTGTAGTGTAATATGCAGTTCTATTTTGTAACTGTATTGAAATACTGCTAGGGCGGTTAGCCCCTAACACTTTGGTGATCCTGCTTTCGGTTCGAGTTTAGCGTGAACCATATGGAAGTCGGGAATAAAGCAGGGTGTTGATATGCAAGTGGACATAGACCACCTAAGGGAATTCTAATATTTGGTAACCCCGCAAGAAGAGTTTGAGGAATATGCAACCAGATTTTTGGAGGAAGTCTTCCCAAATCTTCCAGGGGAAGTCAAAATTGCAATAGCTGACAAGGTGTTTACTTCATTTTTACCTTTTGGGTCATCAATTTACCTTTATGCTACAGTCTGTATGAAAGGAAGGTGTTGGTACAGTATTTAAGACATAAAAGAAGAAACCATGCAAGAGTGGGTCAAGGCAAGGTTCCAATTTACCACAACACTCATATGGCACAAGGTCTAGACTAAGGAGAGAGTTTTCTGCAAGAGGAATACAAGAAGAAGAGTCGAGTAGTGATGACCAAGAAGAACCATTAAGGGGGATTTCTAAAGGGAAGAAATTGTTGGGGTAGGGACTGAATTGCAAGAACCTGAACACAGGCTACAGGAGACCCCGCCTGCAAAACAAGGAGGCGAACAAGCAACTCCTCCCACAACAAACCCACTTTTGGGACAATTGGTTAACGTACTGCTCACTCAGACATTCTTAAGGACAAGAAGACAATTGCAGTTTGTACCAGTAGGAACAGTTACTTTACCTTTAATCCACTCTTGATAAGAGTACTCAAGACACTTTCGATATCTCCAATGGCTGCACCAAATCTCAAAGTGGACGTGGCAAAGTTCATTGGAAAAAAGTCCCAAGATATTGATAGCCGTGTTGGTCAGTTTCAAACAAGGTGGTCTGCAAGTGGTTATGAGGTGCTACATCCTGATGTAGTGAAAAAAGAGAACTTTGCAACACTCTCCTAGTTCGTGGCTCTCTCTCTTCTGACTTCTTTGCTTGTCCCTTTGGACCTACACCTTGAGGCAGAGATTTTTATTAAGGTTCAGGGAGGATAAAACACATGAAGACATTTTAAAGAAGTTGAGGGAATTAAATCAGAAAGATTTGTTAGTTGAAGATTATGCACATAAGTTCAAAAATAATAGATTGAAAGCAACACAACAACCGTTTATGGAGCAATTGGGAGATTCTTTTTGTAAGGGACTCAAAAAGAAGTTTAGAAGGGCAATGGCAGGGAGATCCCCATTAGCAAATGCACAGGATTTTACTGATTTGGTGGAAGCAGCTGAAAGACCAGAAAGAAGATGTGGAGGTAAGTCAGAACTTAAGGAGAAGAAGAAGAAAAAAAATGAGGACTCAGACTCAGAGTTAGAAGAGTCAAAGTCAGATACTGATGATTCATATCAGGATACTGAAGTTGATACTACTAGTGATGAGGAGGAAGATTGGTCAAAAAAGAAGAAGAAAAAGAAAAAGAAGTAAGAAAAGAAGAAGCAGAAGAAAGATAAGGGTAAGCATAAGAATGAAAGGAAGCAAGGAAAGGAAGCAGTAAACTGCAGATTCAGTTAGCAAAATAATTTAGGAGAAATTACAGACAATTGAAATGAATCAATTTGGAATGTCAGCAAAACCATATTGCTAGGTTTGTCAAAGGTTTGGTCACGAATATGAAAACTATTATTATAATCCAGATTTCACAGGAAGAAGACCTAAGTATACTACTCAAAAAATGAGGGAGGTAGCTGCAAATGTGGTAGCTCCGTAAGGTGCTAATAGGAGATATCAAGGACCTGCACCTCAAAGAAGGTTTCAAAATCCCAATAATTGGGGATATCAAAATAGGAATCAAAACAATATGCAACAGTCACCATGCAATTATTGTGGGGTCATGGGACACAGGTAAGGAACTGATTGTGAACTCTGGTGTAGACATTGAAATGATAGGGGAATCCCTACAATAACAATAGCAATCTACCTCCATAACAAAATCAGCCACTTCCACCACAACAACAACAGAGACCTCTAGGTCAGACTAATTTAGTGTTTGGAAGACTGGGTTGAAGAAGCATGGACTGAGGAAGAATGGATTGAGAAAAAATCAGAGTTTCCCAAATCAAAGGAAAAATTACCAAAATACCCCTCTAATTTGTGGAAATTCCCAAAATACCCCTCAAATTTCAAAAATTCCCAAAATACCCTTGTATGTATTTTGGTTGAAGTATTCAAGCTTATCATTCCTTTATTCTTTTTTGACAATCAAGATCTGTTTTTGAGTGCTTAGCATGTAATTTGTCACAAATTACCTCGCAAAAAAGGGCAATTATATCTAAAAATAATGAAGCAATTCATCTCCAAAGCCTACATAACCTACTCAAATTCTAGTTTTAGTATCTTGTATTGATAGACGATCAGTCTTCTTATGAAAGGTACAAATTTTTTAATGTTTGGAAAAATTTAATCTCACAACCAGGGGTATTTTGGAAAATTTGAGGGGTATTTTGGAAAATTATGAGAAAATATTGGGGTATTTTGGGAATTTTTGAAATTTGAGGCGTATTTTTGGAATTTCCACAAACTAGAGGGGTATTTTGGTAATTTTTCCCAAGGAAAAACAGAAAATTGATCAGCAGGTGTAGGAGAGCAACGTGACTTAGGAAGCACCTAGGAATTATAATTGTGACTGCACGGCTTGTATCCTAATTGAGGATATTCGAGAACCCTTTGGATGTACTGATGCCATGGTGGTCACTAGGGCAAAGGCCAAGGTTGGAAAACCCATCTTGGAAGAAGTGGACAACGTAGACAATTTGAACTAGAAAGAGCAAAAAGCAGTAAGGACAGGGGTACTCAAGGAAGTGCAGGACTCTCAGAGAGGAGGTGTACCACCTGAGGAAGATAATTTTGTTATAAGATCATGGGGTGATCAGGGAAGAAGGACTTCAAATCATAGTACAACTGTACTGCAAGAACAGGTTTGTGATGATGAATTTTATGAAGCGTTGTTATCAGTTCCATTAGCTATGATAGTGAAGCAAATGTTGAGGCTGGTACCTGCATTTTCACAACAATTGTTATAGAGACTTACTAAAGAAGTAGCAGGGAAGAATTAAGAAACAGGAATGTATACTGAGGAAACTATTTGTGGGGAAGCTTGTGAAGTTGAACCTTTGGATGTTGATTATAAGGTACCAGTAGTTGGGTCTTCCATTGGAAAAGTGTTTTTCCCTGGTGTACTCTTGGATGGGGGCTCAGGAGTTAATATCCTCCTGGAGTCAACCTGCAAACATTTGAATCTTTTGAAGTGGGATCCAACTCCTTTTCAAGTGAAAATTGCAGACCAAAGGCAGGTTCAACCTTTTGGAATTTTGAGAAATTTGCAGTTCTCAGTTGGGGGACTGCAGTTTGTAGCCAACTTTGTAGTACTAAGGTTGGAAAAATCTGTTCGTTCTTATCCAATAATGTTGGGAAGACCATGCTGAAGAGCAGAAAGAGTAAGACATCTATGGGGTGCAGACTCCATTGTGATCAAAAGAGGTAAGAAAAAAGTCAGAACGCAAATGGATGCTAGAAAGATAATACCACCAGGTTTTAGGGCACTACATGTAGAGGGACTGAATATGGTAGAAGAAATTGGAGAGGATGTAGAGGAAGAGTTTTTGAGAACCAATTCATCAGCTATACCTATTTTTGAAGTGGATGTGCAAAAGATAGTGAGGCGGTCTGGGGCGGGCAACAAGAAGAGTGGCCTCTAGACACCCTTCAATGCTCCCGTGCTGCTCAATGGGGCTGGGGCACAACACAACACAAACCAAAACAACAAACCCACAGCCAAATCCCAACTACACAAGGGGCACCACCTAGTTTAAGAGCGAACTAGGACGCAAAAGAGGAGAATCGTTAGAGCAACCCATAAACAAGCAAGGAATTTACACTAACCCTAACACCAATGGAATACTCTCACACCCTAAAACACGAGAGAGAGAGAGAGAGATAGTGCTCGGGCTGCTTTGAAACGTGTCGGCAATGATCAAGCAAACACAACTATATATTTAAGAAAGAGAGAGAAAGGGGGAGGGGGTGCTTGTTGCATTAATACCTTCTTACAAATCTGTCATGACAAATCAAAGTGAAATTAGTATTTGTTCAACATAGCTTGCGTAAATTTCACCACAACACATCACAAGAAAAGCCACCCCAATCACTGTCTTAAAGCCAGGGGAGTCCTCTCCACCCTGTCGCCCTCTTACAGTATGTGGGATTTATGGCTAGGTTGATGACAACACCAGAGAACAAGCTATCAAGAACTTAACAAAAAACACCAAGACACTTACGCATCATTGTTGTCCATTACTTCACGTTGGAAGGGAGACAAAATATCCAAGCTTAGTCCAAATCCACCCTCCTTGATTCAGCAAATGTTGGGCTTACACTAGTAGGAGAAATGATAGATTTCCTACTCTCAATTGAATGATCACTCTCTCTCTTACAATGGCATAGAGTTCCCTTGCTAATCCCCTATTACAACACATGCACATGCATAAGACAATGAGCTTCCACTCAAGAGCTCCTTCTAGAGAGGTTGAGCTTGGCTTCTCAAGCTATAGCATAGTGCTCTTGCTTATGGCTCCCCCTTTGTGCTAGCTACACCCTCCTTTTATAGCAATTTTGAAGGCTAGGGTTACTCCTCTAACCATGGTTGGGTTAGATTTTCAGCAATTTATCTAATTTCTTTTGCTTGGAATTATCAAGAAGTTGGTGAGGAAAGAGAGAGGAGAGAAAATGGAGGTGATAGGACTTTTCATAGTGGGTTAGTGTTAGTAGAGTTAGTATTAATTTACAAATGGAATTGGATATTTACAATGGGAGTATCCATATAGGATACAAATAAGGAAGAAAAAAACTCTTAAGAGGTAAGAAAAGGTGGCTTTCTTACAAGGTTGATGCTCCAAGTGTCTTGAGTAGGGCCGATTTTGACGCTTGTTGACGGTCCACTAGCTTTGACGGTACATTTCTTCTCCACTCTTGACCTTCCTTGAGAGACAAGGTAATTGAAGCTGAGTAATCAACCACCATGATGCTGTCTTTAAGAGAAGAGGATGAATTTTGTGTTTTTTTTTATAGATATGGGTAAATTGGAGGAGGAAAAATGAGACTAGGTGGTCAATTTTTGAATGGAATTGTGTGTGGGAGGTAATGAGTTCACCATGGTTTCTCTTATTCTTCAAGGTTGAGGAGAAGGTGAGTAGTGTGCAGAGAGGAGTGGTGAGAAAGATGGGGATGATGAGTGGAGAAGTGTGTGAAAAAGAGGAAATGATAAAGTGGAAGAGAGAGTGTGGCTGCATAGCATGGGAAAACTGGGGCACTAAAAAAATCATAGCTCACAGCTCG
Source organism: Adiantum capillus-veneris (assembly GCF_014529385.1). Classification (NCBI taxonomy): domain Eukaryota; kingdom Viridiplantae; phylum Streptophyta; class Polypodiopsida; order Polypodiales; family Pteridaceae; genus Adiantum; species Adiantum capillus-veneris. The sequence continues at coordinate 104,032,519 of NC_140960.1, read as the reverse complement.
TTGCTCAAAAAAATATGAAAAAATTTGAGGCAAAAGTTCAGCCCACGAGCTACAACTTTTGTTTGTATCACCTTTTCAAATTGGGAGAGCAAGTGAACTTTAAAAATTCAGCAAAACTGACCGTTTTTTTCCACTGCACAAGGTCTTTGTGGGGTCCTTCTTTGGATGATTCTTTTGAATACCTCCAAGAGTGAGCCCTCCATAGTGCATGTATGCATGCCACCTACCCTTGACCTTATTTGGTAGGTCTATAATTGAAGATATTGTTGAGATTAGGATATAAGTGAATAGTACAACTAAGAAAATCAAATATTGAGGGGTCTAAAAAATATGTACATGTCAAATAATATAGGTGGAAAAATATAAAGGGGTCAAAAATAAATCTCTCTCATTATAAGTCTACCATAAAAAGATGAATATTTTTGGTGGTCTAATTTATGAGAGTAATAGAGAATATATGTAGGAAGAAAGAAATCACAATAGTGAAAAAAATATACACATAAATAGAACTAGTTTTTTGGATTTTTGTTGGGATGGAGTTACACAAAATATAAGAGAAGCTTACATGAAAATATTTCTATATGGAATAAAGAGTATGAAAAATGGTAAGAAAAAATTGTGGTAATGGTGAGGCAATGTACAGAGCATAAATAACACACACCTAGGTAGAAATATTTAAATAAATACCAAAATAATTATGAAAAAATCTTTTATTTAGGCCCTATATACAAAGAAATATTTACATATGCATGGGCCATAATATACTTATATTTTTTATTTTTTTAATTTATTTTTATTTTTTTGGCTCAACTAGCCCAATGACTAGCTAATTGAGGGTTTTTGAAGAAGATATGGGAAAAGTCCCGTGACTCACGCACGCCTATGTACAGTGAAATGGTAGGGATAGCCACAGTGTTTGGGTGATTTTGGTAGGGTGAGGTAACTCATTGTGGCAATTACAAAGAGCCGAAAAACGGCTATCAATAGCCCTCCCCCTGGATGATGGTATATTCATGTACCATCGTAGAGCATCTTTTCCAAAGAGAGTGCTTCAGAGTCCTTGACGAGAACTTTATTGTTTGGCCCCTCAGAATTTTGGCTGGAGTTACACTCATGCTTCATGTAGCAATACTTACATGAGACAGCGGCCTTTGGACAGATCTTTGGTAGATCCTTTGGTAGAAGGCGACTCAAATAGGGCTTCAAGCGATACCCGTTTACTTTCCTGGAGTGCTCTTTACCATTCAAGTCCATAAGCTCATAGTAACTTGAATTGAAAGCCTTCTTGACTATGTATGGCCCTTGCCATCTTGTTTCAAACTTGGCATCAAAACGATTGTCAAGTCGATTGTCATACCTTAGCACAAGCTCTCCTTCCTTGATGCCTTTGTCCTTCAGTTTCTTGTCGTGCGTTTCTTTCGCTTGTGTGGCTTTCCTCTTGTAGCACTCATATGCTGCTTCTCTTTTCCACTCAAGCTCCACTAACGTAAGAAGTCGATCCATCCATACCTCTTGATCATCTTGTGCTCCTTTGCCATGAAGTCGCATTGTTGGAATGTTGAGCTCGATAGGCTGCAAAGCCTCTTGACCATAGACCAAGTGAAATGGTGTAAACTCCGTGGCTTCCCTAAATGTGGTTCGATATGCCCACAAGGCACCATCCAAGAAGTCATCCCATAATTTTGTCTTGTTTTGCACCATCTTTCTAATGATTCCTGCAATGACACCATTAGCCTTCTCCACCAAACCATTTGATTGTGGGTAGTATGGTGTGCTATGACGATGTAGAATGTGAAGCTCTTCACAAACTTCTGTGAGCAATCCTTTTCTAAACCCTGGACCATTATCAGAAACAATCTCCAAAGGTGTGCCAAATCTACAACAAATGTGAGTGTAGACGAATTTGCTCACTGTCTTCTCATTTACCTTTGCCACACTTTGTGCTTCCACCCACCTAGTCATATAGTCTACAGCCACCATAATGTAGAGTTTACCATTTTTTGTCCTAGGCAGAGGACCCATAGCATCAATGCCCCACTTTTCAAACGGTCCATTTGCAAGCACGATTTGCCTTGGACCATAAACCAATCTTCTATTCCCATTTACCTGACAATTGTGACAACTTTTACACCAATGTTGGACATCCACATGCAGACTTGGCCAAACATACCCCGCAAGCAAAATCTTCTTCACAGTTAATTCTTGGGCAAAATGACCACCACATGCTTCTTCATGCAAACCTTTTAGAATGGCTGGAATTTCCTCAATAGTTGGTACTCTTCTGCATACTTGATCCCTCCCTCTTTGATAGAGGGAGCCTTCTAGGAAGAGATATACGCTTGCCTTCTTCATGAGTCTCCTCTTCTGAGACTTCGTGAAGTCTTGTGGAAACTCGCCCTCCAAAATGTAGCTAATAATGGGAGTCAATGACTCCAATCCCTGGTATCTCGGTTGCTTGACGGTTGCTGCCACCATGATGACCTGCACTTCTTTATTTACACATGCAACGGCTTGTTGTGCAAGTAAATCAGCATCTTCATTTTGTTTCCTAGGAATATGATATAATTGCACCTCCTCAAATTGATTAAATAGCCTACGAATGGCATGAACTTTTGTCCTTAAGCTTTCATTCTTGCATGCCCAAATGCCTAAAATCTGTTTAACAATGAGAAGTGCATCTCCTTTTACCATGAGACGTTGTATCCCTTGGCCAATGCACATCTTCAAACCATGAAGTAGAGCGTCATATTCTGCTTCATTGTTGCTAGCTGAACTTGGTAGATTGAACTTCTCTTTCATGACCACCTCTCCACTTGGGTTGAGCAACACTAGCCCTCCCCCTGCTTTTCTTGTGGCTCGACGAAAAGCTCCATCAAAGAACAAGGTAAAAGCATTAGGAATACTTTTTGGTGGTGGCAATGGTAGGGTCTTTACTTCAGGCACCTTAATCTCCTTTTCGTGCACCCTATAAGTGAGAATCCCTGCCAATTGTGCACGCACACTATCTTCTACCTTGAAAGAGTATTGAAACTCTTGCAACTCCATAATCCACTTTGAGATCCTAGTACTAAGATTCATTTGAGATGACACCCAAGGGAACAAATTTTCTGCAGTGAGAATTACAAAAGGTTTTGGTAGCAGGTAGGATCTAAACTTTCTCACCGCAAACATGAGAGAAAGCATCATGAGTTCTGCTTCTGTGTAGTCTCTCTCCAAAGCATTCATGACCCTACTAGCAAGTAGATGGGTCGCATCCTTGTACTGTGGGGATCTTGTTGTAGCAACACAGCACCAATTGTTTCCCTTCCAACACTAGAGCTAACAAAGAATGTGTACTCCCAACAAGGAGGCATGAGTGTTGGTAGCTCTGACAAAATGACTTTAATGTTACAAAAATACTCTTCAATCTCATCAGACCATGCAAATTCTACTTGTTGTGTTAACTTTTGCAAAGGATGAAGCAACTCCGAGGCTAAGTGAATGAAGCGTGACATATACTTCACCTTCTGAATGAAAGAGATGACCTCCTTAAGACTCTTGGGTGATGGTAGCTCAATAAGAGCCTTTGCCTTTGAAGGATCCACCTCAATGCCTTTATAGGAAACCTTGTGACCAAGCAAGATCACTTCATCCTCAGCTATGTGACACTTGTCGGGGTTGAGTTGACCTCCCATGTCATAGAGCTTCTTTAAACCTTCTTCTACCCTTTGTAGATGCAATGATTTTGAGCTATAAATGCAAAAATCATCAATAAAAACCCTAATGGACTTTCCAAAGAATGCTTGAAACACCCTGTTCATGAAGCGTTGGAAAGTTGCAGGAGCATTTGTCAGGCCAAATGGCATGACTCTAAAAGCATAACAGCCCCAAGGAGTGATAAAGGTTGTTTTCAATTGATCCTCCAATGCGATACCTATTTGAAAGTAACCCGAGTAGCCATCACACACAGTGTACTTCTCATGACCAGCTACTTCATTTAGTATCTCATCCTGAAATGGGAGGGGAAAGTGATCTCTTTTTGTTGCCTCATTAAGTGGACGATAATCCACACACACCCTCCACTTGCCGTTTTTCTTAGGAGTGACAACAACGGGAGAGACCCACTCTGAATTCTCCACTGGATAAATGAAACCTGCTGCTAGAAGCTTCCTTACCTCCTTGAGTAGAGCCTGCTCCTTAATGACTCCTAGCCTTCGTAGCTTTTGAGCCTTAGGTGTGGCCTCTGGCTTCAACTCAATCTTGTGTTGAACAACATCTACTCCACGCACATCGGTGTAGTCTTTAGCAAAAAGCTTCGGAAATTTCCTTAGCACACATTTGAACTCCTCTCTTTCATTCTTTGTAAGTGTTGTAGACAACATACCTTCTAACATTCCTTCATCTTCCACCTTTTGGTTCTCTTGGGAACCTACCTCTTCCAAACCTCGAGAAGAGGTCTCCTGGTTGTTTGGCTTAAACCTTACCCCCATGACTTCAATGGAGGACTCCTCTTCAGTAATGCTGCCGCTACTTTCTTCTTCTGAAGTGTTCTCAGTCCAATCTTCTTCCGTCTCACTTCGAGATGATTCTTCATGGAGCTCCTCTTGGCGTTGCTCCTTCATGTCAAAGACAACCTTCTTGTGATTGTCATTCCTGCAAATTAGCTTTCCACTCTCCCAATCCTGCAAAGCTCGCATTTTCATTAGCCATGGTCTTCCTAGGATAAATGGATAACCACTTCCCTTGGTCGACATAACATAAAAATCCACCGCTTTCTTAATGCCAAAGGCCTCTACAAAGACATTTTTACAAATCCCTACACACCTAGCCTTGCTATTGTTTGCCATCTTGACTTTGATTTCAGGTGTCTCATGGATGTGCATGCCTAGTCTTTGCATGAGTCCCTCTGTCATGATGCAAATTTGTGCACCCCCATCCACTAGACCTTTCCTAACCAATCTTCCTTTGATGTAACAGTCTAGCACCGGTGTAATGTCCTCATTCATTTCAGCTTGTGCAATTTTTACAACAGGTACACTCTCTTTTACCTTTCTCCTAGTGCTAACTGCCCTTGTTAAATCCCTCCTTACTTGTGGACATAATGCAAGAAATTGAGGCCATGAAATATCAGGACCCTTACCTCTCATGTCTTCCAACAAGTTGTACGGAGCCATACCATGTCCAAGAGGGAAGTCTTGGAGGTTGATACGACGTCGAGTCCTCTTGGTTTCCTTGGTTTCCTTTGCCTTCTTGCCTTGTCCATGGTCACTCTGTGATGTGACTCCTTCTTTCTCTTTACCTTTTCGTCGGCCACGCTTAATGCCATTGGCTTCCATGTCAACCTCATTTGAATTTGTCACCTCTACCACATGCACATTTGGATCTGGCAAAGGTGGAACTCCTTCTACCCCTTGTGGAGGTGGTCTTGGTCCATTTGGCCTTTGTAGAAGCCTTGGTTGTTGACCAGCTCCTTCTCCTGCATTCATCACTGGGTAATTCAAGTTAGGTCTCCCTGGCTCTCCACGGGGCCAAGGACAATTATACATCCCATGTCCAGACTCTCCGCAATTCCAACATTGCAAGACTCTCCTAGTTCGTGGCTCTCTCTCTTCTGACTTCTTTGCTTGTCCCTTTGGACCTACAGCTTGTGCAAGGTGAATTGACAGGCTACTTAAAGATTCATTTAGCTTCTCAATCACTTCAGCCGTTACATCAGGAAGCTCCCTAGATGTTGATGCTTGTGACTTACCTTTGGGTCTAAGAACTTCTATTGGAACCTCTCCCCTTAAGCACTTGAGTTTCCTATACTTCTCAGCAGCCCTAGTTTCCGCTGCATCAAAAGTAGCAGGTGCACCCGCCTCAACTTTTACCTTAAGGTCAGGAAAGAGTCCGGCTATGAACCTCTCCTTCTTTAAAAATTCTGCACCATCACTAGGGTTAGCAACATTTCGTATCCATAGAGCCCAAAGACGTAGAAACTCTTGCTTGTACAAGTAGTAGTCATCTAAGTCTTTTTGCTTATGAGAAACAATGTCTTGCCATAGTTTTTGAGAGTTTTGGGGATCAAAGAAGTATCTCTTAAAACGATTCAACACTTCTGTGTAATTCCCCTTAACTTCCTCAGGCAAAGAGTCAAACCAAGTACTAGCATCTTTCCTAAGGACCACCTCAAACATTTCTACACGTTCTTGATCGGTTACTATCCTCTTGATACGGCAAGACATCTTGAAATTTGCTAAAAATAATTCTGCATCCTCTCCAGGCTCTCCAAAGAAAAGAGGATATCCAGACATTTGGCGTTGGCTCTCCATTATTATGAAAGATTACAACACGAGTTACAATAAGGGATACAATAGAGATTTAGAACCACTCGCCTGCAAATGAAGAAGTGAGAAAATACCACTCTAGGTTTTCTTCTTCAGCTATCCAAGCTTCAATAAGGTCTCGATTTGTTTGATCAAAACAAAAAGGTAGACTATTGATGAGCTCTAAGAAGGGTTGAAATTCTTCAAAGCTAAGGCGATAAACAGAAATCTCTAGAACTTCATTTTCTGGATCCAAAAGAGCAACCACGTCCCAAGTGATAAATTGCACTTGCTCTACAATTCCCAACGCACAAGCGGTTTGTATAAAAACTAGATCTTCATGCTCGTCGAAGGCCGTGAGAAAGTAGCAATTGACTAGGAGCTCCTTTCCTTCGAGTTCCACACAGTCGGAGTGAGGCAACCTTCTCACAATTTCATAAAGAACATCCTCATCAAGTCCAATCAAGTTTGCAAGATTTAAAGACTCCACTTGTGCTACAAAATTCCTGGACAAAAACTCCTTAGGATTATGGTTAAATCATTCAAAAGCATAAAGAGATTTACAATGTCTCTATGAACAAAGTGTCATAGAAAGTAGAGAAGGATGAGAATTTATACAAATTTGCAATCTTCTCTATGCTCTCTTTATTAAGACAAGCTCTAAATAGCTCCCTATCTCCTTTGTTGAAAGCGAAAGGAAGACTATTAATAAGACGCAAATGAGGGAAAAATTCACCAAATGTGAGTCTATGAAGCGTGAACTCTGGCCGCAAGTTTCCTGAAGAGTCTTCCTCAATGGTGAAATGCACTCGCCAAACGCCAAATTTCACTCTATTTACCAATCTTAGGGCACACACTAGTTGGATGAATGCACGGTCTTCCTTAGTGCCCAACGACAAGAGGAAAATGGAATCCACGCGTAGGACCTTCCGTCTTAACTTCACCACCCTCTTGTTATGAGGGAGACGCCTTACTACTTGCTCCTGCAACTCAATTGGTAATAGAGCTAGATCTCTAAGGATTGAACTTTCACTGCACACACATTCCCAATTAGAACAAATGATCGTTTTTTTTGTTTCTTGTAACAACTTGGACAAAGAAAAAAACAAACATACACACTATTTTGCCGGGCTGCACTTCATTTTAAAATAAAATGAACACATGTACATCAAAAGAAGTGTGGTAGTTGATGAGAGGTAGAATGACAGGGTTTGGTGATGCAAGAATTTCTCCTGCTCTTTGGGCACCAAACATGAACACCATTCGTTGTTGAAAATGGATCTTTCTACTAATTGCAACGTTTATTCTAATGTGTGGAGTAAAATGAAAGGGAAAAACCTCTATTCCTGGGCCATTATCCATGGCCTATGCATGTCCTAATGCTTAAAACAAAATAAAAATATAGACGTCCAAACTAAGGTCGTACCTAATGAGAGGCAAAATAAAAGGATTTACTGAAGCGTTTATCTCGGCCAATCTAAGAGGACCTAAAATTCTACGAATGACACGTTGAAATTGCAACTTAGTACTAACAATTATGTGTACCTTTTGCCTTGCAATGGGAATGAAGGGATCATACAAATTCTCGTGATTCATGCAAGCTACTTGATTATGCTGAAGGTTGAACATACACAAGCCTGTTCCTCAGTGGGGGCACCAATTTGAGGCGGTCTGGGGCGGGCAACAAGAAGAGTGGCCTCTAGACACCCTTCAAGGCTCCCGTGCTGCTCAATGGGGCTGGGGCACAACACAACACAAACCAAAACAACAAACCCACAGCCAAATCCCAACTACACAAGGGGCACCACCTAGTTTAAGAGCGAACTAGGACGCAAAAGAGGAGAATCGTTAGAGCAACCCATAAACAAGCAAGGAATTTACACTAACCCTAACACCAATGGAATACTCTCACACCCTAAAACACGAGAGAGAGAGAGAGAGAGAGAGAGAGAGATAGTGCTCGGGCTGCTTTGAAACGTGTCGGCAATGATCAAGCAAACACAACTATATATTTAAGAAAGAGAGAGAAAGGGGGAGGGGGTGCTTGTTGCATTAATACCTTCTTACAAATCTGTCATGACAAATCAAAGTGAAATTAGTATTTGTTCAACATAGCTTGCGTAAATTTCACCACAACACATCACAAGAAAAGCCACCCCAATCACTGTCTTAAAGCCAGGGGAGTCCTCTCCACCCTGTCGCCCTCTTACAGTATGTGGGATTTATGGCTAGGTTGATGACAACACCAGAGAACAAGCTATCAAGAACTTAACAAAAAACACCAAGACACTTACGCATCATTGTTGTCCATTACTTCACGTTGGAAGGGAGACAAAATATCCAAGCTTAGTCCAAATCCACCCTCCTTGATTCAGCAAATGTTGGGCTTACACTAGTAGGAGAAATGATAGATTTCCTACTCTCAATTGAATGATCACTCTCTCTCTTACAATGGCATAGAGTTCCCTTGCTAATCCCCTATTACAACACATGCACATGCATAAGACAATGAGCTTCCACTCAAGAGCTCCTTCTAGAGAGGTTGAGCTTGGCTTCTCAAGCTATAGCATAGTGCTCTTGCTTATGGCTCCCCCTTTGTGCTAGCTACACCCTCCTTTTATAGCAATTTTGAAGGCTAGGGTTACTCCTCTAACCATGGTTGGGTTAGATTTTCAGCAATTTATCTAATTTCTTTTGCTTGGAATTATCAAGAAGTTGGTGAGGAAAGAGAGAGGAGAGAAATGGAGGTGATAGGACTTTTCATAGTGGGTTAGTGTTAGTAGAGTTAGTATTAATTTACAAATGGAATTGGATATTTACAATGGGAGTATCCATATAGGATACAAATAAGGAAGAAAAAAACTCTTAAGAGGTAAGAAAAGGTGGCTTTCTTACAAGGTTGATGCTCCAAGTGTCTTGAGTAGGGCCGATTTTGACGCTTGTTGACGGTCCACTAGCTTTGACGGTACATTTCTTCTCCACTCTTGACCTTCCTTGAGAGACAAGGTAATTGAAGCTGAGTAATCAACCACCATGATGCTGTCTTTTAAGAGAAGAGGATGAATTTTGTGGTTTTTTTTATAGATATGGGTAAATTGGAGGAGGAAAAATGAGACTAGGTGGTCAATTTTTGAATGGAATTGTGTGTGGGAGGTATGAGTTCACCATGGTTTCTCTTATTCTTCAAGGTTGAGGAGAAGGTGAGTAGTGTGCAGAGAGGAGTGGTGAGAAAGATGGGGATGATGAGTGGAGAAGTGTGTGAAAAAGAGGAAAATGATAAAGTGGAAGAGAGAGTGTGGCTGCATAGCATGGGAAAACTGGGGTCCACTAAAAAAATCATAGCTCACAGCTCGTAGCTCAAAAAAATATGAAAAAATTTGAGGCAAAAGTTCAGCCCACGAGCTACAACTTTTGTTTGTATCACCTTTTCAAATTCGGAGAGCAAGTGAACTTTAAAAATTCAGCAAAACTGACCGTTTTTTTCCACTGCACAAGGTCTTTGTGGGGTCCTTCTTTGGATGATTCTTTTGAATACCTCCAAGAGTGAGCCCTCCATAGTGCATGTATGCATGCCACCTACCCTTGACCTTATTTGGTAGGTCTATAATTGAAGATATTGTTGAGATTAGGATATAAGTGAATAGTACAACTAAGAAAATCAAATATTGAGGGGTCTAAAAAATATGTACATGTCAAATAATATAGGTGGAAAAATATAAAGGGGTCAAAAATAAATCTCTCTCATTACAAGTCTACCATAAAAAGATGAATATTTTTGGTGGTCTAATTTATGAGAGTAATAGAGAATATATGTAGGAAGAAAGAAATCACAATAGTGAAAAAAATATACACATAAATAGAACTAGTTTTTTGGATTTTTGTTGGGATGGAGTTACACAAAATATAAGAGAAGCTTACATGAAAATATTTCTATATGGAATAAAGAGTATGAAAAATGGTAAGAAAAAATTGTGGTAATGGTGAGGCAATGTACAGAGCATAAATAACACACACCTAGGTAGAAATATTTAAATAAATACCAAAATAATTATGAAAAAATCTTTTATTTAGGCCCTATATACAAAGAAATATTTACATATGCATGGGCCATAATATACTTATATTTTTTATTTGTTTTATTTATTTTTATTTTTTTGGCTCAACTAGCCCAATGACTAGCTAATTGAGGGTTTTTGAAGAAGATATGGGAAAAGTACCGTGACTCACGCACGCCTATGTACAGTGAAATGGTAGGGATAGCCACAGTGTTTGGGTGATTTTGGTAGGGTGAGGTAACTCATTGTGGCAATTACAAAGAGCCGAAAAACGGCTATCAATAGCAACTAAGTATGTTTTACAACATCAAGATGATGGGTTGAAGTCTTTGAATCAAGAAGCATTGATTGCTCAAGATAAGCAGTCATCTACCAAGCTAGGCAATGAGTTGTTGAAGAATTTGCAGATTGGAAACAAAGAAGAATTGGAAGCTATTGAAGCAGTAAAGCAGGAAGAAAGAGATTTTCAACATCAGATGGAAAGAACTGCTAGGGTCACTCAGGATGAACTGTAGGAACTAAGCCTGGACACTCAGGAGGAACCACAAACAGTCAAGGTGTCAGTCTCAGGGAGAAACTGAAGGAGTTGTTTATAGAATTTAAAGATGTTTTTGCATGGAAATATACATATATGAAGGGATTAGATGCCAGCTTTTTCAACACAAAATTAATTCCAAAACAAATACAGTTCCAGTGATACAATAAAGATACAGGATGAATCCTAACTATCCCAAACAAGTTAAAGAGGAGATTGATAAATTGTTGGCTATGGGTTTCATTTACCCATTGGAGAAGGTCACTTGGTTGTCACCAGCTGTTGTTGTTCCCAAGAAGAATGGAAAGATCAGGGTGTTTGTAGATTATAGGAAACTAAATGTTGCTACAGTGATGACTGATCCATTTCCATTACCTTTTGTGATACACTATTGGATGCAGTCGCTGGACATGAACTTTATAGTTTCCTGGATGGTTTTAGTGGATACAAATAGATTTTAATGGAATCCATGTAGATCATCAGGCACTTGTTGATTTGGTGAACAAACCACACCTATCAAGAAGATTGGCCAGATGGATACTGCTTTTGCACGAATTTCAATATGTGGTAATACATACTCCTGGTAGACTTCATGTTTTGGTTGACTATCTTAGTAGATTGGAAACGGGTGAGATTGATCCTTCATGTGTACCTGATCAATTATGAGATTTAGAATTTTTTTTAGTTCAGGTGACTGACCAATCAGGGGATTTGTATGATGACATGTTTCAGTTTTTGACTGAAGAGGTATTACCTGGTACAATGACCAAAGATCATACGAAGAGAATGGCATTGAAGAGTAAACCATTTACAGTTATTGTAGGACTCTTTTATAAGAGAGTAATTGAGCAAGTGATAGGAAGATGTGTTCCTTAGTTTGAGCAAAAGGTAGTACTAGGGCAAAGGCTCATGCCGGTAATGCAGTGGGACATTTTTCAAGAGAGGTAACTACAAGAAAATTATTCCAAGCAGGACTTTGGTGGAAAACAGTAATTAAGGATGCTCACGAGTTCAGTAAGAACTATTTGTTGTGCCAAAGAGAGGGCACGCCACTGAATGTGGATAGAATGTCATTGCAACCTATTTTGCCGTTGGAACCATTCGAGAAGTGGGGGTTGTATTTTGTGGGTCCAATCAAACCACCTGCAAGATTTATAGAGAACATATATATATTGGTTGCAACTGACTATTCAAACAAAGTGGTGTTAAAGCAGTGGCTTTGAGAGATAATAAAGCAAAAAGTGTAGTCAAATTTTTGTACAAAAACATCATGACCAGGTTTGGCTGTCCCATTGAGCTAGTTTCTAATCAGGGAGGACATTTTATCAACAAGGTGATTAATAAATTGATTGAACTGCATATGTTATTATATAAGAAGTCAACAATGTACGATCTCGAGGCCAATGGATAGGATTGGGATGTGAAATTGGACTCAGCACTATGGGCTTTTAGAACATCATATGTGTGCGTCTGTAGCATGTGTCAATGCAAGGGACTTGCCAATACACTATGTGCAAGTCACAAATGGCTGCAAGCACACAACCAAACTAATCTAGTAAGTTCAAGAGAGCAAGGGTATGTCACTCACCACCCTATGCTCGCCTTCGTGGAGGATTCCTTGCCGCGAAGAAGAAGGAGCCGCCACTGTGTTGCGTTCAACCTCTTCAACGCTGCCGTGCCATCATCACAATGCTCGATCACTCTGTGTGTGTGTGTGTGTGTGTGTGTGTGTGTGTGTGTGTGTGTGTGTGTGTGTGTGTGTGTGTGTGTGTGTGTGTGTGTGTGTGTGTGTGTGTGTCTCACACATACACACACACACAAGGAGATGAAGAAGAAGAAGATGGAGATGGAGGAAGAGCACTCTTCAATTGCACAAATGAAAGAAGGAATGATTTTTAGGTTTAGTTGAATTTTATATGAGCTCACCCATTCACACTTGGACGCCCATGCTTAGTCAACTAACCCTTGAATGTTCCAATTAGAGTGCACCTCTCATCGGCGATCACTCTACCCTTTTTCTATTGGACCGACAAGCCTGGTCCTTGACTCTACCAAATAAATAATACGGCATCTATTGTAGGTGATAGGGTGTCCGTGAGCCGTAAGAGTTAACATGCCCCCCTTCCTGATGTAGATTCCATCCTCGGAAGCTATTGAGTTGAAGCTCCTTCGTTGAGGTGGAAGAGCATTTGAGATGAATATCCTTACCCTTGTTCAGTCACTGCAAAATTAAACAACATTCGCACAGTAATTGCATTCTCATATACAATTAAAAAGCATATGCAGTTGTAGTCAGACAAATTGATTGATAACAAAATTTTAAACCATTTGTCAGCAATAAACATTGAATTATAATATAATCAAATGTATAAACAGTTTTGAATGTCAAAAAATAAACAAGTTTGGGGTCGCTAATTTAATGATCGAAAGGCACTAGAGATCAACTATTAATACCAGGGGCAAGCTTCTCAATTTTCCCTGGTTGATTAATTTGTTTAATAGCCAAGTATGTCATGTCCGAGGGCTGACTAGAGGCTATACCTAGAAGACCTTGTATTTAAGCTACGATAAAAGGAATTCTCATGAAATCATCAACTGAATTATTTCCTTTTCTTTGACCCCCCCAAGTCTTTTCATATTGATTCAATTTTGATGTGTGTGCTTATTTTGTATGCCTTGGATTTTTTGCTTTTCAAGGAAAAGCGCCCACACTAGGAACCTCTAGGGCTCTAGTACCATAGGCATTACATGTGAGTGAAGAACCAAATCAAGCTGAGATTTTGCTTCCAGCTTAATATTTTACATTGTGGCACTTTGATTTTTTTTGTTTTGTTTGTTCATTTTCAGCATTTTAATTTTGTAACTTTGGGGAGTCATATAACACCGTTATTCTCCCAGGCTCATCACATTAGTAAACTCCCTTTATAATACTTAAGCTAAAGGTCAATAGGGACTAAGCCCACTAGAAAGCCCTAGTACAATGCACACAATGTTGCGTAAATCGGATTAAGAACCTAAGTAACCATTGATTATTAGGAAGGCATTCCCTATGGTATTAAGAGAAGATCTCTAACACCTAGCTTGGTCACACTGCTTGCTTTTTAAACCTAGACAAGTGATTATTAAAAAGAAATTACATTGAATTTAATGTTTGGTACTAAGCAAATGCGCTGAATATTATGTTACCAATCACAATTAGAGCAGACAAACATAGATGCAAAAAAGATAAGGGACAATGCTAATGGACAAGAAACACCTGTTTATGTTGATGATCGCGCTTGGTTTGAAAAGTGAACTAGAGAAAGATTCCATGAAGGTCCAAATTCTAACCATAGAAACACGTTCTTGTACACTATGAAACACAATAATACCTCTAGGAGGCACATCAGTGGGAACGAAGAGCTTTGCTAATCACTAAACTCTAAAAGAGAAACACTCCTATTGTACTAATCCTACCTACCCTCCATCACTCGAGTGATGAGGATCAAAGGTGTTTGATGACATAGGTTTTTGTTTCCATGTACCGGATGTGAATGTGTAGATCTGGGTCAATGTTTTAACTTTTCTTGTGCACACTTGTTTGCTAATTGCTCTTGCTCTTTACTATTTTTTGTTTTTTGTGCGTATAAGGCTTTATATAATCTTTCCCTAAGATCGAAAAGCTCAAGGGTCAGGGAAAGAAGGGTAAGAGGGAAATAAATCAATAGGATGACGTGAATGAAAACTACCTCCTTCCTTGGGTAGATCATACTTTAAAAGGATGTCAACACCTTTTGGAACCAATTATTCCAATTGGTAATAGGTGAGGATTTTTTCCAATAGTTCTCTTTTACCTTGGGTGCCTCATTGAGTTGCAAGGTTGGTAAGGTACTCTCCCATGAACAAACTTGAAGTAGTGCATCAATTAATAATTGAACAATGGGAGGTGTCAAATCTTTTGTAACTTCATGGAGGTTGCCTATGGTAGGTGGAGGTTTTGTAGAAGCGTTTACCTCTATGGATGCATTACATGAGGAGCTAGAAGCTTTATTTATTTTTTCTATGGTTGAGTTGAGCAAAACAAACCTTTCTTGCTTGGGAACCCATACTAGCTTCGGATCTGGTGTATAGTGTTCTGTGATTTTTCCTTTCCCACGATCTTTCATCGGCTTTGTCGTCATAGGGTTTGACTCACATGGGTCAGGTGATAAGTAAGAACACAATCTACGATTTGGCACCCAGATTTGATCATTTCCTTGATAGTAGCCTTGGGCACCTCCTTGAGCTAAGGGGCTGATCAACAAGCCTTGCGCTCACCAATCACACATCACAACTCAAGAGAGAAGTGTGCAATAGCCCGCAAACTAAGGGAAGAGGAGAAGTATGAGAGAGAGAAGCATTTGTAACCATGTGGATGCTTACTCCTCTCTTTTTAATATATAAGTAAATAATTAGATATAGATATATAGATAGATAGAAAGTAGATAGATATAGATTGGCACCTCCAACAATCGACCACATCTCTTTAATTTATCAATAATTATGATCAAGTGCCTAAGGATTTATTTGTCAACTTAGGATTTCAAGAGCAAAGATAGTATCCAAACTTGCTCTCTTGGTCCTTAAAACTCATTGATGTAATCTACTATAATATGAATATTGTTGTATTGCATACCACGGAGTTTGCATAAGTTATGAATCAATTGTTCAATGCCACTAAACCCATTTCCAAGAGCACTCACAATGTCTCACATCTCTCTTGCTCTCTATCTGACAATATTGGCATGCTTTTCATAATATGGTAGGTTTAGAAATACGAAACGATCAAAAGCAAGAAATGTTACTTTAGTGACACAAAGAAATGTAATATAGCCTTGATTACATGAGGTTTTTTCTCTCATGTTATTGTATATCTATTGTAGTATAAATTTGTTATATAATAGTACCAAAGAGACTTCCAACTATTGAGGCATCCAAAAGCATGCCACCAGCTATCCTGAAGGTGCATTCACAAATTATTGCATAAGCAACGGGGCAATGTAAGTGAGGGCTACTCTAAGTGGATCAAAATCTAGTAGTGGTGTGCTTTGGCCCATTGACATGGTTGGATATTGCTATGAGGAAGCATCTTTAAGATAAGAGAATTCATTGAAACAAAACTAGAGGGCCAACATAACCCAATGTGCTCAATGATGATGAATGCTCCTCTTAACCTACAAGCTTGACCTATCAGCTAGTAAGCTTGCTCCAAATTGCAGCACCACAGATAAAGTTGTAACATGGTTGCAACACTCCATGCACAAAAAGAAAGAGAGAGAGAGAGAGAGAGAGAGAGAGAGAGAGAGAGAGAGAGACATGATTTGGAAAACTAATGTATTCCATCAAACAATGAAAATGAACTAGCTGTGGAGAGTACAAGGAGGCCATGCCGAGAAGGTATCTTAGAGCTAGCTTTTGGAGGTGCATCTAGCTCTGCCTTCGTAGAAGCTACATGGGTAGCAACAAGTGAAGGTGCTATTAATTAAAGAAAGCATCAGTGATTGAGATATCATCTAATCGTAGAAGAGGACCTTGTGGAGGAGTATTAGGGACTCAAGGAATCCAACTGGACAATCTTGTTGGTGTGTGTGTGTGTGTGTATATATATATATATATATATATATATATATATATATGTATATGTATATATATATTGGTGTGTGTGTGTGTGTGTGTGTATATATATATATATATATATATACCAACAACAGTATTCAATTGCCCTATATAGTGTGCTCCTTTAGAAGCGTGCTTGCATTAGCATAGGCACAATGCTTGATGCATGGGTTGGATCCAGCCCACCCCATCCAAGGCCATCATCAAGTTATTTGTAGCTTGATCACGTTTATGCAAGTGATGATCGGTAACTACCTCAACTTGTTCGTCACCTTCTGAAATCCACTGTTGCTTCCCTTCAATGCACCACAACTAATTCGTCTTTGCAATCCTCCCACCTGACTGCCTACTATATTGTTACTATTTACAGATTACTCAACTTGGCTCTCTCTCTCTCTCTCTCTCTCTCTCTCTCTCTCTCTCTCTCTCTCTCTCTCTCTCTCTCTCTCTCTCTCTCTCTCTCTCTCTCTCTCTCTCTCTCTCTCTCTCTCTCTCTCTCTCTCTCTCTCTCTCTCTCTCTCTCCATGAGCGGGTTTTTTTCCCTCATGAAACTACGGGTTTTCTGAGGTGTTTCCTCAAGATGCAAGTACAATGTGTGCTCCCTCAAGCTACTAGTGGATTGCAGGGGAATTCTCAGCCAATAGGTCCCTTAATGCTCTTCTCCCTCTCGGTCGTGCAACCAAACTCCATAAAGAAAAGGGACAAGCCAGTGCACAACTCATGATCATTGCATGCCAATGTGGTTGTGGCACTTCCCTTCCTATTCCCTGCGCTTTTGTAACGACCAATTGTCTTCCTAATCTGGGTTTGTGGACCATGCCTGATGTTTGAGAGTGCTATGCTGGTAGCCCATAATGGAAGAGGATGTAGTGGCCACGTCGAAAGGAAGCTAAAGACAAGATGGTGAGAGGAGCACCATCCATTGTGGCTACAAGCATTTACAACCACATTGATGACACTCCTTTCATTTTTATATATAGTATAGATGAGTGCTCTAGAAAAAAACATTTTGCTAATTCAAACCACACATAGTAAGGTGTTTTCTATATAAAAGAGTTTGTGCATTAGTAAGAGCATGGGGTCTAGGAGGGCCTCTTTGTTTTCCATAAGCTTATGGAGGTGATTAACATTTTGACAAATAGGTGTATGCCATGTGTGCAAGAATGGTGGGTGTGTAAGAGATGTGTAAGAGTGGTCAAAGGATGCACTTTTCCCCCCAAAAAGGAGATGGATAATTTTATGATTTTTGGCCTTCCATAAATCCCACATATGATCTCTGATTTGAGCGGAGACCATAGATCCAAAATCTACACATCAAGCTCTTTCCATAGATATGCTACATGATATGGTTTTACCCGCTAGATTTTAAATTTCATTTTGGGGGGAAAATTTGAATTCAAATAAACTAGCCGTTTTGCCTGTTTGAATTCAAAAGTTGTCCTTTGATTACATTTTTTAATACTAAAGGTTTGAATTCCTTAAAATACCAAATAAAGAGGCCCTCCTATACCCCATTCTCTTCCTAATGGAATGCTTTGATCATTATTCAAGATTCACCCAAATAGTAAGAGAAAGAAAGGAACTGATGTCTCCATTGGTAAAAGAAAGAGCTCAGATGATTGGGATTAGGCCCTTAACCCCGTTCTAACAAGATAGATCTGACCTATTGTTGATTCCCTTGTAGAGTAGCATGGCTATTATCCATTGTAATCAGTTAGCCCTCAAGGCTCATCTTATGAGCTTGAGGTATCTTTGTACATTATTTTGGTTAATACAATTCATACACTCAATGCTGTGAGTTTGGAGAAAAGAAGAGTATATGAATGCATGTTCTTTTTTTGGCCTCCTGAAGGCCTTAGTACCCAAGGGGTGAAGGTCCTTCAATTTTCATTGTTAGAAAAGTGTCACAAGGGGGCCTTAAAAGTCTTGTGAGTAGGAAGACATTATGGCCTAGGGCTAAGAATCTCAAGTCCGCCTTGCTGCACAGGTGTTAGCACTCTCAAATCAAGGCCAGAATTGTGCTATTATGGCTGAGGCCATAATGGATATCTCCAAATTATGCTAACAAGGTGGCCAATGGAAAGGGCTCAAGGTGCACAACAAGGTGCTCGCCCCTCTATGGTCACGGGTCCTAAAACTTGGGGTTCTAGAGGTGAGATCACTTAAAAATGCAACATATCAATGGAGTCCTTGGAATGGAGAGAGCTATCAAAGTATTCTCACAATTCTACAACTCACTAGTTCCCTTTGTTATAAGGCTAGAAGAATCCTTCTAACCCCTTTTTGAGGGAAGTTTCCAAAAATATAAATAAGAAAGGTATCGGATGTCTAGGCCAACTGTGGGATTACAAGAGTTGTAGTTGGAAAGGTATGGACCAATTGGATTTCCAACTTAACCTTAGTGGGACTGAAAGATTACTGACCAGTAGAGCCCTAGAATGACTTAATTGGTGGGGTCTTTTGAACTACAAATCCAAGTTCAAGTGGAAAGCATGGCCGTGGCCTAAAAACCAAAAATTCTTGAAATTGGAAACCAAGGATGTGTACCTCTCTTTTATGGTTTCAAAAGATTGGTTATCTCTGCTTAACAAACAATGGGGCAAGGAGTGGTCGGAGTCAAGATAGGAGATAGTCATGAAGAACACCTAGCATCCACAATGGCCACATGGGGTGAAGGTCTTCTTATGGAAGGTAGTATGGGGATCCATTTCAATTGGGATAAAGTTTCTCATTAGGAAATTAGTCCGGATAGATGCTCGCAATGCAAAACGTCTAGTAAAGACCTTCCTCACCTTTTCAAGGAGTGTGCGATGATATTTGGCCTAGCAGGGAATATTTGCAAATGGGTTCAAGAAACCTAGAAAATAGGGTTGTTCAAGAACAATTTCTTATTGGGAGGGAAGGTGTTCAAAGCCCAAGTTGTTAGTGACTAACCACAATGGACGTCTGCAGCATAGCTTTTTTGGTACTAACATAATGTCAATACTCAAAGAAGTGACTCGGATGGGGCACAAAGACTCTTTAAGATCGTCAATCTCAAGAAGTGAACTTTAACAAGATAACACACCATCTCAACAAACAAACCAACACTCAATAACCAAGGAAATCTGCCTATGTCCTTTCTGACAGCTCTAGGTCATCACGCTATTTTGGTACTCGAATGGATTCGAAGTGCCACGAAACTTTAGGAGGAGGTCTAAGAAACCTAGGGGCACTATCCTACCATGTATGGAAGCAATCCAACAAGGTACCAAAATCACAATCCATCATGTAAAAGGTCCTAAAAACTGCAAGAGAACTATCGAGAAAGGTTGTTCTATGGTCTGGGAACACTCTCCTATGGTACAAATGACTAAAAACAATGATCTAAGTACACAAATATCCAATTAAGACTCACTAACACGTAGTCACGAACCACAACAAAACTAACAATGCTTACACTTAAATGAAAGATCAATGGGAGAGGAACATAATGCAAGTTACAAAAGTGCAAATGGATTACCTAATCATTAGATGCGATGATTGCAAGTTGGAGCAGCTTCGCAGCTTGAGCGTACGTACAACAGATCTCTTCCTTCTCTAAAGATAAGCCTCCTTTTTACATTAAAGCTATTGACCTTTATACCTAGGGCTTTCTAAATGGCCAATGGCTAGCTCACATTGACTTTTAGAAATTTCATGACATCATTACAACTCAGGGAATTGACCTGCTACTCGAAAAGGAGGATTTACACAAAGTATCACTAGTCCGACCAGGCGAGTGCCCCTTCGTTTTGTCCTCAAACATTCCCCCTTCCTAAACCGTGTCATCCCTTGACACAACCTTGTGTAGTCTCGTCATAGGGTTGTCTTCAGCTTTGTCTTCAAGGTTGGTTTTTAGCTTTGGAAGTGCTTTGTTGTTGATGACGCTCCCCCCTTCCATGAGTGATTCATATCTTCCATGTTGTTGATACGTTATTTGATCTTTGATTTTTGAGGAAACGTTTCTTCTTGTTGTGCATTCGCCTCTTTGTTACCAATCTTAGCCACGCCGTAAAGATGGATGTGATATGTGTGCCAGATGTGGCACTTAACCGGTCAAGCGATGATTTTGGGCCTCTAATGATCGAGATGTTTGCAGGTACATGAAATATAGTCATCGTTTACTCTATGGCTTGTTTTTTTTGGCTTGTTATTCGGAGTTCTTTTGGAGATCCATTCCAAACCAGATCTTGAATGTGGCCATCTATCATGGTTGCATTGGGATTCGGAGCGGCCAATGTTTGTTGCAATAGCCATTATCGGCAAGTATCAAAGCATTCGGGGATTTGATTCTTGTGGGTCAATTATGTTTACTTAAAGCCGTGAAGGCCTTGGTTCCAAAGCAAGGTCTCAGGTTATGGTAAGAGATGCAAAGCTATTGGTTGCGGGTTGCGTTTGGTGGGAACACCCGCTAAGTCGCAAGTTAAGGTTTTTTTAAAGATTGCCATGCTATAAAAAAAAATGAAAGCAAGCTGCATTCCATAATGAAGATAAGACGCTTAGACCACAGAGAATATTACATGAAGGTTTGGGACTAACGCCTTGCTCATTTAGTGGCTTAGCTGTCCGACACTACAAGTGGTTATGTGCACTTGTGACGGCTCTAGTGAGATGGAATTACAATGGGTTTTTTTATCCCCTGGCATCGCTAAAACCGTCGCTAAAAGCGTCGAAATGGGAATTTCACTATAGGTGTCGCTATTAGAGCCTTTAAATAATGACACTTATAGAGATGCCTCTAGCGATGCAGCTAGTCCTTATTTAGCGACAATAATAGCGACACTGCAAAACCTTATATAGAGACACCTATAGCGACGCCTGAGAATAATTTTTTTGGGTGGCAAGGCACTTAATGCCCTGCCACCCATCAAACATATTAAACATTGTTTCCAAAATAAAGATGCAAAACTAACAGACACAATTATTTCGACGAAAGTAATACAATGACGAAATTATACACATCATAGGCAAAATCATTTGATATAATAGTTACAACACAATTGTCATGATTGAGAAAATACATCATTGAGCAATAGTTACGAAAATGACATGCATACGTCATCATATATACATGCTATGACAAAAGAAAACTAGTGCTATCTGGCTATCGCTAGATTGACGTCGTCTAATCAGACGTCTCATCGCGTCCAAGCGACGTACCTATCGCATTCTGCACCAAAAAAAAATCTTTCTGTAAGTATAAACATATAATTACAAAACAATCTATTTTCTTAGCTTATCATTAAAATACAAATGTAAGAGAGTAAAGTGAAATACTAACCATGCCGGTGCGAGAACAGAGAATTTCCAGAAGGGCGTATAAGCCCTTTCTGCCTGCATACTTGCGCTTGTACGGTGTGGGGTCACGTCCTGTCATCGCCCACTGTTCAAAACATACAAAGAATATGCTATGTTAGAATTTAAAAGTACAATTATCCATAACTACCAAACCTAAAGGGAAATGCAAAAACACTTACAAAATTGGCCTCAAATGATGCCCACTCGTTGCTCCCCAAGTGGTGCGAGTTCCCTGCTTCTACTCGCGCTTTCGATGCCTCCTTTTGTTGCTTCCACTTGTTAGGAATCTCGCACGCTGCTCCCTTTGCATTCTTCCAATCTTCTTTGGCTAGACAATCTGACATGTTCCACCCATGCTTTAGTTATTTTTGCACTTCAGAACACTTGTGCGTGAAGTATTCGTGCATCCGCACCTTCATCAGGTCTTCATTGAAGCGCTCATCCCAACTTGACATGGCAAACTCATCATGTAGTATGCTGACGACTCTCTCTTTTAGTTCATTTGTCACTTCACTCCAAATTTTTAGTATGAAGTGTCAAAACACCTGAGAGCAAAGGCCGTGCATGCACGAGATCAACTTCTTATTGTCCTCATCCATGATGATGCCACCGCTAATGTCGACCGAGTACGATAAGCCCTCTTCTACGTGACGTGTGAAATTGGGTGTCTCAGTAAGGGTCTTGAGTGACGTACCGAGTGGCATCTCGGTGCGGGTACGGACGACAGGTGTTTCCACTGGAGTCTGGCCCCCGAAGCTGGGAGTGTCAACTGAGGTGACTCCCGGAGGAGTAGGGAGTGGTGTGTAGCCAGGAATGGCCGATAGCCGCACAAAACCTAGAGTAGATGGCGATGTCGTGGCTGCTGTGGGGGCGGGCAAAGAAGGGGAAGGTAAGGAACCTCGTCGACTACGAGGCGGTGTCAAAGTATCAGCGGTGGCATCTCCAGAGCAACCGTCTTCGCCACCACTAGAGCGTCGATGCCTAGAAGAGTGTGTAGATCGTCTCGTTAACACTGAACTCTTGGAGTCCACTGAATGCTCCAAAATAGAGGGAGACGCTGAAGGAGTGGAACGACGTACCGACGCTCTAGAGAGATGACGCTCCTCATACCACCTCCTCTATTGGGGTGACAAGGAAGAAAGAAACTGATCATCATCCATACCTACATTAAACACACGAACAATAAATCTTAATGATGAATGGAGAAGAAAATCTTATCAAGTTATAATTTGATTAAACACAATTTAAATTTCTTAAGTATAGCATACAGGCAAGAATGGACAAAACTCCACGTGAATACAATATATATTATAAAAATGAGAAAAAAATGCTCAAATACAATGTTTATGGCTTTAAGAGTCTCTCTCTCATCATGGCATAACTCAACATAACTCCATATGTCTATATATAGTTCTCCGTTTAGGCAGATGTCATCCGTTTCATTTTGTAGATTCTTTGCATGCATCCCATAGAGACTAGCGGAGCCAAGCTTGTCTTGTACCACCTCAGTGGCTTCCGACCCAGCATCCTCTCCAATCTCCTCTATTGATGCCGCTGTGATTGGCACATGGTAGCCCTCATACGTTCGTTCACTACAAGGGGCTACGTATATGATATTCCACCAGTTTGATGTAGACTTTGTAGGATAAAATACCACCTGCAAGAGACATATAACTTACATGAGTGCTTCCAAACCACCGGTCCTCTAAAATTGGATATTCACAGACTTACTTGTCCACAATGCTCGGGTAATACGAAACTGTCTCTTAGGTCGGTCCATTTTTTAGTTGAATCCACCTCAAGGAAACTTGAATCTCCTCTCTGCACTATAGCATTGCGACTCTACATGTTTATCTTGAACCATTACACGTCCAGCAAATTCACAAAAAATCCTCTGTAATTGATCCTCAAAATCTCTTGTAGCATGCCGAAGTAAGTGAGTTCGTCCACCACAGGATCTGCATCAGAGGACCGTCGTCGACTAGACTGTTCAAATTTTTCCATGATTCCACAAGCTTGTGTAAAATTTTTTCTGTCAATCCATTCCACCCTAAAATGTCGACCTTTACACCATGCTGCTGGGTATGACTTATATACAGTCAACAAAGATTATGAGTGGCCGTCCAAACATCTAGAAATCCATGAGTCCTACATTGCAAACTTACCTTGGTCGCGCAACCCCGAGAGTACTCCCACTCCTCCTCAGTCGCTTGTTCACCGCACTTTTGTGCGTTTTTCAATTGGTTGTGCAACCATCTTAAGCTCATGAATGTTGGTAGGCTCTCAAGACCTGCCGAATAATGCATTGGTGGTCGTCTTTCCCGTCTCCACTTGATTTGTGTCCTTTGTCGCTCTTGCTTTACATCCTCGTATTGTGAAATTCACTTTTACATCATTAGATTGTGAAGCATGCAAAATCAATTGATTTCAGTCTCTAAATCTTTCGTCATTTTTTCACAACACCAAGATTGCACATGACTATCCCAGATATGTGCTCATCATCTATGATTCACCATAGTGTGGCTTGGGCTTTATCAAATTTGTCTAGCCACTCTTCAAATGTAAGCTAGGGACTTTGATACTAGCCAACCTTCTGCCATGCTACCCTCTGGACATGCCTTTTGACACACGTATCCCTTGAGCGTTTTTACGCAACGTTCTAAAAAGAACATCCATCTAGAATGCACTGTGCCAGCTATTTCCACCTCATCAACTATGTGAACAAGGAGATGCACTCGAATGGTTAGCATGGTAGTAGGAAAGTGTTTCTCAAACATGCATACAACCTCCACAGCGTTTAGTTTGGCGGATGGTATGGAATCTACATGGATCTTCTTTTGTGAGATCCAATGCACCAACTTCGCAAGTTTGTAGATTGTGGTAACGTCAGGAGAAAAACTTCCCTCAATGGCCACCAATAAAATAAACTGCAACACGTTTAGAAATGATATTAAATTTTATCTCTCTCTCTCTCTCTCTCTCTCTCTCTCTCTCTCTCTCTCTCTCTCTCTCTTTGCTTTATACATCTCTCACTCTCTCATTCTCTCTCTTTGTTTTCTCTCTCTCTCTCTCTCTCTCTCTCTCTCTCTTCCTCTCGCAATGTGTGTGAGTATGCATTCTTTGTTTATGCATGTGTGTGTATATTTTTTGTACATTCAATGTGTGTGTGTGTATGTGTTTTTTGTTTATGCATGTGTGTACATTCTCTCTCTTTCTCTCTCTCTCTCTCTCTCTCTCTCTCTCTCAAAGACACAATGTGAGTGTGTGTGTGTGTGTGTGAGAGAGAGAGAGAGGGAGAGAGAGAAAGAGGGGAAGGGAACATGAGAGGGAGAAGAGGGAAGGAGCATACCCTACTTTCCTTCCTATCTTCGTGTGTGTGTGCGTGGGTGTGTGGGGGAGGGGGAAAGGAGAGAGAGAGAGAGAGAGAGAGAGAGAGAGAGAGAGAGAGAGAGAGAGGCATGTCTACTTGTTTCTCTAGAGTGTCGAAACTCAGATCTATGGTCTGATTTTTTGGTACTCTCGGTTTATTTTTTTACCCCTGTCTGCATCGCTATGGTCGTTGCTATTTAACAAGTAGTATAGTGACAAGATTAGCGACGAAAATAGCGACGCCGTGGATTTTCACATTTGAGCGTCGCACTGCTAGTGTTGCTAATATGAAGAACCTCTTGTAGTGCGACTCTAACTTTTATGCCATGTATTTTTAATGGCGACTTGGACTTACCTGTTTAAGGCTAGAAACCCAATTCCATAAGTTCTAGAAATTTAGGCTTGTTCCATTGTGTTGGTCTTTGGATTCCACCATTTTGTCGAGTAGATTGGCATATTTTGGCTCCTCTTGACTTGCTTGTTGTATGTTGACACTGCTTTGTGAAACAAGTCCTTCAGCTCTTGTAAGGACTGATGTAGTTTTTTCTTCATCCCCCAGTCTAAGTGATTGAATCTGTGTGTGGGTTCTTTGTGTTTGAGTTTCCACAAATGATCTCGAAACCCATCTTGTTTTGATCCCTATGTGACCGTCTTTGGAATTTTCTCTTCTGCTTTGGCTTGATTGACACTAGGCTTCGGTATCCATATCTGATGATATCCTTTGTAGAAGCCTTGATTTTGAAGTAGATGACAAGGTACCCATCTAGAGATTGCAGTAGCCTTGGTTGCAATTGGCTTCTGTTGGATGTTGGTTGTCTTTGCTTGCTTTGGGATAGAATCTTGTGCTGCATGATTTGTCTTGGCTATCCCAGATTGACCTACAATTTTTGGTAACCATATTTGATGTTACATTCATAAAATACTTGTGCTTTGATTAGCTTCATTGGAATCATCCGCTACTTCACCTGTTTGTGTTGTATAGCTTCGCCGAGATCTGACTTTGGTACCTAAACTTGTCGCATTGTTTTCTGCTGTGATGTTTGCTTTTGCCTTCTGTGGTAGTTCTTTCTCCTGATTGAGTTGTTTGTCTTGCGTTTCTAGCTTGTCATGCTCTTTGTAGAACTCTTTGGTTGAGGCGAATAGATCTAGGATATTACTTTAGGCTTTTTGGCCCAAAAATTAGCGTTTCCTTGGAAGTATCCCTGAGCAGTGATTGACTCATTTGATGCTACCCACCCTATCACCTTTTGTTGTTGCTACTGAACTTGTGTTTCATGTATCCAAATTGGGTCTTTGACTTTGATGTGCTCTTTTGGGATACAACACTTGGTTAACATTCTTTAGCTTCTTTTGGATGCTTTTTTGTGATGGAAACTTTGGTAGACTTTTTGCTTTGGTTTCCATTGCATTGTTGATGGTGTGGCTCTTGATGTAGAAGCTTTGTTGAAGTTTGATGTAGGCTTGTTCAAGGTAAATTCGTCTTGCAAGATTGATAAATTTCAAAGTTTACCTTAGCTTTACCTTTTTCTGTGATGGTTGGTTGCTCCTTTTTTGCATTGACTTGAGGTGCTTTTGGGGTTTTTGATGGTGTTGTTGCTGAAGATTTTCCATGTGGTTGAAAGAAGATGTTCCTCCAGCTTTCTTTTAGGATCGGACTCTCTTTGATATGATGGAGTCAATTATATGGAAAATATCCTTATACTCCCCAGTACTCGACATGAGTACGACTTCTGCCACTTCAAAGCTAGGAATTGCCGTTTTAGAACTTGTGTACACTATGTCCTCTAGCTTGTTAATAGGTGTCTTTCCCATCATGATCCACGTCCCATAAGTCATTAGATTTTTTGTCGCTTTTGGATATATCACAATTGAGCATGTGATTTTGAGTCCTATTTCTCCGCGTATGCTGAATTTGTTCGTCGTAGGAGACAGTGAATCTTCTTCCTTATCCTTGTTCTTGTCTTAATCTTGTATTTGTTGAGCATTTGATGATTGCGCTCTTTCTGGAATCGGCTTCTTTGAAACAGCTTTTGTCAATTCTTCAAGTATGTCAATGATGACATATTCTCGTTGTTGATCTGCTTCCTTTATTTTCACTTCTGCCTCATGCTCAATGACACAGCCATCTGTTTGACATTTTCTACTTTCACACTCACAAACCTCGTTAGCTTCCTTCAACACCTTTATTGTGAATAAGGGAGTTATGTCAAAGCCATCTTCATCGCAAAATTTGGTAATGGTTACCTCGTTTATGCAGACATCAAGAGTCGCCAATATTTGATCCAATCCAAAGTGTTCAAACAAATCCTATGGAAATGGTTCCTTAATGTAAGCTTCATCTTCTTCTGAATGCTCTAGGATGCAATCGTCCTTTCTAAGACTCCCGCGTCCTAATGCTTTGCACATCCAAATATGTGCTTTGCTTTGCACGTCCTAATGCTTTGCACATCCAAATATGTGCTTTGCTTTGCAACCAAGCAGGTACCTCGTTTTCCTCTTTAGTTGTGGAGTGTAGTTCTTCCCCCGCGGTTCGCTCTACATCTCTATAACTATGATCTTTGACATCAATTTTCATTGTGACCTCTTTGTGTCTCAAGTAGATATAGCATAGCCCCAATCTTAACCATTTTGAGCTGATACATGAACGGTCTACCCAATATGATGTCAAAGATGCTACTCTTGTCAAAATTCATTATGGCAAAGGTGTGCTTATACTCTATGGCCACACGAGGATACAATGATTTGTTCTAATATTCCTATCAGTTTCTCCACATATCCATCCGCTAATTGCAATTTCAATCAATTTTTTGTAAGAGCAGTCTTTCCCCATTTTTTCCATATTTCTTTGGTTGCAATGGAAATTCCTGTTCCACTATCTAATATAGCACCCATCTTTACTCCTTTGTACTCAAGTGGTAATGTGGTGTTTCCTTCTTCTCTTCACAGTAGTCACCCACCTTATTTACAAGTACTGGCTTTGTCTATGGCTTCTTAGGAAAGGTGTCATCCATGTTTTTGTCCGCAAGTTGGTCATGTGAAGGGATTTTCAACCCCATGTTTTTTAGTTTTTTGCCCATTTGGCCCCATAGATGTGGTCTAATTTTTAGTAGCTCTGAGAGATAAAGTATACATTGTATAGGAGAAGACATCAATTCATGCAAGGTCTTGGTATCCATCATTTTTGGTGTGGCTTTCCACTGAGAAGGTACCATTTTAACCTCAGATTTTGTTTCGAGTTCTCTTATAAAAGATGGCAAATCCTGTAGAGAGTGTGGTTTACTCTCGTCAGGTGTGAAAGACCCGACATCCCCATATAAAGATATTATATCCCTTGGGAAAAATTTGTGATCCATGTTTACCTCAAGGATAGGTGCTGATTGTAAAGTAGCACTACCATCTTTTTGGTTTCTGATCGATTCTCATAAGGATTGTGGCCATGGTTCTGCTACCTCAGGAATTGGAATCACTGCTTATGAGCCCACCCTATATGTGGTATTGAATACTTCCCTTGTATCTAAAGGTGCCTCAATTTCTAGCTCTTCCTGGTCTTTGTTTACAATATCATGACTTTCCAATTCCTAATTTTTTTGCGAATTAGAACCTCTGCTTTTGGAACATCTAAAATTGGTTGCATAAAAGATTGGGCCGTCTGGATGAGCTCCTTGCACAGTTGCAACCTCTCTTTTTCATACCTTAGATGAGGATATATTAGCCATCTATCCTCTTGGGTTTGATTGGGTTTTAGCCTAGCTTCATAGGCCTTCCAAATTGCATATAAAGGTTCAATGACTTTGTCGAGCAAAACTGAACCTCCCGAGTTAGTCTTTGACTCTTTAGGTCCCTTTGCATTTTTGTTCCTTTCTTGCTCTTGTCTAAGTTGTTCTCTTGTTTGATTTAGTTCAATTTCCAAAGTAGCTTTCTCTTGTAGCCCCTTTGCTTTCATTTTGTCTCGTTTGGCTTTCCATGATTTTCTTCCTGTTCTTTTCAATAAGTTTTTTTATTTTTGTTTGAACACGCAATGTGTCTTCCTCCTTGAAGATTACATTTTTAGCAGCTTCTTGAGCTTGATCTTGAGTCATCATGTTTAAAGACATGGCGGGTTCTACCTCAGATCCGTTTGAAGAAGGCATCACGTCCACAACATTCATTGTTGATTTTCCTTTGTAGTTTGCATTTTTAGCACAGTGTTGGCGTAGATGGTCTCTTCCACAACGTTCACAAAATACAAATAATGCTATTTTTGGACCCTTTTTTGGACAATCTTGTGCCCAATGATCACCTCCCCACTCATAGCATGGACCTTCTTGTTTCATAGTTGGTGATCCAGTTGATGATTGTTCTTGCCTTGTAAGAATGTTCTTCAAACCATACTCCTGATCGTCTATAATCATGAGCATATTCGCATCCATGGAGTACTGTTTTTTCAAGGCTTGCGGCACATGTTTTGGTTGAGTGTAGTTGACTACTACTCTACCATCTGTCATAAAATCTAATATCTAACCAATCCAAATGATTTTCTCATATTAAACTGATCATTTAATGTGGGAGAATAAATAGGAACAAGGGTTAGAATATAGACATATGTTTATGGATCCATCTCAACATGGGGCCAAGAATAAAAGGGGTCCAAATGAGAGATGGTATGTTAAAGAGCAATGCTACCTAATGGAGCTTAAATACCGTAGGGTTAGCTTCATTAAAGACCTCCAAAAGTTAGTGTTCAAAAGTCCTTTGACCTTGGGCAAGCTAGGAATCCTACCCAAGCATGAGGTGTTTGTTGGCTTGCTAACTGTTAGTGGAAACTTTACCCAAAAGCTTGAGGTGTTTCTCAAATGCTTAAATGTGACCTTGAGGTGGGAATCCTACCCAAGCATGAGGTGCTTGTCGGCTTGCTAACTGCTAGTGGAAAATTTACCCAAAAGCTTGAGGTGTTTCTCAAATGCTTAAATGTGACTAAAGTTCTTGAAGTATTCAATTCAAAGAAAACTCTCAAGAGACATGAACATGCCATGCTTGATTGCCTAAGTCTATGAAGTATTCAATTCTACGAAATGACTTAATAAGCAAGAAAGACACATGTTCAAATGATCCTCCACATGTGCCCTCATGATGTGTTTGAATGGTATTGGATAGGTTTGAAAGGGTTCCAATGAGAATTTGGATACATAAAAGTAAATAATTAAGTTCTTTCTCTCAAAGAGCAAAAAGAGGACACATGTCCAAATGACATAATAAAATAATAAGAAAGAGAGAGAGAGAGAGAGAGAGAGAGAGGTGGACCAAGCATGAGAGGGGGGGTATACGGTCACACACACACATTCTCTCATTGTGCGGAGTGCAAAATGCAAGAGCTCCATCTCCTTCTCCAAGTTTGTTGAGAAGTGGAGAGCCTACACCAACACTCTTGGCTGTGGAATGCAAATCCAACCAAGAGCCATGCTTCAATGCTTAAGCTTGCCATCTTGTTCATCTTCATTACTATGATATTATGCTATGCTAAGCAAGAAGAGTGATGATAAGTGAGAAATTATTTCTTTCTCCTATGGAATGTTTCTTCTTCCTCTTCCCTACCCTCATTCCTCACTAGCTCTCTCCACCTTCAAAGGTGTTTTACGCCTTGGGACTGAGGCTTGGGATAGTTAATTCTTTTTTCAAAGCTTATGTTAAGCTTGTGATGCATGAAGCTTTCCATATTCATAGCATCACCAAGGTCATGAGGAATACAAAGATTGTATTGTAACAAAGTCTCTCTTGATGGGAGAATATATTATACAAACGTCTTTTTGAGGGGGGACCAGCTCCAAGTAAATCCGGTGCCCATCTATTGTCATTTTCTCTAATACTCTCTCTCTTGAAATAGTATTGTTCATGAAAAGTTAATTAAGTACAATGTTTATGTTTCTACCATCAATTAAGTTCACACTCCAAGTTGTCAAAATGCTCACTCTAATTCTCTTAACTCCGCTATTCTCAAAGTTCATAGGCCATTTACATTAGATTGGTATCAGAGAATTTGGTTTCTCTTTTCTTGCTTAAGAAGAGAGGTCCTTAAGTAGCCTATAATGGTTGATTTTGTTTATTATATCAAGGTAAGTGGGACTGGAATCTAGTATTGGTTTTTTTGAGCCCACTATGTAGGATATGGTGTCTTAATAATGGGATCTTTTTAGACTTGCCAACGGCTTTACCATTATTGAGCCATAAGAAGTCATAAGAAAGGAGCTATTCCTCGACAATTATGCTATGTTAGACCCACCCCACTACTCTTTATAATTAACCAATTGGCCATGGGTATAGATACTTAATTGCTAATTTTCAAAGGCTAAGAGGAGTAGCAACTAAGGTTTTGAGTTGCCAAAGAATACACTAAGTAAACACATAAGTATAATTAATTAGCATGGCTGACAATAACCAAGAGAGTAGAATGAACATTGATAACTTTGATTTTTCACATGAAGGTGCTAATGATGATGCCCCCATGTTTATCAATTATCTTGTTACTAGGTTGCATCAAGCTATCGGCAAGCCTACTTTGCAAGCCGAAGTTACTCAACATCTTCGTGCTTATGGGATTTTCCTTCCTCTCCAAGAGGAGAGAGAGCTTAGGAGGCCTCTTGATGAGACCCCTAAAAGAAGACTCTCTCCCATACGAGAGGAGGAATCCAAAGAGCAAGAAAGTAATGAATTCCTAAGTTCCTCTGAATATGTGGCTCCACAAAGACGGAGGTCTAGATGATCGCCAACTCCTCCCATGAGGAAACGGTCAACACATAGTCTTTCTCCTCGTCACTCCGAAAGGGAAGAAAGGAAACATAGGAAGAAAAGGTCAAGAAAGAGGTCACGCTCTTCTCTTTCTTCTTTACCTTCCTCCTCTCCCGACAAAATTTATGGCTATTCTCGTAGAGAATACAAGAGGGGAGGACATCGCAAATCATATCCTACATGGCGAAGATCACAAAATCTCAAGAAGTTCAAACAAGGAGGACAGAGTATCTCTTTTCTCACCTATGATGGCACCTTTGGTGCCAACAACAAAGTCACTTGGACTTCATCCGACAATTTGATGCGGCCTTTGGAGACGATGGCTTCACGGAGTCCTCCAAGCTACGCCATGTAGCTATGCAGTTCCAAAAATCAGCTTGTCAATGGTGGGCTGGCCTTTGTGGCAATGATGAAGCCCCAAAGACATGGAAAAATCTACGAGTTTCCATCATGAATAAATTCCTTGCAAGCAATGCAAAGGAAAAAGTACTTACCGAATGGTGCAGTTTGAAGCTTCTCTCACATGAGTCTATTCACAAATATGTGGACAATTTTTGGGATTTATATCTCAAGGCTACTTTCTTCCAAAAGATAGACTTTGCCAAGCAAACGCAAAAACTTTGGGTGGGATTACGTGAAGAAATGGCCGAGTATGTCAAATCCCAACGGCTTGGTTCTATAACCGAAGTAATCCACCACACCATGGTTGCTTCTCGCATCAATTTCCAACAAGGTGCTAGACGGAATGTCAAACCCATGGAAAACAAAGACAAAAATGATGCAAAGGGAACATCAATGCCCAAAATTCTTCCCAAGGAACTTCCTACAACAACAACAATAGATCCAAGGAGAAGGGAGTTTACAATGGTAAAAACAAACTCTCTCATGAAGAGCTTGAAGTTTTTTGCAAGTACTATAAGTGTTTTAAGTGTGGGGAGAAAGGACATGGATATTGTTCTTTCCCTAAGAAAAATGTTCGCAATTAGACTCCTAGGGATTCCACCATCGAAGCTCCAAAAGAGGATGCTCATCGCAAAGGATCATCTCTCTCCTATGCTTGGGGAAAGGTAGAGAGCATGATGCCTTCATCTTGTTTGACCCTGGCTCTCCTCACAACTTCATATCAACGGAGTTGGCCACCAAGTTGGGCATTCAAGCTTTTGAGATGGGAGATATTGTAACGGTTGACACAGCTTTCAAGGGACAACAAGCCTCCATTACTCCCTTGATTGGTAAGTGGAGGCTTCATGTCCAAAGCTATGTCGATAAAGAAGACTTTTTCATCTCTCTCCAACATGAGGATGCTATCCTAGGGGAGCCATGGTTTGATCGCATGGTTGTCAACATGAACTTCCCTGAGAGGATAATGTACTTCACCTACAGGGGAAAGAACATGTATATAGATGCTAATGAGTCTGGTCGTACTATACCACTTATAAATTCACCAGCTTTTGATAAGTCGATGAAAAGCTCGATTTCTGCGTACATGAATTTTGTCAAAGAATTCACTAATGACGCTAATGGTTTATCAAATGAAAATGGTAGGAATCAAGAAGAGTTAGATTTATCTAACTTTCAAAAAGGATTCCAAGATGTATTCATCGATGATATTCCTATGGACTTACCTCCAAAACGAGGGGATGATGACCATCGAATTGAGCTCCTATCAGGAAGCCCAATGCCTAGCAAGCCTCCTTATTGAGTTTCCCAAGCTCAACAAGAGGAGATTATGAGGCAAGTTCAAGAATTGGTACACAAAGGGATGGTGAGGCCTAGCTCATCTCCCTTTTGTTCTCAAGTCCTTTAGCGCAAAAGAAAGATGGAACATAACATACCGCATGTGTGTGGACTATCGCGCACTAAAGCATATTACTATCAAAAATAGATTCCCTGCACCCATGTAGAAGATCTCTTTGATAATCTACAAGGCTCTAACTACTTCAGAAGGATTGACCTTAAAAGTGACTATCATCAAATAAGGATAGTGGAGGAAGATATCCTAAAGACCACGTTTCGTACCATGCTTGGTCTTTATGAATATCTAGTCATAATGAGGTGGGAAATTTTTCTTTTGCAATTTAATTTTCATATTTCTCACATTGATGGTAAGCACAATCAAGTGGCTGATGCACTATCACGACGACCAAAAGTTAATGTTGTGTCTATAGAAACTCACAATGATCTATCTTATATGATAGATGAGTATGCTATTGACCCTGAATTCAAAGACATAATGTCAGTCCTTGCTTTGGAAAAGAAAGAGGTGAAGTCGCGGAGCGGAGCGTGGGTCGACTCTCTCTCTCACACACACACACAGTGAGCTTACACAGTACAGTACGCAGAGAGATGTTAGAAGGGTTATCTCCCAATGTTTCTTAGTATTCACAAAAGAATAAGTTAGTATATACAAAGAGTTAGAGGTAAGTGAGTTAGGCGGGCGGCCGGCCATATCCGCATAAGAGGCCACTTGGGCTTTAATCCCAACAACCTCCCACTTAAAGTCCAATGTGGCACTTTAAGTAACTGTAAATCTATGAACATAAATGTACAAAGATTTACATGGCTGCCATCTATCCAATGCCCAACAACTCACGACAATGCACAAAGCCCTCTCCTGGAAGTCCCTTTGTGAGTAGATCAGCAGGATTGTCCTTGGTGTGGATCTTCAGCAGTTGTATCTGCTTGTCTTCAAGTACTTCCCTAATGAAGTGATACTTCACATCAATATGCTTAGTCTTCGAATGGAACACTGGATTCTTTGCCAATTGTATAGCACTTTGACTATCACAATATAACTCTGGCATATCTGCATTGATTCCCAAGTCTGCAACCAATCTACCAAGCCAAATAGCTTCTTTGCATGCCTCATTTGCTGCAACATACTCAGCTTCTGTAGTAGACTGCGTAACACAATCTTGTAATCGAGATCGCCATGATATGGCACCTCCAGCCAATGTAAAGACATATCCTGATGTAGATCTCCTCTTATCCAAGTCTCCTGCATAATCTGAGTCAGTGTATCCTCTGACACTCAAATCCTGACTACCATAGCATATGCGCATACTCTTTGTATGTTTTAAGTATCTCATGATACCTTTCACTGCCTCCCAATGTTTCTTGCCGGGATTTGACATATATCTGCTAACCACTCCCACTGCAAATGCAATATCCGGACGTGTAGCAATCATTGCATACATCAAACTACCCACTGCAGACGCATATGGAATCTTATCCATTTCAGCCTTTTCTTCCTCAGACACAGGACAATCTTGTTTGCTAAGTTTCACATATGGTGGCAATGGAACACTCAATGCCTTTCCCTTCTCCATATTGAAACGTTGCAAAATTTTGTCAATATACTCTGTTTGAGATAACCAAATCAACTTCTTTGATCTGTCTCTCTCAATGCGCATACCAAGTATATGACTTGCCTCACCCATGTCTTTCATGTCAAACGATTTTGCCATCTTTGACTTCAAAGCTGAAATTTCTTCCAAGTGTTTGCCAGCAATCAACATGTCATCCACATACAAAATAAGGATCAGCCAACTGCCATCCTTAGCCTTCTTTGTATATAGACAGTGATCGAACTCACTACGTTTGTAGCCTTGAGAAAGCATAAACTGGTGGAACTTATGGTACCATGCCCTCGGTGATTGTTTTAAGCCATAAAGACTCTTTAACAACTGGCATACCAAATGTTCCATGCCTTTCTCAACAAACCCTTCTGGCTGCTGCATGTAAATTTCCACATCTAAATCACCATGCAAGAACGCTGTCTTGACATCCATTTGGTGCAACACCAAATCCAATATAGCAACCAATGCAAGAAAGCATCTCAATGTAGTCATCTTGACCACTGGAGAGAAGACTTCATCAAAGTCAATGCCTTGTTCTTGCTTAAAGCCCTTGGCAACAAGCCTTGCTTTGTACTTTGGCTGACTATCATGAGCGGTGATCTTATACCTGTAAACCCATTTACAAGGTAGAGCCTTTTTGCCCTGTGGTAATTTAACCAACTTCCATGTCTGGTTTTTATGCAGAGCTGTCATCTCTGACTGCATGGCCAACTGCCATTTTTTTGAGTCAACCACTTGTAATGCTTCCTTGTAACAAGATGGTTCTCCGCAATCTGTGAGCATGACATAATTTAGAGATGGCACATAACGATCAGGTGGTTTGGAGACACGCTCAGAACGTCTCACCACAACTGATTCTGCCTCTCTAGCCACTATAGGCTGTTCCTGAGCCTGACCATGCTGTCTTGATGTGCTAGCACTAGGTCCATCTTCCCTGAAGACAACTCTTCTGATCTCCTCTGTCTTCTCTGGCTTAGCGTGAAACTTGGCTTCATTGAAATGCACATCATTGCTACGAATAAGCTTTCTGGACTCAGGATCCCAAAGCCGGTAACCCATCTCGCCCGATTCTCCGTAGCCAAGAAATATACACTTCTTGCTCTTTGGTTCTAACTTATTTCTGAACTCCTTAGGAATATGGCTATAA
The DNA here is from genome assembly GCF_014529385.1 of Adiantum capillus-veneris. Lineage (NCBI taxonomy): Eukaryota > Viridiplantae > Streptophyta > Polypodiopsida > Polypodiales > Pteridaceae > Adiantum > Adiantum capillus-veneris. Next base: position 103,996,055 of record NC_140960.1, on the reverse strand, counting down.
GCTTCACAACCAAAGACTCTGAGATGCTTATACGAAGGTGCCTTGCCTGTCCATAGCATCTCGGCCACTGCACTCTTATCCAGAACCCTACTAGGAGACCTGTTGATCAAATGGACTGCTGTAGCCACTGCTTCCGCCCAAAATCCATCAGGCAACTCAGCATTTGACAACATGCTTCTGACCTTCTCTTGTATGGTCCTATTCATACGTTCTGCAACCCCATTCTGTGAAGGATTATATGGTGCAGTAAGTTCCCGCTTAATCCCTTTTTCTTGACAAAAGTCTTGAAAAGCTTTGGAAACGTACTCTCCACCATTGTCAGTTCTCAAGCACTTCAGCTTCTGACCACTCTGATTCTCCACCAGCTGCAAGAATGTCTTAAAGACCTTGAGCACCTCATCCTTGTGCTTCAAGAAGTAAACCCATACTTTGCGAGAATAGTCATCTATGAATGTACAAAAGTACGCTGCTCCCCCTAGTGACAAACTAGGCATTGGTCCGCATAGGTCACTGTGTACAAGAGCTAACCGTTCGTCCCTACGATTCCTCTTTGATCCGTGCGGTTCCTGTGTTTGCTTACCATAAACACAATGCTCACAAAACTCGAAATCTTGAAATGAAAATCCAGGCAAATAACCATAATGAGAAAGTATTTCCATTCCTCTTTTTGACATATGTCCCAACCTACGATGCCACAGTGACACACTTGGCTGCTCAATCACATTAATTACATGGTTTTTAACCTCTCAAACATGTAAAGTGTACAGAGTTCCTGACTTGCTGCCATGTGCTACAGTCATCGAACCTTTGGAGATCTTCCAAGCGCTGTTCCCAAAAACTGTCACATAACCCGCATCATCCAACTTCCCTGTACTAATCAAGCTCTTTCGGATTGCTGGAACATGTCTGACATTCTTGAGCCATAAAGAAGAGCCATTCTGAAACTTCAACTGCACATCTCCCACTCCAAGTATGTCACAAACCTGCTCATTGCCAAGTCTGACATAATCTTTAGTAGCCACATATGATGTAAACCACTCTTTGTGCGGAGAAACATGTAAAGATGCCCCTGAGTCGATAATCCAATCACTCATAGCATGTCCATCCTCTGCAGTCAAGAAAACAGAATCAAGATTGCTTGTAAGGAAGATGTCACCAGCTGCTATACCAGAATCACTGTCTGAACCAGATCCTGTGACATTCACCTCTTCAATCTTCACCGAACTCTTCTTTTCATCTTGCTCAGAACTCTTTGTTTTGCCTTTTTCTTGTTTCCACTTCGTACAGTCTCGCTTCATGTGACCCTTCTTGCCACAATGGTAGCATTCTATGGCATCCTTTGACTTCGAATCACGAGACTTACTTCGGTTTTGTGCCTTCTTACCCTTCTTTTCTTTAAACTGTTGTCTCCCTCGAACGACCAAAGCACTATTGCCTTTGCCTTTGTCAATGTTCTTCCTGTTCACTTCCTCTGTGAGCAAGCTGCCTTCTACATTGGCACTTGTAAGACCTTCTGGCGCGACAGAATTACTTAACGCTGTACGAAAAGTATCCCAACTGTCTGGCAAAGTGATTAAGAGAAACATAGCCTTCACTGAATCTGGAAAGACTATCTCTTGTGCTGTTAACTGGCTGAAAATTGAGTGAAATTCATTCAGATGATTTGACATGGCTGTCCCTTCCTTCATCTTCAAATCCACCAATTTCTTGAGCCAGTAAATCTGAGAAGCAGCACTTTGTTTCTCGTACATATCACATAGCTTTTGCCATACGCCATACGCTGTAGTCTCTTCTGCTACGTTGAAGTAAACATTTTCTGCCAGTGTCAGCATGATTGTGGAACAAGCTAACTCGTCAAGCTCTTCCCACTCATCTTGAGCCATAAATTCTGGTCTCTCCCCTTTGAGCTTCAGTGGCTTCACTTGTTTTTTCTGCACCAAAACCTGCCAAATCTGCTTCTTCCAGAATGGAAAGTTTGTGCCATCCAGCTTCTTTATGTTGTAAAGAGTCTCACTGTGAGAAGATGCCATATCTGCCAAACTGTTTACTCCTGAGAAAAATCCGGCAGAGTTTCCCCTGTAAACTGGCCTCTGTACACAGTAAACAAGCTATAATCAACAAGCTGAACACCTCTCCTCAGGAACTGTCAGTATTTTTGAAAATTTTTGACAGAGTCTCCCCTGTAAACTGAGCTCTGGGAACCAAAAGATAGCTCAAAAAACAATCATAAATAGCTGACCAGTGACAAATCCTGTAAGCATACACTGTCTCCTCTCTGGGCGATGACAGAACCTGTATCTGTCTCAAGACTGAACTCTGAACAATGCCTCAACGGCCTGACGCATAAGATGCAATCCAGTGTCTACACAAAGTCATACATCCTAAGGGATAAAAGTCGCCGAAGAGGATGCGTGTAGAGGGGAACTCCAGCAACCTAATCCACCTCACACTGGGTAACCCAGCCCCCAGTGCTTGGCTTCAAAAAACCTCACACACGACCCTCTCAGATGGCTCAGCAAACTGCCCAGAACTAGCATACATCCTATAATAGACCAATCACTGTCCTATGACCGCTGCGGCGGTCTGTCTGCTAGCGTGACTCACAACTAGCAGACCCACAATCACAGTACATCAATCTGCAATACATGCCAGTGGTGTCAAGCCGTCGTATGGCCACACCTCCCCTGGAACCTGGCAAGCACAAGAAGTAGCAATGCAGACTGCAATATATATATCTGATGATATATATGTGTACCTGGTCTATAGATGATGCTCTGAAGACGAATAAGTGATGTATGTCGATGTCGATATTGATGTCGACCACCTCCTGCTTGCCAATCTACACAAGACGGATTTATTTGCGGCTGAAATCTATCTTCTGCTGTAGTGCTCAGAACGAAATTCTGAGGGCATAAACGGCTTCGAAAGGGGGGTAAAACACCAGGTCGCCTGGTGGAAACGCTCCCGGAACGCCGAGTGTGAATTTTCGAACTCCGGATCCAGAATCTGCCGAAAAAGTGCGCGCGCGTGCGATTGCGCAAATCCGCACTGAACCAAGGCTCTGATACCAATTGAAGTCGCGGAGCGGAGCGTGGGTCGACTCTCTCTCTCACACACACACACAGTGAGCTTACACAGTACAGTACGCAGAGAGATGTTAGAAGGGTTATCTCCCAATGTTTCTTAGTATTCACAAAAGAATAAGTTAGTATATACAAAGAGTTAGAGGTAAGTGAGTTAGGCGGGCGGGCGGCCATATCCGCATAAGAGGCCACTTGGGCTTTAATCCCAACAAGAGGAACCATTCACCTTACAGGATGGTTATCTTATCCATGGCAATAGGCTATGTGTTACCCACTTTGTTTGTGAGAAAGTCATGTATGAATCTCATGCTCCTCCCTGTGTGGGGCATAGAAGCATTCAATCTACTCTTCGAGGAGTAGAGATGTATTTCTATTGGCCTACCATGCAAGTGGACATACAAGAGTATGTTTCAAACTTGTGTGGTATGACAAAAGACTAATTATGATAGAGGGAAGAAACTTGGATTACTCCAGCCATTACCCATCCCTAACTACCCATGGGAGAGTAAATCCATGGTTTTTATCTTTGGATTACCCAAGTATATCCATGGGAATATAATAGACAATAGTTGACAGGTTTAGCAAGCAAGCACACTTTATTCTTTCAAAAGACTATTAAGGCACACCAAATGGAAACCATCTTCATATCTCAGATTTTCAAACACCATGGATTACCAATATCCATCGTGTCAGATAAAGATCCTAGAATGACCTGCAATTTTTGGAAAGGTCTCTTTGCAAATCTAGGTACAAGATTGAATTTCTCTTTGGCCTACCACCCACAAATGGACGCCCAAAGTGAGATAGCCAATCTTATGATACTTTATCTATTCAAGACTTATGTTACAAAAGTAGATCAATGATCACAATGAGAGAAGTACTTACCCCTTGTAGAGTATGCGTACAATAATATTTTCCATACTACTACAAGAAAAGCACCTTTTGAGATTATAGAAAGAAGACCTAAAAGTCTCTTGCTACTTAAAGTACATGGGAAGATCTTCGCTTTGTTGATGAGTATAGCCGCGACCTATAAGAATCTTTTCAAAAGGTTAAGGAGGCTATATCCATATCTCGACAAAGGAAAAAAGTTGTTGCTGACAAGCACGAAAGGGCCTTAACATTCAAAGAAAATGAGTGGGTCTTACTTAAGTTTCCCAAGGCTCAATTGAGGCAAACGACGGGCAAAAATCCTACGGGCCATCAAAAGTATTATGCTAAATTAGCAAAGAGATACTATGGTCCTTCTTGAAGCCAATCAATGAAATGGATTATCAACTCAAGTTGCCCAACCATTGGCTCATTTACAATTCTTTTCATGTGAGCCTACTTAAGCCCTACAAAGGGGAGCTACCAATAGAACCAATTATTGAAGACCCTCCGAAAATCGAAGACCAAGAAGAGGTACTACAACCCGAAGCTATCCTTCGGCATGAAGACAAGGTACTATGGCATGGTAAAATTATCCTATGATATCTTATTAAGCTAGAAAATTATCCATTTGAAGATGCTAGATGGATGCAAGGAATACAGCTTAAGGATAGTATGAACCTTGTCAATGCTTACAATGATGCACTAGACTAAACAAATGGAAATCCTTTCTTAATGAGCCATGTTTTTGTATCATAAGATTAATCCTCTTTTGTGCAAAAATTTAAATAGTATGCATGCTTAAAATCATGTCTCTGATGACAACGTCACTCAAACACCAAGTAGACTTTGTCACTCTACTTTGGGAGTATGATATGGACTAAAGAGAAGACATGCTTGCAGAAGCTACATCTCCCAAGCACCAAATGGGCTAGTCATCCATTCTAGAATAATGTCACAGGGTAAAAAGGGATCCTCTATCCGCTAATAAAGGTAGACTAATGACTAAGACTTTATCTCTTTCTACCTCATAGTCGAGGACGACTATGATTTCAAGAGAGAGGTAATGTCATAAAATCTAGTATCTAACCAAACCAAATGATTTTCTCATATGAAATTGATCAGTTAATGTGGGAGAATAAACAAGAACAAGGTTTAGAATATAGACATGTGTTTATGGATCTGTCTCAACATGGGGCCAAGGGTAAAAGGGGTCCAAATGCGAGATGGTATGTTATGGAACAATGCTACCTAATGGATCTTGAAGACCGTAGGGCTAGATTCATTAAAGACCTCCAAAGATTATTGTTCAAAAGTCCTTTGACCATAGGCAAGCTAGGGCTGACCTTGAGGTGGGAATCCTACCCAAGCATGAGGTGCTTGTTGGCTTGCGAGCTGTTAGTGGAAACTTTACCCAAAAGCTTGAGGTGTTTCTCACATGCTTCAATGACTAAAGTTCTTGAAGTATTCAATTCAAAGATAACTCTCAAGAGACATGAATGTGCCATGATTGATTGACTAACGCTTTGAAGTATTCAATACAACCAAATGACTTAATAAGCAAGAAAGAAACATGTTCAAATGATCCTCCACATGTGGCCCTCATGATGTGTTGACTGGTATTAGATAGGTTCAATGAGAATTGAGATACATAAAAGTAAATAATTAAGTTCTTTCTCTCAAAGAGAAAAAAGAGGACACATGTCCAAATGAAATAATAAAATAATACGAGAGAGAGAGAGAGAGAGAGATAGATAGATAGAGGTGTAGACAAAGCATGAGAGGGGGGGTACAGTCTCCCACACACACACACATTCTCTCATTGTGTGGAGTGCAAAATGCAAGAGCTCCATCTCCTTCTCCAAGTTTGTTGAGAAGTGGAGAGACTACACCAATATTCTTGGCTATGGAATGCAAATCCAACCAAGAGCCATGCTTCAATGCTTAAGCTTGCCATCTTGTTCATCTTCATTACTATGCTATTATGCTATGCTAAGCAAGAAGAGTGATGATAAGTGAGAAAATATTTCTTTCTCGTATGGAATTTTTCTTCTTCCTCTTCCCTAACCTCATTCCCCGCTAGCTCTCTCCACCTTTGAAGGTGTTTGAGGCCTTGGGACTGAGGCTTGGGATAGTTAATTCTTTTTGCAAAGCTTATGTTAAGCTCATGATGCATGAAGCTTTCCTATCTTCATAGCATCACCAAGGTCACAAGGAACACAAAGATTGTATTGTAGCAAAGTCTCTCTTGATGGGAGAATCTATAATAGAAACGCATTTTGGAGGGGGGACCGGCTCCAAGTAAATCCAGTCCTCATCTATTGTCATGTTTCCTAATAATCTCTCTCTTGCAAAAGTATTGTTCATGCAAAGTTAATTAAGTATTCTGTTTATGTTGCTACCATCAATTAAGTTCACCCTCCAAGTTGTCAAATTAATCTCACAAAAATACTCACTCTAATTTTTTTAATTCTGCTATTCTCAAAATTCATAGGCCATTTACATTACACCATCATTCAGAAGAGGTGGTTGTTGCCCTAGCACACATTGTGGCTTTGGCTGAGTGCTACACCATGGAGTGGGGTGATCCCCTCCACAAGTATTACATATTCTCAATTGAGGTTGTCATATATTCAAAATTTTTTTGTAGCCTTGGTTTATTCTTCTCATCACCTCCTCGACCACTTGGTCAAAGCTCGATATCATAGGATTTTGACATCTTGCTTTGTGGTGGGTTTGCTCTTCAGAGAAGAGGCACTACTAGTTGTGTTATCTATATCTTCATTCACCTCTCCGTAGGACTTGCAATTGTCAACTAGATATAGAGATTCTCTAGTGACTTGCTTAAACGTAGTGCATCCTTTCAAATGTAGGTCCTTTTTTAGAGTCTCGTTGTTTAAGCCATCAATGAAGAGAACTGAAAATCTCTCATATTGTGGTATCTATCTCATAACACATCTATCTATGTATTGTTTGAAGCGAAGCAGAGCTTCCTTCACTCTCTCTCTTTATTTTTCTATTTGAAAGTGTACATCTGGGACACTGTGCTTTGCTTGATTCTCCTATTTGAGAACTCCTCTACAAACTCTTGTGAGAGTTATGCTATGTTTGGAAAATAGTATCTGTTTAGTGGTTGAAACCAACTCAAAGTTGTTCCTTCTAATATCAATCCAAATCCTTCATATTGAGTATGGAAATCTGCAATCTTTTCGGCTCTCAAAACTTGTTTGAAGAGTGGGACATGAGCATATGGATCCCCTGACCCATAGTATTTTGTCTTGACACATTGAGCCACTTCATAGGGTCTTATGTTTTTGTGTTCAGCCACCAATCTAATCAATTTGTGCTCTCTTGGAAAGATGTCTCTCATGCTCTCGTCTCATCTTGGAGAAAATCTCGGTGGAATCCTCTCAGATATGTGCTCTAGCATTGTTCTTGGCTGAAAGTAAGTATAGAAAGAGTACCCTTGTATGTGTATTGATCTAAGTCAATTGGATTGACAAGTTTGTACTCTCTTCCATACTTATCTACCATCAAAACTTGGACTCCGTGGACGTCTATATATGTGAATGCATAGATGTTCTTGTGGGTGTTCAACTCTCGAGCATTGGGTTCTAGACACTTGTAGCAGATATATGGATCTCCAATTCTAGATATATACAAGCCCTCATGAGCGAATCCGTAAGCACTCTCATGGATTCATTGGCTTTGATGAATCTCACGTTCAATTTTTGGATCAGACGATGCCTCTCCTCTAGGTATTCTCCCAATCCCCCTGATGTACGCATTGCAACTTTTTCATGTCTCTGAGTGGAGTAGAAAACCCTGGTGGTGGATGATTTATCATGGTTAAGACTCACTTAATACTCTCAAGGTAGTCTTTGGCAAGCCCAACTTGGCTTAGTGCAACTTATCCCTTTTTGTCCCTGATTAGAGATCTCAAAGTTTAGGTCTTTGTGGCTTTTTGGTCTCTGGAAATTATTCTTGGGGTACACCAAAAGTTTGGATTTATGAAACCTAGAAAAATTCAGCTCTAAAACCTAGGTGTATTCTATTGCCTGCAAGATTTCTTCCTGGCTTTACCTGACTCCATTTGGAGTTGTCTATCAAAATTTACAGCAATTTTAGTGAATTGCACTTGAAACAACACTCAAGACAATCTTAGGACCAGAACACAAGAGCTTTGGCTTGTATCTTGATCTCTAGAATGTATTTTTAGCTGAAACTTGAGATTTAAGATATCCTCAAGTATGTCTACAAGATCATCAAGTCACATACCCCCAGTATGATGAGGTACATGGATCGCCATCCATGTTCCTCTACCAAAAAGTTTTCTCCAAATTTTGATAGTATGTAGACAAGGTCATGTGCAGGCTCTGTGTCAATTTTCATCAAATTTTGAGGTTGAGGTACATGGATCGTGATCCATGTTCAACGATATCAAGACTTGATCTCTTGGCAGCTTGTTGCACTCTATGTCCACAAGCTAAATCTCAAATCTTTTTGGATTGGACTTGGTTTGATAGGTCAAGTAGCCAACACTACGTCTGCACTGCGATTTTTAGTGTGTCACTTGTTTTGCTCTCTTTTGACCCAAATTTGCTCAAATTTTTTCACAAATAGGCTTGGGGATATGTTTATTTGTGTATGCACTATTGATTTGGAAATTTTGAGTTCAAGATGTCACTATGGGTACATGGATCGCAATCCATTTTGGAGCCCAAATTGACTTCTCTTGGTACCATCAAATTCAACATGATTAGTAGGTCATATGGTATCAATTTTTCTGAAAACGGACATTTGGATTGAAAGTTAGGTCAATTTTGACACTTTGTCATAGTACTTGGCAATTTAAGGCTTTTGACTTGCTTTTTGATATCCAAATTTAGTATTGAAAAGACCACTAGAATCCTTGTGTGTGGGACGCATGTCTAACCTCACCATCCTATCTTATTGCAGTATTAGCGAGAACCACGATTAATTTGTCAAACCATGGGATGAAGCTCACTCGACTAGTGCATAGAGGCTACAAGATATTGTCAATCTCTTGGAAAACAACTAGCAAATCGCATCTAACTCAAGCTACACTCAAGTGACTGAAATCACCAAAAGCCAATCGCTCGTCGGCAAGAAAAACACATCCGTTATAGCATCAATGACATCGAAACATAACAAAACTTCTAGGACAAGTTTATAAGACCTAAGCACACATGCCTATGGCCTCAAACCCCACTTTAGGTCAAGTTCCAAAATTGCAATTATTAACAATAGTGGATTTTTGACCTAGTCGTTTTCGACCCAGCATGCATCTAAATGCTTAGCAATGATGCCCCTATGCTTAGTTTTTATTTAAAAGTGGCTCTCTTTTCTTCGTTGTCAGAGCTCTCGCTGTTGTGCTACTCTGGTGAGCTGTCAGCTGACTCGTCATCTGGCAAGCCAAAATTTTGGGTTATGAACAACTTTTCTTGATCCAAATCACTTCATATCTCATACCCAAGGTCTATACCATGCCTAGAACCAATTTGTAGCAAAAAATGTCAATTTTGAAAGAAAAGTTAATAATCGTGATTATTTACTTTTTGGTCAAAATTGGGGAATTTTGATATTTGGCCATCATACATCCAAAGTACATGTTGTGATAAGCCCACTAGCCAACTTTGAATCAATTTGAAGTTCAAAATCTCAAATTTCCTTTATATCTACTGTTTCAGAGACCTAAAGCCAAAATTTGGTACCATTTTCAACTTGTGCATCCAAATGAGCCCATATTTCACTCAGAGCATGTATTTGGTATATACTTCAAGCCTATAAAGCCAAGTTTGCTCCACCTGATGACCTTCTTCACTCTTGAACCTGCCAGTGAAGACCGTAGTGTGGTGCTCTTCCAGCTGTTCTTTAGAAAGGTAGGACGCCTTTGCCTCTTTGACTGAATCGGGGTCCAGTTGATACGCAGGCAGTTCTTGTAGTTTCTCTTTTTGGTTTAGCTTCTTCTTGGCCCTCTCTGTTGCTTGCATTGTTCTTGTTCAGTGAATAGAGTGCAAAGTTAGCAGGTTTGTCGGATTTTTCTCTGGAATGTCCTTTTAGACTGAAATGCTGACAATCTGGTCCAAGTTGCTTCAAATCAATTTTTGAACAAGCAAAGATGCATAAAATCATGTAAGAAACAAAACTGTATGGTCAAAACAAAAATTTGCAACCAAAGTAAACAATCACGATTATTTATAGCTGAGGAAAACTTCCAAGGAATCAGGATGAACTCCCAGTGCTTCATTTTCATTTTTATTTTCTCTTAACACTAGTTCTCTAATTAGACACTCAAGTGTTCTGAGACACTAAAGTGTCTTGTTTTTCTAGCAACTTGTCATAATTATTTGGCGAATCTAGAGAAAAAAATCATAGTTCACGTTTATATCTTAGGTTAGTTTTGAGGTGAAGAACATAGCCAAGTTTTACTTTTGCTAAATTAATAAGATTATGATGATAAGTTTTAAGATGAAAAAATCATAGAAATTTAGTGTAGTTTTAACAAATTTTTCATAAATTGAACATAACTTCTCATCAAAATAATATTTTTCATAGATTTCAAGGTGTATGGATAGGAAAAAACTTATTATAGCAAGAAACTGAGTTTCATAACCTAGTTATGGGACTATATTTTTTTTATAATAAAAAGATCAAAATCTTGAAAACGCCGATAAAGAGGAAAATTTTGGTCTTTCATGGCCTCTTTCATTAACATGGTGAGGTTATGGGACAAAACCTAAGGTGTATAATTTCTCTATAGGTCAATACCCATCAATTAAGCATTTTTCAATGGTTCATAGGCATCTTGTAATTTAAGCTCATTTAAAAAAAATTGTAGTGCAAAATTTCTTGCAAAAAAAACATTACTATGAAAAACTAATGAAAGTGTGTATATAAATCCCCCAATTGTGTCCATATGAGGTAATTGTGTACAAATAAAAGAGATGAACAAAAAAAAACCAAAAGTGGACTTTATTTTAAGGCTTATCTTTTATAAATAAAAAATCATAATTACAACATGCACAGTTTTTTTAATATGCCATAAATCACCAAATGTGGCTTGCATATCCATAAAAAAATATCACCTTATGTAATGGAGTCATAGATCTAGTGTATATGCATCATAAGACATTGTAAATTTAGATGAAGTAAATGTTTTGTGTGATTGTTTCTTTTTTTTTTGCAAAACTCACAATTGTAAGTGGATAGTATTAAGACCAACCAAAATATACACCAACCTCGAGCTCATACCGAGCCTTGAGGGTCAAAGGATTACAAGTTTCCTGCTTGACAGAGAAACCACAACTACTCCTAGGCTTTACTTATTACAAGATGTCATCATCGCATGTATTGTTCTAGACCAGTCCTCTGAGGCTTGTTTGCCTCTGATCATGTCGATTGTCACTCTAGTCTCTTGTATGATTTCACAAAATCTTGTCACAACCAGATCCCCCTCAAACACGCGGCGGTTCCTTGCTTGCCAATTCTGGTGAAAGAAGTAGTACTCGATTATTTGAGTGCAGACAAGAATAGCAGGACTTCCCAACCTGTTACTACCAAAGAACAGATCAGTCTTGAAAAACTTAATTTTCCATGTCCTTTGAATCCACTTGCATATTTTCCCAGCCATGCCACTGATTGCCTGGCATCCCATGAAGAGGTGGACAAGGTCTTCACTAGCTATTCTGCACCCTTAGATATTGAGGCCACCTTGGCTTCCAGATGTTCTCCATGACTCCCTCCCACCGTTTTTCCATCTATTTCCTCTTCCATAATTTTTGGAGGGGACTACACCAATTCTCCTCGTGCATTATGCATGGTAAATGCCTCTAGAATGTGGTTTCCAAAAGAGGCTACTCCCAGGCCATCTCCAAGCGTCCCATTCAAAGTTGGATTCACAAATTGGCATCACCACCTTATCAAGCTCTTTCATCACCCTGTAGACTAGTAATATCTCAAATCCATTCAGTTGAAATTGGATGGCTAAAGAGTTAGCAGTTTTCCAGCACTTAGTGTTGCCATCCCATAATTGCTCTAGTCGAACGAGCCCCTTATTATTCACATTCCTGGCCATTTATATCAAATAGGGGCTTTGTGGTGGACCCAATATTTTAGAGAGCCAAGGGGACCAATGAAAAATGGAGTTCTTAAAGTATCTGGTTGCTTCCCCCCATTCCAAAATCTCAGCTGCTATTTTGCACTTCCTCATCAGTTCCCTTGAGAGTCCACTAGATCTAAGATAAGAACACTTTGGGGCGAGAAGTTTGTCGTGCATCACAACCCCCTTCCACTTTCCCCCTTTAGATCCCAGTTTTATTGCATTGAGCATTTCCTTGGTCATGATAGCCCAAGCTTGGTCCTGTTTAGGCAATGAGACCACAAATTTGGCACAAAGGGCCTCAGCATGAGATACATGGTTAAGAATTCCAAGTCCTCCTTGGTCTACCGGGTGAGCAACTACCTCCCATCTAACCCACTGCCATGGCCGGGAGGTTTTTGTGTTGTTCTTCCAAAGAAACCTTTTCACTGGTTTTAAGAATTCTTTCCAGTTACACTTAGCCATCTTGAGGAAAGCAATATACGGGATCATAAAAGCATTAATCACTCTAATCCGACTTTTGAAGGGAAGGAGAACAAACCCCCATCTTCTCATTTTTTAGTTTGCTTTTAAAGGACCCATTGAAATCTTTGCCTGTGGGTTACGTCCACCCCTACGGGGGCTCCCAGGTGTCTGAATACACTCCCTTTTGAGATAATCTCTCTTGTACAGACTGTAGGGTCAAAAGAGCCATTCTTCGACAAGAAGATAAGTCTTGACTTCGCTATATTGTATTTGGATCTCAAGGCCACGGCAAATATTTGCACAATCTCTAGAGCCCTCCTGACAACTTGAGGGCACGCCTTCAAGAATAGGAGCGAATCATCTGCAAACATTTTGGCCTGTAGCTGGTCATTGCCTGGTAATGCCAGACCTTGAATCTCTCCCCGTGCAGCACTGGCTTCGAGCATCATAATGAGAGGATGTGACCCGATGGCAAAAAGCAAGGGGGCCAAGGGACATCCTTGCTTAGTAGACCTTTTAACCACAAAAGATCCCACAGCTATGTCATTAAACAGGAGCTCTGATTGGTTTCCAATGCCTAGTGTGCATATGAGGCGACAAAGGCGAGGCCCAAAGTCTAGAGCTCCCATGACTTCTTCTATATAGGACCAGTCTATTATATCATAGGCTTTGTCAAGGTCCAACTGCAGCTAGATGCACTCTTGCTTGGAGAAGGATGCATACTCTATTCCTACCATTGCTGCCAAAATATTGTCATATATAGATCTCCCTTTAATGAACCCGTGTTGATCTGGAGAAATGATCCGACTCAGGAGGGGGGCAAGTCTGAGAGCTATCGCCTTGGCAATAATTTTGTATGCTACTGACACCATCATAATGGGATGCCAATGTTTAAGTTTAGAGTAGTAGATCTGTTTCGGGATGGGCTTGATAAGCCCTCTTTTAACACTTGCATCCAATGATTCTTTTGAAATAGCATGATTGGCCATCCGTGTGACTGGACCCTTGAGATCATCCCAAAATTCCCTGGAAAATTCATCCGTCAGTCCATCCCAACCGGGGGACTTTTCATTGCCAAGAGCTTTTCGTGCCACTGAGAATTCCTCCTCAAAGAAGGCCATTTCCATGCGGTTGGCTTCCTCCTGGGGAACCTTCTTTTCAACACTCGCAAGTAAAGACGCTTGGGCTTCTTCCACTTCCTAAGATTGGGTCTCTGACTGGCCAATAATTTGGCTAAGATAATTGAGCATAAGTCCAGCCATCTCATCTTGGTTTTGAATTTTATTCCCTTTCTTATCCTCGAGCACTTGCACGTGGCCTCGACTCTTTCTCACTTTCAGAGCCCTAAAAAAATGTGCTTGGTTAGAAGGCTCTGGTTGAAGGAAATTTTCCCTAGAAATAAATCTTGCCTTCTTGATTTCCTCCAGTTGTTCGTTGGCGAGATGAGATTTAGCTTCAATCCATCGCTTGTGATCACCCTCGTTAGCCAGTTCGGCAGCCTTCCAAGAGGCTAATTGCACTACCTCCTCTGTGAGATGTTTGATATGTGCCTCGTTGGCTTTTTTAATCCGAGGACCCAAAGTTTTGATAGCTTTTTGTACACTCCAAAAAAATAGATTCCAAGCACTAGGTTTATTCATCCACACATCTTTCTTGAGGTTTCCCAATGCTTTCTTGGTGATGCTTCTGAAGAGAGGGTCTTTGAACAGGTGTGTCCCTGTAATAAGAAGCTTTTTCTCCCCTCTGGGGGATTGCCCCCTCCCTTTATCTTTCTTGAGTTGTAAGTGTAATGGCATGTGATTGGAGAGGCTTTTTGTTGAGACTACCTTCATGTCTAACATTGATGAGATCCAGTCAAATTGATGAGAGCAGTAGCATATGTTCAGCTGGGAGGCAGTACGGGCATACTGAAGGCTTGTGTAGGTGAATCCAGGCATGCTATTCCATGGGCCCACTTCCCAGAAGTCTATCATAGCTCACTTCTCACATAAGCTCAGCCATTTAAACTTTTTTGAGCTGGCCTGTATACTGGCGGAGCGTGTTTTGTCCTTGATTTTCTCGACCATATTGAAATCTCCAACCACCAACCACTCCCCTTCGATTGGAGTATCCTTGGGGTGCATCCACAGCTTAGCTCTATCCTTTGCATTGCAAGGGTCGTAAACATTTACTATGGTGATAGGTTGATCGTCCCATCTGATTCTAAGACCAAGGACTCTTCCGGAGGGGTGGTTTAGAACCATATTTGGCTCCAAATCTCTATCAGCAATGAACAAGACCCCACTGAAACCGTCTGAACCTTCCCCATAAAAGATACGTTTTTTTCCTACAGCCTGTTTTCTCTTGCTACGAGCATCCAAATGGTGCTCTTGGATGGCCCAACAATTCACTGCCGTCTCTTTCTTCACTTCTTCCCAGAAGAGAGTGCCCTTCTTCCGGGTTTTTAATCCCTTCACGTTCCAAGTTTGAATAGAGAGAGTATCCATCATTGGGAAAGGGGGACAAATTCTTCTACCTCCACAAACTCTTCAACAAAGTTCCCATTCAGGTTGTCCTCTTCCATTGGCTCCTTTTCTGATGGAACCTACATGGTATCGAGATTGGAAGTCAAAAGGTCCTCTTGATTTGTCTTCCCCAAAACTTCAAATAAGTTGTCATATAGGATACGAGACTTTGGGAAATCCGGTGGGAGATCTTTGATTTGTCCCAAGGCCCTAGCCTGCCCTTTGAGCCGTTTACATGAAATATGAGATACTTGTTGCCATCCCTCATCTTTTGAACTAAGAGTTGGAGACATCATGATCTTTTGCATTACTGGGGGGGCCGTTCTTTGCTGAGTGGTGGATGAAAAGAGTGAGCTTTGGGTGGTCTTGCCCTTACCCCGGTTGCCATGATCTTGTTTCTCCACATCTTTATCTAAGTTGACTTTATTTTGGCCACCCTCTGCCTTGCCAAGATTCTCAATAGGCTTCTTTGTTGGATCTACTGCATTCGTGCCACCCTGTGGGGTAGCCTGTAATTCTCTTCTCTCCATATCTGGTCTATAGGCTTTAGCACCTCAGTGGGACACGCCCTCGCATAATGCCCGAATTTGTTGCATTTGAAGCAGGCCCCAAAGAAAGTGTTAAAGTTCAGAGGAATGATCTTTAGTCATGCCCCAACATTCACCACCAAGTTCTTTGGCTGTGGATTCTGTAGATCCCACCAGATATAGACCTTGTTTGTGTTAAGTATGGAGCCTGATTTACCCTTGTAATTTTATGTGGTAAAAGCGCACATTTGTAAGGCCCCCATTATGAGGAGAAGCCATCGTGCGTGAAGGAAAATCACTCACCGGAAACCAAAGTTTTCACGGACAAGAATCAGGGGCAACTTTAGAGGCCTCGGGGGCGGAGGCCCCCAAGACTTTTTTTCGCCGGAATATTATGGCCGGACGGCGGCCGAAAAGTGGTCGGAAAACAACCGGTCGGTTGGCCGGTGGCCAGTAGTCAATGGCCGATGGCCGGTGGTCGGAAGTCAATGGCCGGTGGCCGGTGGCCGAATTCAAAAGCGGACTTGTCTTCTCAAGGGCGGCCACACATGGGCGGATTGGAGGGTCCGATTTGGACTTATTCGCACAAGGGCGGCTACACATGGCTGTCTCTCATAAGAGAGGACAGCCCTTTTGGCCTATAAAAGGAGGCCATTTCTACACACATTTCATAGTGTGAAGTTAATGCAACAAGGTGAGTGTGAGGTGGTGAGAGTGAAGCAAGGCGGGAGCTCTATCAAGGGTTTAATCCCTTTGTAAACTACTTCTTCTTTTGAAGTGCTAAAGCCATTGAGTGGCTGCTTTCCCGTGGACGTAGCCCACATTGGGTGAACCACGTATATCGTGTGTACTCTCTCTCTCTCTCTCTCTCTCTCTCTCTCTACTCTATAATCTCTTGTGTGTGAAATCTATCTCTCTCCATTAAGTAATCTACTCAAAAATCTATTTAGCTACGTCTTATTTCCTAACAGTTTGCTGCTACACGCGAGGCTCTAGAAGATGGGACAAAAAGTGGATCACCAATCGAAGCTGCGAGGTCCTTCAAGTTCTTCCTAAGCCATATGGGGAGGTTCAAAAACTCTACCCATACTGAGCAAAGATATTTGAATGCCATGCTAGATTCAAATAGAGGGTCCAAGGGAGCAGGCACACCAATGCACGATTGAAAAACAATGGGCTTTTTGCCAAAACCCTCTCAACCATTGCATTGTCGTTGAACTGAACTGACATGAATCCTTTCACTATATATTGGGTGAACATTACCGAGCCATGCTGATTCAAAACCAGTGGACTACAGAGCCAATTACTGAGCTCAATTCTACTGGGAACTCTCCCCATAAACCCGAAGACCAAAGTGGAATTTGCAACCTCCACAAGCTGTATTTTCACAATGGCAAGGGGAACAACCACCGTAACGGCATCTTCCACCTCGACATGCTGCGGGAGTGCCTTCTTGAGTTCTTGAAAAGATCTTCCCCCTTTGGCCACTTCCACAGCGTCCTCTTGCTCGCCGAATCTTCGCGCGCGACCTTTTGTTCAATGACATTGCACACAGGATTGTCGCTAGCTCTTTTTCCACCTACATCTTTCTTTGTTTCAGTTCCTCCTTACTCGGATTAGTAAAGGAGATTTGATTGCTATCATCGGTGCCCGGTTTCGCAAAGTCGCATGTTGAGTCGAACGTCGGGCCACTCGATCGCCGATCTCTATTTGCCTACCATTGTTCTGGTGTAGGACGGCTTAGTGGATCTCGTTATGGCATGATGACAGGCCTCACCGACACCAAGTCACAAAAGGCCATGGCTGACAACATCATAGATGTGTTCAAGATGTTTGCTGCTAAGGACAGGTTGGATGGGGAAAATTACCCTATGTGGGCTTACATGATGCAACATGTTCTTTGTGTCAAAGGGCGTCTGTAATATTGTGCAGGGCATTGATGTACATCCTGGTTCTGAGGATGCAGGCGATGTTGAGGATGTTGCAGGTCTTGCTGCAAGGATTGCTTCTATTAGAGTAGTTTTGCATACGGCATAACAAGCTCGTTGGGATGTAAAGGATGCGCAGGCTCATGCATTGATTGTGTTGTCTGTGAAGCGCACCATTGTTCCTCACATCCGTTCAACAAAATTTGCAAAATAGGCTTGGGATATTTTGGGCTTTAAAAAGCGAGTATTATCTCCGTTATAGCAATGAAAACTAACTCTTAGATAGCAAAGCCAATATTAACATACAATAATCACGATTTTGGCAAGACAATAATTGCTCAATATAATGCTTCGCAAGAGAAAGCAAAGTAGGCGACATAGTGAGGAGAGAAGAAGCCAGTATCAACCACTCGGATCAATTGCTTCAAAGCTGCTCGCAAGCCATGCAAAAGGGAAGGAAGGTGTAGGCGAGCCAGTGACGGTTGCTACACTGGTGGAGATCCTCCTTGCAGCTGCTGTGTTGTGCCCCTGTCAAGGCCGAGGCCGAGCTGAAGGACTAGCAAGCTCTCCTATCTCTCACCGCCTTTGCATCCTGAAACCACCACCATCACTAACTCTGTTACGTTTCTCTGTCATTTGTATCTCTCTCTTAGCTCTCAAAATTGCTTTTTCTTGTTGTCAAGGGTAATGTCTTAAGTCATTATCAATGTTTTGTATGATTGTTAATTAAATTTGTAAACATTGCATATTTGATCGACACAACTTTCTATATTTAATTCTAGTCACAAATGATTTTTTTTCTCACATGAAAATTGCAAAAATATCAAACACATATATAAGTAGTTGCCACGGATTATTGCATGCACCCGGCTCATTGTTTTCTTAGACTAGAGTACGAGTTTTAATGAAACATTGAGTGTTGTTCTATGTAGGTTCTTTTCATGAGTGTAGTTACTATTGAGGTTATGATCAAAAGTGAGGGATTATAGTTTCTATGAGTACTTTGAATAACGTTTTATAGTTTTGCAAAATCATTTCTTGAGATGCATTCTAAATTTCATGTACCATTTTATTTAAATTTGCAAAAAAGGACACTAAAATGTCCTTTTTGGTACCAAACTAGTCTTAAACCCAATCAAAGGTAGTCTTTTGAGTAATTCCTTCTCCAGCTGGTATCCCAATGTGGTGGAAAATTTTTCCTCTCTTCACAACCTCTCCAGCCCAACCTGCAACATCAAAATTGTCTCCTTCTGTCAAAGAGATAAGCCTTGGATTTTCTATGTTGCATTGAGACCCTGACGCTATGGAAAACACCTGGACAATCTCCAAGGCAATCTTGACATTGTTATCATCCGCTTGTAGGAAGATTAGCGATTCATCTGCAAATATTTTCACAATCATTTGTTTGCCATCCTATATTTGTAGCCCTTGAATATACCTCTTGCTAGCGCATCTTCCAACATCGCAATAAGTAGGTGAGTACAGGCGGAAAACCAACGAGGAGCTAAGGGACAACCTTGACGAATGGATCTCTTGACCTCAAATCAACCAACAATTCTTGAGTTGAATAGGAGTTAAGAAGAGCTCCCTTTGCCAAGCGTATTAATAGCTTGACAGATTTGTGGACCAAACCCTAAAGTCCATAGTGTTTCTTGCACAAAGAACCAGGTTATCCTATCATAAGCCTTGTCAAGATCCAAATGGAGAAGCACACATTCCTATTTTTTGAGCCTAGCATATTCCATACCAATCATGGACGCCAAGATGTTGTCATAGATTGTACCTTAAATAAGTCCATGTTGATGAGGAGGGATAGCACCGGCCAACACCATCTGTTCTGCAATGAGTTTGGCTAACACCTTGTACACCACAGTAATCATAGTGATTGGTCTCCATTTTTTGAGTTGGGAGCAAAAACGTTTCTTGGGTATGGGTTTAATTAGTTCTTTCTTCACCCCTGATTCAAGCGTACCATCTGTAAAGGCTCTATTGACCATATGGAAGAAAGACGAGCCCAAAATCTCCCAAAGTTCTTGACAAAACTCAATTGCGATCCCATTCCACCCTTGCGACTTATTTTTGCCCAATTGTTTTTAGTCTCCTCCAACATCCATCCATGGTAAAGAGACTTTCTAGATAGTTCGCACGGTCAGGATCAACTAAAGTTGGGGTGGCCAAGAAAATCTTTGCTCTAGCTTCTCTGATTATGGGAGAGAGGGAATCGTCCTTTTCAATGATTTGGCTAAGGTGACATAACATAACTTTGGTCATCTCATCAAGGTTGATGATCTGGGCTCCTTGTTGGTCGATTAAGGAGGAGATGGTAGTCTGTCGCCTTCTTATCTTCATCACTCTGAGTAGAGTGTTTTTGTTGGCATCCTCAGTTTTGATGTAGCTTTCCTTGGCTTGAAGCCTAAGGATATTCTTTTTCTCCATTTCACTTTCATGCAAGGTCTACTTGACCTTTAGCCATTCAATGTGCTCCTGGTTCGAGGCTTTTCCTTGTATTTATTTCTATCCAAGCTCTTCAAATATAGATTTGCAAACTGATATTATGTGTTTATACTTTTTCAGCATTGGACGCACTTTCTTGATTGCAGAATGAATTTCTTTACTAAATCTCAACCATGAGTCGGTCCTATCCTTGGTAATGTCTTGGTTAAGCTCATCTGTATCTCGAGACACCAGGGCCTTGAAGTGAGCATTTTTAAAAAGATAAGGGTAGATAATGAGAATTTTCTTTGCACCATACAGTTGATGTGAATCTTGTGACAAAAATATGAGGGTTCCAGGAAGAGAGAAATGATCAGAGAGATTTTCACTGACGGATACTTGCACAAGCAGTGAGGAAGGAACCCAATCACCACTGTAAGAAATAGAGTCTGTCAAGTCTTGAAGCTGATTGGGTGGATTGGAGACAATGGTAAGTGAATCTTGCATCATCCTTCTAAGGTCCAGACTACCAAGCATCCACTAGAGCCCATTTTTCTTTCGAGGAGGACCACTTCTTATGCTTCCCCCCTAGCAAGAATGTTGGAGGGACCTTGTCTATCTTGTTGGGAACATACCATATTAAAGTCTCCCATAAAACAAACCTCCCTTTTTAATTGAAGTTGTGAGAGGTCATTCCATAATAACTTCCTACCCTTGAAATTGTTAGGTGTGTAAATGTTGATAATAGTGAGAGGTTATAATGTACCATAATAGACACTGCAAGGGCCCTACGGGATGGGTGTTGAAAGAAAACTTTAGGTTCCAAATCTCTATGAATTCCTTTTATGACTGTTTGCGGTTCACCGCAACGGACGTCCATAGCATAGCTCTCACGCATCAACATAAAATATCAATACAAGGGAAGCAACCAGGATGAGGCATGGAAACTCACTAGGGTGTCATTCCTAATGAAGTGAACTCGATGAGATGCAACTACCAACTCTGCAAGCAAATCATACGCACTAAAGCCAAGTAATCTGCCTATGTCCTTCTACACAGCTCTACAGTCATCACGCCCGTTTACCATGAAAATCATATCGGATTCGCACGAAACTTGAAGGGAATCTATAGGGGACTATCAGGAGCATATCCTATCACTGTCACAGCATTCTAGAGAGGTACAAAGATCACGATCGTTCATCCCAAAGTCAGCAAAACAGCAAATAGGTGATCCTCAAGGGTCGTTTTAGGGCCTCTCCTAGGGTCAAAACAACATAAAATACGCGTTTAAACACTTAAAACATCGATTTAAGGTCTCAAACTCGTAGTTAAAAACCTACTCCGAATCTTGAATGATTACACTTGAATGGAAGAGCAAAGTAAGAGGAACACAATGCAATAAACGAATCTGAATTTGCCACAGTAGCGAAGATTACAAGTTGGAGCAAGAAGAAGATCTCAAGCGTACACTGTCTTCTCAATTTGTGATAAAAGAAGATTATGTTCAAACTTACAAAATTGACCTTTATAGTTTAGGTCTTTACAATTGGCTTGTCCGGCCAAAATCTCCTAAACTTATAACTGGCTCTCTAATATACAATTACTCCTAGAAAAATAATCATAAATTCTTTTACAAGTTCTCGGCTTAGAGATGCTCTCTTACAAAAGAGTTTTACAAGGGTTTCTTACAAAAATGTGACTCCTTCTCTGGAAACCATTGCTTTGTTGCTTTGTCCGCCAAACATTCCCCTCTTCCGTATCCTTGCACGTCCTCGTGCATGTTCAAAGCTTTGGTCGTTGATGGGGCACCAAGGAGGCAAGCGTCGCTGAAAAACTTCGCGTGCGGAGTACAGCCTCCAAGGCTTCTTGATGTTGTCTGAAAGGATTTTCACTTAATGTGTGCTGGTATGCTACGTATCGTGCCTTGAGGTCCTTCACCATAAGATGAAAGATCCTTGAGTCGATCTCGAAGAAACCTGTGACGAAGGCCTCTTCAAATGTCTGCAAGTAATGTGAAGGCAGGTACATTAGTCTTGAGTACATTGCCATCAAAATATGTCGTGGCGGCGAATCTTGGAGATTCCAGTAGATTCCTCTATGCCCTTCCAAGAACAGATTCCACGGATGATCGTTGCCTTCAGTGGCTTTGAACACGTGCATGCCGGTGACGATCATTCGGGCTATCTTTACCAGCATCTGAAAGGCCACGTCGGGGGCATCCCGCAGCAAGGTGATTGTTGAATTCAGAGTGTTGACTACATAAGCTACTGTAGGAGTATTTTGCGCTACCAGGACTGGATAGTTTAGCTTTTGTTGCCTCGAGCCTTTCCATGTGGAAAACTCCTTCCATGTGCGTCTTCTAGGGACTGGGCAGAAAGTAGAATCTATTTGAATGTGCTGAGGAGCATTGTGATAATTTGTTAGATCCTGTGGCTGCTTGTCCAACCACTTTTGCCTCCATTTAGGGTGATCTTTGATGAGAGCCTGAGATCCTTCAGCTGTCAATGCTACATCTTCGTAATCTCCGTCTTTGTTTTGTGGCAGGGTCGGACGCATCTTCTCCTTCCATAGGATTGCTTCGTGGCATATCAAGGGAAAAGGGAGGTACTCATGGCCAAACCCCTCCACCTGCTCTTTCGGGTGTAAGAACGCCATGGCTGATAACTCCATTATCTTCTTTTCGTATATCATGTAATATTTTGTTGGTCCCTCTGGCATGTCCTTGATGGTCTGAGTTAGATCATCTCTTATGTCCAGATTTGCTTCTGTTGATCCTTGCTCTTGTTCTCCTTGGTGTGATGTTTCAGGAAAATCAGGCATTTCTTGTCCTGGCAGCAGTTGCGGTTGCACTTGGGCTTCCTCTGTTCTGATTTGCTGTTGAGAAATCAGGTCTTCTTTGTCTTTCAGTAGTGTCTCGCTGATTTGCTTCTACGTCTCTATTTCTGCTCTTGCTACTGCCAATTGCTACTCCAACTCTTTTACCTTTTTCTCGTTGGCCATTGTCTGGGCCATCATTCCCGATAAGAGCAGCTGTCTTTGAAGTCTTTCTTGCTCTAGCTCTCTTTTCAGCGCCGCTAGAGTGTTCACTGCTGCAGCATTGTCTGGTGTGGAGACCAATGCTCCAGCAGGTTCCTGGTTCACCATCAAGGTTGTCAGAGTACTTTTGACAGTGAGGTATGAGTTGTTAACCCTCTGGAACCTTGCGCTTTCGTACTCAAGCTGCTCTGTTGCTTTCTTTACCCTTGCTATCAAATCTTGGCATTATTTTTCCTTGAATGTCAACTCCGTCCTAACATCCACCAGATCTCTGATCAGAGACTGAGCCTGCTGACGCTCAATGTCTCTTTCTTTCGTTGTGAAATCCAGTTGTGCCCGCAGGCTCTCTAACTCCTCTTGCCCAGATTTTTGCATGTTTTGAGCCTCCTGTACCTGCCTTTCCTTTTCTTCTAGCATCACGTGCTGGCATTGGAATTGTTTTTCCAGATCTTGCAAGGTTTTTTTGTAGTCAAATTCAGCCATAACTTGACAGGCTTCTTGGTATCCTATTGCTTCCGTAGGAGGCATAGACCCTTTTTGTGAGGATGATGGAGGAGGAGGTGGTGGTTTTTTGGTTGATGGAGAAGGAGGAGGAGGAGGAGGAGATTTTGGCGAGGGAGGAGGTAGTGATTTAGGCGAGGGAGGAGGTAGTGATTTAGGCGAGGGAGGAGGTGGTGATTTCTCCACTTCTTGTACATGCCTCTTTTTCGATGCATCCTCCCTTGGCTGTGAAGCAGACGCGTTGGCATTTATTTTCTTTAAAATCTTTATTATTCTTTGGCGAGTCAAATCCGCCGCCCTTCGTGCTTCCACATTCCTCTCTCTTTGAGTTTTCTTTAATTGCTCTGCTTGGTTCGTATCTTCAGACGCTTCTTTCTCCTTTGTTCCTTCAGTGGACTGAGAAGAAATGTCCACTTCTGCAGCCTTTTGTTCCGCTTCTAACCTTTATTTTTCAACCCGTATGCGAGCTGCATTTTTTATTCTCGCTTGTCTTTCCTTCTTGAACCTTCGTTGTTCTATTCGTTGTGTTGCAACAGCTCTTGCTTTTCTGTCAGCCCGCAACTTGGTCCTTCTTTCCTCAATTCTTTGTTGGGCCTCTACATATGCTTTTTGAAGGTCAGACTGCGGCACTGTACTTCTTTTCCTCTTTCTTCTCTCAAGCGGTGTGGTGGAGTCTTCCTCCTCGCTTTCTTCAAATTCCCATGGTCCTTTGTCTTTTGACCCTTGAGAGTTTCCCTCGTCTTCAGTCTCCGTCTTTTCTTCATCGCTTGAGATTTTATTGGATGCCTTGGCCGAGCGTGATGATGTTGCGCTAGTGGTTGTCCTTACTGAATGATCAACCAACTTTGCTTTCTGAATCAGGGCCATTTGAGAACTGGCCGCTGGCAGGTCTTCAATCATGCCCAAAGCTTGGTATGCTATTCTTGTTAGCATTGGCCCTGCACTCATGTAGCTTTTGTTCTTTTTCGAGCTTTTCAAATTTGCTTCGATCAAGTTCTCCAAGATGTAAGAACCATAATCGCATCAGATGGTTCTGTTTTCAGCTGTTGCTAGAGCCGTGACCACTGCAATGTGCAGGATCGGCTCAGTGTAGCGAGGAGGCTTTTGTACCCTGAAATGCTGAGAGATCAATCTCATAGGTAACTCCAGCTCATCGTATATCATGTCACTGTACTTGTACTTGTTTCCTTTTGCTTTGATAAATGCCTTCTCGTTATCCAATGACTTGGTCTTTGCTAGCAAGTCGTGTTGCCTTGGAAGGAAGTGCAAAGCTTCGTTGATGATTTCTTTTGTGATCTTTACTGTTACCTTTGAACCATCCTTGTCGGTGAGCATTGCTTGCCCATCATACTGTATCAAGCTCATGAGCTCGTGGGCCCTCATGTAGTCTGTTCCCCATGGCTGCAATCTGAAAAATTGTTCCAAATGAACAGCCCGCATGGCTTCTCTGACCTCCGGTCTTCGGTGGAGATTCCATATTTCCCGTGGTGTGATAGTCGTCTTTACCATATCACCATCAGCATCCCTAAACTTTGCGATGAAAATGTGAGCAGGGATATGAGCTAGTGTTTCATCCGAGATGTGAGATTTTTCGTTTGTAGAGAGCTCATCCACTTCATATGGTGCTGCTGTCCACTGCCTTGCTTTCTTTTGGCGAGGCATTCTGTGTCATTAGAATCACAAGCTGTCAGGATTTTCCTTTCGCAACCAGTAACATTTAGACTTTTAGTAAAAAGCAGTTCAAAAGTTAAAACTGATCATAACTTGAACAAATCCCATCCATTCTTGTCCATATTTCACCAGTGGGACTAGGAAGACTAGAGCTATGACTGATTGAAATCTGAGCCAAATCTGGGCCTGAGGTACACCGATCGCGATCGTAGTACATAGGCCAAAATGAGATTTGATCACATGAGTGGTTTGCTGATAGCTAGAGGGTCATTTTGGTCCACTTTGTCTTTTATTTGAACCACTTTTGAGTTTATAAGTCCCAATTTTGGGTTACAAGGGAGTTTTGGACTAGACTTTGATTTTTCATGGGTTTTTGATGTCCAATTGGCTTGAAACTTGATGTGTGACTTGAACAAGATGTGTACAAGAGATCTGTTAGGTTTTGGTCAAAATCTGATGCTGAGGTACACCGATAGCAATCGTAGTACCTGGGATTTTTTGGATGAAAACTGGATGGCTTTGGTCCCCTATGCCTGCCTAGCCCACTGATGATTTATTTTCAAGTTTGGATTTAAAATGAACAAATTAGAGCAATTTTTCACTGTTTGATCTTATTTTACTAAGTCTAACCATATTGGGTTTTCCTAATGAATTCTGGTTGGAGCCTAGGGTTAGGTGATGTTAGTTTTTGAGCTTTTACTACTTCCATGATGTGTTGCTATCACCAACCCACTCTGCTGTCTGATTCTGACTTGACCACGCACTTTTTACCACGTCTTTGGAGATTTTCCAGACTTGTGCATTTTTCAGGCATTCTTTGGATACCAATGGGATAAGTGGGCATCTCTAAGTTGCCTTTTAGTCTTTGACATTAGTTCGGCCAAATTCTTCCCTTGTGTGATCACTCGAGACTGAAATGGTCATCTCCGTCCTTGTGGAAGATTCTGAGCTCCATTCACGGTTTTCTACTACTGTGGTGACTCCTAGTCGGACAGGTATGCCTTTCAAACCACTTGTCATAATTTTCAATCGAATTTTGGTAGTTGTAGGTCAATTTTCCCGATTCGGGTGTGTTTGACAAATTTGGCCCATTCTATGAGCAAAATTATCATTAAGGCTAAAATTCGACATCTTCAGATTAGCTTCATATCTTCCATGCTTGATAACCCTATCATGATACTTCGGCATTTGCTTCCAGAACTTGATTCCGACACTGTGGGCGATATTTTTTAATTTTCAAAGATGATTAACGAAAATCAAACAAAATAAATTGAAAATACTTATCAAATGGAAAAAATTAGCCAAAATTATTATACTCACCCCTAAGCATATATTTTCATTAGAATCATCCCAATGCTCCAGATTTTGTCATTACAACTCATTATTATGCTAGTTGGATGATAAAAACGCTAAAAAATGCTAGATTTTGATTGAATTTGTTCGAAATTGAACTCTAAAAATGAAAAAAAACAACAAACACACGCATTAGGTACATATATACACGTTGGACCCCTTAATGGTCCTGATTCCTGCTAGATTCAGTAGTTACTCCCCCCTTCCTAAACTGAGTCGTCTCGGACAAAGGTTGTGCACAAACTCTTCGGCATCCATGAATAGTGTGGGCCACCATATGCTAGCAATAAGAATTGCTTTGGCCATTTTGTCAGCTGAGAAATGTCCTGCAGCTTGTCTGCCATGTGCTTGCTCTAAGATACGAACGTATTCCTCTTCTGTCGCACACATTTTCAATTGATTGTCTTTTCCTCTCTTGTAAAGATTGTCCTCAATCAATACATAGTTTTCTGCCTCTTTTGTGATTGTTTTGATACTGATCTACTCATCCCTTCAGGCAGTATTTCGGTGGTGAGGTATTCTACAATGTAGTTACTCCATCTGGGTGCTGCAGATAATTTGAATAGAGTCACGTGTTCTATCGGGTTTTGAAAAGTGCAGATAACACATGATTTGATATGCATATGAACACTTTGTTGTATTTTCGGCCAATATACACCCATTCTCATCAATCTTTGATACGTCTGTGCATGCCCGTTGTGAATCCCCGTTGTTTGCACGTGAGCCTGGTTTAGATACAAGTCCTGTTCACTTGGTTCAACACAAAGCCTAAGGATTTGATCCGATCCCTGTTTGTATAGTCTTCCAGCCAGCATTACCAATGATCTAGATGCTGCAATGGTAGATGGTTGTCTTGTCAAATTCAATGACCCAATAGTCCACAAAGGAATTACATCCTCGCTCCATCTTGGAACCATTTCTATGTTGAAGAGATATGCATCTGGAAAATCATCATCAACTCCTATAGGGTTTTCTCCATGCACCATTCTAGATAAATGATCCGCTCTTTGGTGTGTAGTTCCTTTTTTTACTACAACCGTGAAGTCAAACTCAAGCAGTATGATGAACCATCATACAATCCGTCCCCTACTGCAAGGTATGTTTACCAAGTACAACAGTGCTTGGTGATCAACGAAGAATACAAATTTATTGGACAGTAGGTAATGTCTAAACTTTTTCACGGCATAGATCATACCCAAACCCTCCCTTTTAGTTGTTGTGTAATTCTTCTCTGCACTATTTAGTTTTCTACTGGAGTAACTTATCGAAAAATCCATGTTGTTTTCTCCAGGTTGTGCAAGTATGCATCCTATAGCATATGCTGATGCATCTACGTGGACGTGGAATATCTTTTCCCAATCCGGAGCCTTCAAAATTGGAGCGGATATCAATCTTTGCTTCAAAGTTTGAAAAGCTTTCTCGCACTCAACTGTCCACTCAAATATAGTTATCAACGCATAAAGTGGTTTTGGAATTATAGTGTATGAGTAGATAAATCTACGATAATATCCACAATGGCCCATAAATGCCTGTACCTCCTTTACCTTTATTGGTCGTGGTAGATCAACAATTACGCTGATCTTCTCCATGTCTGTCGAAATACCATTTTTGGACACTATATGTCCCAATATTTTGCTTTGTCTTACCAAGAAGACACATTTCTCCGGATTCAGACAAATCCGATACAGTCTGCGTTTTTTAAACACTTTGGTCAAGTGCTCTATGTGCTCCAATCTTACAAGAGAGTGAACACACAAGTTGTCCATGTAAATTTCTAAGAACTGTCTTAGATATTCTTTAAAAGCATGACCCATCAGCCTCTGAAATGTGGCTGGTGCATTCGTTAAGCCAAAAGCCATTACCCTGAATGCAAAAATGCCCCATTCAGTTGCAAAAGCCGTCTTGTACTGATCTTCTGGCTTTATTGCGAGCTGGTTGTAGCCTGAGAAGCCATCTAAGAAAATGTAATATTCTTTTCCTGCCACTCTTTCTATTACATGATCAGTAATGGGTAGGGGATAGTTGTCTCGAATTATGGCAGCGTTTACTTTCTTGAGATTGACGCACACTCTCAACTTTCCATTTTTCTTCAGGACTACCACAATCGGTGAAACCCAGTCAGTGTGCTCAATTTTGTAAATAAACTCTGCCTCTCTTAGCTTATCTATCTCCTCCTCGATCTTCCTTGCAAACGTCTCATTGTAAGTATAAGGACGTTGTTTGCTTGGTTTAGCGTCATTCTTAAGGGGTATTGTGTGTTGACAAATACTTGGATCCACCCCCTTAAGATCTTTGTATGACCATGCAAACACATCTCTATATTGTTTTAGAGTAGGTATCAAAAGCTTTTCTCTTCTTCAGTAAGATCCGTGGCAATATATGCAGGTTTTGGATCTTCTCCTTGCTCCGCTAGATCTATTCGTTTGGCTTTTTTAGGACCGTCGTATGATGTACCAGGTTCCCTCAATCCTCTCATCGGTTGTTGCACTATGATTTTTCTATCTTGTATGTTATACTTCTTATAATGGGACGGCACATCCATCTTGTCAGAATTCGTGTCCTCATTTGTTTCTGTTTCCGTTGTCCATATGTCTTTGAGGGTCCATTTGAGCTTATTGTACTCCGTTTTCCTCTCTGTTTTGGTCATTCTAGACCCTGTTTCCCCCTCCTTATGTGTCTCAGTCGTTTGCTTTTCGCGCTTGTTCTTCTTGTTGTTTTTCCATGGTTTAGTTTTGATAAACCGGCCAGTGACCTTGTCTTTGACACAATCGTCGGCTTTTACAAGCTTTAGATATCCCGTTTTGTCATTGACAAGAGGCATGGATTTATGCTTATTTGCTCTTGATTTCCTTGTTCTCTTTGATCTATACCGCTTTTGTCGACTAGGTTTTAGGTTAGGAAACTCGTAAAACCTGTCCGGTCTCAACATATACTTCCTTTTCTTCTCTGATCCACTTGATCTTTCGTCATTAGCATCTATCATTTGGATTTCATCACCCAGTGATGGAAGGTCACTGCTTAGTGAATCTGTGAATTCCTCCTCTATTCGAGTCTTATCATCCAATACAGATATCTCATCAACTATTCTTTTACACTCAGTCTCACGTAGTGGTTCTTCTTGTCCCTCGCTCTCTGATCCTGACTCAAGGATGACGCTAGCCATTTGCAACATTACTAGGTCGTATCCTTCATCGTCACAAAATTTTGTAGGCGTGCATTCGTTAACACATACATCCAAGGTTGACAATATTTGAGTCCACCCAAATGGCTCAAATAAATGTTCAGGGAAAGGTTCTGGGAGATAAGCCTCGTCTTCTACGGACCTTTCCAACACACATTCCTCTTTGATTTAATCTCCACACATCCAGACATGTGCTTTCATTTGTAACCACGTAGGTATTTCTTTCCCGTTCACGGTGGTTGAATCAAATTCTTGCACTAGTGTTTTTGCAACGTCTCTATAACTGTGATCCTTCATGTTGATTTTTGTTATTAGCTCCTCATGCCTTAGGTAAATTTGGTCGTAATCACAATCTTGTATCATTTTGAGTTGACGCATAAAAGGTCGCCCCAAAATAATGTCAAAGTTGTTCGTTTTCCCGAAGTCTACCACGGCAATCTTGTATCATTTTGAGTTGACGCATAAAAGGTCGCCCCAAAATAATGTCAAAGTTGTTTGTTTTCTCGAAGTCTACCACGGAAAAGGTATGCTCATAGTTAATTCCACACGAAGCTACAACTATTTGGTCCAGGATTCCCAATGGTCTCTCTACATACCCATCTACGAGTTTCAGTTTCATTCTCGTCTTTCTGAGAGCTGGACGGCCCCATTTCTCCCAGATTTGCTTTGTAGCAATCGCAACTCCCGCTCCACTTTCTAGGATAGCTATCGTCTTTATATCCTGATATTCGACAAGTAAGGTTGTATTACCTTCCTCACCTTCACAGTAATCTCCGACCTTGTTTATGGGCACAGGTTGGGCCTTGGGTTGACCTTCTCATTTGTTTTCTTCTACCGTAGGGTTTGTCTGAATAGGAATCTTTATTCCTTTGTTCTCCAAATGTTTTCCCATGTCTTCCCATAAGTGTGGTCTGACTCTCAAGAGTTCTGACAGTGTGATTGTGCATGTTACAAGTGTCGAAAACATCTCTTGAAGAATTTTTGAGTATCATTTGTGGAATAGCTCTCTTCTGGGATGGAACCAATCTTATCTCCGATTGTGCCTCATGTTCACCTATAAATGAAGGCAGGGTTTTCAGGGATTGAGCTTTGTTTTCCATCGAAACCTCCGTTCCTGCATCTACATACAATGATTGTATATCTCCTGGATAAAATTCGTTGTCCATGTTAACCTCAGCAATTGGTGCAGACTATAACGTCGCGCTTCTGTTCTTTCTATTTCTGATGGTTTCCCATAAGTGTTGTGGCCATGGTTCTTCCACTTCTAGAATTGGCCTTATAGTCATTGACTTAGCATCATCAGTGGTGTTCGGCACCACTCGGTGATGCAATCACAATATAGTTTCAGGCCTGGGTCCGTTTACATGTTTTTGATTCATCGATCTTCAGTTTTTCTCACTCTTTGTGAATCAGCACTTCTTTTTCTGGGGTTCTAATCGCATTAGGTACCATCAATGCCTGGGCTGTTTCAATAAGGTGTTTACACATTTTCAAATGCTTTGTTTCCACTTCTGGTTGAGGATAAGTCAACCATCTCTGCTTTAAGGTTTGGTTTGCTACAGACGGATGCGTGGCTGCCCTGCAAAGTACTCATAATATCACAATAAAGATCATAAAAACAATAAATCAACATACCTGAATCATCGCATACGCACATGATCGATCTCAACACGAACATAGAGGGATAGAGAACATAATAGAGCGAGGGAGAACATGCAAGCGCACCTCCGAGAGCGGAGTGCTACGCTGGCACGGCGAGAGAGAAGAGAGGAGAAGGGAGAAGAAAGACACAAACACTTGGTGCAATTTTCCCCCGTGCAAGAGTGACCATTTCCCTCTTGCACGTATTTAATTTATAGATTCTTGAATGGTCAAAGTGAGTAAAAACTGGCCGACCGGTCATAAATGGCCAAAGCTCATCAAGAGCACTTGAATAATAAAATGTACATAAAATATGATATCCTTTTGCAATAGCTTAGCTCGGTCAAGCCTTTTCCACCTGTCACAGCTTCAATAAATAATAAGATATCAATTCCATAACATACCTCTCCATTGGAAAGCAACTGTCCTCAGTTGCGAAGATAAAAATCTGCAAACAATACTTGTCAAAAATAGTGATTAGTATGTTGTGTCAAAAACATCACATAATAAAAGAGAAATTCATGAAACTAAACAACATTAGCTTATGCCTGCCATCATCCACATACTACCTATTCTAGTGTCCCATACCACTAGAATAAGCAGTATATGTCATACCCTGATGAATCAAGATATCATTGGTCACACTCATCATTAATCTCATAATGTCAAGTCTCATCACATAAACATTGCCATAATATTCACCAGATACCAAATCACAATCCAATCCAATTCCACAATATAAGTCCAAATCCAAATCACTTTCATTATGTACCCGGGTAACAAAATCATACCAGTTATAGTGGTGGCCAGTCACTGCAGCATGATGTTGTGATCGGTGTTGCCTAAATCGGTGAATCTACACCAATAAGACGTGCTGCCTAAATCGACAAATCTGCATTTACCCTTGTGAATCTGTAATTTTTCAGTGTGCTGCCTAAATCGGCGGATCTGCACAGATAACTGGTGTTGCCTAAATCGACGAATCTACACCAAGATGAGCATTTACACACTGCCTAAATCGATGGATCTGTGTGCATGTGACCAATGGACTAGACAAGACATAAAAAGACAAAACATGTACTACTTGTGTGACACCACATTGGAGTGTAGTTGAGTAGCAGAGTACTTACAAATTTTTGTTCACTAACTCAAAACACCGCAACTCATATGAGTAGTTGCATAGCTTAATGCCAAATCCTTTCAATAGAAATTACATGCAGTGCAAGCACAAGCGAGAACTTTAGGGATTCTTAATTTCATATGCCATAAGAAAATGCAAAGAAGTAAAGGATTTATTTTTAAAAAAATTGTCCAATGGTATTATCCTTATTGTAAACTTCTTTACGTTGTGTTGTTAAATATATGCACCAACAATATAAACTTCCAAGCAAGTAGAGAAAGTGAGTATTATTGTAGGAATATGTTCAAAAGGGATGTCATTGCAGTATAGGCAGACGAGATTTGCTGCGTAAGTGACGTGATCTTAAGAAATATGATAGCCATAGATATATGTAGGAATGGATTCATTAAGGGGAAAAATACCGTGGAAAACAACGAGAAATTACGTACCTGGAGGTGGTTTGTAGAAGTGACTAGTATCCAAATCGGCAAATGCTAAACAATTTCTTGAAAACAAAGGTCAACAGCAAAATTCATCATGTGAGTAATGTTATGCAAGTTAGAACAAACCAAAATTCAAGTCGTACTGATGGATGTCAGATATGAGTGAGGTGGACTGTATATGTGAGTAAGTGTTTAAACCATTGATTTTTGTTGCAAGAAAATTAGTAAAATTTCACCAGTGTTATTGAAAGTAGTTAAAATAGCAAAACATCGGCTAGATTCCATGCTTTCCTTCACGTAAATCGGCAAAGTTTTATAAGTTTTAGTGTGAATACTTGAAAACCTTTGAGTTGTGACCTGAAAGCAAAAATAGCTTTAGGTGTGCCCTTATTGTCTTTAGTTAGAAAAATTGTTTTTGGCAAGCCCTAACTTGATCAACAAACATTGCTATGAGTACTCTGATCCAAAGTTTGATTGCCACCATTGCTCTCTCAAAGAGAATTTCTCGGGAAACATTTCGTAGGAACTACTTTCAATGGTCATCTTTGAATGGATACAACTAGCACTGAAATACCAAGAGACATATCAGCGCTTATCTTCACCTTAAATATAGACATACAAATCGCAAAGCCATAAGGGAAAATTTTAATAATAATAATAATAGGCACAGACCGGCAAGGTTGAAAACTACAACCCTTCCCACCTGGGGAAAGTGTGTCTCTACTTACAATCATGCTGCTTGAAAATTCAATAATTCTCCTTAGGGGGGGAGGAAAAGGAACCATTATGCTTGAAACTTAAGAGAAATAGTGTAAAAAGAAGAAAAAATGCAAGTAATTCTTCTAAACTTTCCTCTTTCTGTGTATGGTTAAGAAAATGATTTGTCTCGAGCACTGCTTCTCATCACAAGCATGGGAAAATATTGTAGCTCTCCCCACCTCTGACGCGCAAGGTTCTCAACAAGCAATTTCTCTAGGAAAAGAACCCTACCCAATGAAGGGTTCATCTTTTGGAAGCCCTTCAAATATTAACTCAAATTTTATAAATGGATAATGGTGATATATTCTTGTGGACGACTACAATGCGTCTGAAAAAAACAATCCCTAAAACTAGTGTAGATTAGAAGTACATGGGAGCTACAAGCTGGCAGATCTCAACAATAGTGATAGAATGCTCCTCCGATGTTACAATGCTCCTCCGACGTTACAGGCAAAAGGAAAAAATGTGATCATGCTATTGCACAACAATTTGTGAAGCCGTAGAAGGCTTACTCTGCGTCAGTCCCCGTCCTTCATTTGAGAGCCGTAGTGATGGTTCATGCTTTCTCTATAGGCATGGCTTGAGATAAGGACACACAGATGTAGTAGATATAGCAGTAGCGGCTTCATTGCCATGCCATGTCAGGTAGCGCAAGAAGGTCCCTGGATGTTTGATGAGTTCATGTGGGTCATTGTGGCCTTGCAACGGAGGAGGTAGGATTGGAACATTAGAAGCAGGGAGTCAAGGTTACGCCAGTGTGCTTCAAGATCCAGCACAACTCCTTGCTCCCCAAATTCCAGCTTGCTGAGAGATGCACCAACGCTCACCATCACCTTGGACCACACCCTTGGGACAGGGCCTGCTTCTTTTGGGGTGTCAACGCTGTAACAAAGGCGTGGATGACTGCCATGGTGCTAATGAAGGGCAGGATGAAGGAGGAGCCTCGAGGGCATAGCCAAACCACACGCGGAGAGAACGATCAGGATATGGGGGAACATAAGGGTAAGGAAGAATACCAGGGAGGGTTGTTCACCACAGCACGAGAGAGATGGTTGGTAGAGGAGGCAGCCGCCCTCTGCACGGTGTGGGCTCATTCTAAATGGAAGGTGTGTGTGTGTGTATGTATAGCAAATAAGGAAGAGAAGAGACAGAGAAGGCATCACTAAATTTTTCATGCGCGCGGCTGCTTACATGGATATTGGTGAGCTTGCATCAGAGATGTAATGTTCGACCAATGTTTCAATGAGTGTTACCATGCCTAATGTGCCATGGACAAAGTCGCCATGTAGTGGTAGATGCATTGCAGCTATAGTAGGTGGTTGGGGAGGGTGTGCGGTACCAGTACGCCAAAACAGGTGGGAGGTTGGTGGTTGTAACTTGTAAATGATGCGAATAATGCATGATGAAAAATAGTGGCAGCAAATTGAGAGCCGTGCAGGATACGATCCATTCGAAGGGAATATGACTGGTAGTACAGCGCTATCTTTTGCATTGGAAGTCAAAGATGGCAGTCCAGATTGGTCCTCAGCTAAGATCACAGGGCATGGGGGACTGGGATGGATAGTGGGCGACTGTGTTGTGTGCCACAAACAACTGGTGGTCTGTGGAGTGGCGACTGTAATTGAGGGGGAGAGAGAGAGAGAGAGAGAAGAAAGAGATAGGGTGAGGGTTGGTTGGTTGGTGGGTGGTGCAGTTTGCGAAAGGGCCATGTACAACTCTTTGGCATGCAACCAGTAAATGATGCGGCTTTGGTAGGCGCCGTCATCAACGGGTGACTGAGAGAGAGAGAGAGAGAGAGAGAGAGAGAGAGAGAGAGAGAGAGAGAGAGAGAGAGAGAGAGAGAGAGAGAGAGAGAGAGAGAGAGAGAGAGAGAGAGAGAGAGAGTGGTCTATGGTCTGCATGCTTTATAGGTGAACAAGCGAGAGGTGGATGGCTGGGAAGCTGAAGAGGTGTGGCTGGAAAACTGCAAGAGAAAGAGAGAGAGAGAGAGAGAGAGAGAGAGAGAGTCAATAGTTGATAAGAGATAGAGAGAGAGCGGCTACGATAAGATGATATCCGTCATGAGTTTGCATGGATGCATCTAAGAGAGGATTTGCATGGTTCTCAAGTGGGAGGGGATGAGTGTTTACTAGTCAAGGAGTGATTCCTCACAATCTCTCTCTACACATAGCGGTCAGCCGACCAATTAACAAGGTCATGCATACCGCAAAAGAAGGGGAGCAAAACTAGAGTGCAGCAACATGTCGGCTGCATGTGCGGTAAGGAGAGAGTTCTGGGCGGTGGTTTGTCCAATTAGCACCCACGACACAAATTGTGTCGGCATTCGACGGCAGTTGCTGCCGCTTTGGCCTATGCCTGCTAGTGGGTGCCGCATGTGCCGAGGTGAGGTCTGTCTGTCACGTGTGGAGTCAAGGTTGGCGATCTGGGGAAAGAGTCCAAATGAGGAGGGATTATGCATTCTAGGAAGGGCAAGGTCACCATGGATGCCATAGATGTGCTGCTTCCTGCTCGTGTGCTGGTCGCAATGAATAATAATGTAGAATTAGGTTGTTTTAATAGTCTCTTGTGTTGGTGTTGGTTCTCACCACAATCGACAACCGATGTCGGTAGCTCCGTTAGGAAGAGAGCATGAGTGCATTGCACACAAATATCTGTGCGTAGCCTTCTGGGTCATATATCTTCAAGGCTAAAGGATCAATTGATCCTCATTAAGGTAATTGTGAGAGGTTCTTTTTCCTCATTATATATATATATATATATATATATATATATATATATATATATATATATATATATATATATATATATATATATATATATATTTACAGCTCCTCTACTACATTAGGCAAGTATGGTCTCTCTAAGAAGTTCACATTCATCTACCACTTCTTGATGTCTTCTTCCGCTTCCTACCGGCAATAGAGATCAACGAGGTTTATTAGAAAATAAAAAAAATAAAAATTAAATCTCATTTCATCCTTCTATTACCACCCATGCTCTGTACTCTATAAGCAAGCGTATTATACATGATTAACAATTACTGTAAAGAATCATCTTACAAATTAAGCTTGCTAATAAAAAATAAAAATAAAAAACATTTGAACTTGGATGGATTCATATGACTTGTAATTTAATAGATTCGCATTCCAAGCATCTTTTCGAACAAAATATATACATGCATCCCTATATATTGAAAGAAAGAGTTTAAATTCCTTAGCTGTATTCATTATAGCTCTTGTTCTCCCGGTATCCATGCTTCCTTAGTCTTAGTTTCAATTTTAGGATCATTTCCAAGCTCTGATACCACTGCTACAGACGGGATGCGTGGCTGCCCTGCAAAGTACTCATAATAGCACAATATAGACCATTAAAACGATAAATCAACATACCTGAATCGTCGCATACGCACATGATCGATCTCAACATGAACATAGAGAGATAGAGAACATAATAGAGCGAGGGAGAATGTGGAAGCGCACCTCCGAGAGTGGAGTGCTACGTTGGCACGAGGAGAGAGAAGAGAGGAGAAGGGAGAAGAAAGACACAAACACTGGGTGCAATCTTCCCCCGTGAAAGAGTGACCATTTCCCTCTTGCACGTGTTTAATTTATAGATTCTTGAATGGTCAAAGTGAGTACAAACTGGCCGGCCGGTCATAAATGGCCAAAGCTCATAAAGAGCACTTCAATAATAAAATGTACATAAAATATGATATCCTTTCGCAATAGCTTAGCTCGGTCAAGCCTTTTCCACCTGTCACAGCTGCAATAAATAATAAGATATCAATTCCATAACATGGTTTGTTTTTAGTCTTGCTTCATACGCTTGTAATAGAGCATCTAAAGGCTCTAGCACTTTCTCGACCAAGACTGGTTCCCTTGAGGATGCTTTCCTCGGCTTGTTGTTGTCCTCATCAGTTTTACTATCTCTCTTTGTTTCAATTGCTCTTTCGTTTCATGCACTACAACAAAAAGGGGGGTTATCAACGTATATAGCGACGCTTAATGTCGCTATACGCGTCGATATATGCGTCCCTGTGAAACTGTCGCAAAGAGCGTCGATATACACGTGGAAAGGCTTTTTTAGCGATGCGTATATCGACGCTTGTATAGACAGGTATAGCGACGCGTATATCGACGACCATAACAGTAAAAAAAATTTCTTGGATAGAGGGCAGGTAGCCTGGCCTGTGCCCAATGAAAAGATGGACACAGGCACCACAGCCAGGCTTCCTACCCTCTGCCCAAGAAAGCGAGCAGCACCAAAATCAACCGTGCTCCCACAAAAATTTCGGCAGAGTTCCCTTCGTTTTTACATAAACTATTCAAAAAAAAAAATCATGTATACGCCTCCTGCATACTATCCATGTAAGATCTCACATGAGATTTAAGGCCAATGACCATAACGAACCATAACCATAACTTAAAACCATAACCATAACTTAAAATCATAACCGACCAATATAACCACTTTGATCATAACCAGAAACAAAATTAACAATAACCATAAGCATAACCAGAAAGTTAAACATAACCATAAACAAAACCCAAACCATAACTATGTCTATACAAGAATATGAGAAATAACCATGTCTATACAATAACCATAACCATAAGAAAAACAATAGCTGTCTGAACAATAATCATAACCATATATATATGTCTATACAAAAGGAGACACAGAAGCGTGTCTGTGTCTCACAAAGCATATATATGAAATCCGGGCCACTAATGACTAGGCGTCACAACCTGCACATAGGACAACTCACAAAATTAGTATTCACATATACTTACTTAATTAAATCAACTCACACATATTAACGTCTCACCTCAAGCGATCAGCGAGACTGTAAGGCCGCCCAGTCTACAGGCTCTCTTGAAGCATCAAGATCATTCAATACTTCATAGATACCTTTGCGATATCCATGTGATTCCTCCTGATGTGTCAGGGCTCGATGCATCGCAAGATTCCGCGTTTATACAAAAATCAGAGTAATAAGAATACATGATTCATCGCGTTTTAAAAAACGCCATAGTTAAGATTGGATTAGAAACTCACAAACTCATAGCGAAAGGTGTCGAAGCCTCCGCTGCCAAGATGAGATGCCCCCCTGGTCATCTGTCGTATCTGCACAACCTCACGTTGCTATCTGAACCGCGTGGCCGCTGTCCACTCATCCTCCCTGATCTGAAGCCACGTCTTGTGTGGGATGCCCGAAGGCTTCGGCGAGCTGATCCTGAAAGCCTTCCGAACTACATCTCGTCGATGTTTCACGGTGTCTCGTGCAACACCCTTGATCCAGATCCTTGGAACAACATCAGAACCCGGAGCAGGCTGGTACTCTCTCAGGATGGTCTCCACTATGTAATTGACTTTGTCCTTTTTCTGATGATCCCAAGATGTCACAAAGCTGGTCGAAAAATGTAGCTCCGTGAGATGGCGAATCCGCTGTCTCATCTCACTCCCGACTCTATCCATGTCAATAGAACCATCTGGCCGTACAGTATAGAGCTTGGAGGCACTAGGATTGTGTGTCCCTCAAGGTGTCCGAGGTGTGCCAAGAGGTGTGTCGAGAGGTGTGTCTAAGTAGGATGGGGGTCGTGAGTGAGGAGGGGTCGAAGCATCTGTGGACCCTCCTCCACAGCAACCACCACCTCCACTTGACGATTTCCGAGATCGACGAGTGCGCCTGTGCTGCGGAGATGAGGACGTACCCGCCTCTGCCCCACCCCTAGGTGTCAAAGCGGCCGTGATGGGAGAAGCAGGCGTCGTACCCATAGGCGTCCCCCCCCCATAGCGTCGGACCCTCGGGTGTGAAGCCCGGAGGCGTAGTACCCGTGCCTTTGGCTACCCAGTACTGAGAAGCCTCTGCCATCTGAGCAGGCATCATCCATGTAACGAAGCCCATGAATGCATCTTCACTCATAGAAGCGGGATCTGGAAACTGGTCTGCCATACTAAAGTCCTGCACAAAGAAAGTAAAATAAAGCGTCAGAACACAGTTGTTTAAATTAACTTTAAGCTTAATTTTAAATCAACGTCTTCACACAAACACTTACAGGCCTAGGCCTCGACGAGTGAGGCATCATCGATAAGATCTTGCACCGTTTCATCGTCTATCTCTAATTGCAAACATAACTCTGCCCCAACTCGTTCTGGCAGATTGCATTCATCCATTGCATCTTCATCTACAAGTGTCAATTTTGGCTCGTCTGCATCATCCCTGGCATAGAAGCCATTTTCCTCTGCCATACCTTCGTCCATCTCATCTAATGTCACAGTAGTATGGACGTCGTTTGACTGACTTTCCTCCAGGAGATCTTGCCCTTCAAATACTTGTTTATTTCTTGGAGCAACCTGAACCACAAAGACCACTTGCTTGCAATGTTCGGGGAGAAAAAATGTGTCGCTCGCATCTGTCCAAACCTTTGTAGAATCTATTTGCACAATTTTGTTTCCATCTCTGCGTACCATTGCATTGCGACCAGAAGTAATCACCTTGAACCACTTCACATACAACCAAAATATCTCAAATTGCCTGAAGCTTACTTTCAGGATATCTGACACCAGACCACAATAATCTAGGTTGCTAGTGCTCTCATTCATGTCTCTGTCACTCACCTTGCTCTTTTGCATGAAACTAACCATTACCCCACTATCAAACGTGTTTCTTCTGCTGTCAATTTTTTGTGTTCTGAAATGCTTTCCATGCGACCACAGTGCCATGTATGTATGATACTTCCAGTCACATCCAATAGCTAGCTCTTCCTCTTCTAGAGATATGGGTTCTCGGATCTGTCGAGCTGCTCTCATTGTCTTGTCCAACCATGCCATTGTAGGGAGTTCAGCCTTAGAGGAGCGAGATAGTCTGGCAAGGGTAAACCTCTAGTCGTTCGGCTTCGCCTGAAATCCTGTCGCTCCCTATTGCGTCTCTCTTTCTCTTCTTCGTACCTTTCAAGCCATTTTTGCATCGGCGCTGAATTTAGTATACAGAACTTGGTACCATATACATGTGGTAATGATGTGTGTGAACACACTAGGACCGCCGGGGCATTTTTTCCCTCTTTAGGAGGTTTTTTCCCCCAAGCATCATATATACGCCCATCACTCTAGGGCTATCTATCTTTCCATTGCACACTAAGTAACACACTCTCTATTGTGTGCCTTGAGCTTACTTCGTCTTCTCCAAGCTGTGTGTGTTTCTCTGCAACCCTAATTCCAACAATTGGTATCAGAGCAGGTCACGTCCTCCCGAGCTTAGTCGCCAGCTGCTCCAGCACACGCCTGCTCACTTTCTCCGATTTCAGTGAGCTTTGGCGAGCGTTCGCAGGTTGACAAATATTTTGGGCGAGCTCGAAGAGCTCGATCTGCTCAGAATTTTGATTTGGGCTCATTTCGGCCTCCATTTTCACTACAGGCAGTAGTTTTGCACAGGCTATTTCGTCATTTTGTGTAGAATTTCTATCAGTGCCATTTTCTGCATAACAGGTGCCCTTATAGTCTTCTACGGTTTGTGCTATATAGCACAGGTTGTTCCCGCTCCGTTTCTCCTATTTTCGGGCAGTTTTCACATCAGGTACAGCATTTACCATGGCTGACAACAACAACACAGATGTGTTCAAGATGTTTGCTGCTCAGGATAGGTTGGATGGGGATAACTACCCTATGTGGGCTTATATGATGCAACATGTTCTTGTGTCAAAGGGTGTCTGGAACATTGTGTAGGGCATTGATGTACGTCCTGGTTCTGAGGATGTAGGCGATGTTGAGGATGTTGCAGGTCTTCCTGCAAGGATTGCATCTGTTAGAGTTGTTTTGCCTACGGTAGAACAAGCTCATTGGGATGTTAAGGATGCGCAGGATCATGCATTGATTGCGTTTTCTGTGAAGCGCACCATTGTTCCTCACATCCGTTTAGCAAAATCTGCAAAACAGGCTTGGGATATTTTAGCAAGTCTTTATGCAAGCCGCAATGAGGCTAAAATTTCTTTGCTGCGTAAAGAGCTGGAGTCGAAGATTATGCATGAGGAAGATGATATGGATATCATCTTCCTCAAGGATAGTGTCAAGGATATCAATGAGCAGCTTATTTCTGCAGGTGAAGTCATTTCAGACAGTTCCCTTGTGCAGACTGTTCTTGATGCCTTACCAGACTTTTGCTAGTACTTGGAGACTGATGACCCAAGGAAATCCTGAAGTTGTCAAGTTTGATGCATTATGCACATTGCTGTTGCAAGAGTCACTTTCTAGAAAAAACAGGACTAGGCAGCGTGCAGTTGAACAGGCTTTTATTGCTTCTCAAAGAAAGGGTGGTAACATCAATGCAACCACTTCTTATGGTTCTGCTACGAGTGGCAAAAATTATGTTCCTAATGCTTCTGCTGGCAGTACTTCGTCTGGCAATTCTGGTGATAAGGGCAAAAAGAAGATGCATTGCCATTATTGTAAAGCCAATGATCACTTGATCAAGTCGTGTCCTAAGTTGAAGGCCAAAGAGGCTAAGAAGAAAGAGGGTGGTTCCACTGCAAATGCTAGTTCCACTACAAATGCAGCCATTGTTGAGTCTTCTGTGAAAGGAGACTGTGTTGCTGATGTTGATGCAGAATGGGCTTTTAGCGCAGAGTGCACTTACAATCCTGCTGTCCATGATGCATGCTTGTCAGTCATTGCTGCAGATTCACATGTGTGGTATTTCGACAGTGGTGCTACAAAGCACGTTACCTCACATCGTGAATTGTTTACCTCTCTTGAGTCTGTCCCTCATGGGAATTCACTCACTTGTGCCAACAACGCCTCTTATCCAGTTCAGGGAGTTGGAAAGATTGTGCTCACTGCTGCTAATAGCAGTTCCTTCACACTTGTTGATACACTTTATGTACCTGGGATCAAGAAGAATCTCTTGTCTGTATCCGCACTTGCTAGACTTGGACTTGTAGTCAAATTTGTGGATGACAGATGTACAGTTCATGATCTCAGTTTTGGTGATGAAATTGTTGCATCTTGGCTTTTTTGTCGTGGGCTGTATAAGCTCACTTTGTATGACAAGTGTGGACAAAACTTTGCAAATGCTGTTGCAGATTCAAGGGCTATTTCAGATGCAAAACTTTGGCATGCACGTTTTGGTCATCTAAATTTTTCCAGTTTGCTGCGTTTGCAAAAATCTGATATGGTTGCTTCTTTGCCACCTCTTGAAGCACCTGTCAAACATGTTTGTGAAGGCTGTATTTTGGGTAAGATGCAGCGTTCGACATTTCCAAAGGATGGTTCAGTTCGGGCCACATGCAGGTTGCAGCTTGTGCATAGTGATGTTTGTGGGCCCATGCAAACTCCGTCCTTGGGCAATTACCTGTACTTCGTGACTTTCATTGATGATTACTCCAGGCATGCATGGGTATTTCCGCTTAAAGCGAAGTCCGAAGTTTTTATGTGCTTCAAACAATTTCTGGCTATGGTTGAAAATGTCTCGAAATGTACCATGGGCACCCTCCGTTCCGATCGAGGGGGGGAGTACATGTCTCATGAATTTAATGCATTTTTGGCTAGTCGTGGGATAAAACACCAATGTACAGTGCCTTATACACCTCAGCAAAATGGTGTTGCTGAGAGGAAAAACAGGTCACTGACGGAAATGGCACGATGTATGGTCAAAAGTCAAGCTTTGCCGCATTCTTTTTGGCTTGATGCCAGTATGTGTGCCACTTATGTACTTAACAGGTGTCCTACGAAATATTTGCAGTCTATTACTCCATATGGAGCATGGAATGATAGAAAACCTTCTATTGAGCACATGCGTGTTTTTGGTTGTTTGGCATATGCTTTGGTGCCACAAGTACAGCGCAAAAAATTGGATGATAAGGCTGTCAAATGTATTTTTGTTGGTTATAGTGCTGAAAGAAAAGGTTACAGGTTGTATCATCCGCAAACAAAACGTATTCTGGTTTCTCGGGATGTAGTGTTTGTGGAAGATTCTGTTCAGCCCTTGCTGTCATGTACTAGAGACAATAATGTAAGCTCACAAGACATTTATGACACTTTGTTGCCTCTT
Source organism: Adiantum capillus-veneris (assembly GCF_014529385.1). Lineage (NCBI taxonomy): Eukaryota > Viridiplantae > Streptophyta > Polypodiopsida > Polypodiales > Pteridaceae > Adiantum > Adiantum capillus-veneris. Next base: position 103,952,373 of record NC_140960.1, on the reverse strand, counting down.
TTTAGTGGTGGAAATACGAATGTAAGTTCCAATGAGGAAAATGTACAGCCTATGGGGGTTTCTGAAAATGTTTTAGATCAGCCTATTACTGATGCAGATGTACATGATGTACTTGATGAGGAAAGGGCTGAAAATGAGCAGGCTAGAGGTATGCCAAAATGGCTGGTGCACACTTTGCGTGACAGTAAATTGGATGCACCTTTGTCTAGTCGTACTCGTTCAGGCTCTCGCCATGCATCTTATGCATCAGATTTTTATGCTTTGGCTGTGTCTAGTTTACATGATGTTGAGGAGCCTCTGTCTTTTGATGAAGCACATAATTCAGAAAATTGGATGGCTGCCATGCAATCAAAATATCATTGCACTTATAGAAAATGACACATGGACTTTATGTGATTTGCCTCCTGGCAAAAAGGCCATTGGTACGAAGTGGGTTTACAAGTTGAAACGCAAGCCGGATGGTGAGATTGATCGCCATAAGGATCGACTTGTTGCAAAGGGTTATGCACAGCAAAAAGGCATAGATTATGAAGAGACTTTTTCTCCCACTTGTCATATGACTACTGTGCATTTTCTATGTGCATTGGCAACTCATTTTGGTTGGGATGTACATCAATCAGACATTGTTACTGCTTTCTTGAATGGTGACATATTTGAGGAAGTTTATGTAACGCAGCCTCGCGGTTTTGTCATAAAAGGACAAGAGGATAAAGTGTGCAAATGTAACAAGTCTTTGTATGGGTTGAAGCAATCTCCTCGTGCTTGGTATGAGAAAGCTGACAATCATTTGGTCAAACAAGGCTTTCGTAACAGTCCAACAGAAAGCACATTGTATGTAAAGCGTGAGGGTGATGTATTTCTCATCGTGGTTCTTTATGTTGATGATTTGCTGATCACTGGACCAAATGAGAGACATATTACTGAATTTAAGGCTGATTTGAATGCTACTTTCAAGATGAAAGATTTGGGGCTGTTGCATCATTATTTGGGCATACAGTTTAAGCAGTGTGATGGTGGTATTGCCTTGTGTCAGAAAAGTTACATAGAGACATTGCTATGTAAGTTTGGACTTGAGGATTGCAAACCTATTGCCACTCCCATGGAAACAGGTTTGAAGTTGAGTCTACATGATGCTGGCGATCCTGCTGATGTCACTCTTTACCAAACTGCTGTTGGCTGCCTCATTTATGTATGCAACACGAGGCCGGATATTCAGTTTGCAGTCTCACAAGTCAGCAGATTTATGCATAGCCCAGGGTCTAAGCATTGGCAGGCTGTCAAGAGAATTTTCCGCTACCTTAGTGGCACTTTACATCTTGGCTTGTTTTATCCCAAGGGGGGATCATTGCCGCCAGACTTACATGCTTTTTCGGACTCAGATTGGGCTGGTTGTTTTGACACGCGAGTGTCCACAAGTGGTTTTTGTTTCATGCTTAGGAGTTCATGTATATTATGGTTGAGCAAGAAGCAAACTACTGTGGCCACTTCGAGTTGTGAGGCTGAGTACAGGGCAGTCTTCACAGCTACGGTTGAGTGTGTATGGCTCAGACGCCTTATGGCTGATTTGGGTGTTGGACAGGACACTGCCAACACTATCTACACTGACAGTTAGAGCAATTGGCAGTTGCAAGGAACCCAGTTTTTCATGCTCGCACAAAGCACATTGAGGTGCATTACCACTATGTCAGGGAGAGGCTCTCAACAGGAGAGATCAACTTGGCTTATGTGCCAACACAGGACAACCTTGCAGATCTTTTCACAAAGGCATTGTCTCGTGAGAAGCTTGAAGCTTTCCGCAAAGCTTTGGGCTTACTCCCCTTTGTGGACTGATCATGTCCTCAGGGCATGGCACTTCCCTTTACTCATGTGCCAGCTCTCGTTCACCGCATCACTCCAGGGGGGGATTTGTTACCATATACATGTGGTAGTGATGTGTGTGAACACACTAGGACCGCCGGGGCATTTTTTCCCTCTTTAGGAGGTTTTTTCCCCCGAGCATCATATATACACCCATCACTCTAGGGCTATCTATCTTTCTATTGCACACTAAGTAACACACTCTCTATTGTGTGCCTTGAGCTTCCTTCGTCTTCTCCAAGCTGTGTGTGTTTCTCTGCAACCCTAATTCCAAGAGAACTTCATGATATTTTCTCGCATGGCGTCGTTCATTTTCTTCGGCACCCCTTGCCCTTGCGGCTCCTCTCCCACCAGTCTTGCATCCTCCTCATCACTCCACAGTCGAGGAATTTCTGGGTCAGAAACGGATAGAAATTCGGTCGTCAATACAAGAGACTCTTGCACCAGCCATCCTTCTGCCATGCTCCCCTCTGGACGTGCTTTTTGGCGAACAAAACCCTTAAGTGTTTTCATGAACCGCTCTAGAAAGAACATCCAACGGCTGTGGACTGTACCTGCCACTACAACCTCATCTACTACATGGACGAGTGCATTTGGATAGTTAGACAGCTCGTGGGTAGATACTTCTCAATCATGCAAACTGCCTCAATGGAGTTAGCCCTTGTGACTGCAATAGATTCCTCCTGTATCTCCTTGGAAGAGATCCACCGCAGTAGCTCTAAAATCTTGTATATGCAGGTTCACACTTCCTCCGTTAAACACCCCTTGATCGCAATTGGAAGAATGAATTGCAAGAACTTATGCCAGTCCTGCAATTTCAGTCCTGACAGTTGATCATCATGGGTGAATGCTGTCTTGAGACATCGCATATATCCTGTTGGCGTCTTGAACTCTGAAATCACCCTTTTAACTTGTCGCTCTTCATTTTTTAGCAATATCCATGGCGCTCTTGGAAGTTTTATTTGGCCAGCTGCATTGGTGAAAGGCCACAGCTCTGGCATCTTTCCAACTGACTGCAAATCATCTTGTGAAGCTCAATTGTCTTTCATTCCCATGATTGTCTTCCAGAGGAGCTCTCCCACATTCTTGAATATATGCATTGGATCCAGCAAATGGTTAATTAGTAGATCACCCTAGTACGGCAACGTATGGAGAATGGACAAACGTTTCATTCCTGGAACAGGTTGCCCCTCATGTTGCTCCCATCGGCGACGCCACTCTTGTACATGCATAGGACGACATTCGATGCGACCAAGCTGACCTTCGCGCAAGTGATGGCCATCTGGAAGATAACGGTGGTGGCCTTGATAAATTGTCTTTCGAAGAGAGGCAGAATAGCGCACATCCAAGGACTGCCCGCAAATTGGACATGCATTGTATCCCGAAGTTGTTAGCCCTGCATATATTAAAGCATGAATCAGGCCAAGGCAAAGTGCTTGCGAATAGCGAGAATTTTGTAAATCAAGAACCATTACCAGAAGCTTCTCCGTATCCTGGCCAATCATGCATAGTCCACATAAGAAGTCCATGGATCCTTGCATGCTGTTGTCCTAGTGGTTCAACTGCATCTGCTATGTCGATCCCATGCCATAACTCCTGGAGCTCGTCAACTAGTGGAGCTAGATAAACATCCATGTTTTTTGCTTTGAACTTACCAGGTACAATCAAGCTTAATATCAAATGACCCTTCTTGATGGCAAGCCACGGCGGGAGGTTGTAATTGATAAGGCACACATGCCAAGTGCTCCACGACGAGCTTCTCAAGCCAAATGGATTGACTCCATCCATTGCCATGCCCAAACGCAAATTGCGTGGTTCACTCTTAAAATGTGGCCAGGTATCTTCAATGTGCCTCCAGGCTTTTGAATCATCAGCCACCGCATCAACTTTGCAATGGAACCACAATGAAACATACTTTTTATCCTAGGAATAATAGGGAAATGCCGCAACACTTTAGCTGGCACTGTCTCGCCAACTACATCTTGTTTGTAGCGCATTGCTCCGCACTTAGGACATGACAGACAATCTGCGAATTCATTGCGAAAAAGAGTGCAATCATTTGAACATGCAATCATTTGTTCTCCTCGCTTGTCTAGAAGAAGGCATCCAACATCTCCTCCATGCCGTCGTCTTCTGTCTGTAAGTCGTTTTCTGCTTCTATGCTTGGCTCTATATTAGTCGGACCTTCACGCATAATCCTTTCTCTCTCTCTCTCTCTCTCTCTCTCTCTCTCTCTCTCTCAGATGTAGGCGCTGTCGCGAAAATCAATGCCCGTTTCGTAAGAGTCGTATCGTAGATTCTGTACGGTTTCTTTAGCAAACTCTCCGTACTTGTGCACATGCTCATTACATATCCTACGCTTGCGCAGGATTTGATACTTGCAGAGCGTGCACGAGCATGCAATCTTTTCCTCCATGTTAGTTGATGAGTTGCCATCTACAATGATTATGAATGTTGTTTAAGTATATATACTCCTCACAATGTAAACTATCTCGCATTCTCTAGTCTTGCCCAATCTCTGTACACCTCGGTCCAGAGGTGTACGGAGATCAGAACCACCGGGTCAAAATCTCGTCTTTATTGGTCAAATCCTAAATGAGTAGACACATACATGCACTCCCAGGTGTACATGGCAATGCATGTAGCGGGCAAAACCCCTTTGCCTCTTTTAGTTTCATAGTTTCTTCAACATTCTAAGGCTACCTACGGCTTGTGTAGTTGACGTTAATTCAAACCCATTGACCTACGGCTTTCCATACACGCTCTCCGTTTGCGTTTTTTCGTAGAAAAATGCAACCGGATTTGACCTACGGCTTGTGTATTTGGCGTTTCTTCTATCCGTTTGACCTACGGCTTGCCATACGCATTCTTGACATTGCCTAAAGACTACCTAATCATCTACGGATGGTTTCAGAAGTCATAGAAGCCATTTCCGAAGTCCGTTTGCATTTTTCTATAGAAAAACGCAACCGGATTTGACCTACGGCTTGTGTATTTTGCGTTTCTTCTATCCGTTTGACCTACGGCTTGCCATACCCGCTATTGACATTGCCTAAAGACTACCTAATCGTCTACGGATGGTTTCAGTAGGCATAGAAGCCATTTTCGAAGTCCGTTTGTGTTTTTCCGTAGAAAAACGCAGCCGGATTTGACCTACGGCTTGTGTATTTGGCGTTTCTTCTATCCGTTTGACCTACGGCTTGCCATACGCGCTCTTAAAATTTCCTAAAGACTACCTAATCGTCTACGGATGGTTTTAGAAGGCATAGAAGCCATTTCCGAAGTCCGTCTGCGTTTTTCCGTAGAAAAACGCAACCGGATTTGACCTACGGCTTGTGTATTTGGCGTTTCTTCTATCCGTTTGACCTACGGGTTGCCATACACGCTCTTGACATTGCCTAAGTACTACCTAATTGTCTACGGATGGTTTGAGAAGGCATAGAAGCCAATTCTGAAGTCCGTTTATGTTTTTCCGTAGAAAAACGCAACTTGATTTGACCTATGGCTTGTGTATTTGGCGTTTCTTTTATCCGTTTGACCTACGGGTTGCCATACGCGCTCTTGACATTGCGTAAAAACTACCTAATCGTCTACGAATGGTTTCAGTAGGCATAGAGGCCATTTCCGAAGTCCGTTTGCGTTTTTCCGTAGAAAAACGCAACCGGCCTTGACCTACAGCTTGTGTATTTGGCGTTTCTTCTATCCGTTTGACCTACGGGTTGCCATACGCGCTCTTGACATTGCCTAAAGACTACCTAATCGTTTATGGATGGTTTCAGAAGGCATAGAAGCCATTGCCGAAGTCCGTTTGCGTTTTTCCGTAGAAAAACGCAACCGGATTTGACCTACGGCTTGTGTATTTGACATTTCTTCTATCCGTTTGACCTACGGGAAGCCATACGCGCTCTTGAAATTGCTTTAAGACTACCTAATCGTCTAAGGATGGTTTCAAAAGGCATAGAAGCCATTTTTGAAGTCGATTTACGTTTTTCCGTAAAAAAACGCAACCGGATTTGACGTACGGCTTGCGTATTTGGCGTTTCTTCTATCCGTTTGACCTACGGGTTTCCTTACGCACTCTTGACATTGCCTAAAGACTACCTAATAGTATAAGGATGGTTTGAGAAGGCATAGAAGCCTTTTCCAAAGTCCGTTTACGTTTTTCCGTAGAAAAACGCAACCGGATTTGACCTACGGCTTGTGTATTTGGAGTTTCTTCTATCCGTTTGACCTACGGCTTGCCATACGCGCTCTTGACACTGCCTAAAGACTACCTTATCGTCTACAGATGGTTTCAGTAGGCATAGAAGAGAATTCCGAAGCTCGTTTGCGTTTTTCCGTAGAAAAATGCAACCGGATTTGACGTACGGCTTGTGTATTTGGTGTTTCTTCTATCCGTTTGACCTACGGGTTGCCATACGTGCTCTTGATATTGCCTAAAGACTACTCAATCGTCTACGGATGGTGTCAGAAGGCATACAAGCCATTTGTGAAGTCAGTTTGCGTTTTTCCGTAGAAAAACGCAACCGGATTTGACCTACAGCTTGTGTATTTGATGTTTCTTCTATCCATTTGACCTACGGCTTGCCATACGCGCTCTTGACATTACCTAAAGACTACCTATTCTTCTACGGATGATTCCAGAAGGCATAGAAGCCATTTTCGAAGTCAGTTTGCGTTTTTCTGTAGAAAAACGGAACCGGATTTGACCTACGGCTTGTGTGTTTGGCGTTTCTTCTATCCGTTTGACCTACGGGTTGCCATACGCACTCTTGACATTACCTAAAGACTACTTTATCGTCTACGGATGATTTCAGAAGGCATAGAAGCCATTTACGAAGTCCGTTTGCGTTTTTCCGAAGAAAAACACAACCGGATTTGACCTACGGCTTGTGTATTTGGCGTTTCTTCTATCCGTTTGACCTACAGCATGCCGTAGGCGGTCTTAACATTGCCTAAAGACTACCTAATCGTCTACGGATGGTTTCAATCGCATAGAAGAAGTTTCCGAAGTCCATTTGTGTTTTTTCGTAGAAAAACGCAACCGGATTTGACCTACGACTTGTGTATTTGGAGTTTCTTCTATCCCTTTGACCTACGGGTTGCCATACGTGTTCTTGACATTTCCTAAAGACTACCTAATTGTTTATGGATGGTTTCAGAAGGCATAGAAGCCATTTTCGAATTCCGTTTGTGTTTTTCCGTAGAAAAACGTAACTGGATTTAACCTATAGCTTTTGTATTTGGCGTTTCTTCTATCCGTTTGACCTACGGGTTGCCATACGCGCTCTTGACATTGCCTAAAGACTACCTAATCGTCTACGGATGGTTTCAGAAGGCACAGAAGCAATTTCTGAAGTCCGTTTACGTTTTTCCGTAGAAAAACGCAACTGGATTTGACCTACGGCTTGTGTATTTGGCGTTTGTTCTATCCGTTTGACCTACGGGTTGCCATACGTGCTCTCCACATTGCCTAAAGACTACCTAATCGTCTACGGATGGTTTCAGAAGGCATAGAAGCCATTTTCGAAGTCGGTTTGCGTTTTTTGGTAGAAAAACACAACCGGATTTGACCTACGGCTTGTGTATTTGGCGTTTCTTCTATCCGTTTGACCTACGGGTTTCCATACGTGCTCTTGACATTGTCTAAAGACTACCTTATCGTATACGGATGGTTTGAGAAGGCATAGAAACCAGTTCTGAAGTCCGTTTGCGTTTTTTCGTAGAAAAACGCAACCGGATTTGACCTACGGCTTGTGTATTTGGCGTTTCTTCTATCCGTTTGACCTACAGCTTGTCACACGTGCTCTTGACACTGCCTAAAGACTACCTAATCGTCTACGGATGGTTTCAGTAAGAATAGATATCATTTCCGACGTCCGTTTGCATTTTTCCGTAGAAAAACGCAACCGGATTTGACCTACGGCTTGTGTATTTGACGTCTCTTCTATCCGTTTGACCTACGGGTTGCCATACACGCTCTTGATATTGCCTAAAGACTACTTAATCGTCTACGGATGGTTTCAGAAGCCATAGAAGCCATTTCCGAAGCCAGTTTGCATTTTTTCGTATAAGAACGCAACCGCATTTGACCTACAGCTTGTGTATTTGGTGTTTCTTCTATCGGTTGGACCTACGGGTTGTCATACGCCCTCTTGACATTGCCTAAAGACTACCTAATCGTCTACGGATGGTTTCAAAAGGCATAGAAGCCATTTCTGAAGTCCGTTTGCGTTTTTCCGTAGAAAAACGTCGACCTACGGCTTGTGTATTTGGCGTTTCTTCTATCTGTTTGACCTACGGGTTGTCATACACGCTCTTGACATTGCCTAAATACTACCTAATTGTCTACGGATGGTTTCACAAGGCATAGAATCCATTTCCGAAGGCCGTTTGCGTTTTTTCGTAGAAAAACGCAACCGGATTTGACCTACGGCTTGTGTATTTCGTGTTTCTTCTATCCGTTTGACCTACGGGTTGCCATACGTGCTCTTGACACTTCTTTAAGACTACCTAATCGTCTATGGATGGTTTCAAAAGGCATAGAAGCCATTTCCGAAGTCGGTTTGCGTTTGTGCGTAGAAAAACGCAACCGGATTTGACCTCCGGCTTGTGTATTTGGCGTTTCTTCTATCCTTTTCGACCTAGGGGTTTTCATACGCGCTGTTGACATTGCCTAAAGACTACCTAATCATCTTCGGATGGTTTGAGAAGGCATAGAAGCCAATTCTGAAGTCCGTTTGCGTTTTTCTGTAGAAAAACGCAACCAGATTTGACCTACGGTTTGTGTATTTTGTGTTTCTTTTATCCGTTTGACCTACGGCTTGCCATACGCACTTTTTACACTGCCTAACGACTACCTACGCGTCTATGGATTGCTTGACTAGGCATAGAAGCCATTTCCGACGTCCGTTTGCGTTTGTCCGTAGAAGAACGCAACTTGATTTGACCTACGGCTTGTGTATTTGGCGTTTCTTCTTTCCGCTTGACCTACGGGTTGCCATACGCGCTCTTGACATTGCGTAAAGACTACCTTATCGTCTAGGGATGGTTTCATAAGGCATAGAAGCCATTTCCGAAGGCCGTTTGCGTTTTTCCGTTGAAAAACGCAACCGGATTTGACCTACGGCTTGTGTATTTGGCGTTTCTTCTATCCGTTTGACCTACGGGTTGCCATACGCGCTCTTGACATTGCCTAAAGACTACCTAATCGTCTACGGATGGTTTCAAAAGGCATAGAAGCCATTTCCGAAGTCTGTTTGCGTTTTTCTGTAGAAAAACGCAACCGGATTTGACCTACGGCTTGTGTATTTGACGTTTCTTCTATGTGTTTGACCTTCGGGTTTCCATACACGCTCTTGACATTGCCTAAATACTAGTTAATCGTCTACAGATAGTTTCAGAAGGCATAGAATCCATTTCCGAAGGCTGTTTGCGTTTTTTCGTAGAAAAAGGCAACCGGATTTGACCTACGGCTTGTGTATTTGGCGTTTCTTCTATCCGTTTGACCTACGGGTTGCCATACGTGCTCTTGACATTGCTTTATGACTACCTAATCGTCTACGGATGGTTTCAAAAGGCATAGAAGCCATGTCCGAAGTCGGTTTGCGTTTGTCTGTAGAAAAAAGCAACCGGGTTTGACCTACGGCTTGTGTATTTGGCGTTTCTTCTATCCGTTTTGACCTACGGGTTTTCATACGCGCTCTTGACATTGCCTAAATACTACCTAATCATCTACGGATGGTTTGAGAAGGCATAGAAGCCAGTTGCGAACTCCGTTTGCGTTTTTCTATAGAAAAACGCAACCGGATTTGACCTACGGCTTGTGTATTTGGCGTTTCTTCTATCCGTTTTGACCTACGGGTTTTCATACGCGCTCTTGACATTGCCTAAATACTACCTAATCATCTACGGATGGTTTGAGAAGGCATAGAAGCCAGTTGCGAACTCCGTTTGCGTTTTTCTATAGAAAAACGCAACCGGATTTGACCTACGGCTTGTGTATTTAGCGTTTCTTCTATCCGTTTGACCTACAGCTTGCCGTATGCGCTCTAGAAATTTCCTAAAGACTACCTAATCGTCTACGGATGCTTTCTGCGGGCATAGAAGCCATTTCCGAAGTCGGTTTGCGTTTTTTCGTAGAAAAACGCAACCGGATTTGACCTACGGCTTGTGTATTTCGCGTTTCTTCTATCTGTTTGACCTACGGGTTGCCATACGCGCTCTTGACATTGCCTCAAGACTACCTAATCGTCTACGGATGGTTCCAGCAGGCATAGAAGACATTTCCGAAGTCCTTTCGCGTTTTTCCGTAGAAAAACGCAACCGGATTTGACCTACGGCTTGTGTATTTGGCGTTTCGTCTATCCATTTGACCTACGGCTTGCCATACGCGCTCTTGACACTGCCTAAAGACTACCTAATCCTCTACGGATGGTTTCAAAACGCATAGAAGCCATTTCTGAAGGCCGTTTTTGTTTTTCCGTAGAAAAACGGAACCGGATTTGACCTACGGCTTGTGTATTTGGCGTTTCTTCTATCCGTTTGACCTAGGGCTTGCCATACGGGCTCTTGAAATTGCCTAAAGACTACCTAATCGTCTACAGATGGTTTTAGAAGGTATAGAAGCCATTTTCGAAGTCCGTCTGCGTTTTTTCGTAGAAAAACGCAACCGGATTTGACCTACGGCTTGTGTATTTGGCGTTTCTTCTATCCGTTTGACCTACGGGTTTCCATACACGCTCTTGACATTGCCTAAGTACTACCTAAATGTCTACGGATGGTTTGCGAAGGCATAGAAGCCATTTCTGAAGTCCGTTTACGTTTTTCCGTAGAAAAACGCAACTTGATTTGACCTACGGCTTGTGTATTTGGTGTTTCTTTTATCCGTTTGACCTACGGGTTGCCATACGCGCTCTTGACATTGGCTAAAGACTACCCAATCATCTATGGATGGTTTCAAGAGGCATAGAAGCCATTTCTGAAGTCCGTTTGTGTTTTTCCGTAGAAAAACGCAACCGCACTTGACCTATGGCTTGTGTATTTGGCGTTTCTTCTATCCGTTTGACCTACGGGTTGCCATACGCGCTCTTGACATTGCCTAAAGACTACCTAATCGTCTATGGATGGTTTCAGAAGGCATAGAAGCCATTGCCTAAGTCCGTTTGCGTTTTTCCGTAGAAAAATGCAAGCGGATTTGACCTACGGCTTGTGTATTTGGCGTTTCTTCTATCCGTTTGACCTACGGGAAGCCATACGCGCTCTTGAAATTGCTTTAAGACTACCTAATCATCTAAGGATGGTTTCAAAAGGCATAGAAGCCATTTTTGAAGTCGATTTACGTTTTTCCGTAGAAAAACGCAACCGGATTTGACATACGGCTTGCGTATTTGGCGTTTCTTCTATCCGTTTGACCTACAGGTTTCCTTACGCGCTCTTGACATTGCCTAAAGACTACCTAATACTCTAAGGATGGTTTGAGAAGGCATAGAAGCCATTTCGGAAGTTCGTTTACGTTTTTCCGTAGAAAAACGCAACCGGATTTGCCCTACGGCTTGTGTATTTGGAGTTTCTTCTATCCGTTTGACCTACGACTTGCCATACGCGCTCTTGACAGTTCCTAAAGACTACCTTATCGTCTACAGATGGTTTCAGTAGGCATAGAAGAGAATTCCGAAGTTCGTTTGCGTTTTTCCGTAGAAAAACGCAACCGGATTTGACCTACGGCTTGTGTATTTGGTGTTTCTTCTATCCCTTTGACCTACGGGTTGCCATACGCGCTCTTGATATTGCCTAAAGACTACCTAATCGTCTACGGATGGTTTCAGAAGGCATACAAGCCATTTGTGAAGTCAGTTTGCATTTTTCCGTAGAAAAACGCAACCGGATTTGACCTACAGCTTGTGTATTTGATGTTTCTTCTATCCATTTGACCTACGGCTTGCCATACCGCTCTTGACATTACCTAAAGACTACCTATTTGTCTACGGATGATTTCAGAAGGCATAGAAGCCATTTTCGAAGTCAGTTTGCGTTTTTTCGTAGAAAAACGCAACCGGATTTGACCTACGGCTTGTGTGTTTGACGTTTCTTCTATCCGTTTGACCTACGGGTTGCCATACGCACTCTTGGCATTACCTAAAGACTACTTTATCGTCTACAGATGATTTCAGAAGGCATAGAAGCCATTTACGAAGTCCGTTTGCGTTTTTCCGAAGAAAAACACAACCGGATTTGACCTACGGCTTGTGTATTTGGCGTTTCTTCTATCCGTTTGACCTACGGCATGCAGTAGGCGGTCTTAACATTGCCTAAAGACTACCTAATCGTCTACGGATGGTTTCAATCGCATAGAAGAAGTTTGCGAAGTCCATTTGTGTTTTTCCGTAGAAAAACGCAGCCGGATTTGACCTACAACTTGTGTATTTGGTGTTTCTTCTATCCCTTTGACCTACGGGTTGCCATACGTGTTCTTGACATTTCCTAAAGACTACCTAATTGTCTACGGATGGTTTCAGAAGACATAGAAGCCATTTTTGAATTCCGTTTGCGTTTTTCCGTAGAAAAACGTAACTGGATTTGACCTATAGCTTTTGTATTTGGCGTTTCTTCTATCCGTTTGACCTACGGGTTGCCATACGCGTTCTTGACATTGCCTAAAGACTACCTAATCGTCTACGGATGGTTTCAGAAGGCATAGAAGCCATTTCTGAAGTCCATTTACGTTTTTCTGTAGAAAAACGCAATTGAATGTAACATACGTCTTGTGTATTTGGAGTTTGTTCTATCCGTTTCACCTACGGGTTGCCATACGCGCTCTCCACATTGCCTAAAGACTACCTAATCGTCTACGAATGGTTTCAGAAGGCATAGAAGCCATTTTCGAAGTCGGTTTGCGTTTTTTGGTAGAAAAACACAACCGGATTTGACCTACGGCTTGTGTATTTGGCGTTTCTTCTATCCGTTTGACCTACGGGTTTCCATACGCGCTCTTGACATTGTCTAAAGACTACCTTATCGTCTACGGATGGTTTGAGAAGGCATAGAAACCAGTTCTGAAGTCCGTTTGCGTTTTTCCGTAGAAAACCGCAACCGGATTTGACCTACGGCTTGTGTATTTGGCGTTTCTTCTATCCGTTTGACCTACGGCTTGTCACACGTGCTCTTGACACTGCCTAAAGACTACCTAATCGTCTACGGATGGTTTCAGTAGGCATAGAAGTCATCTCCGACGTCCGTTTGCATTTTTCCGTAGAAAAACGCAACCGGATTTGACCTACGGCTTGTGTATTTGGCGTTTCTTCTATCCGTTTGACCTACGGGTTGCCATACACGCTCTTGATATTGCCTAAAGACTACCTAATCGTCTACGGATGGTTTCAAAAGCCACAGAAGCCTTTTCCGAAGTCAGTTTGCGTTTTTTCGTATAAAAACGCAACCGCATTTGACCTACAGCTTGTGTATTTGGCGTTTCTTCTATCGGTTGGACCTACGGGTTGCCATACGCGCTCTTGACATTGCCTAAAGACTACCTAATCGTCTACGGATGGTTTCAAAAGGCATAGAAGCCATTTCCGAAGTCCGTTTGCGTTTTTCCGTAGAAAAACGTCGACCTACGGCTTGTGTATTTCGCGTTTCTTCTATCCGTTTGACCTACGGGTTGCCATACACGCTCTTGACATTGCCTAAATACTACCTAATCGTCTACGGATGGTTTCAGAAGGCAAAGAAGCCATTTCTGAAGTCCGTTTACGTTTTTCCGTAGAAAAACGCAACTGAATGTAACCTACGGCTTGTGTATTTGGCGTTTGTTCTATCCGTTTGACCTACGGGTTGCCATACGCGCTCTCCACATTGCCTAAAGACTACCTAATCGTCTACGGATGGTTTCAAGAGACATAGAAGCCATTTCCGAAGTCCGTTTCCGTTTTTCCGTAGAAAAACGTCGACCTACTGCTTGTGTATTTGGCGTTTCTTCTATCTGTTTGACCTACGGGTTGTCATACACGCTCTTGACATTGCCTAAATACTACCTAATTGTCTACGGATGGTTTCACAAGGCATAGAATCCATTTCTGAAGGCCGTTTGCGTTTTTTCGTAGAAAAACGCAACCGGATTTGACCTACGGCTTGTGTATTTCGTGTTTCTTCTATCCGTTTGACCTACGGGTTGCCATACGTGCTCTTGACATTTCTTTAAGACTACCTAATCGTCTAGGGATGGTTTCAAAAGGCATAGATGCCATTTCCGAAGTCGGTTTGCGTTTTTGCGTAGAAAAACGCAACCGGATTTGACCTCCGGCTTGTGTATTTGGCGTTTCTTCTATCCGTTTTGACCTACGGGTTTTTATACGCGCTGTTGACATTGCCTAAAGACTACCTAATCATCTACGGATAGTTTGAGAAGGCATAGAAGCCAATTCTGAAGTCTGTTTGCGTTTTTCTGCAGAAAAACGCAACCCGATTTGACCTACGGTTTGTGTATTTTGCGTTTCTTCTATCCGTTTGACCTACGGCATGCCATACGCAGTCTTTACACTGTCTAAAGACTTCCTACGCGTCTACGGATTTCTTGACTAGGCATCGAAGCCATTTCCGACGTCCGTTTGCGTTTGTCCATGGAAAAACGCAACCGGATTTGACCTACAGCTTGTGTATTTGGCGTTTCTTCTTTCCGCTTGACCTACGGGTTGCCATACGCACTCTTGACATTGCCTAAAGACTACCTTATCGTCTAGGGATGGTTTCAGAAGGCATAGAAGCCATTTCCGAAGGCCGTTTGCGTTTTTCCGTAGAAAAACGCAATCGGATTTGACCTACGGCTTGTGTATTTGGCGTTTCTTCTATCCGTTTGACCTACGGGTTGCCATACACGCTCTTGACATTGCCTAAAGACTACCTAATTGTCTACGGATGGTTTGAGAAGGCATAGAAGCCAATTCTGAAGTCCGTTTATGTTTTTCCGTAGAAAAACGTTGACCTACAGCTTGTGTATTTGACGTTTCTTCTATCCGTTTGACCTGCGGGTTCCCATACACGCTCTTGACATTGCCTAAATACTACCTAATCGTCTACGGATGGTTTTAGAAGGCATAGAAGCCATTTCCGAAGGCCGTTTGCGTTTTTTCGTAGAAAAACGCAACCAGATTTGACCTACGGCTTGTGTATTTCGTGTTTCTTCTATCCGTTTGACCTACGGGTTGCCATACGTGCTCTTGACATTTCTTTAAGACTACCTAATCGTCTAGGGATTGTTTCAAAAGGCATAGATGCCATTTCCGAAGTCGGTTTGCGTTTGTGCGTAGAAAAACGCAACCGGATTTGACCTCCGGCTTGTGTATTTGGCGTTTCTTCTATCCGTTTTGACCTACGGGTTTTTATACGCGCTGTTGACATTGCCTAAAGACTACCTAATCATCTACGGATAGTTTGAGAAGGCATAGAAGCCAATTCTGAAGTCTGTTTGCGTTTTTCTGCAGTAAAACGCAACCGGATTTGACCTACGGTTTGTGTATTTTGCGTTTCTTCTATCCGTTTGACCTACGGCTTGCCATACGCACTCTTTACACTGCCTAAAGACTACCTACGCGTCTACGGATTGCTTGACTAGGCATCAAAGCCATTTCCGACGTCCGTTTGCGTTTGTCCATAGAAAAACGCAACCGGATTTGACCTACGGCTTGTGTATTTTGCGTTTCTTCTTTCCGCTTGACCTACGGGTTGCCATACGCACTCTTGACATTGCCTAAAGACTACCTTATCGTCTAGGGATGGTTTCAGAAGGCATAGAAGCCATTTCCGAAGGCCGTTTGCGTTTTTCCGTAGAAAAACGCAATCGGATTTGACCTACGGCTTGTGTATTTGGCGTTTCTTCTATCCGTTTGACCTACGGGTTGCCATACGCGCTCTTGACATTGCCTAAAGACTACCTAATCGTCTACGGATGGTTTCAAAAGGCATAGAAGCCATTTCCGAAGTCTGTTTGCGTTTTTCCGTAGAAAATCGCAACTGGATTTGACCTACGGCTTGTGTATTTGACGTTTCTTCTATGTGTTTGACCTTCGGGCTGCCATACACGCTCTTGACATTGCCTAAAGACTAGTTAATTGTCTACGGATGGTTTCAGAAGGCATAGAAGCCCTTTCCGAAGGCTGTTTGCGTTTTTTCGTAGAAAAACGCAACTGGATTTGACCTACTGCTTGTGTATTTGGCGTTTCTTCTATGCGTTTGACCTACGGGTTGCCATACGTGCTCTTGACATTGCTTTATGACTACCTAATCATCTACGGATGGTTTCAAAAGGCATAGAAGCCATTTCCGAAGTCGGTTTGTGTTTGTCTGTAGAAAAAAGCAACCGGATTTGATCTACGGCTTGTGTATTTGGCGTTTTTTCTATCCGTTTTGACCTACGGGTTTTCATACACGCTCTTGACATTGCCTAAACACTACCTAATCATCTACGGATGGTTTGAGAAGGCATAGAAGCCAGTTCCAAAGTCCGTTTGCGTTTTTCTGTAGAAAAACGCAACCGGATTTGACCTACTGCTTGTGTATTTAGCGTTTCTTCTATCCGTTTGACCTACGGCTTGCCGTATGTGCTCTAGACATTTCCTAAAGACTACCTAATCCTCTACGGATGCTTTCAGCAGGCATAGAAGCCACTTTCGAAGTCGGTTTGCGTTGTTTCGTAGAAAAACGCAACCGGATTTGACCTACGGCTTGTGTGTTTGGCGTTTCTTCTATCTGTTTGACCTACGGGTTGCCATACACGCTCTTGAAATTGCCTAAAGACTACCTAATCGTCTACGGATGGTTTCAGCAGGCATAGAAGCCATTTCCGAAGTCCGTTTGCGTTTTTCCGTAGAAAAACGCAATCGGATTTGACCTACGGCTTGTGTATTTGGCGTTTCGTCTATCCATTTGACCTACGGCTTGCCATACGCGCTCTTGACACTGCCTAAAGACTACCTAATCGTCTACGGATGCTTTCAAAACGCATAGAAGCCATTTGCGAAGGCCGTTTTCGTTTTTCCGTAGAAAAACGCAACCGGATTTGACCGACGGCTTGTGTATTTGGCGTTTCTTCTATCCGTTTGACCTAGGGCTTGCCATACGGGCTCTTGAAATTGCCTAAAGACTACCTAATCGTCTACGGATGGTTTTAGAAGGTATAGAAGCTATTTCCAAAGTCCGTCTGCGTTTTTCCGTAGAAAAACGCAACCGGATTTGACCTACGGCTTGTGTATTTGGCGTTTCTTCTATATGTTTGACCTACGGGTTGTCATACACGCTCTTGACATTGCCTAAGTACTACCTAAATGTCTACGGATGGTTTGAGAAGGCATAGAAGCCATTTCTGAAGTCCGTTTACGTTTTGCCGTAGAAAAACGCAACTTCATTTGAGCTACGGTTTGTGTATTTGGCGTTTCTTTTATCCGTTTGACCTACGGGTTGCCATACGCGCTCTTGACATTGCCTAAAGACTATCCAATCATCTACGGATGGTTTCAATAGGCATAGAGGCCATTTCTGAAGTCCGTTTGTGTTTTTCCGTAAAAAAACGCAACCGGACTTGACCTACGGATTGTGTATTTGGCATTTCTTCTATCCGTTTGACCTACGGGTTGCCATACGCGCTCTTGACATTGCCTAAAGACTACCTAATCGTCTACGGATGGTTTCAGAAGGCATAGAAGCCATTTCTGAAGTCCGTTTACGTTTTTCCATAGAAAAACGCAACTGAATGTAACATACGGCTTGTGTATTTGGAGTTTGTTCTATCCGTTTCACCTACAGGTTGCCATACGCGCTCTCCACATTGCCTAAAGACTACCTAATTGTCTACGGATGGTTTCAGAAGGCATAGAAGCCATTTTCGAAGTCGGTTTGCGTTTTTTGGTAGAAAAACACAACCGGATTTGACCTACGGCTTGTGTATTTGGCGTTTCTTCTATCCGTTTGACCTACGGGTTTCCATAAGCGCTCTTGACATTGCCTAAAGACTACCTAATCGTCTACGGATGGTTTCAGTAGCCATAGAAGTCATTTCCAACGTCCGTTTGCATTTTTCCGTAGAAAAACGCAACCGGATTTGACCTACGGCTTGTGTATTTGGCGTTTCTTCTATCCGTTTGACCTACGGGTTGCCATACACGCTCTTGATATTGCCTACAGACTACCTAATCGTCTACGGATGGTTTCAGAAGCCATAGAAGCCTTTTCCGAAGTCAGTTTGCGTTTTTTCGTATAAAAACGCAACCGCATTTGACCTACAGCTTGTGTATTTGGCGTTTCTTCTATCGGTTGGACCTACGGGTTGCCATACGCGCTCTTGACATTGCCTAAAGACTACCTAATCGTCTACGGATGGTTTCGAAAGGCATAGAAGCCATTTCCGAAGTCCGTTTGCGTTTTTCCGTAGAAAAACGCAACCGGATTTGACCTACGGCTTGTGTATTTGGCGTTTCGTCTATCCATTTGACCTACGGCTTGCCATACGCTCTCTTGACACTGCCTAAAGACTACCTAATTTTCTACAGATGGTTTCAGAAAGCATAGAAGCCATTTCCGAAGGCGGTTTGCGTTTTTTTTGTAGAAAAACGCCACCGGATTTGACATACGGCTTGTGTATTTCGTGTTTCTTCTATCCGTTTGACCTACCGGTTGCCATACGTGCTCTTGACATTTCTTTAAGACTACCTAATCGTCTACGGATGGTTTCAAAAGGCATAGAAGCCATTTCCGAAGTTGGTTTGCGTTTGTTCGTAGAAAAACGCAACCGGATTTGACCTCCGACTTGTGTATTTGGCGTTTCTTCTATCCGTTTTGACATACGGGTTTTCATACGCGCTCTTGACATTTCCTAAAGACTACCTAATCATCTACGGATGGTTTAAGAAGGCATAGAAGCCAATTCTGAAGTCGATTTGCGTTTTTCTGTAGAAAAACGCAACCAGATTTGACCTACGGCTTGTGTATTTTGCGTTTCTTCTATCCGTTTGAACTACGGCTTGCCATACGCGCTCTTGACACTGCCTAAAGACTACCTACGCATCTAGGGATTGTTTGACTAGGCATAGAAGCCATTTTCTTCGTCCGTTTGCGTTTGTCCGTAGAAAAACGCAACCAGATTTGACCTTCGGCTTGTGTATTTGACGTTTCTTCTATGCGTTTGACCTACGGGTTTCCATACACGCTCTTGACATTGCCTAAAGACTAGCTAATCGTTTACGGATGGTTTCAGAAGGCATAGAAGCCATTTGCGAAGGCTATTTGCGTTTGTCGTAGAAAAACGCAACCGGATTTGACCTACGGCTTGTGTATTTGGCGTTTCTTCTTTCCGTTTGACCTACGGGTTGCCATACGTGCTGTTGATGGTTTCAAAAGGCATAGAAGCCATTTCCGAAGTCGGTTTGCGTTTGTCTGTAGAGAAAAGCAACCGGATTTGACCTACGGCCTTCTTTCCGTTTGACCTACGGATGGTTTCAATCGCATAGAAGAAGTTTCCGAAGTCCATTTGTGTTTTTCCGTAGAAAAACGCAACCGGATTTGACCTACGACTTGTGTATTTGGTGTTTCTTCTATCCCTTTGACCTACGGGTTGCCATACGTGTTCTTGACATTTCCTAAAGACTACCTAATTGTCTACGGAGGGTTTCAGAAGGCATAGAAGCCATTTTTGAATTCCGTTTGCGTTTTTCCGTAGAAAAACGTAACTGGATTTGACCTATAGCTTTTGTATTTGGCGTTTCTTCTATCCGTTTGACCTACGGGTTGCCATACGCGCTCTTGACATTGCCTAAAGACTACCTAATCGTCTACGGATGGTTTCAGAAGGCATAGAAGCCATTTCTGAAGTCCGTTTACGTTTTTCCATAGAAAAACGCAACTGAATGTAACATACGGCTTGTGTATTTGGAGTTTGTTCTATCCGTTTCACCTACAGGTTGCCATACGCGCTCTCCACATTGCCTAAAGACTACCTAATTGTCTACGGATGGTTTCAGAAGGCATAGAAGCCATTTTCGAAGTCGGTTTGCGTTTTTTGGTAGAAAAACACAACCGGATTTGACCTACGGCTTGTGTATTTGGCGTTTCTTCTATCGGTTTGACCTACGGGTTTCCATAAGCGCTCTTGACATTGTCTAAAGACTACCTTATCGTCTACGGATGGTTTGAGAAGGCATAGAAACCAGTTCTAAAGTCCGTTTGCGTTTTTCCGTACAAAACCGCAACCGGATTTGAGCTACGGCTTGTGTATTTGCCGTTTCTTCTATCCGTTTGACCTACGGCTTGTCACACGTGCTCTTGACACTGCCTAAAGACTACCTAATCGTCTACGGATGGTTTCAGTAGCCATAGAAGTCATTTCCAACGTCCGTTTGCATTTTTCCGTAGAAAAACGCAACCGGATTTGACCTACGGCTTGTGTATTTGGCGTTTCTTCTATCCGTTTGACCTACGGGTTGCCATACACGCTCTTGATATTGCCTACAGACTACCTAATCGTCTACGGATGGTTTCAGAAGCCATAGAAGCCTTTTCCGAAGTCAGTTTGCGTTTTTTCGTATAAAAACGCAACCGCATTTGACCTACAGCTTGTGTATTTGGCGTTTCTTCTATCGATTGGACCTACGGGTTGCCATACGCGCTCTTGACATTGCCTAAAGACTACCTAATCGTCTACGGATGGTTTCGAAAGGCATAGAAGCCATTTCCGAAGTCCGTTTGCGTTTTTCCGTAGAAAAACGTCGACCTACGGCTTGTGTATTTGGCGTTTCTTCTATCCGTTTGACCTACGGGTTGCCATATACGCTCTTGACATTGCCTAAATACTACCTAATCGTCTACGGATGGTTTCAGAAGGCAAAGAAGCCATTTCTGAAGTCCGTTTACGTTTTTCCGTACAAAAACGCAACTGAATGTAACCTACGGCTTGTGTATTTGGCGTTTGTTCTATCCGTTTGACCTACGGGTTGCCATACGCGCTCTCCACATTGCCTAAAGACTACCTAATCGTCTACGGATGGTTTCAAAAGGCATAGAAGCCATTTCCGAAGTCCGTTTCCGTTTTTCCGTAGAAAAACGTCGACCTACGGCTTGTGTATTTGGCGTTTCTTCTATCTGTTTGACCTACGGGTTGTCATACACGCTCTTGACATTGCCTAAATACTACCTAATTGTCTACGGATGGTTTCACAAGGCATAGAATCCATTTCCGAAGGCCGTTTGCGTTTTTTCGTAGAAAAACGCAACCGGATTTGACCTACGGTTTGTGTATTTCGTGTTTTTTCTATCCGTTTGACCTACGGGTTGCCATACGTGCTCTTGACATTTCTTTAAGACTACCTAATCGTCTAGGGATGGTTTCAAAAGGCATAGATGCCATTTCCGAAGTCGGTTTGCGTTTGTGCGTAGAAAAACGCAACCGGATTTGACCTCCGGCTTGTGTATTTGGCGTTTCTTCTATCCGTTTTGACCTACGGGTTTTTATACGCGCTGTTGACATTGCCTAAAGACTACCTAATCATCTACGGATAGTTTGAGAAGGCATAGAAGCCAATTCTGAAGTCTGTTTGCGTTTTTCTGCAGAAAAACGCAACCGGATTTGATCTACGGTTTGTGTATTTTGCGTTTCTTCTATCCGTTTGACCTACGGCTTGCCATACGCACTCTTTACACTGCCTAAAGACTACCTACGCGTCTACGGATTGCTTGACTAGGCATCGAAGCCATTTCCGACGTCCGTTTGCGTTTGTCCATAGAAAAACGCAACCGGATTTGACCTACGGCTTGTGTATTTGGCGTTTCTTCTTTCCGCTTGACCTACGGGTTTCCATACGCACTCTTGACATTGCCTAAAGACTACCTTATCGTCTAGGGATGGTTTCAGAAGGCATAGAAGCCATTTCCGAAGGCCGTTTGCGTTTTTCCGTAGAAAAACGCAATCGGATTTGACCTACGGCTTGTGTATTTGGCGTTTCTTCTATCCGTTTCACCTACGGGTTGCCATACGCGCTCTCCACATTGCCTAAAGACTACCTAATCGTCTACGGATGGTTTCAAAAGGCATAGAAGCCATTTCCGAAGTCCGTTTCCGTTTTTCCGTAGAAAAACGTCGACCTACGGCTTGTGTATTTGACGTTTCTTCTATCCGTTTGACCTGCGGGTTCCCATACACGCTCTTGACATTGCCTAAATACTACCTAATCGTCTACGGATGGTTTCAGAAGGCATAGAAGCCATTTTCGAAGGCCGTTTGCGTTTTTTCGTAGAAAAACACAACCAGATTTGACCTACGGCTTGTGTATTTCGTGTTTCTTCTATCCGTTTGACCTACGGGTTGCCATACGTGCTCTTGACATTTCTTTAAGACTACCTAATCGTCTAGGGATTATTTCAAAAGGCATAGATGCCATTTCCGAAGTCGGTTTGCGTTTGTGCGTAGAAAAACGCAACCGGATTTGACCTCCGGCTTGTGTATTTGGCGTTTTTTCTATCCGTTTTGACCTACGGGTTTTTAAACGCGCTGTTGACATTGCCTAAAGACTACCTAATCATCTACGGATAGTTTGAGAAGGCATAGAAGCCAATTCTGAAGTCTGTTTGCGTTTTTTTACAGAAAAACGCAACCGGATTTGACCTACGGTTTGTGTATTTTGCGTTTCTTCTATCCGTTTGACCTACGGCTTGCCATAAACACTCTTTACACTGCCTAAAGACTACCTACGCGTCTACGGATTGCTTGACGAGGCATCGAAGCCATTTCCGAAGGCCGTTTGCGTTTTTCCGTAGAAAAACGCAACCGGATTTGACCTACGGCTTGTGTATTTGGCGTTTCTTCTATCCGTTTGACCTACGGGTTGCCATACGCGCTCTTGACATTGCCTAAAGACTACCTAATCATCTACGGATGGTTTCAAAAGGCATAGAAGCCATTTCCGAAGTCTGTTTGCATTTTTCCATAGAAAAACGCAACCGGATTTGACCTACGGCTTGTGTATTTGACGTTTCTTCTATGCGTTTGACCTACGGGTTTCCATACACGCTCTTGACATTGCCTAAAGACTAGCTAATCGTTTACGGATGGTTTCAGAAGGCATAGAAGCCATTTGCGAAGGCTATTTGCGTTTGTCGTAGAAAAACGCAACCGGATTTGACCTACGGCTTGTGTATTTGGCGTTTCTTCTTTCCGTTTGACCTACGGGTTGCCATACGTGCTGTTGATGGTTTCAAAAGGCATAGAAGCCATTTCCGAAGTCGGTTTGCGTTTGTCTGTAGAGAAAAGCAACCGGATTTGACCTACGGCCTTCTTTCCGTTTGACCTACGGATGGTTTCAATCGCATAGAAGAAGTTTCCGAAGTCCATTTGTGTTTTTCCGTAGAAAAACGCAACCGGATTTGACCTACGGCTTGTGTATTTGGTGTTTCTTCTATCCCTTTGACCTACGGCTTGCCATACGTGTTCTTGACATTGCCTAAAGACTACCTAATTGTCTACGGATGGTTTCAGAAGGCATAGAAGCCATTTTTGAATTCCGTTTGCGTTTTTCCGTAGAAAAACGCAACCGGATTTGACCTATAGCTTTGTATTTGGCGTTTCTTCTATCCGTTTGACCTACGGGTTGCCATACGCGCTCTTGACATTGCCTAAAGACTACCTAATCGTCTACGGATGGTTTCAGAAGGCATAGAAGCCATTTCCGAAGTCCGTTTGCGTTTTTCCGTAGAAAAACGCAACTGAATTTGACCTACGGCTTGTGTATTTGGAGTTTCTTCTATCCGTTTGACCTACGGGTTGCCATACGCGCTCTCCACATTGCCTAAAGACTACCTAATTGTCTACGGATGGTTTCAGAAGGCATAGAAGCCATTTTCGAAGTCCGTTTGCGTTTTTTTGGTAGAAAAACGCAACCGGATTTGACCTACGGCTTGTGTATTTGGCGTTTCTTCTATCCGTTTGACCTACGGGTTTCCATAAGCGCTCTTGACATTGTCTAAAGACTACCTTAATCGTCTACGGATGGTTTGAGAAGCATAGAAACCATTTCTAAAGTCCGTTTGCGTTTTTCCGTAGAAAACGCAACCGGATTTGACCTACGGCTTGTGTATTTGGCGTTTCTTCTATCCGTTTGACCTACGGCTTGTCACACGTGCTCTTGACATTGCCTAAAGACTACCTAATCGTCTACGGATGGTTTCAGTAGCCATAGAAGCCATTTCCAAGTCCGTTTGCGTTTTTCCGTAGAAAAACGCAACCGGATTTGACCTACGGCTTGTGTATTTGGCGTTTCTTCTATCCGTTTGACCTACGGGTTGCCATACACGCTCTTGACATTGCCTAAAGACTACCTAATCGTCTACGGATGGTTTCAGAAGCCATAGAAGCCTTTTTCCGAAGTCAGTTTGCGTTTTTTCGTATAAAAACGCAACCGCATTTGACCTACAGCTTGTGTATTTGGCGTTTCTTCTATCGGTTGGACCTACGGGTTGCCATACGCGCTCTTGACATTGCCTAAAGACTACCTAATCGTCTACGGATGGTTTCAAAAGGCATAGAAGCCATTCTTGAAGTCCGTTTGCGTTTTTCCGTAGAAAAACGTCGACCTACGGCTTGTGTATTTGGCGTTTCTTCTATCCGTTTGACCTACGGGTTGCCATACACGCTTTTGACATTGCCTAAATACTACCTAATCATCTACGGATGGTTTCAGAAGGCAAAGAAGCCATTTCTGAAGTCCGTTTACGTTTTTCCGTAGAAAAACGCAACTGAATGTAACCTACGGCTTGTGTATTTGGCATTTGTTCTATCCGTTTGACCTACGGGTTGCCATACGCGCTCTCCACATTGCCTAAAGACTACCTAATCGTCTGCGGATGGTTTCAACAGGCATAGAAGCCATTTCCGAAGTCCGTTTCCGTTTTTCCGTAGAAAAACGTCGACCTACGGCTTGTGTATTTGGCGTTTCTTCTATCTGTTTGACCTACGGGTTGTCATACACGCTCTTGACATTGCCTAAATACTACCTAATTGTCTACGGATGGTTTCACAAGGCATAGAAGCCATTTCCGAAGTCCGTTTGCGTTTTTCGTAGAAAAACGCAACCGGATTTGACCTACGGCTTGTGTATTTCGTGTTTCTTCTATCCGTTTGACCTACGGGTTGCCATACGCGCTCTTGACATTGCTTTAAGACTACCTAATCGTCTAGGGATGGTTTCAAAAGGCATAGAAGCCATTTCCGAAGTCGTTTGCGTTTTTTGCGTAGAAAAACGCAACCGGATTTGACCTCCGGCTTGTGTATTTGGCGTTTCTTCTATCCGTTTTGACCTACGGGTTTTTATACGCGCTCTTGACATTGCCTAAAGACTACCTAATCATCTACGGATGTTTCAGAAGGCATAGAAGCCATTTCCGAAGTCCGTTTGCGTTTTTCCGTAGAAAAACGCAACCGGATTTGACCTACGGTTTGTGTATTTTGCGTTTCTTCTATCCGTTTGACCTACGGCTTGCCATACGCACTCTTGACATGCCTAAAGACTACCTACGCGTCTACGGATGGTTTCACTAGGCATAGAAGCCATTTCCGAAGTCCGTTTGCGTTTGTCCATAGAAAAACGCAACCGGATTTGACCTACGGCTTGTGTATTTGGCGTTTCTTCTTTCCGCTTGACCTACGGGTTGCCATACGCACTCTTGACATTGCCTAAAGACTACCTTATCGTCTAGGGATGGTTTCAGAAGGCATAGAAGCCATTTCCGAAGGCCGTTTGCGTTTTTCCGTAGAAAAACGCAATCGGATTTGACCTACGGCTTGTGTATTTGGCGTTTCTTCTTTCCGCTTGACCTACGGGTTGCCATACGCACTCTTGACATTGCCTAAAGACTACCTTATCGTCTACGGATGGTTTCAAAAGGCATAGAAGCCATTTCCGAAGTCCGTTTCCGTTTTTCCGTAGAAAAACGTCGACCTACGGCTTGTGTATTTGACGTTTCTTCTATCCGTTTGACCTGCGGGTTCCCATACACGCTCTTGACATTTCCTAAATACTACCTAATCGTCTACAGATGGTTTCAGAAGGCATAGAAGCCATTTCCGAAGGCCGTTTGCGTTTTTTCGTAGAAAAACGCAACCAGATTTGACCTACGGCTTGTGTATTTCGTGTTTCTTCTATCCGTTTGACCTACGGGTTGCCATACGTGCTCTTGACATTTCTTTAAGACTACCTAATCGTCTAGGGATGGTTTCAAAAGGCATAGATGCCATTTCCGAAGTCGGTTTGCGTTTGTGCGTAGAAAAACGCAACCGGATTTGACCTACGGCTTGTGTATTTGGCGTTTCTTCTATCCGTTTTGACCTACGGGTTTTTATACGCGCTGTTGACATTGCCTAAAGACTACCTAATTATCTACGGATAGTTTGAGAAGGCATAGAAGCCAATTCTGAAGTCTGTTTGCGTTTTTCTGCAGAAAAACGCAACCGGATTTGATCTACGGTTTGTGTATTTTGCGTTTCTTCTATCCGTTTGACCTACAGCTTGCCATACGCACTCTCTACACTGCCTAAAGACTACCTACGCGTCTACGGATTGCTTGACTAGGCATCGAAGCCATTTCCGACGTGCGTTTGCGTTTGTCCATAGAAAAACGCAACCAGATTTGACCTACGGCTTGTGTATTTGGCGTTTCTTCTTTCCGCTTGACCTACGGGTTTCCATACGCACTCTTGACATTGCCTAAAGACTACCTTATCGTCTAGGGATGGTTTCAGAAGGCATAGAAGCCATTTCCGAAGGCCGTTTGCGTTTTTCCGTAGAAAAACGCAATCGGATTTGACCTACGGCTTGTGTATTTGGCGTTTCTTCTATCCGTTTGACCTACGGGTTGCCATACGTGCTCTCCACATTGCCTAAAGACTACCTAATCGTCTACGGATGGTTTCAAAAGGCATAGAAGCCATTTCCGAAGTCCGTTTCCGTTTTTCCGTAGAAAAACGTCGACCTACGGCTTGTGTATTTGACGTTTCTTCTATCGGTTTGACCTGCGGGTTCCCATACACGCTCTTGACATTGCCTAAATACTATCTAATCGTCTACAGATGGTTTCAGAAGGCATAGAAGCCATTTCCGAAGGCCGTTTCCGTTTTTTCGTAGAAAAACGCAACTGGATTTGACCTACCGCTTGTGTATTTCGTGTTTCTTCTATCCGTTTGACCTACGGGTTGCCATACGTGCTCTTGACATTTCTTTAAGACTACCTAATCGTCTAGGGATGGTTTCAAAAGGCATAGATGCCATTTCCGAAGTCGGTTTGCGTTTGTGCGTAGAAAAACGCAACCGGATTTGACCTCCGGCTTGTGTATTTGGCGTTTCTTCTATCCGTTTTGACCTACGGGTTTTTATACGCGCTGTTGACATTGCCTAAAGACTACCTAATCATCTACGGATAGTTTGAGAAGGCATAGAAGCAAATTCTGAAGTCTGTTTGCGTTTTTCTGCAGAAAACACAACCGGATTTGACCTACGGTTTGTGTATTTTGCGTTTCTTCTATCCGTTTGACCTACGGCTTGCCATACGCACTCTTTACACTGCCTAAAGACTACCTACGCGTCTACGGATTGCTTGACTAGGCATCGAAGCCATTTCCGACGTCCGTTTGCGTTTGTCCATAGAAAAACGCAACCGGATTTGACCTACGGTTTGTGTATTTGGCGTTTCTTCTTTCCGCTTGACCTACGGGTTGCCATACGCACTCTTGACATTGCCTAAAGACTACCTTATCGTCTAGGGATGGTTTCAGAAGGCATAGAAGCCATTTCCGAAGGCCGTTTGCTTTTTTCCGTAGAAAAACGCAATCGGATTTGACCTACGGCTTGTGTATTTGGCGTTTCTTCTATCCGTTGCACCTACGGGTTGCCATACGCGCTCTTGACATTGCCTAAAGACTACCTAATCGTATACGGATGGTTTCAAAAGGCATAGAATCCATTTCCGAAGGCTGTTTGCGTTTTTTCGTAGAAAAACGCAACTGGATTTGACCTACGGCTTGTGTATTGGGCGTTTCTTCTATGCGTTTGACCTACGGGTTGCCATACGGGCTCTTGACATTGCTTTATGACTACCTAATCGTCTACAGATGGTTTCAAAAGGCATAGAAGCCACTTCCGAAGTCGGTTTGTGTTTGTCTGTAGAAAAAAGCAACCGGATTTGACCTACGGCTTGTGTATTTGGCGTTTTTTCTATCCGTTTTGACCTACGGGTTTTCATACACGCTCTTGACATTGCCTAAACATTACCTAATCATCTACGGATGGCTTGAGAAGGCATAGAAGCTAGTTCCGAAGTCCGTTTGCGTTTTTCTGTAGAAAAACGCAACCGGATTTGACCTACTGCTTGTGTATTTAGCGTTTCTTCTATCCGTTTGACCTAAGGCTTGCCGTATGTGCTCCAGACATTTCCTAAAGACTACCTAATCGTCTACGGATGGTTTCAGCAGGCATACAAGCCATTTTCGAAGTCGGTTTGCGTTGTTTCGTACAAAAACGCAACCGGATTTGACCTACGGCTTGTGTGTTTGGCGTTTCTTCTATCTGTTTGACCTACGGGTTGCCATACACGCTCTTGACATTGCCTAAAGACTACCTAATCGTCTACGGATGGTTTCAGCAGGCATAGAAGCCATTTCCGAAGTCCGTTTGCGTTTTTCCGTAGAAAAACGCAATCGGATTTGACCTACGGCTTGTGTATTTGGCGTTTCGTCTATCCATTTGACCTACGGCTTGCCATACGCGCTCTTGACACTGCCTAAAGACTACCTAATCGTCTACGGATGCTTTCAAAACGCATAGAAGCCATTTGCGAAGGCCGTTTTCGTTTTTCCGTAGAAAAACGCAACCGGATTTGACCGACGGCTTGTGTATTTGGCGTTTCTTCTATCCGTTTGACCTAGGGCTTGCCATACGGGCTCTTGAAATTGCCTAAAGACTACCTAATCGTCTACGGATGGTTTTAGAAGGTATAGAAGCTATTTCCAAAGTCCGTCTGCGTTTTTCCGTAGAAAAACGCAACCGGATTTGAACTACGGCTTGTGTATTTGGCTTTTCTTCTATATGTTTGACCTACGGGTTGCCATACATGCTCTTGACATTGCCTAAGTACTACCTAAATGTCTACGGATGGTTTGAGAAGCCATTTCTGAAGTCCGTTTACGTTTTTCCGTAGAAAAACGCAACTTGATTTGAGCTACGGCTTGTGTATTTGGCATTTCTTTTATCCGTTTGACCTACGGGTTGCCATACGCGCTCTTGACATTGTCTAAAGACTACCCAATCGTCTACGGATGGTTTCAATAGGCATAGAGGCCATTTCTGAAGTCCGTTTGCGTTTTTCCGTAGAAAAACGCAACCGGACTTGACCTACGGATTGTGTATTTGACATTTCTTCTATCCGTTTGACCTACGGGTTGCCATAAGCGCTCTTGACATTGCCTAAAGACTACCTAATCGTCTATGGATGGTTTCAGAAGGCATAGAAGCCATTGCCGAAGTCCGTTTGCGTTTTTCCGTAGGAAAATGCAAGCGGATTTGACCTACGGCTTGTGTATTGGGCGTTTCTTCTATCCGTTTGACCTACGGGAAGCCATACGCGCTCTTGAAATTGCTTTAAGACTACCTAATCTTCTAAGGATGGTTTCAAAAGGCATAGAAGCCGTCGATTTACGTTTTTCCGTAGAAAAACGCAACCGGATTTGACATACGGCTTGCGTATTTGGTGTTTCTTCTATCCGTTTGACCTACAGGTTTCCTTACGCGCTCTTGACATTGCCTAAAGACTACCTAATAGTCTAAGGATGGTTTGAGAAGGCATAGAAGCCATTTCCGAAGTCCGTTTACGTTTTTCCGTAGAAAAACGCAACCCGATTTGCCCTACGGCTTGTGTATTTGGAGTTTCTTCTATCCGTTTGACCTACGGCTTGCCTTACGGGCTCTTGACACTGCCTAAAGACTACCTAATCGTCTACAAATGGTTTCAGTAGGCATAGAAGCCAATTCCGAAGTTCGTTTGCGTTTTTCCGTAGAAAAACGCAACCGGATTCGACCTACGGCTTGTGTATTTGGTGTTTCTTCTATCCCTTTGACCTGCGGGTTGCCATACGCACTCTTGATATTGCATTAAAACTACCTAATCGACTACGGATGGTTTCAGAAGGCATACAAGCCATTTGTGAAGTCAATTTGCGTTTTTCCTTAGAAAAATGCAACCGGATTTGACCTATAGCTTGTGTATTTGATGTTTCTTCTATCCATTTGACCTACGGCTTGCCATACGCGCTCTTGACATTACCTTAAGACTACCTAATCATCTATGGATGGTTTCAACAGGCATAGAAGCCATTTCCGAAGTTGGTTTGCGTTTTTCCGTAGAAAAACGCAACCTTATTTGACCTACGGCTTGTGTATTTGGCGTTTCTTCTATCTGTTTGACCTACGGGTTGCCATACGCGCTCTTGTTATTACTTAAAGACTACCTAATCGTCTACGGATGGTTTCAGAAGGCATAGAAGCCATTTCTGAAGTCCGTTTACGTTTTTCCGTAGAAAAACGCAACTGAATGTAACCTACGGATTGTGTCTTCGGGTTTCTTCTATCCGTTTGACCTACGGGTTGCCATACGCGCTCTCCACATTGCCTAAAGACTACCTAATAATCTACGGATGGTTTCAGAAGGCATAGAAGCCATTTCTGAAGTCCGTTTACGTTTTTCCGTAGAAAAACGCAACTGAATGTAACCTACGGCTTGTGTATTTGGCGTTTCTTCTATCCGTTTGACCTACGGGTTGCCATACGCGCTCTCCACATTGCCTAAAGACTACCTAATCCTCTACGGATGGTTTCAGAAGGCATAGAAGCCATTTTCGAAGTCGGTTTGCATTTTTTGGTAGAAAAACACAACCGGATTTGACCTACGGCTTGTGTATTTGGCGTTTCTTCTATCCGTTTGACCTACGGGTTTCCATACGCACTCTTGACATTGTCTAAACACTACCTTATCGTCTACACATGGTTTGAGAAGCCATAGAAACCAGTTCTCTAGTCCGTTTGCGTTTTTTCGTAGAAAAATGTAACCGGATTTGACCTACGGCTTGTGTATTTGGTGTTTCTTCTATCCGTTTTACCTACGGCTTGTCACACGTGCTCTTGATACTGCATAAAGACTACCTAATCGTCTACGGATGGTTTCAATAGGCATAGAAGTCATTTTCGACGTCCGTTTGCATTTTTTCGTAAAAAAACGCAACCGGATTTGACCTACGGCTTGTGTATTTGGCGTTTCTTCTATCCGTTTGACCTACGGGTTGCTATACACGCTCTTGATATTGCCTAAATACTACCTAATCGTCTACGAATAGTTTCAGAAGGCATAGAAGCCATTTCCGAAGTCAGTTTGCGTTTTTTCGTATAAAAACGCAATCGCATTTGACCTACAGCTTGTGTATTTGGCGTTTCTTTTATCGGTTTGACCTACGGGTTGCCATACGCGCTCTTGACATTGCCTAAAGACTACCTAATCGTCTAAGGATGGTTTCAGCAGGCATAGAAGCCATTTCCGAAGTCCGTTTGCGTTTTTCCGTAGAAAAACGCAACCGGATTTGACCTACGGCTTGTGTATTTGGCGTTTCGTCTATCCATTTGACCTACGGCTTGCCATACGCGCTCTTGACACTGCCTAAAGTCTACCTAATTTTCTACAGATGGTTTCAGAAAGCATAGAAGCCATTTCCGAAGGCGGTTTGCGTTTTTTTTGTAGAAAAACGCCACCGGATTTGACATACGGCTTGTGTATTTCATGTTTCTTCTATCCGTTTGACCTACCGGTTGCCATACGTGCTCTTGACATTTCTTTAAGACTACCTAATCGTCTACGGATGGTTTCAAAAGGCATAGAAGCCATTTCCGAAGTTGGTTTGCGTTTGTTCGTAGAAAAACGCAACCGGATTTGACCTCCGACTTGTGTATTTGGCGTTTCTTCTATCCGTTTTGACATACGGGTTTTCATACGCGCTCTTGAAATTTCCTAAAGACTACCTAATCATCTACGGATGGTTTGAGAAGGCATAGAAGCCAATTCTGAAGTCGATTTGCGTTTTTCTGTAGAAAAACGCAACCGGATTTGACCTACGGCTTGTGTATTTTGCGTTTCTTCTATCCGTTTGACCTACGGCTTGCCATACGCGCTCTTGACATTGCCTAAAGACTACCTACGCGTCTAGGGATTGTTTGACTAGGCATAGAAGCCATTTTCTTCGTCCGTTTGCGTTTGTCCGTAGAAAAACGCAACCGGATTTGACCTACGGCTTGTGTATTTGGCGTTTCTTCTTTCCGCTTGACCTACGGGTTGCCATACGCGCTCTTGACATTGCCTAAAGACTACCTTATCGTCTACGGATGGTTTCAAAAGGCATAGAAGCCATTTCAGAAGGCCGTTTGCGTTTTTCCGTAGAAAAACGCAACCGGATTTGACCTACGGCTTGTGTATTTGGCGTTTCTTCTATCCGTTTTGACCTACGGATTTTTATACGCGCTGTTGACATTGCCTAAAGACTACCTAATCATCTACGGATAGTTTGAGAAGGCATAGAAGCCAATTCGGAAGTCTGTTTGCGTTTTTCTGCAGAAAAACGCAACCGGATTTGACCTACGGTTTGTGTATTTTGCGTTTCTTCTATCCGTTTGACCTACGGCTTGCCATACGCACTCTTTACACTGCCTAAAGACTACCTACGCGTCTACGGATTGCTTGACTAGGCATCGAAGCCATTTCCGACGTCCGTTTGCGTTTGTACATAGAAAAACGCAACCGGATTTGACCTACGGCTTGTGTATTTGGCGTTTCTTCTTTCCGCTTGACCTACGGGTTGCCATATGCACTCTTGACATTGCCTAAAGACTACCTTATCATCTAGGGATGGTTTCAGAAGGCATAGAAGCCATTTCCGAAGGCCGTTTCCGTTTTTCGTAGAAAAACGCAACCGGATTTGACCTACGGCTTGTGTATTTGGCGTTTCTTCTATCTGTTTGACCTACGGGTTGCCATACGCGCTCTTGACATTGCCTCAAGACTACCTAATCGTCTACGGATGGTTCCAGCAGGCATAGAACACATTTCCGAAGTCCTTTTGCGTTTTTCCGTAGAAAAACGCAACCGGATTTGACCTACGGCTTGTGTATTTGGCGTTTCGTCTATCCATTTGACCTACGGCTTGCCATACGCGCTCTTGACACTGCCTAAAGACTACCTAATCCTCTACGGATGGTTTCAAAACGCATAGAAGCCATTTCTGAAGGCCGTTTTTGTTGTTCCGTAGAAAAACGGAACCGGATTTGACCTACGGCTTGTGTATTTGGCGTTTCTTCTATCCGTTTGACCTAGGGCTTGCCATACGGGCTCTTGAAATTGCCTAAATACTACCTAATCGTCTACAGATGGTTTTAGAAGGTATAGAAGCCATTTCCGAAGTCCGTCTGCGTTTTTTCGTAGAAAAACGCAACCGGATTTGACCTACGGCTTGTGTATTTGGCGTTTCTTCTATCCGTTTGACCTACGGGTTTCCATACACGCTCTTGACATTGCCTAAGTACTACCTAAATGTCTACGGATAGTTTGAGAAGGCATACAAGCCATTTCTGAAGTCCGTTTACGTTTTTCCGTAGAAAAACGCAACTTGATTTGACCTACGGCTTGTGTATTTGGTGTTTCTTTTATCCGTTTGACCTACAGGTTGCCATACGCGCTCTTGACATTGGCTAAAGACTACCCAATCATCTATGGATGGTTTCAAGAGGCATAGAAGCCATTTCTGAAGTCCGTTTGTGTTTTTCCGTAGAAAAACGCAACCGCACTTGACCTATGGCTTGTGTATTTGGCGTTTCTTCTATCCGTTTGACCTACGGGTTGCCATACGCGCTCTTGACATTGCCTAAACACTACCTAATCGTCTATGGATGGTTTCAGAAGTCATAGAAGCCATTGCCGAAGTCCGTTTGCGTTTTTCCGTAGAAAAATGCAAGCGGATTTGACCTACGGCTTGTGTATTGGGCGTTTCTTCTATCCGTTTGACCTACGGGAAGCCATACGCGCTCTTGAAATTGATTTAAGAATACCTAATCGTCTAAGGATGGTTTCAAAAGGCATAGAAGCCGTCGATTTACGTTTTTCCGTAGAAAAACGCAACCGGATTTGACATACGGCTTGCGTATTTGGCGTTTCTTCTATCCGTTTGACCTACAGGTTTCCTTACGCGCTCTTGACATTGCCTAAAGACTACCTAATAGTCTAAGGATGGTTTGAGAAGGCATAGAAGCCATTTCCGAAGTCCGTTTACGTTTTTCCGTAGAAAAACGCAACCGGATTTGCCCTACGGCTTGTGTATTTGGAGTTTCTTCTATCCGTTTGACCTACGGCTTTCCTTACGGGCTCTTGACACTGCCTAAAGACTACCTAATCGTCTACAAATGGTTTCAGTAGGCATAGAAGCCAATTCCGAAGTTCGTTTGCGTTTTTCCGTAGAAAAACGCAACCGGATTCGACCTACGGCTTGTGTATTTGGTGTTTCTTTTATCCCTTTGACCTGCGGGTTGCCATACGCACTCTTGATATTGCATTAAAACTACCTAATTGACTACGGATGGTTTCAGAAGGCATACAAGCCATTTGTGAAGTCAATTTGCGTTTTTCCTTAGAAAAATGCAACCGGATTTGACCTATAGCTTGTGTATTTGATGTTTCTTCTATCCATTTGACCTACGGCTTGCCATACGCGCTCTTGACATTACCTTAAGACTACCTAATCATCTATGGATGGTTTCAACAGGCATAGAAGCCATTTTCGAAGTTGGTTTGCGTTTTTCCATAGAAAAACGCAACCTTATTTGACCTACGGCTTGTGTATTTGGCGTTTCTTCTATCTGTTTGACCTACGGGTTGCCATACGCACTCTTGTTATTACTTAAAGACTACCTAATCGTCTACGGATGGTTTCAGAAGGCATAGAAGCCATTTCTGAAGTCCGTTTACGTTTTTCCGTAGAAAAACGCAACTGAATGTAACCTACGGATTGTGTCTTCGGGTTTCTTCTATCCGTTTGACCTACGGGTTGCCATACGCGCTCTCCACATTGCCTAAAGACTACCTAATAATCTACGGATGGTTTCAGAAGGCATAGAAGCCATTTCTGAAGACCGTTTACGTTTTTCCGTAGAAAAACGCAACTGAATATAACCTACGGCTTGTGTATTTGGCGTTTCTTCTATCCGTTTGACATACGGGTTGCCATACGCGCTCTCCACATTGCCTAAAGACTACCTAATCCTCTACGGATGGTTTCAGAAGGCATAGAAGCCATTTTCGAAGTCGGTTTGCATTTTTTGGTAGAAAAACACAACCGGATTTGACCTACGGCTTGTGTATTTGGCGTTTCTTCTATCCGTTTGACCTACGGGTTTCCATACGCACTCTTGACATTGTCTAAACACTACCGTATCGTCTACGCATGGTTTGAGAAGGCATAGAAACCAGTTCTCTAGTCCGTTTGCGTTTTTTCGTAGAAAAATGTAACCGGATTTGACCTACGGCTTGTGTATTTGGCGTTTCTTCTATCCGTTTTACCTACGGCTTGTCACACGTGCTCTTGATACTGCATAAAGACTACCTAATCGTCTACGGATGGTTTCAATAGGCATAGAAGTCATTTTCGACGTCCGTTTGCATTTTTTCGTAAAAAAACGCAACCGGATTTGACCTACGGCTTGTCTATTTGGCGTTTCTTCTATCCGTTTGACCTACGGGTTGCTATACACGCTCTTGATATTGCCTAAAGACTACCTAATCGTCTACGAATGGTTTCAGAAGGCATAGAAGCCATTTCCGAAGTCAGTTTGCGTTTTTTCGTATAAAATCGCAATCGCATTTGACCTACAGCTTGTGTATTTGGCGTTTCTTTTATCGGTTTGACCTACGGGTTGCCATACGCGCTCTTGACATTGCCTAAAGACTACCTAATCGTCTAAGGATGGTTTCAGTAGGCATAGAAGCCATTTCCGAAGTCCGTTTGCGTTTCTCTGTAAAAAAACGCAACCGGATTTGACCTACGGCTTGTGTATTTGGCGTTTCCTCTATCCATTTGACCTACGGCTTGCCATACGCGCTCTTGACACTGCCTAAAGACTACCTAATTTTCTACAGATGGTTTCAGAAAGCATAGAAGCCATTTCCGAAGGCGGTTTGCGTTTTTTTTGTAGAAAAACGCCACCGGATTTGACATACGGCTTGTGTATTTCGTGTTTCTTCTATCCGTTTGACCTACCGGTTTCCATACGTGCTCTTGACATTTCTTTAAGACTACCTAATCGTCTACGGATGGTTTCAAAAGGCATAGAAGCCATTTCCAAAGTTGGTTTGCGTTTGTTCGTAGAAAAACGCAACCGGATTTGACCTCCGACTTGTGTATTTGGCGTTTCTTCTATCCGTTTTGACATACGGGTTTTCATACGCGCTCTTGACATTTCCTAAAGACTACCTAATCATCTACGGATGGTTTGAGAAGGCATAGAAGCCAATTCTGAAGTCGATTTGCGTTTTTCTGTAGAAAAACGCAACCGGATTTGACCTACGACTTGTGTATTTTGCGTTTCTTCTATCCGTTTGACCTACGGCTTGCCATACGCGCTCTTGACACTGCCTAAAGACTACCTACGCGTCTAGGGATTGTTTGACTAGGCATAGAAGCCATTTTCTTCGTCCGTTTGCGTTTGTCCGTAGAAAAACGCAACCGGATTTGACCTACGGCTTGTGTATTTGGCGTTTCTTCTTTCCGCTTGACCTACGGGTTGCCATACGCGCTCTTGACATTGCCTAAAGACTACCTTATCGTCTAGGGATGGTTTCAGAAGGCATAGAAGCCATTTCCGAAGGCCGTTTGCGTTTTTCCGTAGAAAAACGCAACCGGATTTGACCTACGGCTTGTGTATTTGACGTTTCTTCTATCCGTTTGACCTACGGGTTGCCATACGCGCTCTTGACATTGCCTAAAGACTACCTAATCGTCTACGGATGGTTTCAGAAGGCATAGAAGCCATTTCCGAAGGCTATTTGCGTTTTTTCATAGAAAAACGCAACCAGATTTGACCTACGGCTTGTGTATTTGGTGTTTCTTCTTTTCGTTTGACCTACGGGTTGCCATACGTGCTGTTGATGGTTTCAAAAGGCATAGAAGCCATTTCCGATGTCGGTTTGCGTTTGTCTGTAGAAAAAAGCAACCGGATTT
Source organism: Adiantum capillus-veneris (assembly GCF_014529385.1). Classification (NCBI taxonomy): domain Eukaryota; kingdom Viridiplantae; phylum Streptophyta; class Polypodiopsida; order Polypodiales; family Pteridaceae; genus Adiantum; species Adiantum capillus-veneris. The sequence goes on along the minus strand of NC_140960.1, from coordinate 103,915,196 downwards.
GACCTACGGCTTGTGTATTTGGCATTTCTTCTATCCGTTTTGACCTATAGGCTTTCATACATGTTCTTGACATTGCCTAAAGACTACCTAATCATCTACAGATGGTTTGAGAAGGCATAGAAGCCAGTTCCGAAGTCCGTTTGCGTTTTTCCGCAGAAAAACGCAACCGGATTTGACCTATGACTTGTGTATTTAGCGTTTCTTCTATCCGTTTGACCTACGGCTTGCCGTATGCGCTCTAGACATTGCCTAAAGACTACCTAATCGTCTACCGATGGTTTCAGCAGGCATAGAAGCGATTTTCGAAGTCGGTTTGCGTTTGTCCGTAGAAAAACGCAACCGGATTTGACCTACGGCTTGTGTATTTGGCGTTTCTTCTATCTGTTTGACCTACAGGTTGCCATACGCGCTCTTGACATTGCCTAAAGACTACCTAATCGTCTACGGATGGTTTCAGCAGGCATAGAAGCCATTTCCGAAGTCCGTTTGCGTTTTTCCGTAGAAAAACGCAACCGGATTTGACCTACAGTTTGTGTATTTTGCGTTTCTTCTATCCGTTTGACCTACGGCTTGCCATACGCACTCTTTACACTGCCTAAAGACTACCTACGCGTCTATGGATTGTTTGACTAGGCATAGAAGCCATTTCCAACGTCCGTTTGCGTTTGTCCGTAGAAAAACGCAACCGGATTTGACCTACGGCTTGTGTATTTGGTGTTTCTTCTTTCCGCTTGACCTACGGGTTGCCATACGCGCTCTTGACATTGCCTAAAGACTACCTTATCGTCTAGGGATGGTTTCAGAAGGCATAGAAGCCATTTCCGAAGGCCGTTTGCGTTTTTCCATAGAAAAACGCAACCGGATTTGACCTACGGCTTGTGTATTTGGCGTTTCTTCTATCCGTTTGACCTACGGGTTGCCATACGCACTCTTGACATCGCCTAAAGACTACCTAATCGTCTACGGATGGTTTCAAAAGGCATAGAAGCCATTTTCGAAGTCTGTTTGCGTTTTTCCGTAGAAAAACGCAACCGGATTTGACCTACGGCTTGTGTATTTGACATTTCTTCTATCCGTTTTGACCTATGGGTTCTCATACGCGCTCTTGACATTGCCTAAAGGCTACCTTATCATCAACGGATGGTTTGAGAAGGCATAGAAGCCAGTTCCGAAGTCCGTTTGCGTTTTTCCGCAGAAAAACGCAACCGGATTTGACCTACGACTTGTGTATTTAGCGTTTCTTCTATCCGTTTGACCTACGGCTTGCCGTATGCCCTCTAGACATTGGCTAAAGACTACCTTATCGTCTACGGATGGTTTCAGCAGGCATAGAAGCCATTTCCGAAGTCGGTTTGCGTTTTTCCGTAGAAAAACGCAACCGGTTTTGACCTACGGCTTGTGTATTTGGCGTTTCTTCTATCTGTTTGACCTACGGGTTGCCATACGCACTCTTGACATTGCCTTAAGACTACCTAATCGTCTATGGATGGTTTCAGCAGGCATAGAAGCCATTTCCGAAGTCCGTTTCCGTTTTTCCGTAGAAAAACGCAACCGGATTTGACCTACGGCTTGTGTATTTGGCGTTTCGTCTATCCATTTGACCTACGGCTTGCCATACGCACTCTTTACACTGCCTAAAGACTACCGAATCGTCTACGGATGGTTTCAGAAGGCATAGAAGCCATTTCCGAAGGCCGTTTGCGTTTTTCCGTAGAAAAACGCAACCGGATTTGACCTACGGCTTGTGTATTTGGCGTTTCTTCTATCCGTTTGAGCTACGGGTTGCCATAAGCGCTCTTGACATTGCCTAAATACTACCTAATTGTCTACGGATGGTTTCAGAAGGCATAGAAGCCATTTCCGAAGTCCGTTTGTGTTTTTCCGTAGAAAAACGCAACTGGATTTGACCTACGGCTTGTGTATTTGGCGTTTCTTCTATCCGTTTGATCTACGGGTTTCCAAACGCGCTCTTGACATTGCGTAAAGACTACCTAATTGTCTACGGATGGTTTCAAAAGGCATAGAAGCCATTTCCGAAGCTGGTTTGCGTTTTACTGTAGAAAAACGCAACTGGATTTGATCTACGGCTTGTTTACTTGACATTAATTCAAACCCATTGACCTACGCGCTATTGACATTGCTTTAAGACTACCTAATGAACTACGGATGGTTTCAGCTAGCCGTTTTAGCTGCTTAGTCCACACCCAACACTTTAGGATTCCATAATATGTTATTTTGTCATTTTGTTATTCTAACCTAGTATCACTCTACCACATTGTAACTTTCTGGTCTCATAGGTCACTTTGGCCTTTTGAAGAGTTAACATAACATTTCATTTCATTTCTTTCTTGAATTTTAAATTGTTACGCAAACCATAACTCTCTCTCTCTCTCTAGTTTTAATTTCCTACACACATTTTTCTCTCTCTTTAATTTTGCTACACGTACACACTCTTCTCTCTTTCTCTTTTTCTCTCTTTAATTTCCTACACGCACACACACTTGTCTCTCTTTCCTACACACACACACACACACTTCTCTCTCTCTCTTTCCTACACACACACACACCGCTCTCTATCTCTCTCTTTAATTTCCTACACGCACACACACTTCTCTCTTTCTCTCTCTCTCTCTCTCTCTCTCTCTCTCTCTCTCTCTCTCTCTCTCTCTCTCTCTCTTCCTACACACACACACACCGCTCTCTCTCTCTCTCTCTTTAATTTCCTACACGCACACATACTTCTCTCTCTCTCTCTCTCTCTCTCTCTCTCTCTCTCTCTCTCTCTCTCTTTCTTTCCTACACACACACACTTCTCTCTCTCTCTCTCTCTCTCTCTCTCTCTCTCTCTCTCTCTTTCCTACATACACACACACACCGCTCTCTCTCTCTCTCTCTCTTTCCTACACACACACATACCGCTCTCTCTCTCTCTCTCTCTCTCTCTCTCTCTCTCTCTCTCTCTTTCCTACACAAACACACACACACACACCGCTCTCTCTCTCTCTCTCTCTCTCGTTCCTACATATACACACACAACCCCCCCCCCCCCTCTCTCTCTCTCTCTCTCTCTCTCTCTCTCTCTCTCTCTCTCTCTCTCTCTCTTTCCTACACACGCACATACACACGATGTGGAGAGAAAGAGAGAGAGAGAGAGGGGGGGGTTTGGGGGGGGGGGGGGGGGGGGGGGGGGAAGAGTGCCATAATACCTTGCAATAGGTTTCGGCCAAGATCTGAGAACGCGCGCGTTGAGGGCGAAAATGGCCCCTTCGCGTGGGTTCGGCTTTCTTTCCCCCAAATTACTTCCGTCGATACCTGCGTCGATATATGCGTGGGAAAATTAGCCCTTCGACACCTATATCCACTGGCATATCAACGCAGATATTGACGCGGATATCGACGGACGGTAAGTACGTCGATATAAATGTGGAAAGGCACGGGCATCGATATATAAAGCGTCGATAACTTTGGGTTATGTTGTAGTGATGTAATTCATTTTGCATGGCAATTTGGGTTTTTATCCTTCCTGTTTTCATTCTGTCTCTTTTCGCCTTCCAAGATTTCTGCTGTGTTCTCATAGATAAACTCTCGTTTTCTGTGGGTATTGGCAACTCTACCTTTTCTTCCAATGGCTTGTTTTTCTCTAAGTCCTTGGCTTGGGCCCTGGTTACCGCATTGATTTGGATCACGAGTTCGGTTTCTGATCCACTACTTGCACTTGGTAACACCCCCACAATATTCATAGTTGCTTTTCCCTTGTTGTCCGAATTCCTCGGGCAATCTGGCAGTATGTGATTCACACCACAACCGTCACAAAACCCAAAAATTCCTTTGAAAGGACAACTACGCTCCCAATGATCTGTACTTCCACAGTTATAACACTGTCCAATTGGTGGTTGATTTTGAGGAGGTGGTCCCATAGGCTGTCCTGCCCCATTAGGATATCCTCTTGGTTTGTAGTTCTAGTTTGCAATGAACATTAGCGTTCTTTCGTCCACCAAATATTGATCCCTCGAAGGTTGTGCTACATACGTTGGCGGTGCCATACCATCGTTATTTGCCCATGGTTGATAGGCTTCATCTGCGTACATCTGTGATTCAGGTTCAGTTACGTAAGGCTCATTCGGTTCCTCGTAATAAGAAATTTGAGGTGTATTATTTGTTCCTGGTGATGCTTCGTAAGGTTGAGCATACCTGATCATGGCCCTATTTTCCTGTGGTAATGGAGGTTGTTGACCCAACACAGATTGAGGTATGTCTGCTTTGCTGCTACCATATTCACATTTGGCCCAACTTGATATCTTGGAGGAGGTGGCTGGGATGGTCCTTCTGGAGGTCCATACGGCCTTTCCCTCACATAGTTTTTGTTGTAAAAACACTTATCCGTGCCGTGGTTTGTCCATTTTTTCTCTATGGCGCACCATTTCAGTACTCGTCCACTCGCAACTGGTGCTTTTGACTGTTGTGTGCACCATGGCATTGGGTGATCCCCCCCACATATATCACATTTCCTCGTCTGAGACTGTCTCATCACCGGATTTGATCTCATATGTTGCTGCATTCTCTTTGTTACTTCCTCTATCATTTGGTCAGCTACCGGCATCAAAGAAGCCTGAGCATCTTTCTTGGTAGAGGGTTCACTCTTAATAGATGAAGAGCCACTGGTTACTGAATCAGTATCCTCTGACACTTCCCCATATGATTTTCAGTTATCAAAAAGATATAACACTTCCCTTGTAACCTGTTCAAATGTGCTACATGCTTTCAAGTGAAGGTCCTTTTTCAAGATTTCGTTTCTAAGTCCTTCAATGAAGAGCACAGACAATCTCTCGTCTTGCGGTAATTCTCTCCCTTGGCACCTCTCGATGTATTGCTTGAATCTCAAGGATGCTTCCTTCACCTTTTCGTTCTCCTTTTGTTTAAATGCATATATCTGTGATACAGTATTATTCTTTATACCCCGTTTTGAGAATTCTTCTGCAAACTCCCTCAATACATGTTCAATATTCGGACAAGTTTCAGGGTTCAAAGGTTGAAACCATGTTAAGGCTGTCCCTTCCAAGGTCAGCCCGAATCCCTCATATTGAGTATGGAAATCAGTGATCTGCTCTGCTCTTAAGACTTTCTTGAAGAGCAACACATGGGCATACGGATCCCCTGATCCGCTATACTTCTTTGGCATGCACTTTTCTACCTGGGATGGCCTCATCCGTCTATGGTCTGCAACCAATCTCAATGCTCTTGTGTCTTGACCTAATCATTCTCATACATCATGGATGTCATGGGTTGCTCTCGGTGGCTCCCCTGCCACGAATCTACTACTAGGAGGCAAATGTGATGGTGTGGCTGCAAATGTCGGACCTACTGTGGTATGTGTAGAGATAGGAACCGCACTACCTCGATTTGTAACCATTGATTCTCTAGAATGTAATGTTCCCATGGGGCTTGGCATGGAATACTAAGGTCAACTGAAAGAATGAGCTACATGAGTCCTCTCTCCACCTGTTGCCATCGGGTTTGGCATGACAGTTGTAGGTGCTGGTCTCAGTGGGCTTGGAGTGACATAATAATGGTGGAGTGGTCCCCCAAAGTACGTATATCCTTCCAACTCCTTTTTATTGATTGTTGCGTATCGTCTTCCATATTTGTCGTATGCGACGATTTTCGTTTCTGATCTCTTTGTGTAGGTGAAGACATAAAGTCTTTTCCGCTCCGTCAACTCTCCGATGTAGGGTTCCTTGCATCTATAATAGAGATCTTCCTCTCCATTATTATACTTGTAATAACCCCACGTAGACATTGTCTGTGTTGACTCTCAAAGTTTCATTTTCTCGCCTTAACCTTGCATTAGGGAAGCTCATTGTTGGTGCTTTCTCCTCAGGTTCCTCATCTACTTTGGATTTCGTGCCCATCAATACCCACTTGTCCACAAGGTTAGGATTCAAGACTACCAAGGACATGATACCTTCGTCATCTAGATACCTATCTCCACTATAGCTCACAAGCACTACGCACTTGAACTCACTTGGTCTATCTTCTATTTTCACATAGTAGCGGTCCATACCATCTTTGTAGATATTGGCACCTTGCTTGTTGTCATACTGATACTTGATGAACAATAGCTTCATTGTGGCCGAAGGGTTTGATGGTCCTGCTGCCATGTTTTCTCTTCCGTTTAGGTTTAAATGTCCCAAGTGTTCCGTGAAATACTCGTAAGATCGCTCTGAAGAAGTATCGAAAATACTTTCTTCAGGGATCGGCTCTAATGGTCGTACTACACCTTGGTTTACACTCTCCTCCGTGGATAAAACTCTTACTTGATCCGTTAAATTTTGATGTTGGTTGTTGATTTGTTTTCCCGATCTTAAAAACATGAAGAAAGTGGAATTTACCGATTGAATCCCAAACCTTCTATGTGGAGATGGAGTGATCTTCCAACTCTCACGACTGCATGGATTGTTACTTGATCGGTCTCTGCAAATGAATACACTTGATGGCTATGAGATCACTGTATCATTCCAACTGTTAGCAGATTCAACAATTTCACAATGACTTCAACACAATTTTGCTTGCAGATTATTGACAGTATGTCCAATTTGGGTTTTGACAACTCCTGATATCTTAAATAGTCTAGGTCTATGAACAGGTCAAAAATGAGTCAAATCTGGGCCAGATGTACACCAATTGCGATCGTACTTCTGAGCCCAAATTTGATGAAACTTCACCAGCTTGTTCACTAGGCTATTTTAAAGCTACCCACCAAATACTTTTGTATTCAGACTCCAAAAAGTCAAGATTTTACCAGTTCTTGGTTGGATGTATCTGTTTTCCTAAATCTATTAGTTTGACTTGATTTTGGTGTTTGTTTTGGGATTTGAGAGATACCTAGGCTTTTCCTATGCACAAGCTACCCCTCTGCATGGTTTCTCCCCAATTTTGATGTGTTTTGGTCTACTGAAAGTCAATTTCTATGCCAGTTTAGCAGTTTTTGACTTGGGTTTGTATTCAGATGGTTTGACAGGTATTTTGAGGTTTTTGGCTCTTGGTCCTGTATACTTTTATGTTCATATACACCTGAGGATCTCACATATGAAATTTGGTCAAAATCTAGTACTTATTACACCGATCGCAATCGTAGTACAGTGCCTAAATTAGACCAAATTTGGTGTGCTTGTGTGGCAAAGGTGTTCTGAGGCTATTTCCCCATTCACTTAGCATTTGGATCACTAAAAGCCAAGATTTTACAGTTTCTAGGTGTGTCAGGCTAGTTTTACCCAAGTGGCTTGATTTCCTTTATTTTTGATGTTTTTGGGTGTGGTTGCTTTAGACAACCTTGTTTAGAATCTTATCAGGAAGGCACATGTTAAATCTTGTACAATTCTGACACAGAGGTACACCGATCGCGATCATAGTACCTGGGCCAAATCTGATGAAATTTAGTTTGCTCCCTCTGTCAAGTGTTTTACAATGTTTTGTGCTACCACTTGGTGATTTGAATCAATATCAACCCTGTTTGGTCAGATTTTCTAAATTTCAGAGTCTTATGGCCTTTTTGCCAACGTTTTGGTTTCCTAGTTTCTCGACTCTAACTTTTGTCCCAAATTTGATTGGAATGTGAATTACTTATCCTACTCCTAAGTACAAAAATGAAATAACATAAAGAAATGAATCGAACAAAACAAACAAGATGGATTTTGGGTGAGATTTCAGTACTCAATCGAATTAGAGAAATTGAAGAGCAAAAATGCTTTGAACACTCTCACTGACAGCTCCCTAAATCTCCTAAGGATCTAGCCGGTCCACTGACTCTAGACTCCACTAAGCTCTAAACCCCTGTCTAGCAGCCTAACTGATGTGTAAAATGGATTTGTGGATTGATCTTCTTTTAAGGAAGCTAACTGCGCACTCGGTCACTCATCACCTAAGGTGTAGTCCCCGGCAGCGGTGCCAATGTTTGCGGGTTGCCGCGACGGACATCCATAGCATAGCTCTCACACATCAACATAAAATATCAATACAAGGGAAGCGACGAGGATGATGCATAGAAACTCACTAGGGTGTCACCTAATGAAGTGAACTCGATGAGATGCAACTACCAACTCTGCAAGAAAATCATACGCACTAAAGCCAAGTAATCTGCCTATGTCCTTCTACAAAGCTCTACATTCATCACGCCCGTTTACCATGCAAATCATGTCGGATTCGCATGAAACTTGAAGGGAAGCTATAGGGGACTATCAGGAGCATATCCTATCACTATCACAGCATTCTGGAGAGGTAAAAAGATCGCGATCGTTCATCCCAAAGTCGGAAAAAACAGCAAACAGGTGATGTTAAAGGGTCGTTTTAGGGTCCCTAAAGCCTCTCCTAGGGTCAAAACAACATAAAATACGCGTTTAAACACTCAAAACAGCGATTTAAGGTCTCAAACTCGTAGTTAAAAACCTACTCCGAATCTTGAATGATTACACTTGAATGAAAGAGCAAAGTAAGAGGAACACAATGCAATAAATGAATCTGAATTTGGATTACCATAGCCACAGTAGCGAAGATTACAAGTTGGAGCAAGAAGAAGCTCTCAAGTGTACGCTGTTTTCTAAGTTTGTGATAAAAGAAGATTATGTTCAAACTTACAAAATTGACCTTTATAGTTTAGGTCTTTACAATTGGCTTGTCCGGCCAAAAGCTCCTAAACTTCTAATTGGCTCTCTTATACAATTGCTCCCAGAAAAATAATCATAAATTCTTTTACAAGTTCTCGGCTTAGAGATGCTCTCTTACAAAAGAATTTTACAAGGGTTTCCCACAAAAATGTGACTCCTTCTCTGGAAACCATTGCTTCGTTGCTTCGTCCGCCAAACAATGACACTACTGGAGCCATCAGGACCTATGCCGTAGAAGAAAGGTAGTTCCCGACACTTTTGTTTTCTCGACATAGAGGCATCAAGGTGGTGTTCTTGTGTACATTAGTAGTTGATATCATTCCTCCTCTTCACGCTGCATTTCCAAATATTTTCTTGTTTTACATTCAATCTTATGCCCTTCAAATTCTCGGAAAACAATTTAAAGAGCGGGGTTTCTTGGGAAAGAGGAACAAATTCTACAACACCCGACCCCAGTTTCCATGCCCTGGTACCAAGAGAATCTAGGGAATCTAAATCAGGGAGTTTCTTTTCTTGTCAAAGGAATTGTGAAGCGGTTCAACACACGTCCCCCCTTTTGGCTGGGTGGGTAGTATTGGGGTAAAGCTTTTTCCTTTCAAAATATTTGTAGTCGCAAGTGACAAGGAATCCCTTGCAACTTCCTTTACCCTTTTGGCCCTCTTCAAGTGTGGGATTTGCACACCGACAAAGTTGTCACTGTCATAAACTTAGGTGATTAATCTTAAGAAAACAATTCTTTTTCTTTTCTTGGGCATTTGAGGGCTTGCATCATGAGGTTTTGCTTCTCCAAAGTCTACTCTTGCATCTTGGTGTTCACCTTGTCGCAACTCATAACCACTTTTTCCTCCCTTCCACTTGCTCTTCAATAATCTATTGTTGTTTCTCAATTCCTTCCGCCGTAGCTTCCTTAGCAAGAGCATGGTTGGTGCCCTCTTCATTGAAGATTTGTGAATTCTTTTTATCCTTGACGGGGTAGTCCTTGGCAAAGAGATCAAATTTGTTACATTCCAAACATGCCCCACAGTAAATCCCAAAGTTGAGCGAAAAAGTTAGCAGCCCAGCTCCAACATTGATCACCATGCTCTTAGGAGGTGTCTTAGAAATATTCTAGCCTATACAAACCCGGTTAGAGGACCTTCCTTGTGAGGGCCATACCCAGACTCGACCCTACTCACCTCCCTCAGTCCTCCAGACCGTTCCAAGGAATGAAGTAGATCTCTCTGCAGGTATCCCTCCCACTTGGGACCGACGTTTTGACACGACTCCGGCCTATCTCGAATGCCAACCCAAGGGGGTACAATCTGCTCTGATACCACTTGTGAGGGCCATACCCAGACTTGACCCTACTCACCTCCCTCAGTCCTCCAGAACATTCTAGGGAATGACAGAGATCTATCTGCAGGTATCCCTCCCACTTGGGAATCGACATTCAGAGAGGACTCCAACCTATCTCGAATGCCAACCCAAGGGGGTACATCCCTTCATTCAATGATTCTATGTGCTTCTCATAATCAATCTGTCTTTGACAGCTTTCCACACCCAAAATCGTGGTCCTTAGTCTTGATTCTCTTGATCTTTAACTTGAGGATCTTCTCTTGCTTTCTTGTTCTCCCTTGGTTCATGGCGATAACCCCTTTTTCCTAACAAGCAGGCACGACAGTTATCACTTTCCCCTAAGAAGAGGATCTTGCAATCCTACCTAGTCTCGCTCGTTTTCGATTACCCATTTTTATCCCACGTAGTCCTAACGTTTAACGTAAAAATTTTAAATCAACATCCGGCCATCTGACCCTCCGGATCCGCCCACCCACCGAACCATTTCATGAAAATCCCTTCCCGAGGTAGTACTTAACTACTACAAAATCAGGAAGACAGTAGTCTATCAGACATAATCAAACAACAAGCAGCATGCAATCTGTTGCATACCCTCGTTCAGGGAAATTCATCTGGTTGTTCCCACCAGATATTTCTTTAGAGACTTTTAATTCATTTCCTTTCCTTTATCTGCTATAATTAGCTTGTAACTAGTTTCCTAACTAATCATGCAACACGTTTAGTTTCAACCAATTCATCTTACCTCCCCATTCAGGCGAAGATAATCAGTTACAAGCCATCAAAATGGCAGCACCTTCACAATATTTCCCAGTATTAAGTGTTTGGCAAAGGCTCATCAAGTAATTTAATCATTTCTTCCTAAGAATTTTATTTCGAGAGGTATAGCACCATCTGGTCATAGATGCACAGGATAGCCCCTATATTCCTATCCTTTTCGGTTCCTTTTTAAGCAACCAAGTCGAACAAATTTCCTTAATTAAATTCACATCATCCTCCCTGAGTATAACCTTCTCATCCAACTATTGGCATCAGGACATACCCGGATTATGGCCGATTTCCAATAAGATACCGAGAGTACTTCACCCGGCCATGCAAAAATAAAACAAACCCATTCATCCCTTATCCCTCGGACATGAATGACCTAGGTATAACAACTTGCGGGTTACACTACCCTAGCCGAAAAGGACCAATCTTCGATGAGTTCCCCAAGAGAATCCTCTCAACGGGCCGGCCTTGCAACAAATTGACCCCAAGAAGATCCATCTTGGTTTCCGGTCATTTCCAGACAATCTTCAAAACTCTTAATTAAATCTATGTTTTGCAATGGGCTATCCCTATCAGCTCTCGAGATTACTTTTTAACTCTTAGTTGGTAATTTCTTGGTTCATTCATTTATCAACCTTAATTACTACTTTCATTAATTATCTACCAGCCAAGTTTATTTAGAAAATACAAGCGAATTTTTGCCATAGGCATTTGCTGGCTAATGTCTCTTTGGAAATGCCAACTTTTTAAGTTCAATCCCCGTTTTGTCGATTCCCATATTTTTTTGCAATCCTTTGCCATCCATGGGACATCTCCATGGAAGCTTGTACAGTTTTCGGTTCAAACAACCCGGAGATCAATTCCGCGAAGTTATCCCCTATCTTCCCCATCCCGTATTTACAAACAAATTTGCCATAGGCATTTGCTGGCTAATGTCTCTTCGGAAATGCCAACTTTTTAAGTTCAATCCCCGTTTTGTCGATTCCCGGATTTTTTTTGCAATCCTTTGCCATCCATGGGGCATCTCCATGGAAGCTTGTACAGTTTTCGGTTCAAACAACACGGAGATCAATTCCGCAAAGTTATCCCCTATCTCCCCCATCCCGTATTTGGAAACTCTTCAATACCAAAACTTGAACTACTTCTATCGAGCTTAGACAACTACTCTTTTCTTATGGTACCTAGCTTTCCATTTTAGGAAGCTAGAAGGTCATCCTATAATTTATGAGTTTTCGAGCTTTCCATTAAAGCTTAAACCTAAAATGCAAGGTAGTCACTAAAGCTTACACCTAAGTGCAAAGTTACCAATTAATGCTTAGCTTACGAGAGCAAATCTACCTTTGAAGCTTAACTTTATGATGTATAGATACTTTTATCACTTGACCCTAATTGCAAGGTTTCCATTAAAGCTTAAACCTAAAAATGCAAGGTAATCACTAAAGCTTACATCTAAGTGCAAAGTTACCATTAATTCTTAGCTTACGAGAGAAAATCTACCCTTGAAGCTTAACTTTATGATGCGTAGATACTCTTATCACTTAACCCTAATTGCAAGGTTTCCATTAAAGCTTAAAACCTGAAAATACAAGGTAATCACTAAAGCTTACATCTAAGTGTAAAGTTACCAGTAAAGATTAGCTTACGGGTGCAAATATACCTTTGAAGTGTAATTTAATGATGCATAACTACCATTAATACTTAACCCTAATTCCAAGGTTACCAGTAAAGCTTAAACCTAAAATGATGTACATAAACCTTCCTAGTATTAAAACACATGGATTAATTAATCCTACTAGAAATGAAGATTACCTCCTCTAAGCAAGAGGGAAGTGGGGTTGAAGTCCTTCTTGAAGAGATGTGAGGCTCAAGGAGGAAGGAAAGGGATTTATGGTAAAGAGGGAAGAGAGAGGAGCTTCTTCACAAAACCCTCAAGGGTTTGGCCTTCAAGAGAGGAAGAGAGTTGAGGGTTTGGCCTTCAAGAGGGGGAGAGAGCAAGAGCAAGGTTTAATGGAAACCTTGAGTTACTTAAGCATAGTTTTGAGCATGGCAAGTATGCAAGTAGCTTAGCAATATGTGTATGTGTAAAATTACAAAGGAGAGGGGGTGCTTATATAGGAAATGGTGGGTGGAATTCTCTTCTCAATTCCTATTGGACCCCAATTTCTCTTTTCAATTCCTATTGGACCCCAATTCTCTTCTCAATTCCTATTGGACCCCAAATTCTCTTCTCGAATGCTATTGGACCCCAATTCTCTTCTTAAGTCCTATTGGACCCCAATTTTCTTCTTAGTTCTTATCCCTGAACTTGATCTTTCAATTAAGTTAGTCCCTTTTTCTCCTAGTTCTCGATCTAGATCAGTTCCCTACGCGGCTTTTGATGAAGAAGTATAAAAATAATCTTAATCTTAAAGGAAAAATATAAGGATGAGGTAATTTCTTGTCTGAAATATCGTTGTCTTTTCATTATGGAGTAAAGTCTCGTTGTCCGTATAACTTCTTTGTCGGTCTTACTTTTTCTAAATTATTTTCTAGGCCGAAAAATTTCTGAATGGCTCTAGGGTTTAGGGAGGGACCTTACAAACTCCCCAACAAAAAGAAAGAGATGTCCTCAGCTCGAGACATGCTTTAGAGAGTAGACAGACTCAATCTTTGGTCAACTTATGATCGAAGATGGTCAGTAACTTTAGGGTATTTAGATTAAAGGACAGTGAAGCTGGTATGGACCTTGAATAATATATTTCTCTTCTGTTTTTTTAGCACTAACTCAAAAGTCTTAATCATAAAGAAGTCTTAATGACTCGGGGTTACTTTAATTACTGAGTGTGATCTTACTCAACTAGGTATTTTTCCTTTGGTGTGACCGGATTGTGTTTCTTTAGTCAGGTCTCAAGATCATTTCTTCACTTCACTCTTTATCTAGCCTCAATACGCTTTGAAAAAAATCTTTCCATTCTTACCTAAACTTTAACCTTTTTTCGTTTTGAGCGTTGACTCATTTCTCTATTGATATCATCCAACTAATACCATGTTCTTGACAGTTAAAGGATTTCATACTGATTTTTTTAATTAATCTTGCAATATCTCCCCTCTTGGTGTGCCCAATTTATTTCCTCCATCCTTATTTCTCTTATGTCTATAGCTTATTGTCTCATCTTTCACTTGGTAATCAGATATTTCACGTATCATAGCAACTAAACTTGTAAAACACCATAGACGATTTGAATCTCAAAAGAATTGATTGATTAGAGATTCTTGAATTCCATAAATATGATGATTGATTACATCCGCATAAGATTTACATCGAAAGTGTCCTCTATATCTTGAAGAATAATTATAAGTTGTTCCGACCAACCAAAAAGATGATCAAGGGTTTGGATAAAAGGGAGACATTGATTTGATTCCAAAAGGTCCACAATATCTAAATGCAAGCTTACGGAATTTCCCTAGCTCTAAGGAGTTGTATTTGGGTTTGATTCTGAGGAAAACTTGTTCGTCTTTGCTAAAGCTTCTAGCGGAGCGGTGAAGATCAGCGTAGCTCTTCTACCTATCACTAACTCTCTTCAAGTTATCTCTAATGACTAGAAGTTGATTATCCATCTCTTCTAGGGTAGACTTAGCGGCAGGAACATGAAGAGCTGGGTCGGCTAATCAAAGAGGGACTAAACATTCCCGACCATAGAGGGCTTTAAAGGGTGACATTCCGAGGATGCGATGGTGAGAAGAGTTATAAGCAAACTCAACTAGGGGAAGAAACTTGATCCATTGCTGGGGCTGTTGGTTGCAAGATGCTCGAAGAATATCTTCAATGACTTGATTCACTTGCTCAATTTGACCATCAGTCTTTGTATGATATGCTGAGCTGAGATTCAGTTGGGTACCCAGAGATCGAAACATGGCTTGCCAAAACATAGAAGTAAATTTTGCATCCCGATCATTGATGATTCTTATAGGGATTCCATGTAATCTTACTACCTCTTTGACAAATGCTTGGGCTATGTCGATGGAGGTGGCTATCTGCTTGACTTGAATTAGATGAGCCATCTTAGGGAGCTTATCTACTATGACAAAAATAGAATCATAGTTTCCAATTGTCTTTGGAAGACCAATGACAAAGTCCATACTCAGACATTTCTACTTCATCTGAGGAATATCTAGGGACTGAAGCTTTCCAGGTAGTAAAGAAGACCATCAGCTAAGGTATAGTCAGTTAAGTGTTCCCTTGGGTTTTGAGCTTGAATCTCTTGCAGAAGAGGTCTAAAATAGGGGTCTACTTGAATTTCTTGTTGAACTCCCTCGGGTAAAGAAGAGCTAAGGAGTGAAATTAGCCAGGGTTGATGAGGACAGGACTGCTCGTCAAGAGGTTTTTGAGTCTTTTGAAGGCAACATCTCTCCCCAATCAAAAAAAGAAAGAGCTGTCCTCAACTCAAATAAAATACGTAATTGATGAAGCTTCTTATATACGTCTCGCGACTTAACTTCTTGTTAACGCTTTCAACTTGATTTCTCTCTTACACTTCTTCATCTCCAAAAATCTTGCTAATATAATATTGGAGTCATGGAAAAACTTTCTTAATAAGCTATCTTCTTGAATAAATCATCGTATTTGTGGCTTCTTTGATACGCTACTTCTTCTTTATAAGCTACTGGTAATCCCTTCTTAATCAGCACTTGTTATCCTCTTATTTTTTGCGATCATCACTCTCTTGTAACTTATTCATTTTCTTATCTGATGGTGTCTTGGTAAGAAGATTTGGTTCTTCCTGTATGCATCTCTCACTTGTAGAGTGCAGACGAGGCAGTTAAAAGACAGTTCTTAGAGCGATACAAAGATCTCCTCTTTCCTCATCCAAATTCTTGTGTCGGCCAGACGATATGAAAAACCATGGCGACATCTCACAAGAGTGACTCTCTGGGGTAGAGATCATTTCCGCAACAATACCCGCACTTGCTATGGTTACAAAAGCTCTAGGACTTGGCCCTTGATACTACTGCGTCAAAAGGACACGAGATCTTGGGTTCTCCTCAAGGTTGTTCTTGCTTGTGTAGTTTATCCCCCATTCTAAGATTTTCCTTGATACCATCTGGAGTCTTCCTCTTAGAGGTACTTTTCTCTTCTTAGCTCATACCCGAGAAATTGCTCAAGTTGTTTCTCGTAGAACCATTCCAGAGGGTGAGCATCCTAACATGTGTGGCGCTTGGGATACTTGGTTATGTGACCATATATTAGAGGATCTTCATGAGTTGTAAACTTTCTTGCCTCTTCGTAATTACTTCCTGCCTCCCTTGTAATCCTTTTTGGCTTTAATTGAAGAAATAACCATTTTTGAAAAAATTGAGTATTGTCAGTATTTCCTTTTCTTCAAATGTCAGTCTCTCTTCTTCAATTGCCAATGAGTTTTTAATGACTTCTCTTTACTGTGTACTTTTAATTTCTGCAAATGATCTTTCGTCTACAATAGTCTTGAGTAAAGATTCCCACTTTAAAGTTCTTAGCTAACTCATAAGTTTGCTTTCTTATTCTTCTCAAGTCTTTGAATGATCCGCAAAATTTGTGAGCTTATCTCTTGCACTTTTCCATCTTTAAGGGATTTCTTTTGGTCGGACTTAAAGAAAACACTTGGTTATCACTTGCACTCTTAAGATTCTTTCTTATGACTTGCAATTTGGCAATCCAATTCTTCACTTAATCAAAAAAATCCTTCTGTCTAAAGGTTATCTTGGTACGATTTACAGTAAACTTGAATTCTCATGAAGTCCTAACAATAGAAAACATGGAAAATCCGCAACACTTGTGCTCAACAAGACTTCTTTAATTCAGTGGATAAGTACTCAATTTTTCATAGTATTGCTGTGAACAAAAATTCCGTCCTTGCCATTCCATGTAATCTTCCAATCCTGATAAATTCCAACCTTCATAAATCTCTCATTTATGAGCTTCCTAAATGTTCCAGCATAGCGATCCTTTGCTCTAGCATCACAATTTCCATCCTCTCATAGATAATCCGTTGAATTTCTTGTGGCAGATCCCAAGCCATCTTGAATTTTTTTTGAATAATTTATTGGAACATCAAGACTTCATTTTATAATATAATTGAACTTAGGGTGCTAGACTGAGTTGTTTTCCTGTCATGCGTTAATCTTAAATCCAAAATTCTAGATTCCAAGGTCCAAGACTCAAAATTAGACTCTGATACCACTTGTGAGGGCCATACCCAAACTCGACCCTACTCACCTCCCGCAGTCCTCCAGACCGTTCCAGGGAATGACGTAGATCTATCTGCAGGTATCCCTCCCACTTGGGACTGACGTTCCGACACGACTCCGGCCTATCTCGAATGCCAACCCAAGGGGGTACAATCTGCTCTGATACCACTTGTGAGGGCCATACCCAGACTCGACCCTACCCACCTCCCTCAGTCCTCCAGACCGTTCCAGGGAATGACAGAGATCTATTTGTAGGTATCCCTCCCACTTGGGACCGACACTCAGACAGGACTCCAACCTATCTCGAATGCCAACCCAAAGGGGTACATACCTTCATTCAATGATTCTATGCACTTCTCATAATCAATCTGTCTTTGACAGCTTTCCGCACCCAAAATCGTGGTCCTTAGTCTTGATTCTCTTGATCTTTAACTTGAGGATCTTCTCTTGCTTTCTTGTTCTCCCTTGGTTCATGGCGATAACCCCTTTTTCCTAACAAGCAGGCACGACAGTTATCACTTTCCCCTAAGAAGAGGATCTTGCAATCCTACCTAGTCTCGCTCATTTTCGATTACCCATTTTTATCCCACGTAGTCCTAACGTTTAACGTAAAAATTTTAAATCAACATCCGGCCATCTGACCCTCCGGATCCGCCCACCCACCGAACCATTTCATGAAAATCCCTTCCCGAGGTAGTACTTAACTACTACAAAATCAGGAAGACAGTAGTCTATCAGACATAATCAAACAACAAGCAGCATGCAATCTGTTGCATACCCTCGTTCAGGGAAATTCATCTTGCTGTTCCCACCAGATATTTCTTTAGAGACTTTTAATTCATTTCCTTTTCTTTATCTGCTATAATTAGCTTGTAACTAGTTTCCTAACTAATCATGCAACACATTTAGTTTCAACCAATTCATCTTACCTCCCCATTCAGGCCAAGATAATCGGTTACAAGCCATCAAAATGGTAGCACCTTCACAATATTTCCCAGTATTAAGTGTTTGGCAAAGGCTCATCAAGTAATTTAATCATTCCTTCCTAAGCATTTTATTTCGAGAGGTATAGCACCATCTGGTCATAGATGCATAGGACAGCCCCTATATTCCTATCCTTTCGAGTTCCTTTTTAAGCAACCAAGTCGAACAAATTTCCTTAATTAAATTCAAATCATCCTCCCTGAGTATAACCTTCTCATCCAACTATTGGCATCAGGACATACCCGGATTATGGCCGATTTCCAATAAGATACCGCGGGTACTTCACCCGACCGGGCAAAAATAAAACAAACCCATTCATCCCTTATCCCTCGAGCATGAATGACCTAGGTATAACAACTTTCCGGTTACACTGCTCTATCCGAAAAGGACCAATCTTCGACAAGTTCTCCAAGAGAATCCTCTCAATGGGCCGGTCTTGCAACAAATTGACCCCAAGAAGATCCATCTTGGTTCCCGGTCATTTCGAGACAGTCTTCAAAACTCCTAATTAAATCTATGTTTTGCAATGGGCTATCCCTATCACCTCTTGAGATTCCTTTTTAACTCCTAGTTGGTAATTTCTAGGTTCATTCATTTATCAACCTTAATTACTACTTTCATTAATTATCTACCAGCCAAGTTTATTTAGAAAATACAAGCGAGTTTTTGCCATAGGCATTTGATAGTTAATGTCTCTTCGGGAATGCTAACTTTTTAAGTTCAATCCCCGTTTTGTCTATTCCCAGGTTTTTTTTCCAATCCTTTGCCATCCATGGGGCATCTCCATGGAAGCTTGTACAATTTTCGGTTCAAACAACACGGAGATCAATTCCGCGAAGTTATCCCCTATCTTCCCCATCCCGTATTTGCAAACAAATTTGAAATTAAAAACTTTAGAAATACTCTTCAATACCAAAAATTGAACTACTTCTATCGAGCTTAGACAACTACTTTTTTCTTATAGTACCTAGCTTTCCATTTTAGGAAGCTATAAGGTCATCCTATAATTTATGAGTTTTTGAGCTTTCCATTAAAGCTTAAACCTAAAATGCAAGGTAGTTACTAAAGCTTACACCTAAGTGTAAAGTTACCAATTAAAGCTTAGCTTACGAGAGCAAATCTACCTTTGAAGCTTAACTTTATGATGTATAGATACTCTTATCACTTGACTCTAATTGCAAGGTTTCCATTAAAGCTTAAACCTAAAAATGCAAGGTAATCACTAAAGCTTACATCTAAGTGCAAAGTTACCATTAAAGCTTAGCTTACGAGAGCAAATCTACCCTTGAATATTAACTTTATGATGCATAGATACTCTTATCACTTAACCCTAATTGCAAGGTTTCCATTAAAGCTTAAAACTTGAAAATGCAAGGTAATCACTAAAGCTTACATCTAAGTCTAAAGGTACCAGTAAAGCTTAGCTTACGGGTGCAAATCTACCTTTGAAGTGTAATTAATGATGCATAACTATCATTAATACTTAACCCTAATTCCAAGGTTACCATTAAAGCTTAAACCTAAAATGATATACATAAACCTTCCTAGTATTAAAACACATGGATTAATTAATCCTACTAGAAATGAAGATTACCTTCTCTAAGCAAGAGGGAAGTGGGTTTGAAGTCCATCTTGAAGAGATGTGAGGCTGAAGGAGGAAGGAAAGGGATTTATGGTAAAGAGGGAAGAGAGAGGAGCTTCTTCACAAAACCCTTAAGGTTTTGGCCTTCAAGAGAGAAAGAGAGTTGAGGGTTTGGCCTTCAAGAGGGGGAGAGATCAAGAGCAAGGTTTAATGGAAACCTTGAGTTACTTAAGCATAGTCTTGAGCATGGCAAGTATGCAAGTAGCTTAGCAATATGTGTATGTGTAAAATTACAAAGGAGAGGGGGTGCTTATATAGGAAATGGTGGGTGGAATTCTCTTCTCAATTCCTATTGGACCCCAATTTCTCTTCTCAATTCCTATTGGATCCCAATTCTCTTCTCAATTCCTATTGGACCCCAAATTCTCTTCTCAAATGCTATTGGACCCCAATTCTCTTCTTAATTCCTATTGGACCCCAATTTTCTTCTTAGTTCTTATCCCTTAAGTTTATCTTTCAATTAAGTTAGTCCCTTTTTCTCCTTGTTCTCGATCTAGATCAGTTCCCCATGCGGCTTTTGATGAAGAAGTATAAAAATAATCTTAATCTTAAAGGAAAAATATAGGGATGACGTAATTTCTTATCTGAAATATCGTTGTCTTTTCATTTTGGAGTAAAGTCTCGTTGTCCGTATAACTTCTTTGTCGATATTACTTTTTTAAAATTATTTTCTAGGCCGAAAAATTTTGTGAATGGATCTAGGGTTTAGGGAGGGACCTTACATTCCTAGACACCTCTTGTTACGAATAAACAGGGGAGGGATGACTAGCAAGCAACATGATGTTATCCCAAAGCCAACTAGGCAGGTCTGTGAAATCGACCTAGAGCAGATGGATCCCTTGAAGGGATTCTATTGAATCAAACATTGGTTCCCATGGCACTACACACACCATAGTCCTAGTTTCAAACAGAGGTCCTTTGTCTAGTATCTTTGCCACACCCTTGGCTAGGTAAGAGGTGTTTTCTACTTCACCTCCATGCCCTAGAATCTGTGGTCCGTGAATCCATTGAATCAGCTCGTATTTATTTGGAACTCTCCCATTGAATCCAAACACCAGTGTAGGCTTAGCTTGCATAACAAGCTACTTTTTTATTAGAGCGTGTGGAATTGCCATAGTAATTGCCTCTGTGATCTCCATCTGCTTTGGCAGAGATTTCTTAGGAGCATTAAAGGCTCGATCTGCCAGTCTGTCTTCAAATAATCCACTGCACTCAGCCTGAGAGCAAGTTCTTTTGTTTCTATTTGAATCAAACTCCGTCTACCTATTGACTTCTTTAATTTCCTGCTCTGGAAGAGCCTTTAAATCATTCAATTTTTCACTTTTATCATCACCTGATATCTCGTCTGATGTGATTTTGGTAGAGTCCTTAGAGTCAGCCCCCTTGAGAATGCTGGCAAATGAGATGCCTCGTCTGACAGATGCAGAACCAATAGCCCTTAAACTACCATTCACACAAATTGGTCCCCGCGGCTCTCCGATTCTAAGGGTTTTTACTTCAAAACTAGTGCCTTGTGCAGTATGGTCAAGCATTATTTCTTTATTCGCGATAACAATACATTTTTCGGACAATAAAGCTATGCCCGCTCCCAAAGTCGGCCCCTTTAATGAAGTACCCTCTGAAATTTTTACATCAGATGGGGGACGCATGATCGCCCCATCAACTTTATCCATCAGAACAATGCCACTACTCAAAACTACTACTTGTCCACTAGCATTTTCAAGAAGTGGATGATGTCATTCTCCACGGGTAGAGCCTCCACTTCCATGGCTATCTCTGTGGAGGACAAAATGAGCACACCGAAGGTCTATCCAAGAATGTAAAGGGACCCACACCACACAACAAAAAAACTAAAGATAATAGCGTTAAACAATGCAATTCTTCTCCAAGCCTACAACCCACGGTTGATGAAAAGCTCCCAAGGAATCAACACCTAATCCTTCACTCTATTTATTTTTTTAATAGTCTTGCTAAAGATGGAAACCCTAAAGAAAAAAGAAACACCGATTAAGAGATGAAGGACTGATAATAGTCGCGCTGAGTAGGTCTCCCCAGTCTCAAAAAAATAATAATTATTTCAAAACATATTAAGTGCATAAGTGAAGGGTGAGTTTAGGAAATGAAAAGACAGATGAAGGTGGAAAGTCAAAAGAAATATGAAGGTGGAAAGTAAAAAAAGTCCATATAAAGAGGTGTTTCTCTTCTTCTTCATTTTTCCTTTAGCATTTTCTTCTCTTCTCTCTATCGTTTTCCTCTCTCTCTCTCTCTCTCTCTCTCTCTCTCTCTCTCTCTCTCGTATCCATCCTTCTCAGCTAATACTGTTGCAAATCTATTTGCTTCATCATTGTCCATTGTTACGTGCTATAGTCTAGTGCATCATTTTTTCTTGTTGTTGAAGGAATATTTGAATTAGGAATACATTTTAATATTTTTGAAGCTATTAAGAGTACCTTTTGATTTATTTTTTTTGTTAATAGTCACACTATCGGGGGGTGCACTATGTAATCATGTTAATGTATAACGTGAGTTCAAAAGGAGGGGTTTTAAAATGCAAAACTTTTAGGCAATTTAACATATTTATATTAAAATAAGGGGCTTTTATATTCAATTTTGGAAAAAATCCTAAAATAAGGGATCATTTTATTCATTTAGACATGTTAAAAGAGGGGTTTTCTTAATACCCCACGAAAGCACGTTATATAGGAATACTTAACGGTGAACCTTCCGAGGTCCTTCTAAACAAGGCAAACCCAAAGGAAAAAAATAATAATTTAGGACCCCAAGGCCAAAAACGCCAAAGATGCGATTAAAAAAAACACTAAAAATACAAGGCTAATTGCACTGGAGATGAAAGGGTTGTCCTAAAGCATGCAGAAGAACACATGCCAAGCAGAGGGTCGTTCAGACGACGTGTGGGAATTGAGCCAAAGTGGAGTGCTACGGAGGGAAGAGCTGAACTCACTCGAGAGGACTTGAGAAAAGTGCAACAACTCTCTCTTTTTGCCTTGCACACCAGCCTCAACACTAAGTAACATCTAGGCAAAGTAATGGGGTCGACGGTCGGGTTGGGGACGTGATCTCGAGGCACAATAAACCTGGCCAGTGCGAAAAACGAGGCGCACCGGCATGATTTGAACCCGTGACCTAGAGGGTTTGCGTTTAGGGTCAAATCGGCTAACCACCTCACCCACGCGGTCATTGTGTATCCCAAACTATTTTGACGTTGTAATGATGCTGGCATTGGCCACGTTGTCCAGGTTTAGTTTTTGAGCAGACATCTGCGGTTGCGATATTTTCAATCTTCGTGCATGAACTTCCCCGTCATTGATCCCATTATTTGTCCCCGTATTAAATATAGGTGTTACTTAGTGATGAGGGAACACCAGCTCCGCCACCCAAGGGACCCAAGTTTCAGCTCGCAGTTAACATGCAAACCCTATGCAATATCGTCTTGTCTGCCATTACCATGTTCCCGTCATCTGTGTTTGCAAAAAACGAATTTTTTTTCCTTTGCTTCATTAAGAGCATTAGTGTCTTGTTGAAACATTGACATAAGTGACATATATGAAATACACAATGGATGTAAGATTGTGACAAATGTTCTTTATGGGCCATTGGCTGTATGTGCTTGCAATTTTTGTTTTTGTAGAACTTACAATCATGAGTGGATTATATTAGCAGCCCAAAAGAATTACAATTACTAGTGATGCTCATGTTGAGCCATGGCCTCTTCCAGCAAAGCTCAGCTTCCTTTCTTTCTTGAATGATCTCCGTAAAACTTGCTCTTTCGATGACGTTCTGAAAAGGCGATAGTTCTTGGCCTTCGAGACATGTTTAAAGTAGTAGTACCTAACAATTTGTGTACTTATTAGTAGCGGTTGGCTCATGATTGCCTTTCCACCTAAGAAAAGATCGTTCTTACAGAACCCAATCTTCCATGTCTTTTGAATCCACTTGCATGTCTTTCTTGCTAGGCCACAAATCCTTGTACAGTCCTTGAACAGGTGGGGAGGTTCTCACTTGCTGATCTGCATTATGGGCATATATCTGGGCCAATACCTCTAGCTAGGACTCTCACCCTAGTTGGCAAGGCCTCCCAAATTACCTTCCATACAAAGACCTTTATCCTAAGTGACCATTGTGGGCACCAGATGTTCTTTACAATTGACACCTATCTTGCCTCTGTCCATCGCTTTCCCCATTGCTTGTCTAGAGGGTAAAACCAATCAAGCGATACCATGATGATGCTATACAACTCCTTGGTGAATGGTTTATGGAAGTGTCTGTTTATGGGCCACCACTATGCTTTCCAATCAAGCCTAGACTCGCAGGTCGGTAGGCAACAATTTCCAAGCTATTCTAAGATTCTATTTATCAGAAATCTTTCGGTCCATTGAGATTGATCTGGGAGGCTAGTTGATCCAATCCTTTCCAATCACTGCTACTGTAGTCCCAAAACTGGCCTAGTCGTTGGAGTCCTTTGTTGTTCATCTTTCTGGCTACCTCCCTTCAGGTAAGGTTCAATAAGATGCTTCCCACCATAGAAATCCAAGGGGACCAACGATACATTGAGTTGTGGAAGTATCTAGTTACCTCTCCCCATTCCAAGGTCTCCATTGTTCTAATACACTTCCAATCCAGCTCGTAAATAAGCCCCCAAGATTCAAGTTAGACCATTATGTTACCATATACATGTGGTAGTGATGTGTGTCAACACACTAGGACGGCCGGGGCATTTTTTCCCTCTTCAGGAGGTTTTTTCCCCCGAGCATTGTATATACGCCCATCACTCTAGGGCTATCTATCTTTCCATTGCACACTAAATTACACACTCTCTATTGTGTGCCTTGAGCTTCCTTCGTCTTCTCCAAGCTGTGTGCGTTTCTCTGCAACCCTAATTCCTACAATTGGTATCAGAGCAAGTTACGTCCTCCCGAGCTTAGTCGCTAGCTGCTCCAGTACACGCCTGCTCACTTTCTCCGATTACAGTGAGGTTTGGCAAGCGTTTGCTACTCAGATTTTTGATTCGGGCTCATTTCGGCCTCCGTTTCCACTAGAGGTAGGTCTGCACAGGCTATTTCGTCATTTTGTGCAGAATTTTTGTCAGTGCCATTTTTTGCATAACATGTGCCTTATAGTCTTCTACGGTTTGTGCTATATAGCACGTGTTGTTCCCACTTTGTTTCTCCTATTTTCGGGCAGTTTTCACATCACTTGCAACATTTACCATGGCTGACAACACATACGTCTTCAAGATGTGTGCTGTTGAGGACAGGTTGGATGGGGACAATTACCATATGTGGGCTTATATGATGTAAAACGTTCTTGTGTCAAAGGACGTTTGGAATATTGTGCGGGGCATTGATGTACGTCCTAGTTTTGAGGATGTAGGCGATGGTTAGGATGTTGCAGGTCTTGCTGCAAGGATTGCTGCTATTAGAGTTTCTTTGCCTATGATAGATCAAGCTCGTTGGGATATAAGGGATGAGCAGGCTCATGCATTGATTGCGTTATCTGTGAAGCGCACCATTGTTCCTCACATCCGTTCAACAAAATCCGCAAAACAGGCTTGGGATATTCTAGCAGGTCTTTATGCAAGGAACAATGAGGCTAAAATTAATTTGTTGCGTAAAGATCTGGAGTCGAAGATTATGCATGAGAAATATGATATGAACACTTTTCTTGCTGTGTCAAGGATATCAATGAGCAACTTATTTCTACAGGTGAAGTCATTTCAGATATTTCCCTTGTGTAGACTGTTCTTGATGCCTTACCAGATTCTTCCTAGACTTTTACTAGTACTTGGATACTTATGACCCAAGGAAATTCAGAAGTTGTCAAGTTTGATGCATTATGCACATTGCTGTTGCAAGAGTCACTTTGCAAAAAAATCAGGACTAGACAGCGTGCATTTTATTGCTTCTCAAAGAAAGGGTGGTAACAACAATGTAGCCACTTGTTATGGTTCTGTTGCGAGTGGCAAAACTTCTATTCCCAATGCTTCTGCTGGCACCACTTCGTCTAGAAATTCTAGTGATAAGGGCAAAAAGAAGATGCGTTGCCATTATTGTAAAGCTAATGATCACTTGATCAAGAAGTGTCCTAAGTTGAAGGCAAAAGAGGCTAAGAAGAAAGAGGGTGGTTCCATTGAAAATGTTGGTTCCACTACAAATGCAGCCATTGTTGAGTCTTCTGTAAAAGGAGACTGTAATGATGATGTTGATGCAGAATGGGATTTTAGCGTAGAGTGCACTTACAATCCTATTGTCCATGATGCATGCTTGTAAGTTGATGTAGATTCACATGTGTGGTATTTCGACATTGGTGCTACAAATCACATTACCTCACATTGTGAATTGTTCACCTCTCTTGAGTCTGTCTCTCATGGGAATTCGGTCACTTATGCCATCAATGCCTCTTATCCGGTTCTAGGAGTTGGAAAGATTGTTCTTACTACTGCTAATGGCAGTTCTTTCACACTTGTTGATGCACTTTATGTACCTGGGATCAAGAAGAATCTTTTGTCTGTATCTGCACTTACTAGACTTGGACTTGTAGTCAAATTTATGGATGACAGATAAACAGTTCATGATCTCAGTTTTGGTGATGAAATTGTTGCATCTGTCAAATGGTTGCAATGGAAAGGGCAATTGTGTGCGTATGTGATTGAGGAAGAGAGAGACACACACACACACACACAGAGAGAGAGAGAGAGAGAGAGAGAGAGAGAGAGAGAGAGAGAGAGAGAGAGAGAGAGAGAGAGAGAGAGAGAGAGAGAGAGAGAGAGAGAGAGAGAGAGAGAGATGATGAGAGAGAGAGAGAGGAGAATAAGAAGAGAAGGTAATGGAATTGTGTTGGAGAGTGGAGAGAATTAAGGGAAGCAGGATCAATGAAAATACAATGCAATGCTTCACTATAGTCTCAAGCCTCCACAATCTGCGGCATACGCACTCATACTCTACACACATACTCACAAGCAAAGAGACTACACATCATGACAACTTCAATGTGGAGTGGAATAAGGGTAAGCATCACAAATCCATCAAAGGTAAGGTTGCAGGTAGCAAAGCTCACACACAAATATAACTTGCTAATGACAAGATATACATAAAACCCTGCCTCCCAATACACTAGTGGTGTCCTAGTGTTGCACTCAAGTACTTAGTGAAGGAAATATACAATGTGGAAAGCCCCCTTTGGATGAGATTGGGGTTCTTTATAGAGATTTTCTTGCATGATTATATTTAGGGATAATTACAATTTAGAAGGCTAAACCAGGGGGGCAGACTGAGATGCCTTGGGAACCACCACCTTGTCCTTGAAGATGCTTCTCCTAGAAGCTTCTCCTTGCCACTTGTAATGGTGCTTCTTCATCACCCACTTGCAGAAATTTTATTTACCCTTGAGCCTTTGAATAAATTGAGTACTCATCTCACCATTGTTGGTAGAGGGAAGTTATTAATGAGGCATAGTAAAGAGGTAGATGTATATATATGAGAATGAGTGAGAGTGGGAGGTGAAGAGATGGATTTTTCTGAGTTTTATGGTTGATTTGAGTGGGGTGAAGTGGGATTTGTGATGAAAGATAGGAATTCATATTGAATCCATACTTGTGGGGTTGGGTGTGTAGTTAACTAGTGCACGTGTGTAGTTAACTAGTGCGCATCCTTACAAGAAAGGGGAAGGTGATGAAGTGCAGCCATGGAAGCTTGGGAGGGCTGATTAGGAATGGAGAGTGAAGGTAGTTTTGTGCAAAACTAAGTGTGTGTGAGCAAGAACATGAATAGGGCAAGATCAATGAAGACTAGGTGATAGGAAAAAAGGCCCATAATAGGTGTTTTTCCACCTAAATGGCTCCAATATGGGTCCCAAAGGGTTCCATCCGAATTTTGAGGGTAGGTGGCAAGGGGAGGGCGTGGAGGGGGTCCTAGGGGGGTCTACTTATGATATGGGATCCATAATTTTAGAAAACTATTGGAAAAAACGATTAAAAAGGCTTGTATTTCTTGTTTCCTTATGAGCCAAAGGGGAAGATCGCCCACATCACATGCACCAAGCATCTTATCTGTACACAAGGAAATTTTTGAATAGAAAATCCTGGAATGGTGGATCCGGACACTTGACCTTCCAAACTTCACTGTTTTCCTAAGTAAAATTAACTCCCATTCCCTTTACAAATGGAGTTCACCAATGTATGGAACTCATTCCCATGTGAAGCTCATGCATGCAAAAAAACTGAGTCAGGATTAGGCAGCATCCCCCAAGTGTATCCTATCAACTAGCTATAATTTTTTGTGCGCACTAGCATCACGCATGGAGCTGGAAGCCTTCAAAATGCAAGATGATTTTTTTAATTTTTTTATCTTTTTATTTTTTTTGGTTTTTTCCTCTTGGCTATGTACAAGTGACGACTTCTGGGGGGGTCGTGAAAAGCATACATCTTATTGCCCTCCCATGATAGCTGGAGACATTCATGTCTCTAGCCTCTGTCCCAATCTAAAAGGTTGTCAGCAATGCATAGAAAAGTGTCAGCACACTTCTCAACCAATCTGAAATTGTATGGTTTAAGCCGCCATCCATTTACTGGGGTTTGATGCAACTTTCCATCCAGATCTCCTAACCTATAACTTCCATTTAGGAACTTTTGCACTACCACAAAAGGCCCCTCCCATTTCAACAAAAACTTACCATACTTCCTATGGTCGAATTGTGTCGGGTTCTGGATCTCCTTTCCTTTTCCATCAGAGATAGCGAATGGATGATTTCCCTATTTATCTTGACTTTGAGGTCCCTAAAGAAGTGAGATTGATTAGCCTCCTCAAGCAAGAGGAAGATCTCTTTGGATAGAATTATGGTCTTATTCACCTCTTCTAGTTGCTGTTTATCCAAGTCACATTTTGCTTCAAGCCACCTGCTGTGCTCAGCTTCAGAATCCAACCCTTCTTGTTTTTTGGTAGTTAAAACTTCTACTTCGTCTGCGAGTTGCTTTAATTGCTCCTCGTGATGTTTCTTCCTTCTAGGTCTTGCAGTCTTGATTTCTTTTTGAATATTCTTGATGAATATATCCTAGGCCTTAGAGCTCACCAGATCCACATCTTCGCAAAGACTTTTGATAGCTTTTATGATCGGGCTTCTGAAGAGAGGGTCATTAAATAGATGAGCCTCTGTTGTTAGTATCTTCTTCTATCCTTGGGGGTGGTGATTTTTTGGTTTTTTGTACTTTCAATGTAGTGGAAATGGCCTATGAAACACTAAGAATAGCGGAATTAAGAGAATTAGAGTGAGCATTTTTGTGAGATTACTTTGAGAACAACGAGGGTGAACTTAATTGATGGTAGCAACATGAACATAGTACTTAATTAACTTGGAATGAGCAATACTTTTGCAAGAGAGAGAGAGTAATAGAGAACATGACAATAGTTGAGGACCGGATTTACTTGGAGCCGACCCCCCCTCCAAAAGGCGTTTGTATTATAGATTCTCCCATCAAGAGAGACTTGTTACAATACAATCTTTGTGTTCCTTGTTACCTTGGTGATGCTACGAACATGGAAAGCTTCATGCATCATGAAATTAACATAAACTTTGCAAAAAGCATCAACTATCCCAAGCCTCAGTCCCAAGGCCTCAAATATCTTAAAAGGTGGAGAGAGCTAGTAGCAAGGAATGAGGATAGGGAAGAGGAAGAAGAATCATCCATAGGAGAAAGAAATAGTTCCTCACTTATCATCACTATTCTTGCTTAGCATAGCATAATAGCATAGTAATGAAGATGAAGAAGATGGAAACCTTAAGAATTGAAGCATGGCTCTTGGTTGGATTTGCATTCCATAGCCAAGAGTGTTGATGTAGGCTCTCCACTTCTCAACAAGCTTGGAGAAGAAGATGGAGCTCTTGCACTTTGCACTCCACACAATGAGAAAATGTCTGTGTGTGTGTGTGGGAGAGTATACTCCCCCTCTCATGCTTGATCTCTCTCTCTCTCTCTCTCTCTTGCTTGTATTATTATATTATTTCATTTGGACATGTGTCCTCTTTTTTCTCTTTGAAAGAAAGAACTTAATTATTTATTTTTATGTACCTAAATTCTCATTGGAGCCCTTTAAAACCATCCAATAGCGTTCAAGCACATCATGAGGGCCACATGTGGAGGATCATTTGAGCATGTGTCTTTTAAGCTTATTAAGTCATTGAATACTTCAATGACTTAGTCAATCAAGAATGGAAACTTTGATGCCTCTTGAGAGTTGTCTTTGAATTGAATACTTCAAGAACCTTAGTCATTTAAGCATGTGAGAACCCCTCAAGATTTTGGGTAAGGTTCCCCCTAACACTTAACAAGCCAACAAGCACCTCATGCTTGGGTAAGATTCCCACCTGAAGTTCAACCCTATCTTGCTTAAGGTCAAAGAACTTTTGAACACTAACTTTTGAAGGTCTTTAATGAATCTAATCCTACGATATTTAAGCTCCATTAGTAGGTAGCATTGCTGTTTAACATACCATCTCTCATTTGGACCCCTTTTAGCCTTGGCCCCGTGTTGAGACAGATCCATAAGCACATGTCTATATTCTAACATTTGTTCATGTTTATTCTCTCACATAAAATGATCAATTTAATATAAGAAAATCATTTGCATTGGTTAGATATTAGGTTTTATGACATTAACTCTCTCTTGAAATCATAGTCTTCCTTGACTATGAGGTAGAAGAGATAAATTCTTAGTCATTAGTGTACGTTTTTAGTAGGTAGAGGATCCCCTTTCACCTTGCAACATCATTCAAGAATGGATGACTAGTCCATTGGTGCTTGGGAGACGTAGCTGCAGCAAGCATGTCTGCTCTTTAGTCCATATCATACTCACAAAGCAGAGTGACAAGTTTTGTAATAAAAAGAAATCATAGCGAGGGACTGTTGCAAGAAAAGATAGAGACAAAGGAGGTGGGGGTGGGGTGGTAGAACAAAAACAGTTTTACACCAAATGCGTTTTGCTATCATTAGTTGATTAGTGGTGCAAAAAAGGAGGATATGGGGGGGTATAAATAGTGAGGTGTGGTGTAGCTCAAAAAACCGTAGTGGTACCATATTTGAAGAGGGAGAGGATAACTTAAAGATAGGTTATTTTTCATCTTAAGTGGGTACTTACAAAAAAGGGAGGGAAAGGTGGAGAGTTATTAGGGCATTTAAAGTAGTGGAAAAATTGTACAGGAAAGGGACTAGTCAACAAGGGAATTCAACTTAGCCAAGGGAATGGGTGGAGTTTTAGAGTGGTTGCATATATACATGAGGCCGAAGATAACTGAGGTAAGGTTTTGTTAATTACGGGTGGAATTTCTTGGGGGTGTGTGGGGTTGTTGGCGAAAAAATAAGCAAGGGCAAGGTTTTGTTATTACGGGTAGAATTCCTTGGGTGGGTGGGGGGTTGTTGGCGGAAAAATAAGCAGGGGTTTGAGACTGAGGCCTTGGGACTAAGGCTTGGGATAGTTAGTTCTTTTTGCAAATTTTATGTTAATTTCATGATTCATGAAGTTTTCCATATTCATAGCATCACCAAGGCCTTGGGACTGAGGCTTGGGATAGTTAATTCTTTTTGCAAAGTTTATGTTAATTTCATGATTCATGAAGCTTTCCATATTCATAGCATCACCAAGGTAATAAGGAACACAAAGATTGTATTGTAACAAATCTCTCTTGATGGGAGAATCTATAATACAAACTCCTTTTGGAGGGGGGAATGAGGGTAGGGAAGAGGAAGAAGAATCATCCATAGGAGAAAGAAATAGTTCCTCACTTATCATCACTCTTCTTGCTTAGCATAGCATAATCCCATAGTAATGAAGATGAAGAAGATGGCAACCTTAAGCATTGAAGCATGGCTCTTGGTTGGATTTGCATTCCATAGCCAAGAGTGCCGGTGTAGGCTCTCCACTTCTCAACAATCTTGGAGAAGGAGATGGAGCTCTTGCACTTTACACTCCACACAATGAGAGAATGTCTGTGTGTGTATGGGAAAGTATATCCCCCCTCTCATGCTTGGTCCACCTCTCTCTCTCTCTCTTATTATTTTATTATTTCATTTGGACATGTGTCCTCTTTTTCGTCTTTGAGATAAAGAACTTAATTATTTATTTTTATGTATCTAATTTCTCTTTGGAGCCCTTTAAAACCTATCCAATAGCGTTCAAGCACATCATGAGGGCCACATGTGGAGGATCATTTGAGCATGTGTCTTTTATGCTTATCAAGTCATTTGGTTAAATTGAATACTTCAATGACTTAGTCAATCAAGAATGGAAACTTTGATGCCTCTTGAGAGTTTTCTTTGAATTGAATACTTCAAGAACCTTAGTCATTTAAGCATGTGAGAAACCCCCTCAAGATTTTGGGTAAGGTTCCCCCTAAAACTTAACAAGCCAACAAGCACCTCATGCTTGGGTAGGATTTCTACCTCAAGATCATCTCTATCTTGTCTAAGGTCAAAGGAATTTTGAACACTAATTTTTGGAGTCCTTTAATGAAGCTAACCCTACAGTCTTTAAGCTCCATTAGTAGGTATCATTGCTCTTTAACATACCATCTCTCATTTGGACCCCTTTTAACCTTGGCCCCGTGTTGAGACAGATCCATAAGCACGTGTCCATATTCTAACCCTTGTTCCTATTTATTCTCCCACATTAAATGATCAGTTTAATATAAGAAAATCATTTAGGTTGGTTAGTTATTAGGTTTTATGACATTACCTCTCTCTGTAATGGCTATTGCTCGCACAGGAGCAATAGGCATTACTGGAATGCTTACCCGCAACTACATTATATGAACATCAACACATAGAATGATGATAGAAGACAATACACAGTACACAGGCATAGAACACCGCTTGCTTCATTCATGTATGATCCAGACACAAGGTTACAACAGTAGATGCCATGAATATCATAGAGATTGGTTGAGTTGCATCAAAAGACAGGTATGCCCCTCCATATACAACCGCTGCTCTAGCGCAGATCGGGAACGGTGCACACACTCCTATCCCATGATATCCTGTGAAGAACTGCCGCCACGGCCACCGCATACCGCATGACTCCTGATCCGCAGTGTCCAGACCTCCGCAGGACCGCATGTGCGGCTAATGCCGTAACAGCTGGCACGCACGATGGATTGCGCGAACCCACACTCAGCCCCTCCGGTTTGAAGGTTTCGATTGTTGCTCTTCGACCTGTTCCAGCGAAGAGAAAATATCAATGTAGCCAAAGCCTCTAAAATCTGTAGTATGCGCCCGATAGACCTCATCCAACAGATGTAGGTCTATCTCAATATGTTCCGACCAAGGAGCCCGAGGAATAAACTACGTTGGCAAAGAGATGGATTGCGGCGCCTGTGGCAAAGGAGCAAGAGGTGTATGTAAAGGATAATAGCAAGAAAGGTATCTATTAAGAGCAGACCAAAATCGAGGGCAAGGTGGGAGACTGAGAGAGAAAGAATGAGCCAAGGTCTCCACCCAAAAACAGACCTTGCACCGCTTCTTACGAAATCGACAAATCATTTTCTGCAAACGAGATACATGAGCCTGGGCTTCAGCACAATCCTCTTTAGCTTGCGTCCAATCAACAACATCAAAACCCTCGGGAACAACACTCTTACCTCTATCAGTGTTGGATGACTCAGGTTGCTGCACCACAACCTGCTGAGTGGGTGGCTGTGCTCTCACCTCAGCCGATAAGCGTGTGCTCCAGCTTTGTAGTTGATTGTCCAAAAAAACATGAAGATCCTCTTGCATCTCCACTGCCAACGCATCCAAATCATTCATATTAATCATTACATCACCAGGGTGCAAGGCTAAGTAGGAGGCAAGGCTCTGCTGCATTCTCAGCTGAAGTAGTTCATGTTGAATAGAAGCCACAAACTCGCATTAGTCGCTCATAGCCTTTGAATTTCAGCATCCTGCTGACGGGTTGTTGCAGTCAGCTCTTCATTCAGATTGGACAACTTGGCAATGAGAGTCTGCGAGGCCGCTACCTACGCTTCCAGCTCATTTACTCTTCCCACTGTCGCGGGGGCTGGCCAGGCCGCACGAATAGACTCTACATGTCTGCTAAAAAAAGTGCCCCACGCCTATATTTGGTCAGCCAGGGTTGCTACCGCAGCCTCCCAGGGTAGCGCTGCAGGAAGAGTACCTCCCATCGAGGCAGCCGCTTGGTAGTTCTAGAAGTTTCCGGTTGCGAAGGAACATCCGCAGCCGGAGAGCCCGTCCTCAACAGAGTATCACTTGCCACTCTCTCTTGCATTCGGTAGCGCCAGCGTGCCACCGCAAAATCCTCTAGTAGAAGAGATAAATTCGTCGGAGGTGGTGTAGAAAATTGTTGTTCCTCTCTACCGCGCTTGCGGTTTGCTGATCTTACACCTGCAGTGGCCATCTCTAGGACTCCAGAGGATACCACTGCCGTTGAAAGACCCGGAAAATCCCCAGTGCCAGCACTCTGCTGCTGTGGTTCCCCCCCAGCAGGAACTGCCAAAATTTATGTTTGCGGCAGAGGAGCCACAATCCCTTGGACCACCAATCTATCATCTTCAAAGTGGCATAGAGGACGCAGGGCGAGAGGAAAAACTTCCCTTAAGGAAAAAATCAGTCTGAGCAGTTGGCCAACTTTTGTATTGGTTGGGGTATTTCGCCCCAATTGTGCCATCACTCTTTGGCATTCCGCCACAAGTCTTTCTCTGACAACAGCTGCCCAAGCCAATGGCCCAAAGTTGGCCGAATGCAAAAAATTTATGGCTCTGGTCGAGATGGTGTAGGTTTTGGCTTGTAGCCAAATCGCCTCGAGAAACCATCTATACGCATCCCTGGTTGCCACATCTGACAACCCTGAAAGTTTATATTCACCTTTTACTTTCAAGCCAAACTCCTGCTCGACATCTGCAGTAGAGATCACATGAGACGCGTGCACCACGCCATCGTTGGGCAAACAGCAACACCTGGAGATCCTTTCTGCTGTCAACTGAATCTGTTGATTATTCAGCACCACAATATCTCTAGCAGCTAGTTGCTCAATCAAACTTGCTGCCTGCGGGTGAATAGGTATCCCTTGCCAGTCCAAGTTGGCGAACACGCGTAGCCGCAAGTCTTGTAGCCAGGCGTCCACTCGTCGAAGAGCGAGCTGCTGTACTGGAGTGAAGGGGATGCATTGCAAGAGAGAAGCCGTCATGGCGACGATGAGAAGAAGGAGCAGAGAATAGAGCACTAAGGACGCGCGATACACAAAATAGGAGAGGCACAATAAGAATCGTCTGCATGTAGTAACCCTCTCACAATAAGTTCCCAAAATAGGGCGATCCACGGTGTCGCAACCATCATAGCTCCTTTCCCGCTTTCCAAGATTGCATGCAAAAGAATCCCCAATCATGATTAGGGCGGCTTCCGGCTCTTGTACTACAGCAAAGGGGCACTGAATCAAGGTACGTGAAACATAATGGCGTAGTCTGAAACCATTGACCGGCACAGAAATAACCTCCCCCTGCAAATCTGCCAAATAAAAAGAGATGGGCCCGCATGCTTGAAAAATCCAGAATGGTCCTGATCACCGTAATTTAAGCTTCCCCGGCATCTTCCCGAGACTGGATTTAAAGACCAGAACCAGTTGTCCAAGAACAAATTGCCGTGCTTTCGGGTGATCTAGCCAATTTTTCTGCCTAGACTGCAGATCCTGCAGTAGCGCAAAGCTGTTTAACCTCTCTTTGTCCAGTTCCTACAAAACATCCAAACAATAAATCACAGAATCCTCCGGAAGAAGCCGATCCAAAATCAGCATCCGCAGGCTCGGAATCACATGCTCCATTGGGGTGATTGCCTCCATGCGAAATGCCAACTTAAAAGGAGTCAATCCTATTGCCACTTTATAAGCTATTCGATAGGCCCATAATGCGGAAGGAAGTTTCACATCCCAAT
This sequence comes from Adiantum capillus-veneris, assembly GCF_014529385.1. Classification (NCBI taxonomy): domain Eukaryota; kingdom Viridiplantae; phylum Streptophyta; class Polypodiopsida; order Polypodiales; family Pteridaceae; genus Adiantum; species Adiantum capillus-veneris. Next base: position 103,879,663 of record NC_140960.1, on the reverse strand, counting down.
CTATTCGATGCATATTCACTAACTTTGTTAAAATCCGAATCAATTTCTTATTACTTGATTCTGCTTGCCCATTCGCTTGAGGATAATATGGAGAAGATTTCCTGTGCAACACAAAATAAAACCGTAGCATTCTCTCCATCACCTTATTTAAAAAATGACTACCCCTATCACTAACCAGCTCAATAGGGCAGCCATATCTAGAAAAGATATCCTTATAAAAGCATTCAGCCACAGAAATTGCAGTATTATCTTTCAAAGGCCATGCCTCCACCCATTTGGTGGCGTAATCCGTGGTTGTCAAAATGTACTTATTACCTGTGTGAGCCGCAACTGGTTTAAAAGGTCCAACAAAATCCAAACCCCACTTTTGAAAAGGCTCCAAGGGTAAAACCGGCTGAAAAGGCATTCTGGACCTTTTGGTAGGTTGCCCCAATCGCTGACACACATCACACTGTTGCACAAAATTTCTCGCATCCTGAAACAATGTGGGCCACCATAATCCTGATTGGATAACTTTTTGAGATGTGATTAATGCTGCAAAGTGACCTCCCGCAATACCGGTGTTGGGCGCATTTTTGACTCCCCGTTTGTTGTAAATTTGTACATACGGACATGAAGCCCGATTTCAAAAGGGCGTGTGGGTTTTGTAGCTTGCTTTAGCAAGCACATGTACATGCACTGCAAGTCGCTAGTCTAGTGACAGCTGTCGGGCTACTGTAAGTGCCCGTGAGTGAAGTTTTTGAAGTGAGACTTGTATATAATCAAAACTCATGTAAAAACTTAAAAAAGTTCATCCAAACATCATAAATTTTCAGGGTTTAGCTCGTTGTGTCTCCTTGGTACTCTTGGATGTAGTTTTTTGCCCCGACTAGCCTTCTCTACGTATAGTTAGGTTGGGACAGCTTTCTGTTCGCGTCAATTTTGATCATGGAGGCATATGGAATCAATTTTGGTCATCTTCATCTTTCTCGCCAGTCATGTTTCAAGCTTTCTCTCAAGCTTTCAAGTGCCCCAATTGGAGTTGTGCTCTTCAGATTATGACTAGTTCTCCGCAGGGTTACGACTATGGCAGCCTTGTGGAAAATTATATGTAGGTAGATTGGGAGGGCTTGTTTCTATGAATTGTGAGATTGAGGTTGAAGTTGTGGTTTTGTGGTGTTCATTTGGGAAAGGGGAGGCTCTTGTCTTCATATGCATTGGTTGGCGTGCTGTAAATCCGTGCTTTGACAGGGTTTTGCTCCTATGTGACATAGTCTCTTGGGTGGGCAACGGCTAGTAAATTCCCAAGGGTCTACTCCTATTGGACTTGTGGTGTTTCAAAAGAATTTTGCAAAGCTTTTGGTGTCTTGTAGTTCTGTTTCAACGCTCTTGGGTGACATCGCTATAGAGGTATTTCAGTTTGCTTGTTTCCCAATAGTGTTTTGGTGCCTGCCACCGAGGAATCGCTTCAAGCTACCTTCAGTTTACAGGTTTTAGAAGACATGTCGTTTAATTTTCCAGAGTTTAGTGGGAAATCAAATGAAAGTTCTAAAGGTTTTATTGAGAGAATGGAGTTTTCTTGCCTTCGTGCTGACAAGCAAGATCAGCGTTGGTGCTGCGAATCTTCTATTTCTGTTTGAAGGGATATGCTAGGGAATGGTTGGAAGGCTATGAAAAGGAGCTACAATCAGCCCAACCTCCTCAAGTTATGACTTATGAAATGGTAAGGCATGCTTTTCTTACACACTTTCAGCAGGTGGAAGACCCACAAAAGGTATGGCAATCTATTCAAGGCTTGGTACAGGGTGAAGGCCAGACCATAGAAGACTTTGTGAAGGCATTCAATGCGTTATGGGAAAAGTGGTGTACATCTTTGGGGGCTGAAATTCCTCCAGCCATGTTGAAGAAGGACAGGTTTCTTGCAAGCTTGAGGAGTAACCTACGCTTGAAGGTAGAGCTTAAGCAGCCAAGGACCTTTGAGGAGGCAGTTGAAATTGCAAAGAATAAAGAGTGGAAAGCAGAGCGTCTTCATTAACTTGGAATCAATATCGAGCCAAAGCTTGAACTGAAAGCAGTAGAGCAACCAAGGGTCCTCATTAGGGAGCCAGGTTATGATCAACAATCTTCTCATGATGTGAATGCTTTTCTCAAGGAGATGCAAGAGGTTGTAGGTCTTATGAAGAATCTTAGTGTGCATATGATGGGAGGTGGAAGAGGTCAAAGCTATGGATATGGATGTGGTTATGGAAGCAATGAGGGTTTTACAGGTGGTAGAGGAAGAGGCATGGCTGGAAGAGGGGATATGTTTCAATGTTATAATTGTGGTGAATGGGGTCATAAAAGCCCTCAATGTGACAAGCCAAAGAGAATGGGTGGCGACATGTTTCCTCTTCCTCCACAAATTCCTTCTCGAGCTCAAGATTATGGTATTGAGATAAAAGGGGAAGCAGGAACAAGTGGTTTGACATCAGAAGAGAAGGGCAAAACAAAAGTGGTAAGCATAATCCGTTTTGGAGAAGAAAGAGGATGATTTGGGAGCTATGGTCATGCCTGTAGGTAAGAGGGTTACAAGAGATCATGACATGAGTGATGCAAGTCCCAGCCATAAAAGAGGGAAACATGTTGAAACAGGTACAGGTAAAGAGAAGAAGAAGAGAAAGCCCAGGAAACATTACAATGCATCTAACTTTCCTTTGGGATAAGGGCAACCAAATTATAGTTTAAGGGCTGATTTGGTGGGTAGAAAGGCTGATGTTACCTTTGGGCAACTCATGGAGATGTGGCCCAAGTTAAAGAGGCAATGGAAGCACATAGTCAACCCCATGAAGAAGGAGCCTACAAGGGGGTCAGTGAGAGTCCTATCTTTGAATGAGCTACGTGATATATGCCCTACTATGGATGCATGGCACAAGAGGAAGTGCATTGGAGAGGCTTATATTGATGGAGGTGCACAGGTATGTGCTATTACTCAAGCTTGTGTATCAAAGTTGGGACTCAACATGGTGAAGAATTCAGGTTTTCGCATAAATCTTGCCAACCAATCAAGAGTGAGGTGCTTGGGAGTTGTAAAGGACTTGGAGGTGGATGTATTTGATGTTAAAGTGCTGGTCAATTGCCATGTTATGCCCGCAGGTATTGGTGCTTTCCCTCTCATCCTTGGAAGACCATGGTTATAGGCAACCAAAGCTATACAGGATTGGCGACATGGTACCATCACTCTCTACAATAGAAGGGGTGATAAGAAGAGGTTTGACATGGCTAGAAAGCAATCTTTGGATGCTGATTTTGATGAGAAAAGTGATGAAGAAGAGTCCTCAAGTGAAGAAGAAGACAATGGGGATGATGGCAGTGAAGTGGAAGATAGCAGCGACAGTGATCTAGATGTTTCCTCCTTGTTTCTTGAAGAAGAGCATGATGAGAAGCAAAGATTTCTTGGCCTTATGGATAATGAGGATATCTCTGGTCCTTATGAAGAGCAAATTGAAGAGCTGATGCAACCCAACGTTCAACCTGATGTCAAACAGGAGCTGATACAAGGTATGTTGTCTCCTGACTTGACTAGTCATGAGAAGGGTGAGTACCTACATATGATACAACAATTTCCCCATTTATTCATTACTTATTATGAGGAAATTAGAGGCTTCAAGGGAGAGAAAATCCACATCCCAATCAAGGAAGGAGCTCAGCCCATACGCCAAAAGCTAAGGAGAATGGGACAGGTACAACTTAATTCTTTAAAGGAAGAGGTAGACAAGCTTCTTGAAGCAGGCTTCATATGTCCTGTGAATACTACAGAATGGGTGAGTCCTGTTGTTGTCACACCCAAGAAGGATGGAAAGGGGAGGATATGTGTTGATTTTAAGCCTCTTAACACAACCATGAAGAGGGATCCATCCCCTCTTCCTTTCATAGATGACATACTTGATTCTATTGCAGGGCATGAGAGGTATAGCGTATGTGATGGATTCTCTGGATATTTTCAGCTCACCTTGGCTTTAGAAGATCAAAAGAAGACCACATTTGTCACGCCATGGGGATTCTTTTGTTACTGTGTGCTTGTTAACCCTCACGGCTCACGGACACCCCATCACCTACGACGGACGTGTATTATGTATTTGGTAGAGTCAGGTACCGGGCTGTCGGACCAATAGGAAAAGGGTAAGAGTGATCGCCGATGAGAGGCGCACTCTAACCGGGACATTCAAGGGATTAGTTGGCTAAGCATGGACGCCCAAGTGTGAATGGGGTGAGCTCATATAAAAGCCAACTAAACCTAAAATTCACTCATTCTCTCATTTGTGCAATAGAAGAGTGCTCTTGCTCCATCTCCATCTCCATCTTCTTCTTCTTCACCTCCTTGTGTGTGTGTGTATGTGTGTGTGTGTGAGAGAGAGAGAGAGAGAGAGAGAGAGAGAGAGAGAGAGAGAGAGAGAGAGAGAGAGAGAGAGAGAGAGTGTGATCGAGCATTGCTACGAAGGCACGGCGGCGGCGAAGCGGTTGAGCGCGGCACGACTGCAGCTTCTTCTTCATCGCGGCGAGGAATCCACCACGAAGGCGAGCGTAGAGCGGTGAGTGACACACCCTTTGCTCTCTTGAGCTTGCTAAGATTAGTCTTGTTGTGTGCTTGGAGCCATTTGTGGCTCGCACACGGTGTATCGGCAAGTCCCTTGATTCGACAGTGCGGCAAGGAGCGCACATTTTTGGCGCCGTTGCCAGGGAAATGCCCTACACTAAGCTCGGTTAAGCACTTTACGCTTTCTTGTGATGCAATTTCAATTGAAGGATTTGTGAAGAAGGAAGGTGTGTGGTTGTGTGGAGAAGGATTTGTGAAGAAGGAAGGTGTGTGGTTGTGTGGAGAAGATTTTTGTTACACTGTACTATCTTTTTTGTTTTCTGTAAAGAAGGAGTTACAATTTTTTTTGCAATGTACTGTTAGAATTAAGGTATTAGCTATGGAATGTTAGTTCTGTAAGGTTCAATGTTAGTTCTGTAAGGTTCAATGTTAATTCTGTAAGGTTAGTTTTGTAGATCTGTTAGCTACTGTAGTACTGTGTAAACAGTGTTAGAGTGTGTGTGGCAGTATCTCTAATTAGCTGTAAGTAGATAAGTTAGGTGTAGGTTAAGTGTGTGTGCGCGCGCGTGCGCGGCGCGGCTGCAGCGACTTTTTTTTTTAAAAAAAATCTTAAAAAAATAAAAATAAAAAGAAGGATCGGGATGGGGATCATTCCCCAAGCTCAAGCCCAAACCCAGACCTCAGTCCTCAGTTTTAAAATATAGTTTATACACCTTTTTATATTTAAAAACTATTTTTAGGATTTCGAGGACTATAAAAACTATTTTTAGGATTTCGAGGGCTTCACGAAGCCGAATAGGGAGCTGTAAAGTAGGGCACGCTCTTTTAGCCAAAACGCTCGTCTTGAGCTATTACACGCCATATTTTGTGGCTCGGTTACAAAAAATAACCAAGAATAACGAAAAACTTGGGTTATAAACACCGGAAAAAAAAAAAAACTAAGTGAGCGGCCTTCACGGGCACTCACCAACGCGCTTAGAGTGTGGAAGTCATATGAACCTACGCTCTGGACGAGTGTTAGAGCACGAGCATATTGGTAGTGCCTCCATTTACGCGGGCACCCATTATTCCTCCACCCTAGGTTTTGGACCTTCGTCCGGGACTCAAGGTAGCGTGACCCAAGATCCTCATATCGCGTCTAGTGATTCTTCCTCTGACTACGAAGTCATGGAGGGGTATCCTACACCAAACCCTGATAGTTCAAGTCAAGACATGCATGCCATGGGCCCACGGCCCGGGTCCAGCGTGTTTAGCCGCTTAAAAGAGACCCTTAGTAGAGCTACTCGCTCCGAACATGCGGTTAATGAAATAAATGAAGGGAATGGGGAAGTAAATTCATCATTCATGCCTAAAATAGACCCTATGCTTCTTGAGAGTGTGCATGTGAATGTTCCATCCACTGCACCTCCTGATCCTTTAGGACTATCTCCCTTTGAGGTTCTACTACCCGATGGTAGGAGTCTTGCCGAAGTGCATGAATCAAAGCGCACCTGATAGAGAGCCTAGGAGCAAGGTAGTTCAAGTAGCTAAGCTCACACAGAAATTCAGTGGAGACGGAGATGCTAGAAAGCATATGTAAGTCTTTGAACATGTGTGCGATTCCTTGGAAGAGCACAATGAGCTACATAAGTGTAAGGCTTTGAGTTTGACCCTAAGCGGAAAGGCTGGGGATTGGTATAGAACCTTAAGAGTAGAAGAGAAAACGATCTACTCTACTCTTAGGAGACTGTTCTTAAAAGAATACATACGAGAGGGAGTACTTTGGGGTGTAGCCTCTCAGCTCCAGAAAGCCCAACGAGAAGAAGGTGAATCCGTGAGAGACTTCATTAGTCGCCTAAAGAATTTGAATTCTCGATGCAATCCAAACGAGCGATTCAACAACAACCAATTGCTCGATAGATTCATTCGGGGACTACGACATGAAAGTATTTATAATGTCCTAGTCATTAGAGGTATCACTACTTGGGAAGCAATCACCATGAATGCAATCCAATTGGAGGATAATTTAATGATTGCAGGAGAAAGAGTGTCTGCCGAGCCGAAGTCTAGTAGCTCGCAAGCGTCAGGGCATGAGCCAATGAAGATAAAGCCAATCGTGAAAGAGCAAAAGATATCTGAGATGACTTTGGCAGATCTCACCAAGGCCATCCAAGAAAGCCTTAGGGGTAATCGTGCTCCACAAAACACTCATATGTATCCAAGAAGGGAGCAACAATGGTGCTCAATTTGCTTGGGCCCACATACTACGAGTGAATGCCCTACTTTCAGAGTAAAGTTTAACGGGACTTGTAACGTGTGTGGTAGGTATGGCCATCAAGCGAAGGATTGCCTAATGCTTAAACACATCATGGAAAATAGACCGCCTATAGCTTGGGCAGACTCACCTCGAGTTCCTGCATTGATGCCTACCCCACCCATGGAGCAACACTTCACATTACAGCACATGGTCCCTAGAACCCAAAATGTGGTCCAAACCACACCGTTGCCACCTCCAGTGCTAGGACCGCAACCCCCTCATCCAAGAGTTACACCTATGAACCAAATAGGTTGCGAGTCATCTAGTACTTACGTAGATTGCGAAGAGGAAATTGAATCTAGTATCACCTATGGAGTCGACATGCTTGAGGAGTGTCCCATGTACTATATGGAAGACCATTGGGGACAAATCAAACCGGTATATCAAGCTACTGCGCTAGCAGCAAGAGGCCAAAACATTAATAGTTTTGCTAGGAGACCACCTCTTCAGTGCTATGAATGTGGTGGACCACATCGAGTAGCTGAGTGCCCCATTAGAATGCAAAAGAATGCTGCACTAATGCAAACAAGTCAAGGGAGTGCATTGGCAATGCCAATACTCATTTGTAATCGTTGTGGTATAGATCATTTGATCGCACAGTGTCCTAACAATCCAAACGCGCCGAAAATCACACCATTGAACTTAATAGAGATTGTTGATGGGACACCACCAACTATAAACATAGCACCAGTGAATGCACTCACACGGTCAATGCTCCAAAAGCAAAATTACATGCTCGAAGAGAGAGATGTTGCATCCATTGGCCGAGCGAGAAAGAAGAAAACACGAAGAAAGAAATCCCTTAATGCTTCTAGCTCAAAACCTAGCTCAAAGACTAACATAGGGACAGGAGAGGATCCCGTATATATGAATGACCCTGAGGATGACTCAGACTTGATAGAGACCACGGAGACCAAAACTATTACTACAAAGGAAAAAGCCAGTGAGGAGGATCACGAGAGGGAATTACGACGAACACCAAAAGAGTATTCAAAGTTAAACCACCCAGTTGCGAACCCCCAAGATAAGCCACGAGAAACAAAAAATGAGGATTACAAGAGAAAGATTGGAACCTATCCAAACCCAACAGTGGAAATTGAACGAGTCCAACAACTTAGGGGTTTGGTGGAAGAAACTCAACGAACATTAGAACCTGAACCCAAACATATCCAGATGTCGGACACAGTGTTTCCCACACAAGTTCAACCTCACAAGAACTACAGGCCGTTAGCTATACCCAGTATCATTCAGGAAGAGAGTGAGGGTAGGACATCTGAAAGTGGACACACACCTTTCCTACTAGAGAGAATGTTTGGTGAGGGAATGCCCGACCCCCTTGAGGAAGTGGAGATTCCATCTTCACCATTCTCTTGTTAGGGTCCTACGTCCCACAAGATGCCATTAAATGTTACCAAATTGATGGATTTCATGTCTTCAGAAGTTAGAACCACCATCATATCCAAACTATATAAAGACCCCGAGCTAGTCTCAGCTCTTCGAGCCTTCCTCAATGGAGAATTACAGGTCGGATTACCACAATTTGCACATATGAACAAACCTGACTCGGTAATGAATGATGAGGAACATTTAGCACCACCATCTGACCTAGCGGGACATGAATCTGTAATTGAAGTACCCGTTAACAAGTTGGGGCAATACTTTGAAGGTGATGAATCTAATGCTACTCTACCAATCACTACTAAAGGATTAACTGTAAAGGGGGTCCTTGACGGTGGTGTGGGAGTCATCATGGTGACAAAGAGTTGTTGGGAGTCTATGGGGCGACCTCACCTTGAACCCACAAGCGTAGTGGTAAAAATGGCTAATGGATCTATTGTTACGCCTATTGGAATGCTAAAGGATGTCAGGATCAAGGTCTTGGGACACAAGGTAACTCAAAATTTCATTGTTATGGATTTTTCCAAGCATCCTATCTCATTTGAGATGATCTTAGGGCGTCCATTCATGAGGGAAGCAAAAATGATGCATGACTGGTCCAAAAACCACGTCTACTTACAGTTCCAAGACTCTGTCATTCGAGTTGATCTTTTAAGTGGTCGAACGCATCCTCTAGGAAATAAATTCATCATTGATAATCGATCAGACACAACAATTCACTCAGCTCCATTACAGTATTGTTACACATGTAACGAAGACACGGATATTGGGGAGAACTCTCCTTATATGGATATCCTACCTGGGATGACTGAGTCGGACAATGTGGATTGGGTCCACCTAGTAGCAACCATAGACACTTGGGGAAATAGGGGGACGACTTGGGTAACACCTGAGGGGGATGAAATGCCTGTACCCTTAAATATGCTACAAGCAATGCATATAGCTTCTGACAAGACTCATCCTAATGTAACGAAGAAAACATACAAGTGGGTCCCTAAAGACTCGTTTGTGACCATAGCTAGTGCTAAAAAACAGAAGCCTTGTAAGAAACGTACCACTCGCTCCAAGAAAAGTAAGAAAATGTTGCGATGGATCCCTAAACGACTATTGGAAGCCCAAGGCTACTATCAAGGAAATGATCAAATCTGGGTGCCAAAACATAGATTGTGCTCTTACCTATCACCTGACCCATGTGAGCCCAATCCCGTAGCTCCAAAACGAATCAATGATCGTGGAAAGAAAAAAATCACAGAATGCTACACACCCGCTCCCGAGCTAGTTTGGGTACCAAAGAAAGAACGATTTGTTCCACCTAGCTCAGGAAGGGGGGAGTCCCATGAAGCTTCTAGCTCCTCATGTAATGCATCCGTAGAGGTAAAAGCTTCTCCACAGCCTCCATCTACAATAGTGGACCTCCATAAAGCTACAAAGGAATCCACACCTCCCAGTGTTCAAGAATCACCCGATGAACTACTTCAAGTTCGATCTTGGGAGAGTACCTTACCACCCTTGCAACTCGACGAGGCGCCTAAGGTAATAGAAAACTACTGGCAAAAATCTCCACCTATTACCAACTGGAAAAATTGGTTTCAAAGGGTGACAAGCTCATTTCAAACGATATGATCTACCCAAGGAAGGGGGGAGTGTTTGCTGACAGTCATCATTCATTTGTTTCCCTCTCAACCTTCCTCCATGACCTCTATATCTCCCAATCTTAGGGAATGTACATATAAAGCTTTATACTCACAAAAAACAAAATAATAATAAAGAGCAAGAGCAATTAGCAAACGAGTATGCACATTAAAAGTCAAAACATTGACTCAGACCTACACATGTCACATCTGGTACAGTGAAACAGAAACCTATGCCATAAAACACCTTTGATCCTCATCACTTGAGTGATGGAGGGTAGGTAAGATTAGTATGATAGGAGTGTTTCTGTTTTAGAGTTGAGTGATTAGCAAAGTTCTCTTTTCCCACTAATGTGCCTCCTGGAGGTATTCCTTTTGTTTCCTAGTGTGTACAGGAGCGTGTTGCTATTGATAGGATTTGGACCTTCATGGAATCTTTATCTCGACTCACTCTTCAAATCAAGCGCGACCATCGACACAAACAAGTGTTTCTTGTCCATTAGCATTGCCCCTTATCTTTTTTGCATCTATGATTGTCTGCTTTAATTTTGATTGGTAGGATAATATCCAGCACATTTGCTTAGTAACAAAAATTTAATTCAATGTAATTTTTTGTCATAATCACTTGTCTAGGTTTAAAAATCAAGCAGTCCAACTAAGCTAGTTTGACCAAGTTAGGTGTTAGAGATCTTCTCTTAATACCATGGGGAATTCCTTCCTAATAATCAATGGTTACTTAGGTTCTTAATCCGATTTAGGCAGCATTGTGTGAAATGTACTAGGGCTTTCTAGTGGGCTTGACCCTATTGACCTTTAGCTTAAGTATTATAAAGGGAGTTTACTAGTGTGATGAGCCTGGGAAGGTGTATCAGTGTTATATGACCCCCCCAAGTTACAAAATTAAAATGCTGAAATAAACAAACAAAAAATCAAAGTGCCACACTGTAAAATCTTAAGCTGGAAGAGAAATCTCAGCTTGATTTGGTACTTCACTCACATGTATTGCCTATGGTACTAGAGCCCTAGAGGTTCCTAGTGTGGGCGCTTTTCCTTGAAAAGCAAAAAACCCAAGGCATACAAAATAAGCACACACATCAAATTGAATCACTGTGAAAAGGCTTTGGGGGGTCAAAGAAAAAGTAATCAGTCAGGCGATGATTTCATGAGAAATTCCTTTTATGGTAGCTTAACTATAAGGTCTTCTAGATATATCCTCTAGTCAGCCCTCGAACATGAATACTTGGCTCTCGCGATTAAACAACTTAATTGACCATAGAAAATTAAAAAGCTTACCCATGGTATTAATATTCGATCTCTAGTGCCTTTCGACCGTCAAATTAGCGACCCCAGACTTGTTTAATTTTTTACCTTTACATTTGTTTATGCATTTGATTAAATTGCAATTTAATGTTCATTGCTGACAAATTGTTTGAAATTCTTTTACCAATCAATTTGTCTACCTAAATATGCAGATGCTTTTTACTCACTTATGAGAATGCAAATACTGTGCCAATGTTGTTTGATTTTGCAGTGACTGAAGAAGGCTAAGGACATTCATCTCAAATGCTCTTCCACCTCGATGAACAAGCTTCAACTCAATGGATTCCGAGGACGGAATCTACATCAGGAAGGGGGGCATGTTAACCCTCATGGCTCACGGACACCCCATCACCTACGACAGACGTGTATTATGTATTTGGTAGAGTCAGGTACCGGGCTTGTCGGACCAATAGGAAAAGGGTAAGAGTGATCGCCGATGAGAGGCGCACTCTAACTGGGACATTCAAGGGATTAGTTGGCTAAGCATGGGCGCCCAAGTGTGAATGGGGTGAGCTCATATAAAAGCCAACTAAACCTAAAATTCACTCATTCTCTCATTTGTGCAATACAAGAGTGCTCTTGCTCCATCTCCATCTCCATCTTCTTCTTCTTCACCTCCTTGCGTGTGTGTGTGTGTATGTGTGTGTGTGTGTGTGTGTGTGTGTGTGTGTGTGTGTGAGAGAGAGAGAGAGAGAGAGAGAGAGAGAGAGAGAGAGAGAGAGAGAGAGAGAGAGAGAGAGAGTGATCGAGCATTGCTACGAAGGCACGGCGGCGGCAAAGCGGTTGAGCGCGGAACGTCTGCAGCTTCTTCTTCATCGTGGCGAAGAATCCACCACGAAGGCGAGCGTAGAGCGGTGAGTGACACACCCTTTGCTCTCTTGAGCTTGCTAATATTAGTCTTGTTGTGTGCTTGGAGCCATTTGTGGCTCGCACACGGTGTATCGGCAAGTCCCTTGCTTCGACAGTGCGGCAAGGAGCGCACAGTGCTTCCCTTTGGTCTTATGAATGGTTGTGCGTGGTATCAAAAGCGCGTCAACAAGGTGTTCTCTCCCTTTCTTGGCAAGTTTGTGAAGGATCTTATTGATGACTTTTGTGTTTATAGCTCTAGAAAGGATCATTGTGTAAAGCTTGGGATGACATTGAAGCAATATGATGAAAGTAGAGGTCAACTCAACCCAAAGAAGTGTCATCTTGCTCAACCAAGAGTGAAGTTTTTGGGGCATATGATCTCAGAGAATGGGATTGAAGCGGATCCTAACAAAGTGAAGGCTTTGGTGCTCCTCCCATCACCTAAAGATACAAAGCAACTTTCTACTTTTATTCAAAAGGTGAAGTATATGGCAAGGTTCATTCCTTTGTCCTCTCAACTTCTTTATCCTCTACAACAAGTAGCAAGGTTGGATCCTCTACAATGGACAAATGAATGTGAAGAGGTTTTTCAAGGTATCAAAGAGGTTCTTGGTTCTCTTCCTGCTATGCAAGCTCCTAATTGTGATAAGGAGTTTTATGTGAATCCATCAATAGGTGAGGATGCTATTGGAGCTATGCTTCTTCAACGAGGTAACGGCCCACTACATGAAACCTATCTATTGTGCTAGCAGTTTGAAGCTAGAGGTGGAAAGAGACTATACTGAAGTGGAGCTCATTATGGTAAGCGTGATTTATGCATGTAGAAGGTTTAGGCACTACCTTCTCCCTAAACCATTCACATTCCTCACTAGCTACACTCTTCTACCTCAATTGGTGAATAGCCCTACATTGTCAAAGAGGCTCATGAAGTGGAATGTGGAGCTACAGGAATTCCAATTCTCTTTTCTTGTTGAGGAGAGTACAAGGGCTACATTGGCTGATTTTCTTACCTATAAGGCAATCTCTCTTCTTCTTAAGGAGGATGCAGTGAAGAAGCAACACATGGAAGCTCCTGACATAGACAATGCCTATCTATTGTTTTTTGATGACTCTTACAGGAAAGCGCATGGTGAAGCTTCAGGAGGTGTGCTAATCTATGATCCTCAAGGTGCTTTGGTAACTAAAAGGAGTTTGAAGCTTACCGCACAAAGCAACAATGAAGCTGAGTATGCTACTTTGGAGAAAGGTCTCAACCTTTGCCTTGAGCTTGGCATCCGTCGTGTGAGGGTAAGAGGGGATGCTCTTTTGGTGGTTAAGCAAGTACTTGGGGTGTGGCAAAGTAAGAAGCCAAGGCTAAAAAATATGTGTTATCAAGTGAAGAATCTGCTTAAGCATTTTGAAGCTTGGAGCTTAAGGCATGTGGACAAGTTTCAAAATGAAGAAGCACATGGTGCAGCGCAAGCTTCAATTGGGCAATTGTATGTGATAAGGACTAATTCTCCTCTTTATTTGGAAAGGGAAGCTTTAGAGAGGGAGGAAGAGTTTCTACAAACAGGTATGCTTCCATCAGAGTTGGAGAAGCCAAAAAAGTACGCTTTCCTACGTCGTGCCAAAAGGTATGTGCTACTTGGTGATGCCTTGTATATGAAGGGGGCTGATCTTGTGATGAGAAAAGTACCTTGCAAAGAGGAAATTTACAAAATTTTAGAGGAGAATCATGAGGGTTCTTGTGGTGGTCACTTTGCTTCAAAGATCACTTTGCATAAAGTCTTGTAGGAGGGTTATGTGTGGCCAAGTGTTCAACGTGATGTTCATCATTGGTGCAAGTCTTGTAAAGAGTGTCAAAGCATGGAAAATAGGGTGCTCAAATCATAAATTAGAGGCACCATGGTGGCTTATGATGTGTTTGAGAAGTGGGTTATTGATGCAATAGGTCCTCTACCTATGACAGCTAGAGGCAAATGTTATATAAATACTGTTGTTGACTATCTATCCAGGTGGGCCGAAGCCAAAGCTGTTAAGCACATCACGAGTAAATATGTTTCCTTATTCATATATGAAGATATTTGCTGCAAATTTGTCATGCCATTGGAGTTACTTTCCGACAAGGGTCCAGGTTTCAGGGGAGAGTTGGTGGATTATCTATGTGAGAAGCTTCATGTGCATCGCAGGTTTACTACTCCATATTATCCCCAATGCAATGGCATGAATGAAAGGTTTAATGGGGAGCTTATAAGGATGCTTACAAAGATGACAAGAAACAATGTGACGACTTGGGATTTAGAGCTACCTTGTGCTCTATGGGCTTACAGGACTGCCATCAAATCAGGTATTGGTTTTTCTCCCTTCCATCTAGTTTTTGGCAAAGAGGCTTTACTTCCTATTGAGGTGGATATACCAGCCTTGAAGATGATGCTAAATCTTGAAGAAGAGCCCAATGATACATTCAAGGAAAGACTTTTATATTTGCAATGTGTACAATTGGATAGGGTGGTAACTTTTGAGCATTATGAGCACGTCTTGAAGAAGAATCAAGCAAAGGCAAATGAGAAGGTAAAGGACAAGGACATCAAGAAGGGTGACATGGTGCTTCGTTACAATAGTAATCTTGGTAGCACTTTTCAAAAGAAATTTCAAATCAAGTGGCAAGGTCCTTTCTTGGTCTTAAACAGGTTTCCAAATGGCACATATCAGCTTGTCGACTTGGATGGTACCCCACATAAAGCACGTGTGAATGGCTACAGGTTGAAGAAGTATATTGCAAGGTTGATGACTGTGATTGAGGATGAGCCTTCTTTTGAAGAATTTTTTGATCATGTGTTTAATCATGAAGATGAAGTGAAGACTCCCTCATGTGGTTTACATGATGTCTTTTGTGCTGCTGATCATGAATGATCTAGCAGGCTGGGGTGTGGAAAACTATGTTGGGCGCATTTTTGACACCCCGTTTTTTTTAAATTTGTACACACGGACATGACGCCCGATGTCAAAAGGTCATGTGGGTTTTCTTTTTGTGGGTTTTTTAGCTTGCTTTAGCAAGCACATGTACGTGCACTGCAAGTCGCTAGTCTAGTGACAGCTGTCGGGCTACTGTAAGTGCCCGTGAGTGAAGTTTTTGAAGTGAGACTTGTATATAATAAAAAATCATGTAAAAACTTAAAAACATTCAGCCAAACATCAGAAATTGTAAGGTTTTAGCTCGTTGTGTCTCCTTGGTACTCTCGGATGCAGTTTTTTGCCCCGACTAGCCTTCTCTACGTGTAGTTAGGTTGGGACAGCTTTCGGTTCACGTCAATTTTGCTCATGGAGGCATATGGAATAAATTTTGGTCATCTTCAGCTTTCTCTCCAGTCACTTTTCAAGCTTTCTCTCAAGCTTTAAAGTGCCCCAATTGGAGTTGTGCTCTTCAGATTATGACTAGTTCTCCGCAGGGTTACGACTATGATAGTGATAGCCGTTTTTTGGCTCTCCGTAATTTCCATAGTGAGTTACCTCACCCTACCAAAACCACCCAAACACTGTGGCTATCCCTACCATTTCACTGTACATAGGCGTGTGTGAGTTAGGGGGCTTTTCCCATATCTTCTTAAAATCCTCAGCTAGCTAGTCACTGGGCTAGTTCAGTCAAAAAAATAAAAAAAATAAAAAAAATAAAATATATTATGGCCCATTTGTGTGTAAATATTGCATTATATATATGGCCTAAATATAGGGATTTTTATAATTGTTCTGGTATTTTATTTAAATATTTATACTTAGGTGTGTGTTTTATTAAACCTATGTACACCTTCTTTCATCCTCTTACATAATAAGTATATTTTGTGCCAATATGTACATACTCTAACCTCATATTTTTGCTTTATACAAATCACTCCCACATTTTCACCCTCACCCTCGTGAAAACAAAAAATTGATTTCTACTCATTGGTCACGTTTATTATATTATTTATTTGCATACCTTTTCCTCTTTCACCCAAAATAATACAAAGAGGGAGCATATCATATGATTCCAATATCTCTCCATATCCATAATTCCTCCATATTTTTATTATTATTTTTACTCATTATTCTAACACCATGTGCTCATTGAGCTAAAGTCCATGAATAGTCCATACACTACTCCCACCATGTATATATTTCTTTATTCACCAATAATCCTCCTCCATGCATGTGTAAAGGGCAACTTGGATGCTTTTTATTATGATATGATAAAGGAGGGGCTCACTCTTGGATGCATTGTACAAATTCAACAAAGGAGGGGGCCACTAAAAGACTTTTGCAGGCATAAAAAACAGGCTCTTTGGTGAGAATTTTGGCACCCATCTCCACTCCAAATTTGGAGCGGTGGTCAAAAGAGAAAATGTGGAACAAAAGCTGAATAATCACCTCAAAAATTTTGGTGATTTTTGGAGTAACCACCGGTGAGCTATGAGTCTTTGAGTGGACCCAAATCTGCCCACTTTTCTCACAAGTAGCCCATAGTCTTCTCTCATCTCTTTCCACACTTCTACACACACACACACATTCCTCTCAATCCCTCACTCAAACCTGCACCTTCAATGGTTTCTCTCACCTTCTTCACCATTAACCTCCCCACTTACTCCCATAGCTCTCATATGAGCTCTCCATGTACATACACCATCTCTATGCCTCTCTCTATTATCTCCAAAGTACAATTCCATCTTACTCCTTATATATATACATAAATTCATCATATGTACCATGCTTAACCTCTGCAAATCAAGAGATCTCATCAATGGAATTACCATTTTCATCACGATAATCAACCTTGGCGGCGGTGGCGTAAAGAAGAGAAGACGAAGAAGAAGATCGATCGATAGTCATTTTGAGAACCTACACAAGTAAGTCCAAAACTTCTTCAAGCTTCACCATCACAAGGATTTTCTCACTTCATTCAACCATCTTATTTCAACCATCCACCCCATTCTACCCATTGTAAATATATCATTAACTTTCTAGTGATTATTAACACTAACCACTAACATACTAACACAAAATAGCACTGACCTAACCATAAAAGACACTTCACCTCAAAACATGTACAAAGTAACTCTCTCTCTCTCTCTCTCTCTCTCTCTCTCCTTACTTAAAACTTTACTTTCACCTTATCTACCATCAATAATGCTCTTTTTTGAGCCCACATCCATGACTCAAGCAGACAAAGAAGGCCCGCAATGTTTTGATATTCAAAAAAATCATAATCCTGATTTGTTAGCTTATAAATTAGGATTTCTAATAATCTTAATGAGGGGTCTCCAACCTATAAATAGGACCCTCTCCTTCTTGTAAAACAACCTCCAACATCTCACATAGCACCCCAACACTCTATGCGTGAGGAGAGACTTAGGTGTAGCAACCACTTGTGAGCTTCACTCTTGGTGTGAGAGAAGCCTTCAAGCTACACATTGCAAGTGAGAGAGCGTGAGTTCCACAAATCTCAAAACCACTATTGTATATTCTCCTTCATCATCAATAAATTGAAGTTTGGTGCATCAAAGGCGTGATTCGACGTTCAAATCTTCATCCTTCTATTTGTGAAATACGGTTTGGTGAATTCAAGGTGACTTGTGTATTTTGAGTTCTATCGTTTGATCTTGCTTTGGAAAGTGTTTTAGTGTGTTTTAATTGCCAATTTTGTGTCCATTGTAAGAGGGTATTGTGGTGAGAGGTCTCCCACACCCTAAGACAGTGTGTGTGTGTGTGTTGGCAATGTTTAGCAATCACTAAGCATAGAGTGATTTTTTGTACAAGTTCTACGATAGCATCATAAGGAACCATCTCCATTTGCAAGTCACAAATAAGTTATTACGCAAGATCCTTTTCTCTCTCTCTTCCCTCAGTTGCTCTAGCTCTCTCTGGTCCATTTTGTGTGTGTCTTGGTGTGAGGTTGCTTGTGTGTGTTGTGTGGTGCATCTTCTTGGTTGTACCAAAATCTCTCTTGCGTCCTAGTTCGCATACCATAACTAGGTGGTGCCCCTATCTTGTTTGGTTTTGGCTGTGGGTTTGTTGTTTTGTTGTGCTTGTGGTTGCCCCAGCCCCAATTGAGCAGCACGGGAGCCTTGAGGAGTGTTTAGAGGTCGCTTTTCTTGTTGACCGCCCCAGTAGCCTGGTGGAAAATTATATGTAGGCAGATTGGGAGGGCTTGTTTCTATGAATTGTGAGATTGAGGTTGAAGTTGTGGTTTTGTGGTGTTCATTTGGGAAAGGGGAGGCTCTTGTCTTCATATGCATTGGTCGGCGTGTGCTGTAAATCCGTGCTTTGACAGGGTTTTTCTCCTATGTGACATAATCTCTTGGGTGGGCAACGGCTAGTAAATTCCCAAGGGTCTACTCCTATTGGACTTGTGGTGTTTCAAAAGGATTTTGCAAAGCTTTTGGTGTCTTGTAGTTTCGTTTCAACGCTCTTGGGTGACAAGCTATAGAGGTGTTTCAATTTGCTTGTTTCCCAACACCGGTATGGACTTCTTCCAATACTGCTTCTTGGTCCTGTGGTAGCACACATCTGTCACCGTACGATAATAGAGCTTTTCCATAATAATCTCAAAATTCCTGCTTTTGATAGCCATACGTTTCCTCTGATGGATGGACAAGAAGGAAGGCATTTCGCCGTTGTCGAGAAAATGAAACATCTCCTCATACCATGTCCATGGGATGCTAGGGATGACCCTTGCATGTTGCAGAACTGTTATATCCTCTGCAACTACTCCTATTAGAAACAGAGATGCATCCGGAAATTCATCAGCTACCCCCATCGAAGGCTCACCGGAATCTAACCTGGATAGGTAGTCAGCCACCGCATGCTGAGCCCCTGGCCGATGTATGACCTCAAAGTAAAATTCCTGTAGCAAAATCACCCATCTAGCCAATGTGCCTGTCAAATTATGTTGCCTTACCAGGTATAAAAGAGCCGAATGGTCCACATGGAAGAAAAAACGTCGACCTAACAGATAGTGTCGTAATTTCTTCACTGAATAAATCATCCCTAAACATTCCCTTTCGGTTACTGAATAATTTCTTTCTGCGGATGATAATCATCTACTAGCATAATAGACAGTTCGGAACCATCCTTGACTCTGTTCATGAATTAGCACACTGCCAATAGCTTGATCCGAAGCATCCACAAACACATGAAAATCGTGACCCCAATTTGGAGCAAGCATAATCAGAGCTTTGGACAGTTGAAGTTTTAATCTCCGAAAAGCCAAGTCACATTCCTGTGTCCATACAAAATCTATAGCATGCGCTGCCTGAGTAATCGGGATTGCCAAATGTACAACAAACCGCAAATGCCTCCCATGCCAACGTGCTTGACCCAGGAAAATCTGACACTGCTTCTGGTTCCGTGGTGGAGGCGCTTCCATAATTGCGGCAATTTTATCGGGATCCATGGAAATACCATCTTCAAAAATTATATGCCCCAATAGCCTGCCACTGCGAACAGCAAATGCACACTTTAAAGGATTCAAACTCAATTTTACCTCTCTGCACTTCAGAAAGCATAACCGTAATTGCCTCAAATGCTCCAATTGCGATCCAAAAACACTGAGGTCATCTAGAAAAATTCTCATAAAATCCGTCAAATAAGGACCAAAAATTTGGAACATATCCCTTTGAAAAGTTAATTCAGGCGTATTCCACAATCCAAACCACTTCACTGTGCAGGCAAACACACCCCATGAAGTAATAAAAGTTGTTTTTGGTTGATCCCTCAATGCCATTCGGATTTGGTAATTATACTCACTAAACCCATCCAGAAAAGTATACATCTCATGTCCTGCTACATCATCCAAAATGGAATCCAAGAATGGAAGAGGAAAAGGATCTGGAACAGTAGTCGCATTCAATTTCCGGTAATCCACACAAATTCGGAATTGCTTGTTTTTCTTTGGTACAACCACAATTGGAGAAATCCACTCCGGATTATCAATAGGGGTAATAAAACCCACTTCCAAAAGACGATCAATTTCCATCTTAACTTGCTTTGCCACATTCGGATTCATCCTGTATGAGTGATGCTTCACTGGCACCGCATCCGATTTCAGATTGATCGTATGCTGATAAAACTTAGGGTCCAATCCCTGCATATCCGCATATTCCCATGCGAAAACATCCTTAAATTCTGTCAGTAACTTGATCAAATCATCTCTAAAACTTGCCTCAAGCTGCTTATTAATGTATATGGGCTGTGACTCCTCTTGCTCCCCAAGAAAGACCTTCTCTAATTCATCTTCTTTAACCCTTCTAAATTTTTTCATCTGTGCCTCAAATGCACATTCTTGCTAAATCACGTCCTCCAATGACTCAGGACTTGGAAGCACTTGTTGTTGCTCCCCTATTCCTGCTCGAGTTCATGAAACCCCCAAGGAGTTCCCTTTCGGAACCAGAGAAATATCTGCAAGATATAAAGAGACCAAATCCGGATTGGCTTTCAGAAATTGCTCCTCTTCTAATCCTTCCACCATATTTACTGTTTGTGCTATCACCGGCCATGCTACCTGAACTGGTTGTCTGCATGTTCCCAAAATCACCCGCACTTTCCTTTTACCCTTCTTTATCGTAAGCATATTTTCTTCCCAATTATGCTTTACCCTCGCTTGTCGTAACCGACGACCTGGATAAAACACTTTTCCCGTGACGCTGGGATTTTTTCCGAGGTGTCTCTTCCGATTCTTTCCGCGAATCGTTGTTGCATGAGTGTGAGGAATCTGATAGTGCGGATTCCGACTCCGAACTATCACTGCCACTGTCTTACGACTTCCGATGAGATTTCTTCCTGTCTTTTTTCTTTGATTTCTTTGGAGATTTCGTATCCTCTAAAGCTTCTCCTACTACTACAGCTCTAGCAATTACATTATCTAGTGGAGTAGCTACCTTATCCACTACTACCATAGCCGTTCGGAGATCCTTGTTGAGACCCCGCAAAAAATAATCATTAAGTACTTCGGATGTCGGCCGTTGTGCCTGAGGTACCCTCTACAAAAGCATCCAAAATTTTGCAGCATAATCCTCCACCGGCAATGACTTTTTCCGCAGCGTTTGAAGCTTTTCCAAATGTTGAGGGACTGTTTTTTCCATTCGAAACCTTCGTAGAAACGATGTGGATCCGTCCACATACGTCTGAAAATGATCATCAGGGTATTCGGACAACCATTTCGCAGCTTTCCCCGAAAGTGTAGATTCAAATGCTGACTGTTGATGGAGAGGAATCACCACCCCAGGATGATTCAATCCATAAGATTTATTGAATTGGACAAATGTGCATCAGGGTCTTTGCTCGAAAGACCTCGAAACCGACTATACTTAATCTGAGGATGATCCATCACCCCTGCCCAATTGTACCTCCTCTTGGAAAAAGTTGACGAGCACTAGGAGGTGGAGGCAGTGGCGGAGACACCCCCAGACTGCTTATCGGAGACAGTGGTGGAGCAACCTGTGTGGGTGAGGGTGAACGTACGATAGGAGGACATGAATGACTGCGTGGAGTACGCCTCGCTCGCCACAACCGCATACCACGCACCGGGCTTGGTGATGGAGATACAGATTCCTCAATATGCGGTTAAGAAAAAACAAATTCATCTGAACCTCCCCTCCTCCGATGTCTTCCTACAATTGGAACCACAGGGTCAGGCGGGCCCTGCAACCTAGTGCGCATGCATATTCATCGCAGGTCGTCCATCACGCATCGTGGTCGCCAGATGTAATGGCTATTTCCCGCACATGAGCAATAGGCATTAAAGGAATGATTACCCGTGACTACATTATATGAACATCAACACATAGAATGACGATAGAAGACAGTACACAGTACACAGGCACATAACACCGCTTGCTTCATTCATGTGTGATCCAGACACAAGGTTACAACAGTAGATTCCATGAATATCATAGAGATTGGTTGAGTTGCATCAAAAGACAGGTATGCCCCTCCATATACAACCACTGCTCCCGTGCAGATCGGGAACGGTGCATACACTCCTGTCCCATGATATCCTGTGAAGAACTGCCGCCACGGCCACCGCATACCGCATGACTCCTGATCCGCAGTGTCCATACCTCCGCAGGACCGCATGTGCGGCTAATGCCATAACACTCTCTTGAAATCATAGTCGTCTACGACTATGAGGTAGAAGAGATAAAGTCTTAGTCATTAGTCTACGGTTTTTAGCAGGTAGAGTATCCATTTTCACCCTGTGACATTATTCAAGAATGGATGACTAGTCCATCGGTGCTTGGGAGACGTAATTGCCGCAAGCATGTCTGCTCTTTAGCCCATATCTTACAAGTAGAGTGACAAGTTCTACTTGGTGTTTAAGTGACGTCGTCATCACAAACATGATTCTAAGCATGCATAGGTTTAAATTTGTGCACAAAAGAGGACTAGTCTTATAAGAGAAAAACATTGCTCATTTAGAAATCATTTACTTTTGCTTACTCTAGTGCAACATTGTAAGCATTGACAAGGTTTATACTATCCTAAGCTGTATTCCTTGTATCCATCTAGCATCTTCAAATGGATAATTTTTGAACTTAATAAGATACGGTCATATAATCTTACCATGCCGTAGTACCTTGTCTTCATGCCATAGGATAGCTTTGGGTTGTAGCACCTCTTCTTGGTCTTTCATTTTATGAGGGTCTTCAATAATTGGTTCTATTGGTGGCTCTCCTTTGTAGGTCTTAAGTAGGGTCACATGAACAACATTGTGTATGATCTAATGGTTGGGAAACTTGAGTTGATAAGCCATGGCATTGATTGGCTTCAATATTTGAAAAGGACCATATTATCTTTTTGCTAATTAGCAAAATATTTTTGATGGCCTGTAGGATTTTTGCCCGTTGTATGTCTCAATTGAGCCTTGGGAAATTTAAGTAAGACCCAATCATTTGCTTTGAGCGTTATGGCCCTTTTGTGCTTGTGAGTAGTAGTTTTTTGCCTTTGTTGAGAGATGGATATAGCCTCCTTAACCTTTTGAAAAGATTCTTGTAGGTCACGGCTATACCTATCAGTAGCGAAGATCTTCCCATGTACTTTAAGTAGCAAGGGACTTTTAGGTCTTCCCTCTATGATCTCAAAAGGTTCTTTTCCTCTAGTAGTATGGACAATATTTTTGTACGCATACTCTACAAGGGGTAAGTACTTCTCCCATTGTGATCGTTGATCTACTTCTGTAACATAAGTCTTTAGTAGATCAAGTATCGTAAGATTAGCTATCTTCCTTTGGCCATCCGTTTGGCATACCACACATTTTGAAACATGTTAGGCCAATAGAAGTATGTCTCTACTCCTCGAAGAGTAGTTTTAATGCCTCTATGCCCCGCATAGGGAGGAGCATGGGATTCATACATGAATTTCTCATGAAGGGAGTGGGTAACACATAGCCTATTGCCATGGAGAAGATAACCATCCTACCATGTGAATGGTTCCTCTTTCTTTCCCAAATCAAGGTCTGACATTACATCTTTAAAGTCAGGGTCAATAGAATACTCATCTATCATGGAAGATAGATCATTGTGAGTTGCTATATACACCGCACTGACTTTTTGGTCGTTGTGAAATTGCATTGGCCACTTGATTGTGCTTACCAGTAATGTGAGTAATATGAAAACAAAATTGCGAAAGAAGATTTGCCCACCTCATTTGTTTGTTGGAAAGCTTGGTTTGTGTCATGAAGTACTTGAGACTTTGGTGGTATGTTTGTAAAATGAATGGAGTCCCCAATAAATAGTGCTTCCATGTGTCTAGGGAAGGTAGAACAATTAAAATCTCTTTCTCATAAATGCCCAAGACCTGCTCATCCGCATTGAGCCTTTGGCTCTCATATGCTATCGCATGCCCTTTTTGAAGCAAGACTTCTCCAAGTCAATCACCACAAGCATCACATTGGACCTCAAATGGATTTGATAGATCCAGAAGCATGAGGACTGGTTGAGAGGTAAGCTTCTCTTTGAGCTTGTCAAAAGCGTTTTGCTCCTTAGCAATCCATGAATACTTAACGTTCTTCTTTGTTAAGTCATGTAATGGTCCTGTTATTTGAGAAAAATTTGCTATGAAGCGTCTATAGTATGGACATATACCAATAAAGCTTCGCAGCTCATGTATATTTTCTAGATTAGGCCATGCTCTTATTAGCTCTAAATTTGATGGATCCATATGGATACCATCTTGAGAGATAATATGAACTAAGTATTGAATCTCTTGAAGAAAAAATTTGATTTTCTTTTGGTTGAGAAAAATCTTGTTCTCCCTCAATGCTTGAAAAATCACTTGGATATGTTGCTTGTGTTCCTCCAAGCACTTGGAGTAGATGATGATATCATCAAAGAGCACTCCAGTGAACTTGCATTAGGGTCTAAATATTTTCTCCATCAAACGATTGAATGTGCCTAGTGAACTGGTCAAGCCAAAATGCATGGCTAGATATTCATAAAGACCAAACCTTGTACAAAACGCGATCTTTAGGATCTTCATCCACTATCCTTATTTGATGATAGCCACTTTTAAGGTCAATCCTGCTGAAGGAGGTAGAGCCTTGTAGCTTATCAAATAGATCTTCTATTCGAGGCACATGAAATCTATTTTTGATAGTGATATGGTTTAGTGCTCGATAGTCCACACACATACGGTATGTACCATCTTTCTTTTGCACTAACAGGACTGGAGAATGAAAGGGAGAGGAGCTAGGCCTCACCATACCTTTGTCTACCAGTTCTTGTACTTGCCTCATGATATCCTCTTGTTGAGCTTGGGAAACTCGATAAGGAGGCTTGTTAGGCGGTGAGCTTCTTGGTAGGAGCTCAATTTGATGGTCATCATCCCCTCGTTTTGGAGGTAAGTCCATAGGGATATCATCGATGAAAACATCGTGGCATTGGTGCCACATCCAAAGCCTTGCATCCCTGGTAAGCTATGCACATGACTATGACCATGGCATCCATTTTTGCATACATCACACTATGTACATTGTAGCATCTGATCCCACATAACAAAAGCATGAAGAGTAAGGTAGATATTTTTGTTTCACATTATGCACATGACACCCATCCTCTCTAAACCTGCACGTTTTATGACATGTGCCACAATATTGTTTATTAAGCATCAAAACTCCCTTTCAAACACCATATCTTTACCTTCATTCTCACTTTGCATATACTCAAGTACATCCTCTTGTTCACATGCCCTGGCATCAAATAGATCAACATCCCTTCTTGTTTGAATGGCTCAATTTTCTTTTTGCAATGGGAGTTTTCATTTTTGTCTCATCAAGATCACTCAAGGCATATGCAAAGTCAACACGGATGTGTCTTTTTTATCTATTTCATGCTATCTTTTTGGCTACGTTTGACCATTTTATGGCCATGTTTTGTCCCTTTTAACCCAAAAAAAAACCCTTTTTTGTCCAAAAAAAGCCCAAACAAGTTGGAAAAATCCCTGAATTTGTGTAGAAATACCAGTTGGAATCAAATTTTATGTTGAATCTCATTTTTATACTTGGAAATCACTTTGGGTAAATATTTTATGGCCACACATGAAATGTGCTATTCTTGACCAAGATTGCTTGCATTGAACTTTCTAGGCAAAACAAGCGTGCCATCTCCACCCACATGACATACATACTATTCTAAACCAAATTGGGCATGTTTAATGTGATTAAATATTTATCAGTGGTCTAGGGCCTTCCCTCCCTGGTAAGGTATGCACAAGACTATGACCGTGGCATCCATTTTTGCATACACACTGTGTACATTATGAATTTGATTCCACATAACAAAAGCATTAAGAATTAAGTAGATATTTTAGCTTCACATTATGCACATGCCACGGCATGCCATCCATCCCCTCTAAAGTTGCACATTTTATGGCATGTGCCACAATATTGTTTAATAAGCATCAAAACTCCCTTTCAATCTCCCTCTTATTCACATGTTTTGGCATCAAATGGATCCACATTCCTTTTTTTTTTCGCAGCTCAATGTGTTTTCTTGCAATGGAAATTTGTATTTTTGTCCCATCTGGCTCACTCAAGGCATATGTAGCATTTCCCATATTCATGTACATAAGGAACAAACCATCTCCTTGCAAAATTCTTTGTTACTATATGATGGTTATCAACCTGCATATAATATCTTATCATCATACAATCACCTTCATGGTGCGATAAGCCTTCATAACATTGTTGGAGCATATTAAGGCCTTCAACCCCACATAGATCATAAGGCAACATCAAGTATTTCCACAATCCTTCTTCAATATCCTTAAATTTCTTGGAACCATAAGTGATACTCATATTTGTCCAATCACTATGTACATCAAATCATGTATGCCCTCTGTCTAACATCCAAAATTTTCTCAAGATAGTCTACCATGTAAATAACCACCAACATTTTGCTTAATCTATTAAATGCTAGAATATGCCTACATAATATCCCAAATCTTTGTGTATCAATCATCATAACTCCGCATACACTTCAAAATTGGTAGAGACATCGGAGAAATAGATTCACCCCCTCTATCTGGAAAGCACTAAAACTTTGACACTCTTGGAAAAACTAACATGAAAATTATTTCCATCAGGAAACTTGGATCATAAGGGTACATCTTTTATAATACAAAACCCTTTCATCATCCAACCTTTGGAATCAATTGTTCCATACACCATCTTGCATGCAACACAAATAGTTGTTTGCTACCTTGGTGAACATAAATTGGGTGTCCATTCCACCTCGATCATAGGTCTCAAAAAATCAGGTATCATACATATCACCCTTCTGAAAGGCTCCATGTAATCTTGTATATTGAATTTTCCACCTGCATCAAAGGTCATAATGATTTCATTAGTGTTTGGAATTTTCCTTTGGTCAATAACACTTGTTTGCATCATAGAATAGAAAAATCTAGTTCCATATCCCCATCATAGAAAAACCCATTGGTGAAATGAATTCAATCCCAATGATTTTTTTAATTATTTATATCCATGAGGGAACTATTGAGTCGCATTATGTCCATCACCTCATTTGATACCACGAATATTGTATGCATAGCTTCTCTAGTAGTCATAAAATCCTCTAGAGCCTCATACAATAGCACATACATTCTTCATCGTCTTTATGTTCTCTTTGATTTAATCCAATATTACATTATGGATTTGGATTCCCCTATCATAAGGCACTTGAAACCCTTCTAAATCTTCAACCAAAAAAACCATAATTTCCTCGTCATCCTTTGCATAATACAAAACTTGTAACGTGATTTTACACTGATAAGAAGAGTCCTCGTCAAATTCCTCTTCCAAGTCAATTGTTGAGTATCCTTCTCATGTGTAGCATGGAACCCACCCAAAGCTTCATCCAAAAGACACATGATTTCCATGACTTCCTCTTCATGAAAGTAACCTTCTTGAGAACCAATCTCATGCTTCAAGAAACCCTCATCACATGTACCATGTATACTAGCCATATTTTCTTCAACCCTCTCACCTTCTTTTAAGTACCTTTGCACCTCTACTTGATAGGAATTTTTATGTTTCACAAAGATACTACTCAGTTCTCTTTCCGAATCATCACCAAAAGCCTTTCACTTATTTCTAATAGAAAAAAGTCCACATATCAACTTGCACTCCCTCTAAATAAGCATCCCCATCTTTGGAATCTCCCTCATCTATCATATCCCAAGCATTTAAACCATTTACAAAAGGGCTAGCATCATCATGTGAGCTTGAATTTTGCATAGACATAGCATTGCCATCATGCTTTAAGTCATCAATGTATGCACCCTTCCAATTCATGGTCTACAAATGCTCATATACATGTGCTTGCAATGACTTAGTGAAAAACTATTTTCATCCTCTTCATGCTGACGGGAGCAAAGCGAACCCCGAACCCCGATGGCCTCTAAAACACCGGGGACCGAATGGCGCGCCTCGAGCCTATCATGGTAAAGCAAACAGGGGGCACCACCTAGCTTCAGCGGCTAGGACGCAAACAACACACCACCAGAACAAAGTTTTCATCCAAGAGAGATGGATGCTTGGGAGTAATGATGAAAAGGAAAGGGAATGAGATCAAGTGAGAGAGAGAGAGAGAGAGAGAGAGAGAGAGAGAGAGAGAGAGAGAGAGAGTGAGGGAGGGGGTATAGCGGCTTAGTACTTAGGCATCACAAAAGGATGGCGAATCCACACACCCTTCACACATACACAAGCTCACTCCAAAACACAAGACTAGGTGGCGATTCCGCACACCTCACATGGGCAAAACATTGTAAGAAAACATACTCACAAAACCTCAAGCTTTATCTAGAGAATTAGGCGATGAAATGGGGAGCATAGGGTAGGGGAATGAGAAGGGAGAGAGTGGTAGAGCACATGGCGGATAGGTGGGAGTTGATGGCGAAGACTCGCACGAGGATTATGGCCATCATCCTTCATTTAGTTGCCCTTCATCTTCCATAGCCAAGGGTGTAGAGGTCATGATCAAGACAAGCATGGTGATTGCGGTGATGGTGATGGTGTGGGTGTGTGTGTGTGTGTGTGCACTAGGCACACACAATGCATAGTGTGTTCTTTGGTGGTGTTGTGTGTTTTTGTGTGATGGTGACCCCTCTTTATATAGGGGAGGAGGGGGGGGAGAAATTCTAGAATTTAGAAATGAAGAAATCATTATCTACATAGGCCATGTGACTGTGGGCCCCACTTGTCTGGCTGTGTGTATATGTGCCAGAACAGCAGTCTCATGAGAGAGAGACTAAGAGAGAGAGATGGGTTGATGAAAAAAAGTGAGAGGTGACATGGAGAATAAAGTAATTACAAGAGGGGAGAGAGAGGAGTGTGTTCAGAGGTGAATCTATGTGCAGATGTGTGTGAACACAAGAAAAATCAGGTAACCACCGGGTGGGGATGGGTCTGTGGGCACCTTTTTTTAGTGAAACTGAGTGTGTGTGAGTGTGGGGGAGGTTATTTAGCTACAAGACAAGAGACATGGCACCCTTTAGAGAGAGGGGGGGGTATTTGGGTCATGGGATATGATAGGAGAGAGAAAGGGGGGGTGGGGTATACTATTTTGGAAGATAGGGTAGGTTGCATGTGAGTTAGGGTGCATTATTGGTGAGTTAGAATGCATTATTGGTGAGAGGTGGGGTAGCTTGAGGGGAGAGAGAAAGGAGAAAGGACAAGGGGAAGAGAGAGGGGTTGACCTTTTGAGTGGAGGAGAGGAAAAGGGACACACGGCGGGGCAACAGTGAAGAAAAAGGAGGCAAGGTGGGGATGGGCTGCCCCGCAGGCATGAGGTGGCCTATTTTACCTTTCTCATATATTTACATAATCATACTTTATTTTTTTCTTACTTTTTCCAATGTATTTTATCACTTCCTCCCTAAGAGGGGTTTTTCATGGGGTGGGGACGAGAGAAGAGGGTTATGGGAGCGTGGCTTGTGAAAAGCCCCCATCATTAGCCCTCCCCTTTTGGCTAGAGGCATTCATGTCTCTAGCTCATCTGTTTGATCATTATCGTCGGAGGTGGCGGCTGATGGTGTGTCCTCATCTGGAATGTCAATAGGTGGAGCCTGGTCAAATCGAAGAAAATAAGGTTTAAGTCGCCAACCATTTACCCTGGTTTTATGAAGTTTTCCATCAGCCTCCATAAGCTGGTAGCTTCCATTGGCATACTTTTTCCTGACGATGAAAGGACCTTCCTGTTGGAATTAGGGTTGCAGAGAAACACACACAGCTTGGAGAAGACGAAGGAAGCTCAAGGCACACAATAGAGAGTGTGTTACTTAGTGTGCAATGGAAAGATAGATAGCCCTAGAGTGATGGGCGTATATACAATGCACGGGGGAAAAAACCTCCTAAAGAGGGAAAAAATGCCCCGGCGGTCCTAGTGTGTTCACACACATCACTACCACATGTATATGGTAAAAAATCCCCCCTGGAGTGATGGGGTGAACGAGAGCTGGCACATGAGTAAAGGGAAGTGCCATGCCCTGAGGACAGGATCAGTCCACAAAGAGGAGTAAGCCCAAAGCTTTGCGGAAAGCTTCAAGCTTCTCACGAGACAATGCCTTTGTGAAAAGATCTGCAAGGTTGTCCTGTGTTGGCACATAATCCAAGCTTATCTCTCCTGCTGAGAGCCTCTCCCTGACATAGTGGTAATGCACCTCAATGTGCTTTGTGCGAGCATGAAAAACTGGGTTCCTCGCAACTGCCAATGCGCTCTGACTGTCAGTGTAGATAGTGTTGGCAGTGTCCTGTCCAACACCCAAGTCAGCCATAAGGCGTCTGAGCCATACACACTCAACCGTAGCTGTGAAGACTGCCCTGTACTCAGCCTCACAACTCGAAGTGGCCATAGTAGGTTGCTTCTTGCTCAACCATGATATACATGAACTGCCAAGCATGAAACAAAAACCACTTGTGGACACTCGCGTGTCAAAACAACCAGCCCAATCTGAGTCCAAAAAAGCATGTAAGTCTGGCGGCAATGATCCCCCCTTGGGATAAAACAAGCAAAGATGTAAAGTGCCACTAAGGTAGCGGAAAATCCTCTTGACAGCCTGCCAATGCTTAGACCCTGAGCTATGCATAAATCTGCTGACCTGCGAGACTGCAAACTGAATATCTGGCCTCGTGTTGCATACATAAATGAGGCAGCCAACAGCAGTTTGGTAAAGAGTGACATCAGCAGGATCGCCAGCATCATGTAGACTCAACTTCAAACCTGTTTCCATGGGAGTGGCAATAGGTTTGCAATCCTCAAGTCCAAACTTACATAGCAATGTCTCTATGTAACTTTTCTGACACAAGGCAATACCACCATCACACTGCTTAAACTGTATACCCAAGTAATGATGCAACAGCCCCAAATCTTTCATCTTGAAAGTAGCATTCAAATCAGCCTTAAATTCAGCAATATGTCTCTCATTTGGTCCAGTGATCAGCAAATCATCAACATAAAGAACCACAATGAGAAATACATCATCCTCACGCTTTACATACAATGTGCTTTCTGTTGGACTATTACGAAAGCCTCGTTTAACCAAATGAGTGTCAGCTTTCTCATACCAAGCACGAGGAGATTGCTTCAACCCATACAAAGCCTTCTTACATTTGCACACTTTGTCCTCTTGTCCTTTTATGACAAAACCGCGAGGCTGCGTTACATAAACTTCCTCAAATATGTCACCATTCAAGAAAGCAGTAACAATTTCTGATTGATGTACATCCCAACCAAAATGAGACGCCAATGCACATAGAAAACGTACAGTAGTCATACGACAAGTGGGAGCAAAATTCTCTTCATAATCTATGCCTTTTTGTTGTGCATAACCCTTTGCAACAAGTCGAGCCTTATGGCGATCGATCTCACCATCCAGCTTGCGTTTCAACTTGTAAACCCACTTCGTACCAATGGCCTTTTTGCCAGGAGGCAAATCACATAAAGTCCATGTGTCATTCTCTATAAGTGCATCATATTCTGACTTCATGGCAGCAATCCAATTTTCTGAATTCTGTGCTTCATCAAAAGACAGAGGCTCCTCAACATCATGTAAACTAGACACAGTCAAAGCATAACAATCTGATGCATAAGATGCATGGCGAGAGCCTGAATGAGTACGACTAGATAAAGGTGCATCCAATTTACTGTCACGCAAAGTGTGAACCAGCCATTTTGGCATACCTCTAGCCTGCTCATTTTCAGCCCTTTCCTCATCAAGTACATCATGTACATCTGCATCAGTAATAGGCTGTTCTAAAACATTTTCAGAAACCCCCATAGGCTGTACATTTGCCTCATTGGGACTTACATTCGTATTTCCACCACTGAAAAGAGGCAACAAAGTGTCATAAATGTCCTGTGAGCTTACATTACTGTCTCTAGTACATGACAACAAGGGCTGAACAGAATCTTCCACAAACACTACATCCCGTGAAACCAGAATACGTTTTGTTTGCGGATGATACAACTTGTAACCTTTGCTTTCAGCACTATAACCAACAAAAATACATTTGACAGCCTTATCATCCAATTTTCTGCGCTGCACTTGTGGCACCAAAGCATATGCCAAACAGCCAAAAACACGCATGTGCTCAATAGAAGGCTTTCGATCATGCCATGCTTCATATGAGCTTTCGTAGGACACCTGTTAAGTACATAAGTGGCACACATGATGGCCTCAAGCCAAAAAGAATGCGGCAAAGCTTGACTTTTGACCATACATCGTGCCATTTCCGTTAGTGACCTGTTTTTCCTCTCAGCAACACCATTTTGCTGAGGTGTATAAGGCACTGTACATTGGTGTTTTATCCCACGACTAGCTAGAAATGCATTAAATTCATGAGACATATACTCCCCCCCTCGATCGAAACGGAGGGTGCCCATAGTACATTTTGAGACATTTTCAGCCATAGCCAAAAATTGTTTGAAGCACATAAAAACTTCGGACTTCGCTTTAAGCGGAAATACCCATGCATGCTTGGAGTAATCATCAATGAAAGTCACGAAGTACAGGTAATTGCCCAAGGACGGAGTTTGCATGGGCCCACAAACATCACTATGCACAAGCTGCAACCTGCATGTGGCCCTAACTGAACCATCCTTTGGAAACTTAGAACGCTGCATTTTACCTAGAATACAGCCTTCACAAACATGTTTGACAGGTGCTTCAAGAGGCGGCAAAGAAGCAACCATATCAGATTTCTGCAAACGCAGCAAATTGGCAAAATTCAGATGACCAAAACGTGCATGCCAAAGTTTTGCATCTGAAATAGCCCTTGAATCTGCAACAGCATTTGCAAAATTTTGTCCACACTTGTCATACAAATTGAGCTTATACAGCCCACGGCACAAAATCCCATCACCAAAACTGAGATCATGAACTGTACATCTGTCATCCACAAATTTGACTACAAGTCCAAGTCTAGCAAGTGCGGATACAGACAAGAGATTCTTCTTGATCCCAGGTACATAAAGTGCATCAACAAGTGTGAAGGAACTGCCATTAGCAGCAGAGAGCACAATCTTTCCAACTCCCTAAACTGGATAAGAGGCGTTGTTGGCACAAGTAACTGAATTCCCATGAGGGACAGACTCGAGAGAGGTAAACAATTCACGATGTGAGGTAATGTGCTTTGTAGCACCACTGTCGAAATACAACACATGTGAATCTGCAGCAACTGACAAGCATGCATCATGGACAGCAGGATTGTAAGTGCACTATGCGCTAAAAGCCCATTCTGCATCAACATCAGCATCACAATCTCCTTTCACAGAAGACTCAACAATGGCTGCATTTGTAGTGGAACCAGCATTTGCAGTGGAACCACCCTCTTTCTTCTTAGCCTCTTTGGCCTTCAACTTAGGACACGACTTGATCAAGTGATCATTGGCTTTACAATAATGGCAACGCATCTTCTTTTTGCCCTTATCACCAGAATTGCCAGACGAAGTGCTGCCAGCAGAAGCATTAGGAACAGAATTTTTGCCACTCGCAGTAGAACCATAAGAAGTGGCTGCATTAATGTTACCACCCTTTCTTTGAGAAGCAATAAAAGCCTGTTCAACTGCACGCTGCCTAGTCCTGTTTTTTCTAGAAAGTGACTCTTGCGACAGCAATGTGCATAATGCATCAAACTTGACAACTTCAGGATTTCCTTGGGTCATGAGTCTCCAAGTACTAGCAAAAGTCTGGTAGGAATCTGGTAAGGCATCAAGAACAGTCTGCACAAGGGAACTGTCCAAAATGACTTCACCTGTAGAAATGAGTTGCTCATTGATATCCTTGACACTAGCAAGGAAAGTGTCCATATCATCTTCCTCATGCATAATCTCCGACTCTAGCTCTTTACGCAGCAAAGCAATTTTAGCCTCATTGCGGCTTGCATAAAGACCTGCTAGAATATCCCAAGCCTGTTTTGCAGATTTTGCTGAACGGATGTGAGGAATAATGGTGCGCTTCACAGACAACGCAATCAATGCATGAGCCTGTGCATCCTTAACATCCCAACGAGCTTGTTCTGCCGTAGGCAAAACAACTCTAACAGCTGCAATCCTTGCAGCAAGACCTGCAACATCCTCAACATCGCCTACATCTTCAGAACTAGGACGTACATCAATGCCCTACACAATGTTCCAGACACCTTTTGACACAAGAACATGTTGCATCATATAAGCCCACATAGGGTAGTTGTCCCCATCCAACCTGTCCTCAACAGCAAACATCCTGAACACATTGCCCGTAGTGGAAACGGAGGCCGAAACGAGCCCAAATCAAAATTCTGAGCAGACGAGGCTCTTCGAGTTCGCCCAAAATATTTGTCGACCTGCGAACGCTCGCCAAAGCTCACTGAAATTGGAGAAAGTGAGCAGGCGTGTGCTGGAGCAGCTGGCGACTAAGCCCGGGAGGACGTGACCTGCTCTGATACCAATTGTTGGAATTAGGGTTGCAAAGAAACACACACAGCTGGGAGAAGATGAAGGAAGCTCAAGGCACACAATAGAGAGTGTGTTACTTAGTGTGCAATGGAAAGATAGATAGCCCTAGAGTGATGGGCGTATATACAATGCACGGGGGAAAAAACCTCCTAAAGAGGGAAAAAATGCCCCGGCGGTCCTAGTGTGTTCACACACATCACTACCACATGTATATGGTAACACTTCCCATCGGAGTAGGAGTTTCTTATCCTTTCTTCAATTCTTTTTTCCGGAGATGCACGTTAAAGCTAAGCCGGCTATGCTCTGCTTGTGCTGCATAATAATTTATTGCTTCTTCTCTGTCCAGCTGCAGTCTTTCCAAGTTGATGATGTGATCTCTCAAATGCATGTTGGGCTGTTGAAGCTGTCTTGCCATTACTCTGAGACTTTGTAGTTGCACTTCAATGGGCAAGATTGCTTCCTTACCAAATACTAGATGATACGGTGTGAATCCCAAGGATGTACGAAATGAAGTTCTGTAGGCCCATAAAGCTGGTAGTAGATACTTATCCCAGTCTCTAGGATGATTGTTTATCTGCTTGGTAATAATTTTAGAAACCATTCCATTTACCTTTTCAACTAGGCCATTACATTGAGGGTAATATGGTGAAGAGTGCCTCCTTGTAATGCCCAGTTTCTGCATTAATTCTCCTACCAAGTCTACTCTGAAACCTAGCCCTCTATCAGAGATGATCTCTAAAGGTGTGCCAAACCTACAACATATGTGCTCATAGATAAATTTAGCTACCTCTACCGCTGTGATTCTAGTGGTGGTTATAGCCTCTGCCCATCTAGTCATGTAGTCGACCCCCATGATAATGTAGAATTTTCCTGAGTTGGCCCTAGGTAATGGCCCAATGGCATCGATACCCCATTTTTCAAATGGGCCATATGAGAGAATAGGTGTCTGTGGTTCAGGCATAAGTGACCTAGTGCCGGCCTTTTGACACAACTTACATGTTTTGCACCAGTGGTGTACATCACGGTTGAGGCTAGGCCATATGAAGCCTGCCTGCAAGATTTTCCTACTTGTTATGTCTAGGGCAAAGTGACCACCACAAACCCCGTCATGACAGCTAGCAAATACTCCCATGATTTCCTGAGAGAGAGGGACCTTCCTGAGTATTTGGTCCTTATCCTTACAGTATAAACCGTCATTGATGAGTCAATACCTTGTGGCCTTCCGCGTCATCCATTGCTTCTGTCCCTTTGTTAAATATGATGGGCATTCCCCTGTTTCCAAAAAATGCATGATGTCAGTCAAGGCATCACTTCCTTGAAATAGAGGGAGATTTAGTTTTATTGCTCCAATCACCACTTCCTGTAGTCTTTCACTTGCTAGGGCATCTGCTTCTTGGTTTTGAGCCCTTGGGATATGGTGTATTTGAACTTCTTCAAACTTACCCAGCAAGGTTTTTACACCACTTAAGTGAGTCCTTAAACTAGGATTCTTGCATGTCCATGCTCCATTTACTTGCCTTACCAGAAGTAGAGCATCCCCAAATACATTAAGGCGTTGTACACCTTGTGAGACGCACCATTGTAGACCCTTGGTTAGTGCTGCATACTCAGCTTCATTGTTAGAATGTGAATCTAACAATTGGCCCAACGAAAATACCTTTGTCCCTTTGTCATCAAAGACCACTATGCCTGCAGCTGCTTTGTCGGATGCTCGCTTGTAGGCTCCATCAAAGTAGAGAGAGTATGCTCCTTCTACCATCAGTGGTACTAGAGGTAATCGGACTTCTCCTTCCTTAGATTGCTTCTCCTTCCTTTCAAAGACTTGGTAGGTCATGAGTCCCCCCAAACTTGCCCTTGTCGTGCTTTCTACCTGTACCGTGTAGTCAAACTCTTGTAGACGAACTAGCCATTTAGTAATTCTAGCAGACACATCCATGTGTTGTACAACATAGGGAAATATTTCATCCGTGGTTAGAATCACAAATTGCTTAGGCAGCAAATATGACCTAAACTTTGTAGTTGCAAATCTAAGAGCTAGGACTAAGTGTTCCACATGGGTGAAACCTTTCTCTCCTGCTGTCATCATTCGACTAGAGAAGTAGATTGGCCTCATGAAAGATGTCATCGTATCCTTTTGGAGTAGCACAGCCCTCAATGAGTCATCACCAACACTTGAGGTGACATAGAATTTTTCATCCCACTTAGGTGGTGAGATAGTTGGCAGAGTGGCTAAGACCTCCTTTACCTTGTTGTAGTGATGTTCGCTTTCCTCGTCTCAAGTGAAAGTTGATCTTTGAGTGAGTTGTTGCAGTGGTAGAACAAGTTGGGATAGTAGATGTATGAATCTACTTAAGTACCTCACCTTCTGTAGAAAAGAGACCAGTTGACGCGCGGTCGTTGGTGAAGGTAGGGCTATGAGTGCAGACACCTTACTTGGGTCGGCGTTGATACCTTTTGCTGAAATTTCATGGCCTAGTAGAATGACTTTACTCTCCCCAATGTGGCAATTATCCACATTTAATTGCCCACCTAGGCTCTGCAACCTGGCCAAACCCTCAGTTACCTTTTCTAAATGTGAAATACGGGAGCTATATATACAAAAATCATCAATGAACACTCTTATGGATGTTCCAAAGAACGGTTGAAAAACATATGTGACATATCTTTGGAATGTGGCAGGTGCATTTGTGAGACCAAATGGCATAACCCTGTATGCAAAACAACCCCATGGCGTGATAAAAGTGGTTTTTAGCTGATATTCCAAGGCTATGCGTATTTGAAAGTATCCAGAATAACCATCACAGAGAGTATAGCATTCAAAACCCGCTACTTCATTCAGAATTTCATCCAAGAAAGGGAGAGGAAAGTGATCTCCCTTTGTAGCTGCATTTAGTGGTTTGTAGTCAACACAGACCCTCCACTTACCATTCTTTTTAGGCGTCACCACTATGGGTGACACCCATTCTGAGTTTTCTACAGGATAGATGAATCCCGCCTCCAGCAGTTTCCTTACCTCGGCCAAGAGTGCCTTTTCTTGTATGACCCCCAATCGTCGTAGCTTTTGCACAACTGGTTTTACCCCTTCCTTCAGCTTAATATGATGTTCCACCACTGTAATGCGTGTGATTCTTTCATAGTTGTCAATGAACAGGTTAGGAAATCCCCATCAACATTTGCAAAAAACTATCTTTCTCCTCAAGTGTTAATTCCGTAGACAACATACCCTTCAACCTACTTCCTCCTAGGCCAGGTGATTTTCTCTCCTCTTCATTGGGTTTCCCTTTTGGTGATGGATCACCAATTGTGCTTACCCTTTGTGGATCCTTCATAATGATACCCATCACATCAATGGAACTGTCACTTTAGTCAGTGGATGTGGTCTCCTCCTCAGAACTGGAAGGTTCGCTAGTGGTTTCATCTGCCGATGTTTCCAGATTCATTTGCTTCTGCTTGCAAATCCTCATGTCGTAGTAGATTGTCTCCCCTTTCTTACCGGTCATGCGTAGAAGGCCAGTACCCCAGTCCTGGTTTTCCTTCATGGCCATCAACCATGGCCTTCCCAAAATTAGTGGATAGCCCTCCCCCTTAGTAGGCATTACAAAAACATCTACCTCTACCTCAGTGTTGAAAGCTTTGATTTTCACGGCACTTACCACACCCACACACTTTACTTTTGCGTTGTTTGCCATCTTTGCCTTGCATGGAGAAGGCCTGTCAACCTTGAGCCCTAATCGAAGCATCATAGCTTCGCTCATTACACAGATTTGTGGACCTCCATCAATGTAGGTGTTTCCAACCCTCTTTCCTTTTATGTTTACGTCGACAATTGGAAGGATGTCATCCATGTTGCATGCCGAAATTGCTCCGGCTACCTTTGTTTTGGAGCGTCTTGTACTTACCATTTTAAATCATTGTCGCCTTACTTTTGGTGCAAGATATAGCAGTTGTGGCCATGTAATCTTCGGTCCTTGCTCTGCCACATCCAATGTTAGATCATAGGGCTTAGAACTTTCCCCTAGCTGGAAGTCGGTGATGCCCAATTTCCGTCGTGGCCTGGATGGCCTCTTGCTAGTTTCTCCTCTCATGCTTCTCTCATCATCTGATTGTGTAGCTTTCTCCCTCCTAGCTCTTTTCACAGTCATGGCTTCAAGTGGTTCTAAAAAGGTTACCTTCTCCTTACCCTTGTCCCTCTCCTTTGCTCTGGGTGGATCCACTACTATGGCTTTTCCTTTCTCTTCTAGCCTTATGATGTTTACAGGGCGTTCAGGTGGTGGGGCTGGTGGAAGAGGTGGGATGGATGCTTGTAGTGGTGTCTGGGGTGGACGTAGAATTTGTGTTGGTGGGGGTGGTGCTCGGGGTGGGGGTGTTCTTTCTCTAGGGGGTGACAATTGGTTCCTCCTACCTCCTCTATTATAGTTTTTTCGTGGTTTGGGACAGTAGTACATACCGTGACCGTCTTCTCCGCAGTTGTAGCAATGATACTCCCTGTTTTGTCATCGTGCTCTTCCAAGGTCTTGATCTCTTTCTTGAATCCTCCCTTGTTGTATTAAGTGGACAGAAAAATTCTGCAGTTGGTCAGTAATATGGGCCAACATATCTTGTTGGTCATCTCTTACCCCAAGAGCCGGTGGTGGTGGTGGAATGGTGGCTGTCGTAGTTGCTGGTCGACGCCATGTCCTGATTCTGTTGACTCGGTTTCTTTGGCTTTCATTCGCAGCTTCTTGTCTTTAAGGCGAGCAATCTCAACGGCTAACTCGTACGTAGCCGGGAATCTACCTTTCACCTTCTCCTTGAGAAGCGGCCATAAGCCATGCGTGAACCGATCTTTTTTTAGGAAATCGGGTGCAGCTTCCCCCCTAGCCAGTGACTCAACCCACCGTTCCCACAAATCCACAAATTTGGACTCATAGGTGGCATATTCTAAAAGACCCTCCTGCTTCAAGTCTCTCAACTTGTCCCACAACTTTTCTGAAGTGGTACCTCCCCCAAAGCGCCTCTTAAAAGCGGTTTTTAAGGGTTCACAGTCATCCTTGGTTGCTTGTGGAAGTGCATTGTACCATGATCTAGCTTCTAGCTTCATGAGATGCTTAAAGATTCTAACCTGGGATTCATCCGTATCTTTGTTTCTCACTACACATGCTACTTCAAAGTCATCTAGGAAGTCTGTTACCAAATCCTCCCCCTTCTTTCCTTTAAATGTTGGAAATGCTACACTTGCCATGATTACTGAGAGAGAGCTAGAAAGACACACTGCTTAACTTGCAAAAGTTTTTTTCTTCTTTACAATTAGGCGTGTATACCCTCTTATACTAGGACATAGATTAAAACTTCAAACGGTACATTGCCTTGTACCAAAGGTAAGAAAAATGGTTGATCTAATGCCAGAACCTCCAAAAACCGCTCCCCACCCGGCATGGTGTCAATGACGTGCTGGTAGTGAGCCTTCAAATCCAGTATTACCTTGATTGAGCATACACGTGTTGGTATGTGTGATCTGTCTTGAGGTAGGTTGTACTGATTCATGTGAAGCTTAGAGGTGCTTAGTCACTGTCCAAGCTTGTGGGAGAGGGTGGTGTTCTTTCCTGAAATAAACTAAGTAGATCCCTAGTTTCTCTAGTGAGAGTATGAGCCAATGCTTCCGTTATCTGTGCTGCAACATCAGGTGCAACTTGAAAACTGACTGTGATAATTACCTCGGTGACTTGAGTTACCCGATTCTCAAAGTAGAATAGTGTTGATTCTCTATTGTGTAGAGATCCTTCCATTTTGTTGTTGTGGGTTGGTTGTAGGTTGCGGACATGGTGTCGACCTTCTCCTTCTTCTTCTTGGCACTTGGCCTATGTATATCGACTGGGTTTGGCGTGTTGGTTGACTCTCCCACTGCAAATCGATTACCGTTAATCCTGGCACTCGAGCTTCGATGGAGATGCGGAGTTCGTCTAGTTGTGCTTGGAGCTCTTCTTCTTCTGTCGTCCAATTAGCAAATCCTGCTAGCCATTCATCCATTCACAATAGTTTAAGGGTTTCAGTCTTGTAAACTGAAGGGTTTCATGAAAAGATCCTCAGTGGGGGCACCAAATGACGGGAGCAAAGCGAACCCCGAACCCCGACGGCCTCTAAAACACCGGGGACCGAATGGTGCGTCTCGAGCCTGTCATGGTAAAGCAAACAGGGGGCACCACCTAGCTTCAGCGGCTAGGACGCAAACAACACACCACCATAACAAATTTTTCATCCAAGAGAGATGGATGCTTGGGAGTAATGATGAAAAGGAAAGGGAATGAGATCAAGTGAGAGAGAGAGAGAGAGAGAGAGAGAGAGAGAGAGAGAGAGAGAGAGTGAGGGAGGGGGTATAGCGGCTTAG
Organism: Adiantum capillus-veneris; assembly: GCF_014529385.1. Lineage (NCBI taxonomy): Eukaryota > Viridiplantae > Streptophyta > Polypodiopsida > Polypodiales > Pteridaceae > Adiantum > Adiantum capillus-veneris. Next base: position 103,838,811 of record NC_140960.1, on the reverse strand, counting down.
TACTTAGGCATCACAAAAGGATGGCGAATCCGCACACCCTTCACACATACACAAGCTCACTCCAAAACACAAGACTAGGTGGCGATTCCGCACACCTCACATGGGCAAAACATTGCAAGAAAACATACTCACAAAACCTCAAGCTTTATTTAGAGAATTAGGCGATGAAATGGGGAGCATAGGGTAGGGGAATGAGAAGGGAGAGAGTGGTAGAGCACATGGCGGATAGGTGGGAGTTGATGGCGAAGACTCGCACGAGGATTATGGCCATCATCCTTCATTTAGTTGCCCTTCATCTTCCATAGCCAAGGGTGTAGAGGTCATGCTCAAGACAAGCATGGTGATTGTGGTGATGGTGATGGTGTGGGTGTGTGTGTGTGTGCACTAGACACACACAGTGCATAGTGTGTTCTTTGGTGATGTTGTGTGTTTTTGTGTGATGGTGACCCCTCTTTATATAGGGGAGGAGGGGGGGGGGGAGAAATTCTAGAATTTAGAAATGAAGAAATCATTATCTACATAGGCCATGTGACTGTGGGCCCCACTTGTCTGGCTGTGTGTATATGTGCTAGAACAGCACATATACACACAGCCAGACAAGTGGGGCCCACAGTCACATGGCCTATGTAGATAATGATATATGTGCTAGAACAGCAGTCTCATGAGAGAGAGACTAAGAGAGAGAGATGGGTTGATGAAAAAAAGTGAGAGGTGACATGGAGAATAAAGTAATTACAAGAGGGGAGAGAGAGGAGTGTGTTCAGAGGTGAAATTGTGTGCAGATGTGTGTGAACACAAGAAAAATCAGGTAACCACCGGGTGGGGATGGGTCTGTGGGCACCTTTTTTTAGTGAAACTGAGTGTGTGTGAGTGTGGGGGAGGTTATTTAGCTACAAGACAAGAGACATGGCGCCCTTTAGAGAGAGGGGGGGGTATTTGGGTCATGGGATATGATAGGAGAGAGAAAGGGGGGGTGGGGTATACTATTTTGGAAGATAGGGTAGGTTGCATGTGAGTTAGGGTGCATTATTGGTGAGTTAGAATGCATTATTGGTGAGAGGTGGGGTAGCTTGAGGGGAGAGAGAAAGGAGAAAGGACACGGGGAAGAGAGAGGGGTTGACCTTTTGAGTGGAGGAGAGGAAAAGGGACACACGGCGGGGCAACAGTGAAGAAAAAGGAGGCAAGGTGGGGATGGGCTGCCCCGCAGGCATGAGGTGGCCTATTTTACCTTTCTCATATATTTACATAATCATACTTTATTTTTTTCTTACTTTTTCCAATGTCTTTTATCACTCCCTCCCTAAGAGGGGGTTTTCATGGGGTGGGGACGAGAGAAGAGGGGTATGGGAGCTTGGCTTGTGAAAAGCCCCCATCAATGCCTCAAATACATTTTGCATACTTGTAAGCAATCTTCTTTATGCCCAAGATATTGTTTGCATACCCATGGACAACCCAAACTCATGTTACCTTGTAAAAGTCACTTCATGGTAAGCACCTTGATTCTCATCTCCACAGGTATTGGAAATAGAAACCATATCACAAACCATAGTTGAATATGTTTCCTCACCTTCCATTTCATTCTTTGATGCCACTTCAACCTATATATTTTCCATACATACTTATTGTGCCTTGCTTTTGGATGGCCTTCCAAGCTCATGAAATACACAAAAATTTGGGCTCAAGCATGCAAAGTATATGTGTGGAGCTTGCTCCTAGCCATAAAATCTGCAAGTAACGCCTCCCATTCTCTCAATACACACACACATTCTCTCTCTTCTCTCTAGAATGGCCATAGCCATGTACACACAAAGAAACTTGCCTAATGCAGAGCACATAGGAGATATGACAGCCATCATCATCCTCACTCTCTCCCTCTTCCTCCATAGATCTTGCAAGCAAGCACACATATAAGAGAGAGCAAGAGAGTGCCAAACCAAGAGATATTGAAATGAAGCGTGAGAGGGAAGATAAAGGAAAATTTGGTTGAAACTTCCCTCAACCTCCCAAATCATATCACCCACTCAAACTTCCCCTTTTCTCGATTTGATTCCAAATATTTTAAAAGAGTTACAACCTTAAGCTTATGATTTCGATTGTGTATACAAGGCTTATGGATTGACTTTTTAATCTAGAGAGATCTTTATCATTTGGCATTGGATGGAAATCCCACTTAAATAGCCAAAAGCATTCACAAATAATATGGTGCAAAATTCTTTAGCAACAAGGTGACGCACAAGCATAGATGCCAATAGGCACTAGTAAAAATAATGACATGCTATCATTAGCTTGCATCTTCTAGTCTTTTTGATGCCAAAATTGGAGGCTATCATCTTTACGAGTGTTGCAACATCATATAGCTTTACTCCCAAAAGCATATACCCTGTGTAAAGAAAGTGGAATATCTAGATTTTCATACACAACTTTGATCATGTCCTCATATTTGGTGTGTAATAGTTGGTCATCTTGTAGAAGAAAATTATCTATAATGGCTTCTAGATTTCCTTGAACTTGATTGTGACCACATGTATCATTCGGTACATGCACCATGTCCTTTGCCCGAGCCTTTGCCTCTGTGGAAGCAATCCTGTCCAACTCTCTAGATCTACATATTTAGGATATTGTTGCTAAACAAATTCTTCAAAGTCGTCCCAACTATCTTCATGTTCCCTTGCATGGCTTTGGAGTCTCTCTCACAAATTTGGAGCCACCAGTTGTTCAAACTTTGCAATCATATGATGTTCAGGTACCCCTTGCAGGTTCATCTCTATGACATAACACTCGAGGTAACCTCTTGGGTCCTACCCTTCAAACATGTTCCAGTTTTCAAATAACCTAGTTCCACTTCAACTCCTTCTTCCCTTTTATTATTATTTGCATTTTGTTCTTCTTTTGGAGCATGTTGTTATTTCATAAACACAACAAAGGATTGAAATATTTATTGCATAAACACAACAAAGGATTGAAATATTTGCATCGCGGCCAGATCAAATCACATCCCATGTTTCTCTTGTTGATCCATAGCTTTAAATATTTGTGTGGACACATTCAATGAATCTTTGCAACCCTTACCCTAGCCTACATTATGTGGGTTCACCAAAAATGTCAAGAAGTGTGTAGTGTAGCTAGGAAAATGTGAGCCTCTTACCGTGAGGGTTCGAAGAAAAATCAAGTGAATCAAAGAACCTTTGAATCAAAAGACACACTCAAAAAGAAGAAAAACTCCAACCACAAAAACCACACTTTATAAAACAATAAGAATCAACTAAAAAATCTTGTGTGTGTGAAGATTTGATGTAGCCTCTCTCTCCCAATTGCACAAATACATATCTTTTTTGCCTTGTTAAAAACCCTAAATTACCACTTCATTGGAAATAGCACAAGACAGCACTAGCATCCTGACTTGGAATTGCCGTATCTCCTTTGTTAAATGTCCAAAAGAGCTCATTTTAGGCTCTAAAGAATCATTGTTAGCTTGATCAAGGATAGGATTGTCATGGATGTGGCATTTTGAGCTATTTAATGCTAATTCTAGGATACCTTTGATCATTTTATGCCATTTTAGCCCAAAACTATGTTTTTTTGTTTGTAAAAACCCCAAACGAGCTAGGAAAAATCCCTAAGTTTGTGAAAACTCCATTGAGCTCAAATTCCATAATGAAACCTATTTTTTGACTTGGAAAGCACTTTGGACACATACTTTACGGTCACACATGAAATTGACTACTTTTGGCCGAGATCACCCACAATGAACTTTCTAGGCCAAACGAGTGTGCCATCTCTACACACATGACAGAGGTACATTTATAAACCAAAATGGGTATTCTTTAATGTGATTAAATATGCATCAGCTCCACATTTAGGGCCTTGCCTCCTCATTAAGGTATATACATGACTAGAACCGTGCTCAAGGGGCTCACGTCTTCGACATGTAAGTTACCATCCACGTGAGTTCGAATGAAAGTGTTTTTTAATTGCCAAGATTTTAAAATTTTAATAGGATTATAGTAATAGAACGGATTTTTAATTGATTTTGGAGAACAAACCCATAAGTTTTTTAAGAAAAAGCTGTCAGCAGTTACTACCTTAAGCATGTAAGTAAACAAGGTTTTTAACCCCTAAGCAATCGTGGCATCCATTTTGCATATCACACTATGTACATTATAGAATTTGGTTCCACATAACAAAAGCATTAACAGTAAGGCTGATACTTTAGTTTCACATGTTGCAGATGCCATAACATGACAATGCAATAGATGTATGTGTGATATAATGATGATTTGGTCACAGACTAGAGAGGTAGCTTCATATGCTACTGGCAGTGATCTCACATTTACCTCTAGTGTTCCACTTGCTTCATATGCTATAGAGATTGATTCATATGCTACTGGCAGTGATGTCACATTTACCTCTAGTGTTTCACTTGATTTTATGTATGATAGAGATTCCACTTGATCTTTATGTGCTAGTGACACTAATGTCCTCTTCACCTCTAGTCTTTCTCTTGCTTTTATGTCTAATAGAGATGCCACTTTCTCTCGATGGTTGTTAGATGAGTATGAAACATTTCACGTCACATCATGTCATGAAATGGTTTATTTTTTCCTAGTGGGAGCCTTGGTTGTGTGTATCTAGCTTACAAACCGGCATGTGACATAGGGGGTAGAGGAGATATATACTTGTCATTAGCCAATCGTGTATCTTATATGCTACAACATGTGCATTATATTTGTAAGATTGTGCAAATTTTCACCTCGGTGAGACAATTGAGAGAGAGTTTATGTCAGGTATTGCATAGAGAGCACTCTTTCCAAATGCATTGTTTGCTAGTCTTTGTCTACCCTATGCATGTATCTGAGGTACAAGATGGCATAATCTTGATTATGTTGTAAAACTATTAGTGAAAGACAAGATGAGTCTCTTTTGTGTATCTCTAGATTGCCATGCATGACATATCTATTGCTATAGAGTTAGATAAACCATGTTCTAACAAGATGGCTAAAAGCATGCTTTGGTGGTACAAAAAGGACTGTCCTTGACAGCACCTTTGACAAATCTTTGAGTTACAATTTTTACATGTCACATGAAAAACTACCTATCATATTATATATCAGTGGATAGATCTTCAAAAGAAGAATCTAAAAACACAACATCCGAAAAGTTTCGACCTAAACTACAAAAAAATTACCAGTCCCCACTTTTTCATTGGTACAAGTAAAATAGGTCCTTTTTTTGTACCACCAAACCACGCTTTCACCCAGATACATAAGATTGATTCATTGAGGACAAATATGCCTTCTACCATGGAGATGACGAACATGGATATTTTAACATGCTCATGCTAGAGGATAATATGGTGATGCAGGACATGTGGATAGAGTTCCTATGGATGATGAGGGAGTGATGACTACCCTGGAGTCATGATTGATGCATTCATATGTGACTAGCTCTAGTGGTGATGCAATAAGCTTTGAGATATCTACCATGGGTTGATTGATAGAGGTCATTGCAGATAGCATCAATGCAATTGCCATAGATATGCAGGCAAATATTGCACATTGTTATCAACCTTTGCATTAGGGAAAATTTGGATTCTTAAAGGGGCCCTACAAGAATGTTTGACTTTGTCTCTCTTGTCCAAATTGGGCAGCCCAATGAAGTTTATGAATGTTTTTTTCAAAACCTTGTCAATCAGAATATCATTGGAAAGATGTTAGAAAGTAGGTTCTAATTCTCCTAACTCTGACAAATTTGGAGTTGATTTTTAGAGAAGAGAAAGAAAGATAAGAACAAAGAAACGATGCGCACAGAGTGCAACCCCAAAGTGTGTAGAATATGTACACAAGATGGTATACATATAGAGGGGACGAAGGGCTATATTTAGAGTAACTTCATATATAAGCTCAATATCCCCACTTAAACAAGGGTCCCTAATTGTGGGTGAAAAATCCCTTGGGGGCTTAAGGGAAAAATCCACAACCCTATATATACCCACCGTTATATTAATATATTGTTCAATTTACAAAAATGGTTTATAAGGATCTACAACACTCCAGTTATATACAAGGATAGCTTCAAAGGTTAAATGAAATGATCTGATTAACTTTTCAAATACTTCAAAGAATGCTTTGGTTCATCTTCAGCTTCGATAAACATATACCATCTCTGAGATACTTCACTTTGTCTTTGAATTATGTATAGTTTGTAGGTGTTGTAAATGTAAATTAAAAACTTTATAGTGTTAGGTTCTAAGCACCTTTGATTAGGTCTATTCGCTTATTTTCAAATCGTCAATTGGTGTTGTTATGTCGATCGAGCGTAGTTGTCCGCTTTGGGCTATTTTCGTAATTAGGGTTATACCCTTCAGACTAACTGTACGCGTATGTCGCACGTGTCAATGCAAGGAACTTGCCAATACACCATGTGCGAGCCACAAATGGCTCCAAGCACACAACAAGCCTAAACTAGTAAGCTCAAAGAAGGCGATGGTGTGTCACTCACCGCTCTACGCTTGTTTCGTGGAGGCCCGCGAAGAAGAAGGAGCCGCCACTTCGCCACGCTCAACCGCTTCGCCGCCGCCGTCGCAATGCTTGATCGCACTCTCTCTCTCTCTCACGCATACACACACACACACACACACACACACAAGGAGATGAAGATGGAGCAAGATCACTCTTCTATTGCACAAATGAGAGAATGAGTGAATTTTAGGTTTAGTTGACTTCTATATGAGCTCACCCCATTCACACTTGGGCGCCCATGCTTAGCCAACTAATCCCTTGAATGTTCCAATTAGAGTGCGTCTCTCATCGGCGATTACTCTTACCATTTTCCTATTGGACCGATGTCCGGGGATATGTGTTCGCTACGTGAGCTGGGCAGGCGCCGGGCCTCTGGCTGTGGGAGGTGTGAACGAGAGAGAACAAGAACAACAAATGTAACTGAATGTGGAAATCACCGTATTCATCAATTAATTGATTAGTACATCTGAGTACAACTTTAGCCAAGGCGAGCTATTAATAGCGCCGTCACTTGGATCATCTGCTAACCAGGAGCTTAAGCTCCCGCTTTACAGTATTAACCGGGCCGTTAACGACACCAAACTTAAAAGAATGTTAATTCAAACTCTATACGATGATCGTAACGAAGGAAATTTGGAATCGCGGCCTCTACACCAAAACAAACTCCATTGCGCCACAAGGGAAATGAGATGAGGGCACCACCCAGTCTTGGAAGCGTGGACTAGGACCGCTACACAAAGAGATAGATAGATAGATAGATAGATTTTATTATCGTCCTCGGAGGTCAAATATGACCTATGGGACCAAAGTTACATGTGATGTAGTATGTGTATGGCTGATGAGTGACTCTCGATGCTCCAAAATTGTAGTGATGAGAGTCGCAATGGAGAGCCCACACTTTGGCTGGGAGAGGAAAGTGTGTAGGTCTAAGTTATGGCTGAAAATGTGAGAGAAGCAAGTTCGGATGTGATCAAAAGTTGAGCACTCTAGTAGTGTGTGGTACTCAGACTCTCGAACTTGCAGTGAGCATAATGTGCACAATCGATTTGACTCTTCTCCATTGCCCCAACGCCCTATCTCGCATCGAAGGAAAGGGGGGGAGCTAAGCCGAATTGCTACGATAGTGCGTATCGCGGACAAGGGAATAGGCTCAAGCATGTAAGTGTGAGTACGGTTTCCTCTCTCAGCGAAGAACATGGTTTTGTAGTTGGGGGCAATATAGGTGGTGTAATGTATGAAGCGTGACCCACCGGATTTCTCCCAAGCCGTAATACATTGGCGTTGTAGAAAAGCTTCATTCACTTGAGAGTCAATTGAAGCATCATGTAGCAAGTGTAATGCATCCCATCTCCCAAACCACTTCTTTATGTCTTGCATCCATCCCGTGCTCAAGATCTTGCTTTTATGCGTCTTTTGAACTTTTTTGCTTGCTTCCCATGCAATTGTAGGAAGTCGATGTGAGGGGTTTTGACGCATCTTTATCATGTACTCCACAACCCTTTCCATGCCCATAACCTCAATTGGAAGAGATCCCGACTCAAGAAAGAGGAGCATATATGGTGTTTGTGTCTTAACTTGGAGAAATTTTGTAAGAAAACGCTTTTGGACATTCTCAAACTCTTTCCAAGTAGACTTTGAGATGCTCCCGCCCCACACTTCAACTCCATAAAGAAGAACCGGTGTCACCAATGCATCAAAAAGATACTTCTTGAGAACCCAACACTTGATGTTTCCCGCATTACACATGTTCTCAAATGCATAATATGCTCTCTTTCCCGCTTCCAAACGACGCATAGCACATTCATGCCACTTGTGATTGGATGGAACCTCAAGGCCAAGGTACTTAAAGCTCTCAACAACTTCAAGTGTCTCGTTGTTGTACACAATGCATGGCTTCTCCTTATGGTTGGTTTTCACAAGCATAACCTTTGTTTTGGATTCATTTACAATCAACCCACTATGCAAGCAAAAGTTCTCAAGGACAACCATAAGCTTTTGTGCATCTTCTAAAGTGTGTGCTAGAAGCACTACATCATCCGCATACAACAAAAGCATGATTACCGCATTGCAAATAGTGACCTCTTCAATGCCTTCTTCTTGCATAAAGTCAAGTACCATTTGTTCCAATTGATCGATGCATAGACCAAAGAGAGTTGGTGACAATGGACATCCTTGTTTAACCCCAATAGTGCTTACAAAAATTTCTGAAATTTCTCTTCCCATGCGCAATTGACAAATCACCTTCTCATAGATTCGAGAAACCGCAAGCATAAACTCACTTGGCACTTGGAGTTCTTCCATCCTTCTCCACAAATTGTTACGTGGAATCATATCAAAGGCTTTCTTAAAGTCCACAAAACAACAATACAATCGCTTGCCTTTCAACCGACTTTCCTCCATGAGAACACGAAGAGTGACAAGATGATCAATGGTGCTATGGCATCGACGAAAACCCGCTTGTCCCTTTGCACGCTTGTCATTCTCTTCAGCCCAATCACTCAATTTCATCTCCATTATGCACCCAAACAACTTTGCCATAAGAGACCCAATCATTATAGTCCGGTAGTTGCTTACATTCTTTACATCCCCTCCTTTATGCAAAGGCTTAACCCAATTAGTACTCCAATCATAAGGCATACCATGTTGAAGTGCAGGGTTGGACATATCACACATCCACTCATGGGTAAAATCTTCCGTCCATTTGATCATCTCCGGCTTGATACCTTGAAGATCTCCCGCTTTGCGAGTGGCCAACTTTTCAAGCCCACTGCATACATCCTCAATAGTAAAAAAAGACGGCTTACATGGGAGTGAACCATAAAATGGCATTTTTTCAGTATTTTCTTGCTCATATAATTGCCTACAATGTGTGTACATATCCACTAGACTCAAGTTACCAAAATTCTCAACCCGCTTGCCTCTCAAGTTTCTCCAAAATCTTCCACATGCATGTGCCTTTTCTTGGACTTGAAATTCTTGTTGCTTTACTTCCCATCTTCTTCTCTTCTTTTGAATCAATGCCTTGTATGTATGCAAATGACTTTGATAGTTGTCTTTGTCCATAGTTGCATCAAGATTTATCAAGGACTTTCGAGCATCTTGACATTCTTTATCAAACCACCTTTTGCGTGATCTATCTTTGTTGATACCATGGAGATGCTTTATGGCAAAGCATTCTTCCGCACAAGAACAAATAGCTTTCTTGAAAGCTTCCCATTTAGTTTCCAATGGTGCATCACATTGAAGCTTTGTCATCCATAATTTTGCTCAACCATTTCAATGTACATTGGTGCCCGTTTGAAATCCATACATAGTGATAACTTCTCTTTCCTTTGGCTAAGATTATCATGCTTAGTTGCTTCTCCACATGAAAGGTCAATACATAAGGTGCGATGGTCCGACTCCGGGGTCCATTGACCAAACATAAAACTCTTTATGCGATACATGATGGCTTCAGAGAGTAGCATATAGTCAATCACACTATCCCCATTATGTCTTCTACATGTAAATCCATTGGTTCCACTCCACAAAGATACACCATTGGCAATGAGCATACCCGTGCTATTACACATGTGTAAAAGTAACTTTCCATAGTGATCCGGCTCTTTCTCATCCATTGAAGTACGATCATACAAGTGAACTTCCTCCAACTCCCTTGAAATGTATGGCATATCAAATTGTTGAGTATCATGTTGCAATGTTTTTGTAAGAGAGAGAGAGAGAGAGAGAGAGAGAGAGAGAGAGAACTATCACTATGAATGAAGCATTAACCTTAGTGTGTGTACAAGGAATGGAAACACTCCAAGCACTCCCAAACACAAATAGCATGTAGATTACTAAACAACAACTCAAGAATTAGCCAAAATCACGTCAAGCACTCTCACACACACATAAAATATCTCTCTTAATTAACATGAGTAAGAGGAGGGGAGGTTACTAGCATAAAACAATTTGCACTCTAGAATGTGCAAGAATAGAGTGAACGAATGAGCTTTATGGGCTCATGATGAGTGATACAAAGACTCAATGGGGCTGAGGGATACTTGAAATTACAAAGGGGAGGGGGAGCTCTTTATATAGGAAAGAGAGTGATTAGGAGTGAGGTTAAGATCCAAGTGCAATTTGTACAAATGAAGCTTGATTAGGGACATTCAACCAATGAAGAAGCTCCTTCCAAGTGATTTGTTGACCAATTTGCAACTAGTTGGCTCCATCATCACTTGTGTTTTCTTCACTCCTTCCTCCATAGCTTGAGTCCAAGAGCTTCCTTATTTTAAAATGTAAATAATCTACATAAAATCAATGCATATCTAGTAATAATAGAAAGGGGTTGAATGAGAACTTATGAATTACAACAAGATTAAGCATGATTTGAGAGGTGATTAGAAAAGGAATTTGTGATGGTTTTTTTAGCTTGAGAGAGAGGAGGAAGGAGGGGAGGGTGAGAAGACTAATGGCTGATTTTTAGAGAAGGTCTCAATGTGGAAAAGGAAGGGTGTGTGTGTAAAGGTAGAGGGGGTGGTCTCCACCACAGTTGAAAAAACTAGCGTCCGCCATTTTGGCCATATCTCCTAGACCGTAGATGCAAAAATTATAAAAAAATATGGTCAGAATCTCCAGCTCATCAGCTACAACTTTGATGAAGACAACTTTTCTTGGATCGGAGTGGAAGTATTTTTTTTAAAATCCAGCAAAATCATGTGTCTGTTTCCTTCCTTTACCAAGTCTTCCATTTGGGTCCCATATGTTTGAATCATCATATGGCTCCAAAGCCATGATGATATGAGCCACTCATGACCCTTGAATCATGGGTGCATGGCTCCACAACCACATCATATCTTTTCTTTTCACATTTACATATTTTCCCTTCCCTTAACCACTAGGTTCTCCCTCTACCTTTCACCTCCGGTGAACTAGTCAGGAAAAAATTCCCATCAAATCATTTTTTGAATTTTTCCAAGAGGTTGTTCTCGCTCTTTCTTTTATTGTAAACCTCTAGAAGCAAGGAAAACCAACAAAATATAGTAAACAAAAATTTGTGATAGGCTCGGATCATAGCCCCCCCAAACCTGGCTAGGGGTATTTATGCCTCTAGCCTACTTTCTTTGATCTTGGGCTGATCTTATCCTGATGTGATAAGGCTTTAGACTCCATCCATTTGTCCTGGTCTTGTGCACTTTACCATCAATGTCTTGAAGTCTGTAAGAGCCATTTTTTAACTTTTTGGTGACCAAGAACGGGCCTTCCCATCGAAAAAGAAACTTTCCATTCTTACGAGTGTCGAAGCGATTGTCATATCGAAGCACCAGAGATCCCTTTTTGATGTCTTTGGATGCTAGCTTTTTGTTGAACTTTTCTCTGCGCTTCTCTGCTTCTAGAGAATAGTGGTTGATGGCTTCTTCACAATCCAATTGCAACCTCTCTAGATCCATGATCCTTTGATGTACTTTCTCCTTTTGAGAGCCTACCTGGCTACCCAATATTGGAAGACTTGTTAACTTCACTTCAATGGGCAAAAGCGCCTCCTTTCCATACACCAAATGAAAGGGTGTGTACCCTAATGCGGTTTTGAAGGAGGTTCTATAGGCCCATAGAGCTCCATTCAGGTTTTTGTCCCAATCTTGGCGCCTGGCATGTACGTGTTTGGTGAGAATTTTGCAAATGATTCCATTTACCTTTTCCACCAAGCCATTGCACTGAGGATAGTAAGGAGTAGAGTGTTGATGCTGAATATTTAGCTTCTTCATGAGTTCTCCTACCAAGTCTGCTCTAAACCCTGGTCCTCTATCAGATAGTATTTCAAGAGGGGTGCCAAACCGGCAATAGATGTGGTCAAAGATGAACTGACTCACACCCTTAGCTGTAATTCTATTGGTTGGAATAGCCTCAGCCCATCTAGTCATGTAGTCTACTCCCATAATGATGTACTCTTTACCTGACTGAGTGCGTGGTAGAGGCCCTATGGCATCAATTCCCCACTTCTCAAAGGGCCCATATACCTTTATTGGGTTCTGAGGTTCATCTATGAGCCGTCGTGGTCCTGCTTTCTGACATTCATCACATGTTTGACACCAGTATTTGACATCACGATGAAGACTTGGCCAAGTAAACCCAGCTTGTAGAACCTTTCTACTAGTGATGTCGTATGCAAAGTTTCCTCCGCACACATCATCGTGACAATCTTTTAAAATCTCTTCAATTTCACTCTTCAAAGGAACTCTCCTAAGCACACCATCCTTACCAAGACAATACAAATTATCATTTACTATGCGATACCTGGTAGCTTTCCTTGCTAACCATCGCCTTTCCCCTGCATTCATGTGTTTAGGAGCCTCTCCTTGCTCCAAAATGTGCATAATATCTTCTAAGTCCTCCTTTCCTTGCTGAAGTGGAAGTTGGATGGACACTGCTCCCACTATTGACTCATTTTACTTCGATGATTCTAGGTGGTCTGCCTCCTTGTTCTGGTCTCTTGGCACATGATGTACTTGTGCCTCCCTAAATCTCCTCATAAGAGCTTTGGCTTCTCTCATTTTAGTAGAGAGATTGGCATTTTTGCAAGCCCATGTACCTTGCATTTGCCTTACCAAAAGCATGGAGTCACCAAAAGCATTTAATCTCTCAATTAAATTATCCAGGCACCAACAAAAGCCATGAATTAGAGCTTGATATCCTGCTTCATTGTTGGAGTGGACATCTTCTAGAGTGATCCCTTCACCATGGATCCTCTCTCCCAATGGAGATAAGACCACGATGCCTACAGCTGCCTTATCCTTGGTTCTCTTGTATGCTCCATCAAAGTAGAGGCTATAAGCATTGACCAAAGCCTCTAGAGCTGGAGGTGGTGGAAGTTCCTTTCTCTTCAAATGGAAAACTTTTTCATAGCACTTGTTTGTTAAAATGTCGGCTAAGCATGCTCGAGTTGTTCTTTCAACCTGTATTGTATAATCAAACTCTTGAAGTCGCACCACCCACTTTGCTATTTTGTCAGAGATTTCCATATGTTGTAGTGCATAGGGAAACATATCCTCCACAGTGATAATTAAAAACCTCTTCGGCAGCAAGTATAGCCGAAATTTGGTTACCACAAATATGAGAGCTAACACTAGCTGTTCCATCAGGGTGTAGGCCTTCTCTATGTTTTCCATGAGGCGGCTAGCAAAGTACACAGGCCTCATAAAGGATGTTTTTGGATCTTTTTGTAGGAGGGCAGCACCAATGGCCTCTTCTCCCACACTAGGGTTTACAAAGAATGTTTCTTCCCAACAAGGTTGGAGGATTACAGGGAGTGACCCTAACATTTTTTTAATCTCTCTAAAATGCCCATCACTTTCTTCACTCCAAACAAGCGTCTCTTAACGAGTCAGCTGTTGTAGAGGAAATATCACTTGGGAGAGTAAGTGTATGAATCTACTCAAATATCTTAGCTTTTGCAAGAAAGAGATTAATTGTTTGATGGAAGTTGGGGGAGGTAGATTTAGCAATGTTTCTATCTTTTCAAGATCTACCTCGATTCCATCAATGGACACTACATGCCCCAATAGTGTAACCTTGCTTTCCCCAATGTGACATTTGTCCTTGTTTAGTTGTCCACCCAGCTTAGCTAAACGAGTAAATCCTTCATCAATCTTGCCGAGATGCATACTTTTGGAGCTGTAAATACAAAAGTCATCTATGAAAACCCTTATGGACTTACCAAAGTAAGGTTGGAGGACCATGTTCATGAATCGTTGAAAGGTGGCTGGAGCATTGGTGAGACCAAAAGGCATGACTCGAAATGCAAAACAGCCCCATGGTGTGATGAAAGTAGTCTTTTTTTGGTCCTCCTTTGCAATGCGTATTTGAAAGTAGTCGGAGTAGCCATCACACACTGTGTATCGCTCATGGCCTGCTACTTCATTTAGAATCTCATCTTGAAATGGGAGAGGGAAGTGGTCCCTCTTTGTTGCAGCATTTAGTGGCTTGTGATCCACGCACACTCGCCATTTACCATTCTTCTTTGGCCTCACTACTACTGGGGAGACCCATTCTGAATCTTCCACTGGGTATATGAATCCTGCTTCTAAGAGTCTCTTCACCTCGGACAACAATGCATTTTGTTGCACAGCTCCTAATCTTCTTAGTTTTTGTACTACTGGATTGCTCCCTTGTTTTAGATGGATATGATGCTTCACTGCAGTGACACCTGTAATGTGAGTGTAATCAGAAATAAACAATGATGCATGCTTCTTGAGAACATTTACATAACCCTCCTTTTCTTCTTCCTTTATATCCTTGGATAACATCTTCTCTAGGCTGGCATCCCACACATTCTCCATTTGGATCCTTGGGTTGTCTTCTGATGAGGTAGTTTCCTTTATGGTGACGCCCATGACTTCGAGAGTGCTATCACTCTCTTCACTTGAACTCTCTTCCTCGTCCATGGATCAGGAGCATCCACTTGAGCTCCACTCATCAGCTGATGTCTCTAGTTCAAGGTTCTCTTGTCGCCCATTCTTCAAGTTATAAACCACCTTCCGACTATGGCCACCCACTCGAGGCCTCAACTCCAAGTCTCTTGTTGCCCAATCTTGCCTAGCTCCTATACCCATGAGCCAAGGTCATCCTTAAATAAGGGGGTATCCTTCTCCCTTTACTGGCATCACATAAGCATCAACCTCTGTAGTGATTCCAAAAATAGAAACTCTCAAAGCTTTCACTACACCCACACAAGTCATAGAGACATTATTGGCCATTTTTGCCCTAAAGTTTGATGATTCCATTACCTCTAAACCCAATTGATGCATTAGCTTTTCTGTCATGACACAAACCTCTGCTCCACTATCAATGCAAGTTTTTGGAATCCGTTGTCCCTTGATTTGAGCCTCCACCAAAGGCACTATATCCTTGAGACCATATGCTTTGATTACACTTACTAGCTTACTTCGCTTTGCCCTCGTGCTCACCATTTTTGACCATTGTCGTCGCAGCTTTGGGGAGATATGAAGTAGTTGTGGCCAAGTAATCTTTGGTCCTTGAGAACTCACATCAGATGTCAAGTCATAAGGTTGTGTCCGAGATTCCAAAGGGAAATCAGAGATGTCAATTTGAGACCTAGTACGGGTCTTTCTCTTCTTGGCTTCATCTTTAGTTGCCCGAGATGTACTTGCTTCATTGCTTGCATCCTTGCTTGTTTCTTTACTTACTTCATCTTGGACATGCACACGCTTGATAGGCATTGTAGACACTTCATCTATCTTCATCTTCCCTTTAGCTATTTCTTCCTGGTTGCTTCTGCCCTTGACGACCTCCTCCATCCTTATGATGCTCACATTTGGTTGAGTAGCAGGGGCTTGAGCTTGAGCACGAGGTGGCTGCAAAATTTGAGGTTGCGGTTGCTCTTGTGCTTGAGCTCTAGCACGGGGAGGACTTACTTGTTGTCGAGGACCTCTGACAGGGTAGTCATATCTTTTGGGATGAGGGCAATTATACATGCCATGGCCATTTTCCCCACAATTGTAACACAACATTTCCCTTGCTTGACGTCGTATTGGTGGCCGATTCCCACCATTCCCCTCAATAGGTCTTCTTGCACCCTGCACAAGATTTACTCTCAAACCCTCTAGCTGGTTTGTGAGATTGTTTATTTGTTGGAGCATATCTTCTTATTGACCTCTATTGAGTTTTGGTGCATTAGGCACATTTGGAGGTACGTGAGAAGCTTCCATAGTTGTGATATTGCCTTCCAAAGCTAGCTGGCCAGCTTGGGCTTGATAGAGAATCTTTCGATTCTTTTCCCTAGCAATCCTTAAGGCATCTTCAAAAGTATTTGGAAATTTTCTCTTTACCTTCTCCCTTAGCAAGGGGTACAAACCTGAGATAAATCGATCCTTTTGGAGGCAATTGGGAGCTCGATCACCAGGGTTTAGTGAGTATGACCATTGCTCCCAAAGTTTCAGAAAACCTTCCTCATAGGTTGCATAACCATGAGGGTCAACTTGATGAAGGGCCAGAAGCCGTTGCCATAGTTCTTCTGCCGAATTGGCTTGTTGAAATCTTCGTAGGAAAACCGCCTTCAATCCCTCCCAATCAGCTCTTTGGGTTGGATCTAGAGCCTGGAACCATACCCTAGCTTCTTCTTTGAGCACCAAAGGAAAAGCTCTCAATTTCAATGCTTCGTCATCCCTCCCAGAGACAAGGAAAGCCATCTCCAAGTTATCCAAAAAATTCCCAGCATTTTCCCCACTACGCCCAAAAAAATTAGGGAAAGCCATCATAAAATGGGTTGCCTTCCTCTCAATACAGCACACAGATGAAAACGCCTAGGCCCAAATCATATCTTATTAAGGGTACAATAAATGGATTGATAGATGCATTAATCTCAGCTAGACGACGAGGGCCTAGTAAGTTCCTTATGATGTTTTGGAACCTAAGCTTTGTGCTAGCTATTATATGCATAGTTTGTCTAGCAAGAGGTTGGAAAGGTCCATATAAATCCCTATGATTCATGGAGTATGCTTAAAGCAAGATGAAGATGTGAACATCAAAAGATACATTATACTCCAAAATAGGAAATATTATAGGGTCAGGGGACAACAATATCTCTCTCAACCTCTCAGCTCCAAAATAGAAGACCAATCTTTGTTGGAAAAAAATCTTTCTATCAATGCGCACATTCACCCTAATATTTTGAACTGATTGAAAGTTGTAGAAAATGGGATTCTTCATTGGTGCATTAAATAAAAGCTTCCATGAAGCACTTCATTGAAGTTCAGCTCTCTTGGATCCCACCATTTGAGAGATGCGAAGAATTTTCTCACCAGTGATTAGCCTAGCTTTGGTGTGACCATCTTCAGCTTTGTAGAGTTCATAGGGTTCAATGGCTACCCTCTCAACTACCTTGAGACTTCTTGCTAGTAGTAGTTGGAGTGCATCACCATATGTAGCCTCTTGCCAATACCTCACCCCATTGATGTGTAGCTCCCCCTCCAAAAACTTGTTAATACCCGAGTTTGAAAGTGCTTTCACCACCTGAAGTCGAGGCTTCAAAGGAAGTGTCTTCACACTAGCCACGAAGCACTCAACACAATGCTTTGACCTAGGGACTTGATGACTACAAAATTTTCCTTGAAGCAAACAAGGGTGTATGTAGTTAACTCTCTTTACCCGCATACGTTCCGTTTGTCGATCAAGACACTTCTTTTCTTGAGCTTCTTGGGGAGACCATAGTGGAAGTCTCGGAGAATTTGATTGACCTTCCTTCATAGGATTGACAGAGCGCTGCTTGAGAACTCCTCCGTGGGGGCACCAATTTATGACGAAGGAAATTTGGAATGGAAGCCTCTACACCAAAACAAACTCCATTGCCCCACAAGGGAAATGAGATGAGGGCACCACCTAGTCTTGGAAGCGTGGACTAGGACCGCTACACAAAAAGAGAGAGAGAGAGAAAGAGAGAGAGAGAACTATCACTATGAATGAAGCATTAACCTTAGTGTGTGTACAAGGAATGGATAACTTCAAGCACTCCCAAACACAAATAGCATGTAGATTACTAAACAACAACTCAAGAATTAGCCAAAATCACGTCAAGCACTCTCACACACACATAAAATATCTCTCTTAATTAACATGAGTAAGAGGAGGGGAGGTTACTAGCATAAAACAATTTGCACTCTAGAATGTGCAAGAATAGAGTGAATGAATGAGCTTTATGGGCTCATGATGAGTGATACAAAGACTCAATGGGGCTGAGGGATACTTGAAATTACAAAGGGGGGGGCGGGGCTCTTTATATAGGACAGAGAGTGATTAGGAGTGAGGTTAAGATCCAAGCGCAATTTGTACAAATGAAGCTTGATTAGAGACATTCAACCAATGAAGAAGCTCCTTCCAAGTGATTTGTTGACCAATTTGCAACTAGTTGGCTCCATCATCACTTGTGTTTTCTTCACTCCTTCCTCCATAGCTTGAGTCCAAGAGCTTCCTTATTTTAAAATGTGAAGAATCTACATAAAATCAATGCATATCTAGTAATAATAGAAAGGGGTTGAATGAGAACTTATGAATTACAACAAGATTAAGCATGATTTGAGAGGTGATTAGAAAAGGAATTTGTGATGGTTTTTTGAGCTTGAGAGAGAGGAGGAAGGAGGGGAGGGTCAGAAGACTAATGGCTGATTTTTAGAGAAGGTCTCAATGTGGAAAAGGAAGGGTGTGTGTGTAAAGGTAGAGGGGGTGGTCTCCACCACAGTTGAAAAAACTAGCGTCCGCCATTTTGGCCATATCTCCTAGACCGTAGATGCAAAAATTATAAAAAATATGGTCAGAATCTCCAGCTCATTACCTACAACTTTGATGAAGACAACTTTTCTTGGATCGGAGTGGAAGTATTTTTTTAAAATCCAGCAAAATCATGTGTCTGTTTCCTTCCTTTACCAAGTCTTCCATTTGGGTCCCATCTGTTTGAATCATCATATGGCTCCAAAGCCATGATGATATGAGCCACTCATGACCCTTGAATCATGTGTGCATGGCTCCATAACCACATCATATCTTTTCTTTTCACATTTACATATTTTCCCTTCCCTTTACCACTAGGTTCTCCCTCTACCTTTCACCTCCGGTGAACTAGTCAAGAAAAAATTCCCATCAAATCATTTTTTGAATTTTTCCAAGAGGTTGTTCTCACTCTTTCTTTTATTTTAAACCTCTAGAAGCAAGGAAAACCAACAAAATATAGTAAAAAAAAAATTGTGATAGGCTCGGATCAACGGTTATGGAAATTTCCTCCTATCGCTTTATCTGCTTCAATTACTCGTGGATTCTGCAATCTTCAATTTTGCTCACTACCTTGATCATCAAGCTTCAGTTATTACAAATTATCTTCTATCTTCCTGCTTTATGCACTTTGTACTGGCTTATATGCCATTCACGAGCTTTATCTTCACCTCTAGTCGACTTGCTCCGAGTCCCTTAACCCCTGCTTGGCCAATACACTTGCTTTCCTCTTCCGAGCTCATGCCAGTCTTCATGCAATGCTCCGAGATACTCTCCTTCTCAAGCATGAGAGAGTAAGAGCATCTTTAACTTATGTCTAAGAGCAAGAGAAAGTGCCCCTTCCTTGCCAACTCCGTGATCCCCTCTTCTCTATCTTATGCATAAGACGAAGAGATCTTTACTCTTCTTTGTTTGTCACAGCCCTTTCTTGAGAGTCTTGCTTCAAGACTCGGCTCCGAGAGCCCTTACTTTTCCTCCTTCATTATTGCTCGCCTTAACATGCCGAGCTACGCCTTCTCCAAGCCTTGCTCTCTTCATTTGTTAACCAAGGACAAGAGGACGAGAGAGAGTGCTCGCCCTTGCTTACCTCCTTACTCCCTTGCTTAGCTTGATTGGAGATCGAGAGAGAAAGAGCCTTCCCTCGAGTCTTTCTTTGAGCCTTGCTTCGGTCAACGCCAAGCTTTTCTTCGCCCTTCAATACGAGAGAGAGAGAGAGAACGAGAGGGATGGCAAACCCCCTTGAGGTCGAGAGTCTTCCCCTCTCTTGCTTCGTTCACCTCCTTGACTTGCCCGTTTGCTTGCCTCCTGCTTCGCTTGTTGTGTCCCTCCCATGCAAAAGACAAAGCTATTAATAAATCCCTCCCTCCCTTAGCAACGACGGCGTCGTTGCTGCTAGGGAGGTGTAAAAAACCGCCTCTATGACGTGGCAAGCCCGAATCATGACCACCTCCAAAATCACCGCGAGTGGCACCGAAAAGGGTCGCCCTGCCCTACTGATCCTTTCTCGATTCAGGCGCGCTCTCAAATGCCCGGCGCGAGCTCCTCTTTGCCTTCTTTGCGTCCTCGGTGCTGCCTGCACCCTTTGGCCCTTCCTCCTTTTTTTTTAGCTTCACACCCTAACCCTTTAGTTTACAAGGTGGGCGGCCGGACTTAGTGGGCGGCCTTCCTTTATGGTCATGGGATACGACCCTTCATTCATAAGGGTTCTACATTTGGCATATATTTTGACACTGCCTTGTTGGGTATATCCCGTAGTAAATGCATTCCGAGAGGTCACATTCTGAACATGAAGCTCTTCATGCACTTTTTGTGCTCTCATAAAACAACATCACATTTAGTATACATTTCGGCCAAGGCACCGCCAAGCATCTCCAGTGGACGGCCACGGCCATTGTATTTTGGTCTTCACATTGTCGATGGTGTCAGAGCTTTCCACATCAAGGGTGATGGTCTTGCCTTGTTGGGTATATCCCGCAGTCAATGCATTCCAAGAGATCACATTCGACTGGGTATATCCCGCAGTCAATGCATTCCAAGAGATCACATTCCGACTGGGTATATCCCGCAATCATTGGATTCCAAAAGACGTCATTCCGAACATGATACTCCCAAAGCACTTACTGCCCTCGCACTTCAACCTGGATGAAGCTCAAAAATGCTCAGACGGTACCCCGATCGAGCAGACCGAACTGGTAGGGAGCCGGCCCCCGGTGAATCTTTAACGGCTAATATCTTGGTAATCGAAAATCCGATCATCGCTGATCTGAAAAGACCGATGCGCTCCACAAAGTGAGCACTTTAGGCCCGTGCATTCATTCCAATTTTGTCCCCTCAGCTGCAGTTGCCCAATCCGGTACGGATCTGCAATCGACTTAAACTTTAAACTGCCATAACTTCTTCATCGTAGCTCCTATCGACAAGCCATAAAGACAAGCCGGTAGAGCACTTCAAGCACTACAGTTCTAGATCATAATCTTCCATCTATGCTCACTTCAAGCATAATCATTTTTGGCATCATTAAGGCATCTGTTGGCCCTTTTTAGCCGCATTTGGCATAATTAAACTTGGCCTGTTAACAAGCCCTAATCACAACACACTAATGTGTAGGCTTCAAAGAAGCTTAGCTTGCATTTCTCTGCTCTTTTTCCCATCATGGCAGCGGAGCTGCATGACACCGACAAGCCCAGTACCTGACTCTACCAAATAAATAATACAATGTCCGTCGTTGGTTAGAACGTCCGTCGTAGGTGATAGGGTGTCCGTGAGCCGTGAGGGTTAACATGCCCCCCCTTTCTGATGTAGATTCCGTCCTCGGAAGCTATTGAATTGAAGCTCGTTCGTCGAGGTGGAAGAGCATTTGAGATGAATGTCCTTAGCCTTCTTCAGTCACTGCAAAATCAAACAACATTGGCACAGTAATTGCATTCTCATAAGCGATTAAAAAGCGTATGCAGTTTTAGGCAGATAAATTGATTGGTAACAGAATTTTAAACAATTTGTCAACAATAAACATTAAATTGCAATGTAATCAAATGCATAAACAGATGTAAAGGTAAAAAATTAAACAAGTCTGGGATCGCTAATTTAACGGTCGAAAGGCACTAGAGATCGACTATTAATACCATGGGTAAGCTTCTTAATTTTCTCTAGTCAATTAAGTTGTTTAATTGCGAGAGCCAAGTATTTTATGTTCGAGGGCTGACTAGAGGCTATACCTAGAAGACCTTGTAGTTAAGCTACGATAAAAGGAATTTCTCATGAAATCATCGCCTGACTGATTACCTTTTCTTTGACCCCCCAAAGTCTTTTCACAGTGATTCAATTTTGATGTGTGTGCTTATTTTGTATGCCTTGGGTTTTTTGCTTTTCAAGGAAAAGCGCCCACACTGGGAACCTCTAGGGCTCTAGTACCATAGGCGCTACATGTGAGTGAAGTACCCAATCAAGCTGAGATTTCTCTTCCAGCTTAAGATTTTACATTGTGGCACTTTGATTTTTTGTTTGTTCATTTTCATCATTTTAATTTTGTAACTTTGGGGGGTCATATAACACTGATACACCTCCCCAGGCTCATCACACTAGTAAACTCCCTTTATAATACTTAAGCTAAAAGTCAATAGGGTCAAGCCCACTAGAAAGTCCTAGTACATTTCACACAATGCTACCTAAATCGGATTAAGAACTTAAGTAACCATTGATTATTAGGAAGGCATTCTCCATGGTATTAAGAGAAGATCTCTAACACCTAACTTGGTCAAACTAGCTTAGTCGAACTTGATTGATTTTTAAACCTAGACAAGTGATTATGAAAAAAAATTACATTGAATTAAATGTTTGATACTAATCAAATGTGCTGGATATTATGCTACCAATCACAATCAAAGCAGACAATCATAGATGCAAAAAAGATAAGGGGCAATGCTAATGGACAAGAAACACCTGTTTGTGTGGATGGTTGTGCTTGATTTGAAGTGTAAACAAGAGAAATATCCCATGAAGGTCCAACTCCTAACCACAGCAACACGTTCCTGTACACACTAAGAAACACAAAGAATACCTCTAGGAGGCACATCAGTGGGAAAAGGTACCAACACTTATTGAACACAAAAAAAAAAAAAAAGGAATCCTAACCTAATTATTTGCACTCCCCCTAGAGAGTCAAGGGAATAGAATATTGTAGAGATTAGGGGGAAACCCTAAGGATAAACCCCTATCCTCATCGTCGAGATAAACAAAGTCATCATCCATGAGACCATATGTGCCATCCGTGTAGTCATATAAATCTTCGTCTTCATCATAGGTACCCATGTTTACAAAGAAGGTCACTAGACGCCTATAGTCATCTTGGTCAAAAGGATAGGCTTGTGCAATGGGAGAAACGCTCTCTACAAAGTATGGATCAGTCATGGTCAAGAGACGTATCAGCCACTCTAACTCCTCAAAATTCCTCTCACATGCTAGCGTACTTACCAAATCCCATTCACATGCAAGCACCGGAAAGACCATGTGAAACATTTGTGAAAAGTAACGAGGGTACCTCTCACCCAAGGCAGGAGTGGATGACTCTAGCGTACTAGCCATATTTGTACACGCAAATAGATGATGGTTAGAGTGCAAATATTACAAGGGTCATGTTCTTGTGCATAATGTGTTTTTATGATTTTGTGTTATGGCTCTTGCTCTTTTACTTTTTTATCTTGTTTTTGTGAGTATAAGGCTTTATATATACATTCCCTAAGATTGGAGATTAAGAGGTCAGGGAGAAAGGTTGAGAGGGAAGCAAGTGAATGATGGATGTCAACAAACACTCCCCCCTTCCTTGGGTAGATCATACCGTTTGAAATGATGTTGTCACCCTTTGAAACCAATTGTTCCAAGTTGTTATAGGTGAAGGCGTTAACCAATAGTTTTTGACCGCTCTATGCGTTTCATCTAGTTGCAAGGGTGGTAAGGTACTCTCCCATGATTTTATTTGAAACATCGTTGTAGGTGGTGAACTTACAACGGGAGGTGTAAACTCTTTCTTGCTTGTATGGATATGTACAATGGTAGGTGGAGGTTGTGTCGAAGCTTCTATTTCCGTATAGGAACTACATGAAGAGAAAGAAGCTTCATTTGCTTTCCCTGTTCCTGAGCTAGGTGGAACAAATCGTTCTTTCTTAGGTACGCAAACTAGCTCTGGAGAAGGTGTGTCGCATTCCGTGATTTTTTCCTTTCCGCGATCTTCAATTTTTGGAGCCACAGGATTGAGCTCACATAGGCCCGGTGACAAGTAAGAGCACAATTTACGTTTTGGCACCCAGATTTGATCATTTCCTTCATAGTATCCTTGGGCTTCCAATAGTTTTTTAGGAATCCAACGCAACATTTCTTTACATTTCTTGGGACGAATGGGACGTCTCTTACCAGGCTGCTGTCTTTTAGCATTGGCTATGGTTTCTAAAGAAGCTTTAGGAACTTGTATGTTTTCTTTGTTATATTGGGATGGGTCTTGTGTGTCTCAAGCTTTATTTCATCTACATCAGTTGAAGCTCTAGAGACTTGGGCTATGGGGACACATGGTTCAACCTCTTGGACATGCAATGTTTTGGGTTTTATTTCCTTAAGAGGCAATATCTCAAGGACTATGGCTTGCGTGGCAGGGCTAAGAGTTGGTTTCTGTGTTGTGACACCCCCTGTCTCCCAATCAATAGTGCATTTGGTGGCTATCATCCACATGCGTCCTAGGTTTATATTACCCTCCATAGTTCCAACAGGCATGACCAAAAAGTCTTGAGCTACAATCCCATTGTCATAACTAACAGAAGTGTGCCAGATTCCAAAAACCGCAGTTTTTTTCTTGTTGACACCCTTGACTTGGATAATACTCTCATATAGAGGTGGCTTCCCTAACTGACACCACACCCCATATGATAGCAGATTATATTTAGCACACGTGTCCAATAAGGCGTTATATAGCACTTTTCCATAGGTGTTGTTTAGCTCAATAGGGTATCGTAGAGGTGTGTCAAAGTCCAACCAATCCTCGTCGATTTCAACGTGGAATGCATGTGTGACTCCAAGGTTAGCCTCTCGTTTTCGTCTTATACGTTGTTGTCGCTCCTTAGCCTCAGCTTGAGCTTGTATCTTCTTCAATTCTATTTGTGTCTTGGCTGCCTCTTTTGTATGGATGGCACGCAACTCCTCTTGGCTTAAAGGACCATAGTATCTTTTAAATTTTCTCCCATTGAGGAATCCAATGGTTTCAACTCCATCAAGAATCTCCACACGAATGGTTCCTTGTGGGGTGATCTCACATACTCTATATGGTCCTTTTCCCGCATATTTCAACTTTTTCTTTTCGTTACGCACTCCATACATAAGGACTTTATCACCAACATTGATATCTTTGTTCTTTAGATGACGGTCAAACCATTTCTTCCTCGTATCTTTCTCCACAAGTTCATTTTGCACAGCTAATTACCTCTCTTCATCTAGCCTTTCAAGGATATATAATTTCTCAACTAAGGGGTTATCATCCCAACCCTCTTGAGAAGCTACTCGAAGACTAGGAACGAAAAACTCCCATGGCATAACCGCTTCTTGACCATACACCATCTTGAATGGTGTGCAGTTAATGGCAACTTTATACGCATTATGATAAGCCCATAGAGCTGATGTAAGCTTTAAATCCCAATCTGTGCGATGAGCTTCCACCGTTTTGGTTAAGATAGAGATTAAGGTCTTATTGGTGCTCTCAGCTTGGCCATTTGGATAATAAGGTGTGGATTTATGGTGAGCTATCATAAAGTTGGTAGTGAGCTCTTTTATTACTCCATTTATAAAATGAGTACCATTGTCACTCACAATCTCAAAGGGACAACCAAATCGTGTAATAATGTTCTCAAAGAGAAATTTGGCAGTTGACCTCGCATCGGCCTTACGTGTCGCCCTGGCTTCCTCCCACTTTGTCATATAGTCAGTGGCAACGATAATATATCGAGATTGAGTGCTACGAGCTGCCGGACTAATTGGGCCTACAAAGTCCAAACCCCATTTTTCAAATGTTTGAGTCACTTTAACAGGATGTAAGGGCATCCTATCCTTTTGTTGTGTGATCTTGTAACATTGGCATTCATCACATACTTTTGCAAAAAGTGATACATCCTTAAATAAGGTTGGCCACCAATAGCCTGATTGCAATACCTTTCTAGCTGTTAGTTCCCCTGAGAAATGTCCTCCGGCTATACCCATGTGGGCTTCTTGCAGTATGTATAAATACTCATCCTCACGGGCACAACGTCTAAGATATCATCCTTCCCTAGCCTGTAGAGAGTTCCCGCAATGAGAGAGTAAGGTTCACATTCTTTAACAGTTTTCGAGCTATGTCTTTACGAAGCTCTTTGGGTGGAAAACCATTAACTAGAAAGTTCACAATCTTCTCACTCCATTCACTATATGGTTTCGACTAGGAATAGAGAAGTATCAGGCAATTCATCATCGACTCTAGTAGGGGCTTCACCATTGGGTATGCGAGACAAATGATCAGCCATGACATGTCTTTTACCAGGTCTCACCACAACGGTAAAATCAAACTCAAGGAGAATTAACAACCATCGTGTAATTCTTCCCGTGGAACAAGGTTTATTTACTAGATACAACAAGACTTGATGATCAACATAGAACACAAACTTGTTGGCTAGAAGGTGGTAGCAAAATTTCTTCACTGCATAAATCATACCTAAACCTTCTCACTCTGTAGTGGTGTAGTTTCTTTCGGCATCATTCTACTTCTGATGACTTGCAAAGCTAATGGGATAGTCCAATTTATGTTCTCCTGGTTGAGCTAGAACGCACCCAATAGCAAAGTTTGATGCATCAATATGCACATGAAAAATTACATTCCAATCAGGCACTCGTAGAATAGGAGCGCTAGTCAAGGTCTTTTTCAATGACTCATAAGCATGGTCACACTCCGCAGTCCATTGGAACTCAATAAGAAGCTTGTACAAAGGACGAGCTATCTCGGCAAAGTTTAAAATAAACCGTCGGTAATAACCAACATGGCCCATGAACCTTTGAACTCCTTTATAATTTGTAGGTGGTGTCAATTCAACAATGGATTTAATTTTGCTCTCATCTATGGAAATCCCATTTTTGGACACTATATGCCCTAAAATGACTCCATGTTTAACCCAAAATTGGCATTTTAAAGGGTCTAAGGAGATGCGATACAATCTACACTTCTCAAACACTTTTCGTAAGCATGATAGATGTTCTTTCCAAGAGGAATAAACACAAAGTTCATCTAAGAAAGCTTCACAAAACTCCCTCAAATATTCTTTAAAAGCACTGTTTATTAATCTTTGAAAGGTAGCAGGGGCATTGGTTAAACCAAAAGCCATAACACGAAATACAAACACTCCAAATTCGGTTATAAAGGTTGTTTTAGCCAGAGTACCCATCTAAAAATCTATAAGCTTCCTTCCCAGCAACTCTTTCAAGCATGTGTTCTGAATATGGCAAGGGGTAATGGTCCCTCCTAGTGGCGGCATTGACCTTCTTGAGATCCACGCACACTCTGAGTTTCCCATTCTTTTTTGGCACAATCACTATTGGTGACACCCATTCTGAGTGCTCAATAGGGTATATGAATCCGCATTCCACAAGCTTTTCAATCTCTTCTTGAACGATTTTTGCATATTTAGGATTCATTGGGTAGGGTCGTTGCTAAACTGGTTTAGCCATGCTATTCATAGGGATTGTGTGTTACACCACGGAATCTGGAACACCTTTCATGTCATGATAAGTCCAGGAAAATATATCCCTCAATTCCTTGAGAAGTTCTTTAAGTACACACTCCTCAGTCTCGGTCAGATCTTGGGCAATGAAAACAGGTTTAGACTCTTCTCTTGGGTCTGCTAACTCTATTTCCTTAACTATCGCTGGACCATTATAGACTCCATTGCTCCCATCGATAGGTTTTCTTTGAGCCTTTGTATACACAACCTTACGTTCCTCTGTGGTATAGGATTTGAAATGTTCAGGTCAGGGTGTAAGTATGTGGGGTCCTATTGTTCTGTGAACTGTGATTTAACTTCTGATTCCTTTTGTTGTTGAGCTAACTCTCGATTTTGTCGTCTCCTTACGATACGGCTCAACTTTGTCTTCTTTGTAGCCTCTAGTTGTGCGATGTCAATGGGTTGTGGACTACACCACATAACGCTTTGAAGGTATTCACCTCAGTTATCAACCAACTTTCGATGAGCATCACATGCCCCTATACCCCTATATAATTAAGCCATTCTGCGGTAGATTTCTTTTCATTTATTCTAGCACGCACATTTTCTCCATATCATTGCCTCTTATATCTCTTACTCTTCTTCTTTAATTCTCGATTACGGTCGATTTCTAGTGAAGACTCACTAGACGAATCACTAATTGTTTCTTCTGCTCCCTTGGATAGATTATCATCTAGGTTACCACTGGGCCCTGAATGGTTTGTCCCCACATTTGCACTAAGATTTAACTCAGATTCTTTGTCCTCAGAGTCAATTTCAACTAATGATTGTGACCCCAAATCGTGTGGGCTATAGTCTTGTGAGGCGCTACTGGTTTCAATGCCAGTCAAACTTTCATCTTGTAGATCATCAGAAGCTATATGCATTGCTTCTAGCATGTTTAAGGGTACAAGTGGTGGTATTTCATCCCCCTCGGGTGTTACCCAGGTCGTCCCCCTATTTCCCCAAGTGTCTATAGTTGCTGCTAGGTGGACCCAATCCACATTGTCCGACTCAGTCATCCCAGGTAGTACATCCATATAAGGAGAATCTTCCCCAACATCAATGTCCGCTTTACACGTATAACAATACTGCAATGGAGCCGAGTGAACTGTGGTGTTAGATCTATGATCAATTATAAACCTGTACCCTAGAGGATGTGCTCGACCCGTCACAAGATCCACTCGAATGACAGAATCTTGGAACTGCAAGTAGACATGGTTTTTAGACCAGTCATGTACCATTTTTGCTTCCCTCATGAAAGGACGTCCTAAGATCATCTCCGATGCCATAGTGTGTTTGGATAAATCCATAACAATAAAGGTAATCCTTATTTTATGTCCCAAGACCTTGGTCTTGAGATCTTCTAGCATCCCAATAGGTTTAACAATAGACCCATTGGCCATCTTCACTACTATGGTTGTGGTCGCAAGGTGAGGTCTTCCCATAGTTCCCCAGCAATTTTTAGTCACAACGCTAACCCCAATGCCACCATCAAGGATTCCCTTCACAGTTAATCCCTTAGTAGTGATTTGTATGGTCGCATTGGATTCATCACCCTCAAAGTATTGTCCTCAACTTGTTGACAGGTATTTCTATAACAAGGTTCTCATCTAGGTTGGGTTGTGGATCTATGTATTCCTCCTCTATTGGCATCTCCCCAGGTCCATCCATCTGTGCAAATTGTGGTAGCCTAAACTTCAGTTCTCCAATGAGGAAGGCTCTAAGAGTTGAGACTAGCTCAGGGTCTTTATATAGTTTGGACATGATGGTGGTTCTAACTTCTGAAGACATGAAATCCATCAATTTGGCAATGTTTAATGGAACCTTTTGGCCTTGAGTCCCTTGACGTGGGGAAGATGGGATCTCCATTTCTTCGATAGGATCAGGTAGTCCCTCTGTAAACATTCTTTCCATCAAGAAGTGAGTACGCCCACTTTCCCATGACTTTAAGTCACTTTCTTCTTGGATGACACTAGGTATGTCCAAGGGTCTATGGACTTGGTGAGGTTGTTGTTGCGTAGGGAACACGGTGTCTATAATCTAGATCTTCCTAGGTACTGGTTCTAGATCTCTTTGGGTATCTTCTACCAAACTCCTTAATTGCTTGACTCGCTCAATCTCCTCTATAGGGTTTGGGTAAGTTCTTATCTTCTTTTCGGATCCTGGCCATTGTGGCTCACGAAGATCTTCCTTGTTGGTTTCTATGTTAGTGGTCGTTTTGGTCTCCATGGTTTCACCCGAATCAGAATCTTCTTCAGCGTCGTTCATGTATACAGGGTCGTCACCAGTCCCTATGTTGGTCTTTGAACTGGGGTCTGACTTCGCTGCTTTTTGCGATCTCTTTCTTCGTGTTTTCTTCTTTTTATGATATTGGGCAATTGATGCCGTGTCTCTTTCCTCAAGAATATAATTTTGTTTTTGGAGTATCGATCATGTGAGTACGTTTACTGGTACCACGGGTGTACTTGGTTTTGGCTCCTCGGTAACTTCAATCAAGTTTAATGGCATGATCTTCGGTGCATTTGGATTATTTGGACATTGGGCAATCAAATGATCTATGCCACATCAATTACACATGAGTATCGACATTGTAGACGTGCTCACTTGATTAGTTTGCATTAGTGTGGCGTTCTTTTGTAGACTAATAGGACACTCGGCTACCCGATGTGGACCTGCACACTCATAGCATTGAAGAGGTGGTCTCTTAGCAGTGTAATTGATATTTTGGCCTCTTGACGCAAGAGCAGCTACTTGATATACAGGTTTGACTTGTCCCCAATAGTCCTCCATGTAGTATTGTGGACTTTCTTCAAGCACATCCATCCCATTAGGCAATATTAGGATCTATATCTTCCTCACAGCCTTCCAAACAAGCAATAGATGACTCACAACCCACTTGATTCACAGAAGTGATTCTTGGATGTGGTGGTTGCGGTCCTAGCACTGGAGGTGGTAAGGGTGTTGTTTGAACAACATTTTGGGCCCTAGGGACCATGTGTTGTGATGTTTGTTCAAGAGGTAGGGCCGACATCAATGCAGGCACTCGAGGTGTGTTTGTCCATGCTAAGGTTGGTCTATTGGCCATCGCACGCTTAAACACTATGCAATCCCTAGCTTGATGACCATACCTCCCACAGGCATTGCAATTCCCATTGAATTTTACTCTAAAAGTAGGGCATTCACTGGTACTATGCGGTCCATAGCATATTGAGCACCATTGTTTCTCCCTTCTTGGATACATATGATTGTTTTGTGGAGCACGATTGTCTCTAAGACTCTCTTGAATAGCCTTGGTGAGATCTGCTAAAGTCATCTCAGATATCTTTGGCTCCTTAGCAATAGGCTTTAGGGTCATTGGCTGATGCCCTGATGCTTGTGAGCTAATAGATTTAGTCTCAACAGACACTCTTTCTCCTTGAATCATTAAATTATCCTCCAATTGGATTGCATTGGTGGTGACTGCTTCCCAATTGGATCGCATTGGTGGTGACTGCTTCCCAAGTGGTGATACCTCTAATGACTAGGCCATTGTAGATATCCTCATGTCGTAATCCCCTAATGAATCTATCAAGAAATTGGTTATTGTTGAAGCACTCATTTGGATTACAACGAGAATTCAAATGCTTCAAGCGACTTATAAAGTCTCTCACCGACTCTCCTTCCTCTCGTTGGGCTTTCTGGAGCTGAGAGGCTACACCCCAAAGCACTCCCTCTCGTATGTATTCTTTTAAGAACAGTCTCCTAAGAGTAGGGTAAATCGTTTTTTCTTCCACCCTTAGGGTTCTATACCAATCCCCAGCCTTTCCACTTAAGGTTAGACTTAAAGCATTGCTCTTATGTAGGTCATTGTGTTCTCCTAGAGAATCGCATATTTGTTCAAACACTTCGATATGCTTTCTCACATCCCCGTCTCCACTAAATTTTTGTGTGAGCTTCGCTATTTGTACTGCCTTACTTCTAGGCTCTCTATCAAGCGCGTAGCGCATATTCTCAGCAATAGATCGACCGATAGCTTGAGCAAATGTTGCCAAGTCACCTAAATGAGTAGGCACCGTGGGTGAAGGCGCTCGAGAGACTACATGTGGAGTAGGTATTGGCATTGGGCTTGGCGCATAGGAAGCCCTTAGGTTCCACATTGGGTACGATGTTGTGCCATGTGGTGGTCCATAGTTCATATGGGTAGCCCTAGGCATAGCAGACATCGGATGTGACATGCTAATGCTAGCCGGTTTAGTCCCATGGAAATAAGAACTTGTGTATTGTGGTTGTGGAGCATAGGTAGTTGAAACAATGGTAGGGGTAGGGACTACATGAGTACGAGGACCCATGGGTGTATATGATTGGTACACACTTGTAGGTACTGTTGCAGGCATTGCACTACCATGTAGTGGTGCTTTACTAACAAATGAGGTCCATGGCATGTTTCTTGGCATGCCCATCATTGGGGTAGGCATGGTAGCCGAGGTGTCATCAAGGGAAAGATGATCTAGACTTGGAAAGGTGAAGCTATCACTTGTGGGCTCAGATTGCACTGAGACCCCTAGAGAAACAACATATGGGGGATCCATAGGACTTACCGAGGGAGTCTCCATTTGCGATAAGGTCTGTTGTTTAGCCTTTCCTGTATCCAAGAATCTCATGAGACCCGTTGAAGGCATGTTGATCCCCTTGTTATGTCTCTCTAACTCAATAACCCTATGGATGACCTCGCAAACTCTTTGTTGTTGATCCTCTACACTAGTAGCACCCATTGTGGATTGTAGGACATCTAACCAACCCACATGATAGGTGTGACCTATGTATAGTTCGGTCAGAGTCTCTGTTTGTAATTCGTACTCCCAGTTCTCATTTAAGAATACTCCATCTAGGATTGAGGTGCTAGGGGTGTCCTTTGAGCTAGATGCAATGTTGCTTTCTAGGGGTTGGCCCTTAGTGGTTGCTAAATCAGGAGCACTTGATTGCTCTCTTAGCAAGGATATTGACATAGGAGCTTTTGATTTTAACTCTCTTCGTTGCTCCGCCTTCCGTAAGCTCTCGACTTCCTTTTCTTTCGCTGCAAGGATATATCGCTCAACCTCTTGCACTTCGGCAAGGCTTCTACCATCGGGTAATATGACCTCGGAGGGAAATAACTCTGAAGAGTCAGGAGGTGTGGTGAATGAAGTATTCACGTGCACATTCTCTAACGGTATAGGGTCTACGTTTGTCACGAATGGAGAATTTACTTCCCCACCCCCCTCATTTACATCATTAGCTCCATGTTCGGAGCGAGTGGCTCTACTAAAGGTTTCCTTCAGGCGGCTAAGTACACTTGGCCCGGAACGAGGGCCCATGGCATGCATGTCTTGGCTTGAGCTATCGGGATTAGGCATTGGGAAACCCTCCATGACCTCGTAGTCAGAGAAAGAGTCACTAGCCGCTATGTTCGGGTCTTGGTTTGTACTACCTTGCGTCCCCGCCGAGGGTCCAGAACCTAAAGTAGGTGGATATTGAGAACTCGCGTAAGTCGAAATTCTCTCTAGTTTCTCCGTCTCTAGTACACAACCAGAGCCCAGATGCATGTGCCTTTGGCACCCTACAAACATTGATGAATAACCTCGAAGGTTAACCGCTTACCTTTTTTAAGCGTCCGTTTTCACTCGTGTTTTTTACGTTTTTTAATGTTTGATTTTTTTTATTAAAGTGTGTGATAGCTCAAAATGAGTGTATCACTTAGAGAGTCACTATGTGCTTTACAGCACAATTTTCGGGCATCTGAAGCTCCGTTGGTCCTCAAAAAATTAATTTTTAGCTACGTGTGAAGCTAAAATTTGTTTTATTAAAAGGCGACTGAGGCCTATGCCTGAGCGTGAGCTTGGGCTTGGGTCTGGGCTTGGGTCTAGGAGATATTCCCGATCTCGGTCCTACCTTTAAAATTTTTATTTTTATTTTTTTTAAAAAAAATATTTAATTTTTTTATTTTTTTAAAGGATAAGGTCGCCGCGGCCTGCGCAAGAGCACACACACACTCTATATACCTACTTCTAACTAATAAACCTAATGTTACTCACTAACACACTCTATTAACTCTCACTAATCTACTTCCTACTTACTGTACACAGAAAACTAACTACCTTAATACATAGAGAATAAACACAGTACCTTTGAAATCTCCATTAACAAAGAAAACTAACAACCTTAATACACAGAGAATAAACAGAGTACCTTTGAAAACTCCATTAACAAAAAAAAACACACAGTATAACACCAAATCCCTCTTCTCAACACACACACCCTCCTTCCTTACCTTTCCTACAATAGAAATTGCACCACGGAGAAGCACAGAGTGCTACTCGAGCTTAATGTATGGCATTCCCCGGAAACAGCGCCAAAAATGTGCGCGTATGTCGCACATGTCAATGCAAGTAACTTGCCGATACACCGTGTGCGAGCCACAAATGGCTCCAAGCACACAACAAGCCTAAACTAGTAAGCTCAAAGAAGGCGATGGTGTGTCACTCACCGCTCTACGCTTGTTTTGTGGAGGATTCCTCGCCGCGAAGAAGAAGGAGCCGCCGCTTTGCCACGCTCAATTGCTTCGCCGCCGCCGTGCCGTCGTCGCAATGCTCGATCGAACACTCTCGCTCTCTCTCTCTCTCTCTCTCTCTCTCTCTCTCTCTCTCTCTCTCTCACGCATACACACACACACACAAGGAGATGAAGAAGAAGAAGATGGAGATGGAGCAAGAGCACTCTTCTATTGCACAAATGAGAGAATGAGTGAATTTTAGGTTTAGTTAAATTTTATATGAGCTCACCCCATTCACACTTGGGCGCCCATGCTTAGCCAACTAATCCCTTGAATGTTCCAGTTAAAGTGCGCCTCTCATCGGTGATCACTTTTACCCTTTTCCTATTGGACCGACAAGCCTGGTACGTGACTCTACCAAATAAATAATACAATGTCCGCCGTAGGTTAGAACGTCCATCGTAGG
The DNA here is from genome assembly GCF_014529385.1 of Adiantum capillus-veneris. Lineage (NCBI taxonomy): Eukaryota > Viridiplantae > Streptophyta > Polypodiopsida > Polypodiales > Pteridaceae > Adiantum > Adiantum capillus-veneris. The sequence goes on along the minus strand of NC_140960.1, from coordinate 103,804,299 downwards.
TGATAGGGTGTCTGTGAGCCGTGAGGGTTAACACTAACCGTTTAGGTAATAAGTCGTTTCACTGCTTAGGACTGATCCATATTTAGAGTGATGAAGGCTAGCTAGAGCTAGCTGCTTAGGTATTCAATCGTTTAGTCGAGGCTCCTTACTCCTACACGCGGCTTGACTAGCTTCGTTATTTAGCCGATTAGCCAATTAGCCTCTTAGGGCTACTCGTGTAGATCTAATTGGTATTCAAACGATTTATCAGGGCTTGTCGCTTAAAGCTAGTCGCTTAGGTAATTAGTCGCTTAGCTCCTCAAGCATAATGACTCTGTATTTAGGCCGTTGAAGGCTACATGCTCAGGGCTATCCGCTTAGTGTTAGCCGCCTCTAGCTAGTAGTTTAGGTCTAGTCGCTTAGGTATCCAATCGCTTAGCCGTGTCGTTTAGTCCTACCCTCTTTTTTATTTAGCCGCTTAGCCGTTTATGAATAGTTGCATAGGGCTAATCGATATTCACACTGCTTAATTAGGATTGGTCGCTTAGGACCAGCCGCTTAGGTATTTAATCGCTTAGTCATGACTCTTAGGCCCAAGCCCTATCAAGGGATATGTGTTCGAAACGTGAGTCGGGTCAGCACCGGGCTTCTAGCTGTGGGAGGAGAGGGGAAGAAAAGACGCACTACACCGCAAAATTATCAAGCGACCTCTTCGAAACAGGATCAAAGTGCTAAATTAATTGATTTTTATGATGTCGACAAAATCAAATTTACGTTAGCCAAGACGGTGTTGTTAACATCACCGTCGACTTAATTAACTGCAAATTAAGGAGTTTAAGCTCCCATTTACAAAATTAGGCCAAATTATTTTAGCCTACAATGATTCAAGATGTCTACCAGTGATCGTGTCGATGAACATAGAACTAAACATGTGAATTTGCCGCAAAAATTTTCCCTGTGCTAATTCTGGTTCTTTCTACTTATTATCTCAGTCCGAAATGGCTTCCGCTCCGTTAGAGAGAAAAAGAATCCCTCTTTGCTATGCTTTAACTTTTTGCTTCTGCCTTTGACTCCTTGCTTATCTCCTTTTCCTTGACAAGAACAAGAGGAAAGGAATCTCCCTTTGTTTTGCTAGCCGAAGACGAGCGAGAGGAAGAGCAAGATCGCCTCGTCTTCTTGCTTTGATAGCCGCTCTTCTCTCCTTGCTTTGTTTGGAGATATCTATATATATATATATATATATATATATATTAGAGAGAGAGAGAGAACAAGCTCCTTGCTCCTAATATATTAGAGAGAGATAGAACAAGCTCCTTGCTCCTTGTGCAAGCAAGAGACAAAGAGAGCTCGAGCCTCTCTTGCTTACTTGTTTTTGCCCTCCCCAATGCCTCCCTTCTTGTTTGCTACCACCCCCCACAACTCTCTTTTCTTGCCCTAATAATAGCCCCCCAAAATTTTGCCCCACCATACAGTCACGATGCCGTGTCTGATCTGGCATGGAAATGTCGACTTAGTGGCATGGCAAGTAGCGGGGTCGAGCATCACAAAAACCAGTGAAACTGGGGCCAAACAAGAGCGCATGGTGCTGCTGAGCAAAAGCCTCTTCATCACGGAGCCCATCCAAGCTACGTTGTGGCCTCTACGAGATCTTCTCCCCTCTCCTGCGTTCGTCTTTGCTGCTGCTAAACGCCATGGCTTTATTTTTCTATTTGCCCACATTAAAGCCCCTTATTCTATTTTTCTATTGGGCGGCCATTGACCCAACTCCCTTGGGTGGCCATTTTTAACTCGGGCGGCCTAAGCACTTTGTGAATATGGGTTGCCTCTCCATAGTGGGCGGCCTTGCCTTTTTGTAAGGGCACCACATTTGGGCATACATGCCGGCCATAGCTCTTGTAAGGGTGTCACATTTGGCATACATGCCGAACAATCATTACACTCCATGAGACTACATTTCAACAATGAGCTCATCAAGAGCTTTTTGTGTTTTTGTAACGGCACCACATTAAGCATATACGGATCAATTGGGTGGCCAGATTCAATTGGCTTCTTCCTTCAACTGTCCTTGATTAACAATACCATCGTGAATTTTGATGCCCGTAAAAGTCTTGAATAGTGCTAAACTTCAAACTGCCATAACTTTTGCACCGTAGCTCCAATCGATGAGACGTAAAGACAGCCCAGTAGAGCACTTCAAGCAACACAATTTTTGATCATAATCTGCCATCTATGCTCACTTCAAGCATACTCCTTTTTTAGCATCATTAAGGCATCTTTTGGCCCTTGTAAGCCGCATCTGGCATACATTAATCATTAAACTAGATTATTAGCAAGCACTGAACATTGTCCATTAATATAGTAAGATTCAAATAGGCTCGATGTGCATTTTTCTACCTCTTTCTTAGCATGGGAGCGGAGCTGCACGATAGCACTTTGTTATTTAGCTGTTTAGCCGCTTAACTAAGTCTAGTCACTTAGGAAAAATTGATATTCATACCGCTTAAGACTTATTGCTTAGGGCTTTCCGCTTAGGTTAATAGCCTCTTAGGGCTAGCTGCTTAGGTTAACAGGCTATGGGTTGAATACCAAATATGTGGCCTCGACTTAAACCCAATGAAAAGTTTACTATACCAAAAGGTCCATGGGTTTTGAGTCGTGCATAAGAGAAACAAGTGAAGAAGACTATATCTTCATTCAAAACTCCCACTCGGTGCATGTGATGTTTGAAAATGACTTTTACTAGATATTACAATCTTATTGGTCTTAAGTCCCACAACTGGCACAAATTTGCACAGTTTATCTTACCACTTTTCATAACGGGTTGTCTAACAGATGATATTAGAAGAACAATCTATAAAATCAGTGAGTTGGTACGTTGGATCAATTCAAAACAGATGAGAAAAGAAAGCAAAGATGCAGCTCGCTTAAATGCTATTAAAGCAGTGTGTATGGTGGAGAAGTACTTCCCAACAAACATTCTTACCATCCAAATGCATCTACTTGTGCATGTGGTTGATGAAGTTTCAATTGCTAGGGTAGTCCATATCGGGTGGATGTTCTTCTTGGAGAGATTGATGAAGATTTTATAAAGGTTCGCTCATCAAAGGGCTAGCCTTGAGGGTAGCATGGTCGAAGGATGGCTTGTACAAGAGTTTCTTGTTCTCATCAATGAATTTTTGGGCTCAATTGATCCGATGCTCTGATGTTGACTACTAAGGACAACGTCAAGGTGACAAGGGATAATCCACATGAATAAGGCATCATTAGGAAGTGGATATCACAATGCAAGAAAAGGTTATGATATTTTGTCTTCTAAACTCAGACGTCATGCAATAGTGGCTAGAGAGGTACGAAGGGAAAAAGCAAGGACTCTCGAGATATTGCTTGCAATTCAAGTGCAACCATGGCACTAGAAACCCTCCTTTTTCAAATCATCTTTAGAAATTGCTTGAGTTTCCTATTGGGCAGTGGCTAGATGCGACAATCTCATAGGAAAAGAGGAATGGAGTGTTGATTATTGAAGAGGAAGAGGAGATGTCAAGGGGTTGCCATTGGCAAGTAAATATTTTCACAAATTCCTTTTGTAGATCCACATAATCACATTACTTTAGTAACTTTAAGTTAGTTTCATTTTTTTGGTTGTAGTATCACAAATAAAGAGCTTTGTGGTTGCATGGGAGGCACTTTAGAGTGCAACGGATAGACAAAAAAAGGGTCACCTTTGACAGTGGTGTTAGGGAAATCTTTGTCTAGAAGATAGTAGTAGTTTCAAGGAGAGAGACTAGTCATCTTGAATACTTTGGCTACATCTAAGACACCTTGAAGATTAGATTTAAGAAGTTTGATATTTTTATCTTTGATGTCAAGTGGTTCAAATTTATTACCAACGGCCTTAATGCAATTGTGCACAAATACAAGAGTGGACTTATTCAAGTGAACTCTAGGAGGGTATGAACAGATGCGCAAGATACATTCGTACTTTCGTAGCATTGTGAGCAAGTTGTGTTCACAATGGAGAGAAAATGATGAAAAAAGATATGTCTAAACCACGGTGGCTCTATGTTGTTCAAGTGGCTTCACAGAGTAAGAAAGTGTGTGAAGGATTGGAAGTTGAGATCAAAGAGCTTCATGAACAAAGTGCATGGCCGACGGATGATGTAAGTGAGGATTTTGAAATGGAGGTCAGTGGTGAGAAAATGCTTAAACCTAGAAATGAGATTTTAAATACGCAAGTTAATGCGGAGGGTGACAAAGAAGAGGAGTTTGATGATAAAGATGCAGAAGTACAGATTGAGATAGACATCTTTGGTGCATCAACTCTCATAGAATATAAGAGATTAGCTATTGATTTTTGCTAGGAACTCTTTTAATTAGTCTACAACACTAGATAGATATAATGAGTTGTGTCGAAGCTTCATTTTTTTGTTATCTGTAGTTCTTAAGATTTTCTTTTGTGAGCTAATGTATTCTATCTATGTTATTTGTGTACCTGTAGCGATGGCCAATGACACAACTCACATCAAAGCAGGTTGCTAATGCATAGAACATTTGGGAAACTGGTTCCTCTAGACCTACTATGGCCGCCCCCATGCCTAGGACTAGTGTGACCCCTACACCGACCGGCCCTACACCTTAGTCGAGTGTGCCCTCTACATCAACGGCTGGTTCTTCTTTCGGAGAAGGTAGTCATTGTTCTAGAGGAGGTGGCTATTGTGGTAGTGGTTCTACCGATGCATCCACATCACCGAGAGATCTTCCACCACTCTCTTCAGTAGATAGTTCAACGATTGGCACACCACGTACACCTTGGGGATCAGACGGGCATAATCCTCGCAAGGTGTACAAGACCAGGGATGGGGCTATTGTGGCAGATAAGGTCAAAAAGGCCATGTGAAAGAAACCTTGGCAGCTCTATACAATTCAATTTGGCCACTCTGTGATTGAGATTTGGAATGATCACAATGATGAAAGAAAGAATTTGAGGCCATTCACAGCCAATAGAGGGGCACAACCCAAGCTCAAATGACACTACAAGAGGTTCTTCATATTAGCGATGCTAGCAGTGCAACGCTCAAATGTGAAAATCCACAGCATCGCTATGATTGTCGCTATATTATTTGTTGCATAGAGACGCTCATAGCGACAATCATAGCAACACCGGCAGGCTAAAAAAATAATCGGAGAGAGCCAAAAACTCAGATCTCATATCTAAATTTTGGCGCTCTAGCGAAACAAATATACCAACACCATTCTCTCTCTCTCTCTCTCTCTCTCTCTCTCTCTCTCTCTCTCTCTCTCTCTCTCTCTCTCTCTCTCTCTCTCTCTCTCTCTCTCTCGCTCCCCCCCCGCTACACACACACACACGATAGAGGAAACAGAGCCAGGTAGGCTCCTTCCCTCTCCTTCCTCTCATGTTCCCTTCCCCTCTTTCTCTCTCTCCCTCTCTCCCACACACACACACACACACATTGTCTGTGTGTGTACACTACAAGAGGCTATTCATATTAGCGACGCTCACACAGCGACGCTCAAAAAAAAAATTCCCCGCGTCGCTATAAGCGTCGCAAATTTCTTTGTAAATTTGTGACGCTCATAGCGACGCCGGCTGGGCTAAAAAAATAACCGAGCGCGCCCAAAAACTCAGATCTCAGATCTGACTTTTTCGGCACCCTCAAGCAAGGAGCAGGTAAAGCTCTCCCTCACTCTCTCTCTCTCTCTCTCTCTCTCTCTCTCTCTTTTTCTTCTCCACACACACACACACACACACACGAGGAGAGGAAGGAGAGCCAGGTATGCTCCTTCCCTCTTCTCATTCTCATGTTCCCTTCCCCTCTTTCTCTCTCCCTCTCTCTCTCTCTCACACTCACACATACACACACACACACATAGTGTTTTTGAGAGAGAGAGAGAGAGAGAGAGAGAGAGTACAACAAAAAATAAAAACGCACACACACATACATAAACAAAGAATGCACACACACATTGAGAGAGAAAAAGAGAGAGAGAGCATGCATAAACAAAAAATGCACGCATTGAGAGAGGAAAAGAGAGAGAGAACATGCATAAACAAAAAACTCACACATTGAGAGAGGAAAAGAGAGAGAGAACATGCATACGATCCAAAAAAACGCACACACATTGAGAGAGAAAGAGAGAGAAACTAATTTAACGTCGTAGGAAACTAATTAAAATTAAAAGACCTAAAGATCTAGCTGACGAGGAGTTGAACTCAAGACCTATTATTCAAGAGGGAAATGTCATAATCAATCTATCATACTTGGCATGGGTGATAGAAAGGTTATACCATTTATCTCTTTTTATTGGCACACACATCCACACACGCGCACACACACAAGAAGAAGAGAATTATAACGTCATAGGAAACTATCTTAAAAGACGTTAAAGATTAGGTTATATGTAGACTTACATTAAATTAGATTTAGGTTTATTTTTAACTAGATTTACGTTTATTTACGCTAGATTTAGATTTACGTTATATTAGATTAGATTTAGGTCTCCATAGACTGCGATGACTGCATGAAGCGGGTGAAGAAAGCCCTCAATGGAATATAGGGTATTGCTGCCTTCACTCATGGTGGGCTCCGTCGATCCAAAAGTACTGGTGAAATGTCTTCAGAAGATAGGGAAGAAGGTGGATCTTCAGGGCGGCAAGAGTCACTACATCCCCGACACAATGACCATCTAGACAACCTCTAGTCATTCAACAGCAACTTCAAAGTTAGTAACAAGAGAAAGAACGGTCTAAAGGGCCAATTGCTGTCGTCAGATGTGGATGGAGATGAGGCAGCGTCACCGCCGGAAGTTAACTCTCACATCTTTAGTGATGAGAATGCCAACTCTTGCCGAGTTATGTGAAAAATTATGTGTTAAATCAGTTTTAAGGTTCTTATAATCCCTGTTAGTTTAGTTCTTTGTTTTTAATATAACATAATTTACGTTAGATTTAGATTTATGTTATATTAGATTAGACTTAGGTTTATTTAGGTTTACCCACACACACACACACACACACAAGAAGAAGAGAGTTTTAACGTCATAGGAAACTATCCCAAAAGACGTTAAAGATTAGGTTAGATGTAGACTTACGTTAAATTAGATTTAGGTTTATTTTTAGTTAGATTTACGTTTATTTAGATTTACGCTTATTTACGTTAGATCAAGTCCATGCAAGAATTACTTACGGTTTAGGGTTTAGAGTTAGACGAATAGTGAAAAGATCTACTGTGAAAAGATGTTAAGATGCTGTGAAGTGCTACAGCTAGAGAAGAGGCAAAGGGGTTTTGTCCACTACATGCAGTATCATGTAGACGTGGGTGTGTAGATTTCTTGTACCCACAAATATAGGTATTGACCAATAAAGACGAGATTATAACTCGGTAGTTCTGATCTCCGTGCACCTCTAGACCGAGGTGTGCAGGGATTGGACATGACTAGAGAATGTGAGGTAAAGAGAGAGAGAGAGAGAGAGAGAGAGAGAGAGAGAGAGAGAGAGAGAGAGATAAGACAAAGAATGCCAATAGAATATTAAATTTGTTGTCCAGGTTATAAGTTTTTTATCCTCATTATGAGTAGCGACGAGGATGTGGGACCGTCCAACCGAAACACCTATCTCTCAACGAGGGTCTTATGTCCTTGTAATCAATGCAAGCATACTGTGCGACGGACAAGACGTGTTTCTTTGCAGCACGTTCGCGAATTTGGCGAGTTCGATCCATCTATTATAGATCGAGTTGTTGCCAATTATAACTCGTCGGACTCTGACGCTGGCCAACAAGCAGCAATCTTGCAACCCAATAGACGTGTTCGCAGGCGCTTTGGTCAAGCAGCATATGTGAGGCCACAAGATGTAGCCTCTGACAGCTCGGGGGATGATCATGCAGAGCACATTCCCAACGAGGCAATGTTTGAGCCCGAGATTGATGAAATGATCGAGACGATCATGGATTCAGAAAGGCTTATCTATGATGATATGAAAAGTGAAGCCGATACGCCATTGTATAATGGAGCACGTATGTCTAGATTGAAAGCACTCCTGGTTCTTCTCAACATGCAGGCAAAGTTTGGATGGAGTGACACTAGCGTCACAGCGCTTTTTAGGTGATCTATTACAATTAGTTTACTTTAATAAAACTCTAAATGTATAATGATCTGATAGATTTTTACACGACCGTATCATATTTTTATGTTGTGTAGATTGTTGAAAGAGCACATACTACCAGCTGACAATGTGATGCCAGATTCCCGAGATGAAGCAAGAAAGATTTTGCGAAACTTGGGGATGGATTACAATTCTATCCACGCTTGTCATAATGACTGCATTCTTTTCAGAGGGGAATACATAGACATGGAGAAGTGTCCGAAATGTGATTCCGAAAGATATCGAGTAGATCTCCACGGGACAAAAATTCCACAAAAGGTTTTGCGACATTTTCCTCTGCTTCCTCGCATCAAGCATTTCTTCGAATGTAAGTCCATGGCCGCCCTAGCATCATGGCATGAGGAGAATAAATCTTCGGATGGTGTGCTACGAATTCCTGCAGATTGCGTAGCGTGGAAACATATAGATGGAACATGGTCGGATTTTGCCAGGGAAGCTCGAAATTTGCGCTTAGGCTTGGCTATGGATGGCGTAAATCCATTTGGTCAAAGATCAACATCTTACAGTGTATGGCCCGTTGTCATCGTCAACTACAACATTCCCCCGTGGTTGACTACGAAGAAGGGGCACCTATGGCTAAGCTTGATTGTGCCAGGGCGATATAAAGTGGGGAATATGGATGTGTATCTTTGTCCACTATTGGAAGAGCTACAACAATTGTGGATTGGCATAGAGGTGGTGGATATGAGCCGACACACAAGACGACGGAATGCTTTGATCAGAGGCATTCTAATGTGGACCATGCATGACTATCCCGGGCTAACAGAATGCTCAGGTGATCTATTGACACTCCTCACTCAGACACTGTAAATCTTGTTTTTTCCCATAGTTGATCTATTATCATGTGTATACATGCAGGGCTTCAAACAAGCGGATACAGAGCATGTGTCACATGTGGACCTAGACTGAATGCACGTAGGGCACCCTCACTGAAGAAGCAAATCTACGAAGGTCATCAAGCATATCTTCCAGAGAATCATGTGTTACGCGACGGCTTTTTGGGAAGAGAGCCACCAAGGATGTCTGCACAAGCATGGTTAGAGCAGAAGGAGATGTGCGATGACGGATTGCCTCCAGGGATGAAGAGACTATCTCTATGGTACGAGTTACCATACTGGCCCCGACTCATGATCAATCACTTGCTTGATCCAATGCACATATTCAAGAATGTGGGTAATCTACTATGGGACCATCTAACCGGCAAGAAAGATACTTTGGGAGCCAGAGTTGACCTTAGAAATGTGGATCGTATGGAGCAATATTGGCCGCAAACAGCATCTGATGGATCGAGAAAACTCCCTAAAGCACCATGGATTTTCACAGGAGCCCAAGAACGCAAAGTAAAAGAGACCATTCGATCTTTTCGGACCCCCACTGGCGTAATGCACTCGCTCCGAACGTGTTTTACTAAAGAAGGAAAGCTTACCGGTTTGAAGTCACACGATTGGCATAAAATGTGTCAGGTACGTTCATAGTGGACTTTAATATCATTGCATAAAATGTGGACTTTAATATCATTGCTGCACATACTTTACAGTTTATTTTACCGGTTGCCATTGAGGGATGTTTGTCTCTCGACATCCGTAACACAATCTACAAACTTGCAAAGCTGGTGCAATGGATCTCACAAAAGGAGATCAACGTAGACTCCATACCATTCGCCAAACTAAATGCTGCGGAGCTTGTGTGCATGTTTGAGAAACATTTTCCTACTACAATGCTAACCATTCAGGTGCATCTTCTTGTTCACATAGTTGATGAGGTGGAAATAGCTGGCACAGTTCATTCTAGATGGATGTTCTTCTTAGAACGTGTCATGAAAACGCTTAAGGGATATGTGCGTCAAAAGGCACGTCCAGAGGGTAGCATGGCAGAAGGTTGGTTGGTATCAGAGTCCCTAGTGTACATTGGAGAGTGGCTAGACGGATTTGATAAATCCTGGGACACGCTATGGCGAACCATAGATGATGAGCGCATATCTGGGATTGTCATGTGCAATCTCGGTGTTGAGAAGAAGATGACGGAAGATCTAGAGGCTAAAATCAACCGATTTTGCATGCTTCACAATCCAGTGATGCAAAAGTGGATTTCACAATATGAGGATGCAAAGCAAGAGCGACAAAGGGCACGAATCGAGTGGAGATGGGGAAGACGACCACCAATGCACTATCCAGCGGTTCTGGAGAGCCTACCAACCTTCATGAGCTTAAGATGGTTGCACAACCAATTGAAAAGCGCACAACAATGCGGTGACGAAGTGACTAAAGAAGAGTGGGAGTACTCTCGGGGTTGCGCGACCAAGGTAAGTTTGCAATGTACGACTAGCAAGTGACTTTATTTATAAACGTTTGAACGGCCACTCATAATCTTTTTTCGTTGTAGTATAAGTCATACACAGCAGCATGGTGTAAAGGTTGACATTTTAGGGTGGAACGAATCGACAAAAAGCGTTTTACTCAAGATTGTGGAATCATGGCAAAATTTGAACAGTCTAGTCGACGACGTTCCTCTGATGCAGATCCTGTGGTGGCTGAACTCACTTACTTCGGCACGCTGCAAGAGATTTTGAGGATCGATTACAGAGGATTTTTTGTCGACTTGTTCGACGTGCAATGGTTCAAGATAATCATGGAGGGTCGCAACGCTACTGTGCGTAGAGGAGAGTCTGGTTTTCTTGAGGTGGATTCTACTAAGAAATGGACTGACCTAAGAGACACATTCGGACTACCCGAGCATTGTGAACAAGTAAGTATGTAAATAGTTAACATCCCCCTTTTACAAGTTATGTGCTTGAAAGCTCTCATGTAAGTTATGTGGCTCTGGCAGGTAATATTTCATCCTACAAAGTCTACATCAAACTAGTGGTACGTCATAGAGGTAGCCCCTCGTAGTGCAAGGACGTATGAAGGCTACCATGTGCCAATCACAACGGCATCAATGGAGGAGATCAGAGAAGATGCTCAATCAGAAGCCGCTGCGGTGGTGCCAGACGACCATCAAGATGCTACTACTCTATATGGGGTGCATGTAGAGGAGCTACAAAATGAAACAGAGGATATGTGTTTAAACGGAGAGCTCTATATAGATATAGGAAGTTATGCTGAGTTATGCGAGGATGAGAGAGAGATCTCTTAAAGCCACAAATATTGTATTTGAACAATTTTGCTCCGTGTTGTAAAAGCTCTGGCTCTCTAAGTACCTTCCATGGTGTATAACGCTCTTTTCTACTTGCGCTCACATCTTTTGATTGAAAATTTTGAGTTTTCGACTTGCCTCTTCTATCACTCAATTCATTGCGTCATTGTATTTATATGCGTCATTACGTCATTGTATTTAATGGTCTTTGCGTCATTGTCTACTCTATTCATTCAATATTAAGTTTAAATATTCGTGTGTTTAATGCAGGTATGGATGATGAGGAGTTTCTTTCTTCTTTGTCACCGCAGCAGAGACAGTGGTACGTGGAGCGTCATCGCTCTGGCGCATCATCGCGCGTTCCTACTCCATCCGCATCTCCCTCTCTTTCGGAGCATTCGGCGCGCTCCGAAGCTTCGGCGTCGATGAGACGAGCTTCACACTCGTCTAGACACCGGCGCTCTAGTGGTGGCAGTGGCGGTTGTTGTGGGGATTCCGCCACCGATGCCTCCACACCGCCTCGTGTTCGACGAGGCTCTTTATCCTCCCCTTCTTTGCCCGCCCCCACACCAGCCACAGCATCGCCATGTACGCCAGGTTTTGCAAGGCTGACTGTTCCTAGAAGCTACACACCTCTACCTACTCCGCCAGGAGCCACCCCACTCGACACTCCTCACTTCGGGGCCCAGACGCCGGTGGAGACACCTGACGTCCGTACCCCCATCGACACGCCGCTAGAGACCCCTGCCGGGACACCCAGGTTCACGCGTCACCGGCCAGAGGGCTTGTCTTACTCCATCGACTTCAACGGCGGCATCATCATGGATGATGACGGCAAGAAGGTGATCTCGTGCATGCGTGGTCTTTGCTCTCAGCTGTTTAGACACTACATACTAAACAAATGAAGTGAAGTACCAAGTGATTTAAAAAACAGAGTCATCAGCATACTTCATGATGAGTTTCCCGTTCCAACACGGGATCGGCGCTTCAATGAAGACCTGATGAAGATTCGAATGCGCGAATACTGCAAACACAAGCGTTTCGAAGTGCAAAAAGCAATCAAGAATGGGTGGAACAGGCCAGATTGGCTGGCCAAAGAAGATTGGAAGAATGCGAAGAAAGCAGCGCGCGAGAATCCCGACAAGTGGAAGCAACAAAAGGATGCAGCCAGAGCGCGAGTAGAGGCAGGGAGCTCGCACCACTTGGGGAGCGGTGGATGGGCATCATTTGAGGCCGATTTTGTAAGTGTTTTCACATTGCTCTTTATGTTCGATAGTTTAGGGTTTATGAGTTTTTTAATTCTAACATAATGAAATCTTTGTATGTTTTGACAGTGGTCGATGACAGGACGTGATCCCACACCGTACGAGCGCGAGTACGCAGGCAGGAAGGGCTTAAACGCCCTGATGGACATTCTCAGTTCTCGCGGCGGCATGGTTAGTATTAGGGTTTACTCTTTTTTATTTTTTGTATTGTTTTATAAATGTCGTTATATGTTTATACTTACTGAAAGCTGTCTTATTGTCCTTTTTTGCAGAATCCGACAGATACGCTGCTTGGACGCGATGAGACGTCTGACTAGACGACGTCAGTTTAGCCGTAGCTAGATAGCATTAGTTTAGGGTTTCTCATAGCGTATGTATCATGAGACGGATTTTATACGTCTTTTTGAACCATGTATATTATTACATTTGTCACCGCAGTTCCTTTTGCCAATCAATTCTTTATGCCTATGATGTTGTACAATTGTCATTATTACATTTGCCAATCAATTCATTTTGCCTATGATGTGTACAATTGTCAATTTTGCAAACAATGCATCTTGTGGGTGACTATTTTGGGTCTATTATCTACCCTTGCACTTTTTTTAAAAAGTGAATCAAGTACAATATGGTTGATGGGTGGCAGGGCATTCAATGCCCTGCCACCAAAAAAAAATTCTCTCGGGCGTCGCTATAACCGTCGCTATTTATGGCGCTGTAGTGTCGCTATGAGCGTCGCTATAGTCTTCTGTGTAAACGTCGCTATAACCGTCGCTATGAGCGTCGCTATGAGCGTCTCTATATAGAGACGCTTATAGCGACGCGTATAGCGATGCCGGGGGTTATAAAAACCCAGTGTATTTCCGTCGCTAACAGCGTCACAAGAGCACACAACCTCTTGTAGTGGTAAGAGAGAGAGAGAGAGAGAGAGAGAGATAAAAATAGAGAAATACAGAGAGAATATGAAAGGAAATGTTATATTAAACATCTTCAAAATTTCAACACAATTTATGAGACCAATTGCATAAACTCATTGTGGATCTAATATATTGTATATGTTGTCCAAGAAAATAGTGTATCGGTCAATGAAGAGATTCGTCAATGCCTATCTTTGTAAATAGACGTACTCACTACAACAAAAAAAGGTGTTATCAACCTATATAGCGACGCTTAACGTTGCTATATGCATCGTTATATGCGTCCCTGTGAAACTGTCGCAAAGAGCGTCGATATACGCATGGAAAGGGTTTATTGGCGACGCAGATAGCGATGGGTATATAGACGTTGATATAGATGCAGATAGCGACGCAGATATCGACGACCATAACAAAAAAAAAAATCTTGGACAGAGGGCAGGTAGCCTGGCCTGTGCCCAGTGAAAAGATGGACACAGCCACCACAGCCACAGACTTCCTACCCTCTGCCCAAGAAAGCGAGCAGCACCAAAATAAACCGTGCTCCTGCAGAAATTTCGACAGAGTTCCCTTCGTTTTTACATAAACTTTTCAAAAAAAAAATCATGTATACGCCTCCTATATGCTATCCATGTAGGATATCACATGAGATTTAAGGCCAATGACCATAACGAACCATAAACATAACTTAAAAGCATAACCATAACGAACCATAACCATAACTTAAAAGCATAACCATAACTTAAAAGAATAACCATAACTTAAAACCATAACCGACCAATATAACCACTTTGATCATAACCAAAAACAAAATTAACAATAACCATAATCATAACCAGAAAGTTAAACATAACCATAAACAAAACCTGAACCATAACTATGTCTATACAAGAATAGGAGAAATAACCATGTCTATACAATGACAATGACAATAACCATAACCATAAGGAAAACAATAACTGTCTGAACAATAATCATAACCATATATATATTTTTATACAAAAGGAGAAACAGAAGCGTGTCTGTGTCTCACAAAGCATATATATGAAATCCGGTCCACTGATGACTAGGCGTCACAACCTCGACATAGGACAACTCACAAAATCAGTATTGATATTACTTCAAATATACTTACTTAATTAAATCAACTCACACATATTAACGTCTCACCTCAAGCGATCAGTGAGACTGTAAGGCCGCCCAGTCTACAGGCTCTCCTGAAGCATCAAGATCATTCAATACTTCATAGATACCTCTGCGATATCTATCTGACTCCTCCTGACAAGTCGGGGCTCGATGCATCGCAAGATTCTGCGTTTATACAAAAATCAAAGTAATAAGAATACATGATTCATCGCGTTTTAAAAAACGCCATAGTTAAGATTGGATTAGAAACTCACAAACTCATAGCAAAAGGTGTCGAAGCCTTCGTTGCCAAGATGAGATGTCCCCTTGGTCATCTGTCGTATCTGCGCGGCCTCACGCTGCTGTCTGAACCACGTGGCCGTTGTCCGCTCATCCTCCCTGATCTGCAGCCACTTCTTGTGTGGGATGCCCGAAGGCTTCGGCGAGCCGGTCCTGAAAGCCTTCCGAGCTGCATCTCGTCGATGTTTCGCAGTGTCCCGTGCAACACCCTTGATCCACCTCCTCGGAACAACGTCAGAACCCGGAGCAGGCTGGTACTCTCTCAGGATGGTCTCCACTATGTAAGTGACTTTGTCCTTTTCCTGCTTACCCCAAGACGTCAGAATGCTGGTCGAAAATTGTAGCTCTGCGAGCTGGCGAATCCGCTATCTCATCTTAGTCCCGACTCTATCCATGTCAACAGAACCATCTGCCCGTACACTATAGAGCTTGGAGGCACTAGGATCGTGTGCCCCCCAAGGTGTCCGAGGTGTGCCAAGAGGTGTGCCGAGAGGTGTGCCTAGGTAGGACGGGGGTCGTGAGCGAGGAGGGGTCGAAGCATCTATGGACCCTCGTCCACAGCAACCACCACCTCCACCTAACGATCGCCTATGCTGCGGAGATGAGGACGTACCCGCCTCTACCCCACCCCTAGGTGTCGAAGCGTCCGTGATGGGATAAGCACGCGTCGTACCCATAGGCGTCCCCCCCCCCCATAGGCGTCATACCCTCGGGTGTGAAGCCCGGAGGCGTAGTACCCGTGCCTTTGGCTTCCCAATACTGAGAATCCTCTGCCATATGAGCAGGCGTCATCCGTGTAACGAAGCCCATGAATGCATCTGCACTCATAGAAGCGGGATCTGGAAACTGGTTTGCCATACTAAAGTCCTGCACAAAGAAAGTAAAATAAAGCGTTAGAACACAGTTGTTTAAATTAACTTTAAGCTTAATTTTAAATCAACGTCTTCACACAAACACTTACAGGCCTAGGCCTCGACGAGTGAGGCATCATCGATAAGATCTTGCACCGTATCATCGTCTATCTCTAATTGCAAACATAACTCTGCCCCAACTCGTTCTGGCAGATTGTCTTCATCCATTGCATCTTCATCTACAAGTGTCAATCATGGCTCGTTTGCGTCATCCCTCGTATATCTGTCAGCTTTCTCTGCCATACCTTCGTCCATCTCATCTAATGTCACAGTAGTATGGACGTCGTCTGACTGACTTTCCTCCACGAGATCTTGCCCTTCAAATACTTATTTATTTCAACCTGAACCACAAACCACCATTGTCGCTCTTGAGGGTCCGGTACAAAGACCACTTGCTCGCAATGTTTGAGGAGAGCAAATGTGTCGCTCGCATCTGTCCAAACCTTTGTAGAATCTATTTGCACAAGTTTGTTTCCATCTCTGCGTACCGTTGCATTGCGACCAGAAGTAATCACCTTGAACCACTTCACATCCAACAAAAACATCTCAAACCGCCTTAAGCTTACTTTCAGGATATCTGACACCAGACCACAGTAATCTAGGTTGCTAGTGCTCTCATTCGTGTCTCTGGCACTGGCCCTGCTCTTTTTCATGAAACTAACCATTATCCCACTATCAAACGTGTTTCTTCTACTGTCAATTTGTTGTGTTCTGAAATGCTTTCCATGCGACCACAGTTCCATGTATGTATGATACTTCCAGTCACATCCAATAGCCAGCTCTTCCTCTTCTAGAGATATTGGTTCTCCGATCTGTCGAGCTGCTCTCACTGTCTTGTCCAACCATGCCATTGTAGGGAATTCAAGTAGAGGAGCGAGATAGTCTGGCAAGGGTAAACCTCTAGTCGTTCGGCTTCGCCTGAAATCCTATCACTCCCTATTGCGTCTCTCTTTCTCTTCTTCGTACCTTTCAAGCCATTTTTGCATCCTTTTTCTCTCTCTCTCAGATGTAGGTGCTATGTCGCGAAAATCAATGCCCGTTTCGTAGGAGTCGTATCGTAGATTCTGTACGGTTTCTTTAGCAAACTCTCTGTACTTGTGCACATGCTCATTACATATCCTACGCTTGCGCAGGATTTGATACTTGTAGAGCGTGCATGAGCATGCAATCTTTTCCTCCATGTTAGTTGATGACGTTGCCATCTACAATGATTATGAATGTTGTTTTAATATATATACTCCTCACAATGTAAACTACCTCGCATTCTCTAGTCTTGCCCAATCTCCGCACACCTCGGTCCAGAGGTGTACGGAGATCAGGACCACCGGGTCAAAATCTCGTCTTTATTGGTCAAATCCTATATGGGTAGACACATACGTGCACTCCCAGGTGTACATGGCAATGCATGTAGCGGGCAAAACCCCTTTGCCTCTTTTAGTTCCATAGTTTCTTCAACATCCAACGGCTATCTCCCTTTCTCTCTCTCTCAATCTCGCTCTCCCTATCTCTCTTTCTCTCTCTATTTTCCTATTTCCCTATCTCTCTCTGTCTCGCTCTCCACTTCTCTATCTCTCTCTCTTTCTATTCCCTCTCTCTCTCTCTCTCTCTCTGTATATATATATATATATATATATAGATATCAGTCTCTTTCTCTCTCTCTCTCTTTCCTACATACACACACACACCGCTCTCTCTCTCTCTCTATCTATCTCTTTCCTACACACACACACACACACATGATGTGGAGAGAGAGAGAGAGGGGTTGGGGGGGGGAAGAGTGACATAATACCTACTTCGCAGGTTTCGGCCAAGATCTGAGAACGCGCGCGTTGAGGGAGAAAATGGCACCTTCGCGCGGGTTCGGCTTTTTTTCTCTCAAATTCTTAGCGTCGATATGTCCATCGATAACTGCGTCGATATACGCGTGGAAAACTTTACCTTTCTACACTTATATCCACGGGCATATCGACGCAGTTATCGATGCATATATCGACAGAGTGTAAGAACGTCGATATAGACGTGGAAAGGCACGGGCGTCGATATATAGGACATCGATAACTTTGGGTTATGTTGTAGTGACTATCACATATAGAGATAAAGAGAGAGAGAAAGAGAGATAGAGACTCGATATAGGTTTAAGATTTAGTTTTTGTATTTAAGTTAGAGTTTAGGTTTAGATTTAACATTAGAGCTTTTGGGTTAGGTTTAGGATTTAACTCAAGATTTAAAGTTTAGAGGTGAAGAAGAGGCCCAACCATCTCTCTCTTTTTTGTAGAGCTTAAAGTGTTTGAAGCTAGTTAGCTTTGGAATGTTTTGGAATGTTCAAAGTGTAGGCAGCCAATACTAGCTGTTGAAAGCGTTCTCCTTATGTTGAGCTTGAGTGATGGAAGAGGAAAGTGGATAACTCAGGACTTTCACAACGTATCAAGTTGGCTTGTGTGTGCGTGTGTGTGTGTGTGGGTGTGTGTGTGTGTGTGTGTGTGTGTGTGTGTGAGAGTGAGAGAGAGAGAGAGAGAGAGAGAGAGAGAGAGAGAGCACTCGTGGTGCTGAGTAGAAATTAGAGCAGCTGAAGCGGATGATGTAGCAAGAGCAATTTTTATTTGAAAAATGTGCATTTTTGTTCTGTGTATGGACATGCATGTTTGAGAGAGAGAGAGAGAGAGAGAGATATTAGGTTAGATTAAGACTAGATTTTGGATTTAGATTTTATATTAAAGTTTAGCTTCAAGATTACGGTTTTAATTTAAAGCTAGGTTTATGGTAATCCCTCTCCTCTCCACGGATGCGGTATTAAGTTGAAAAGCTTCAATGGCATGATACTCAAAATGGAGGCAGACATGTAATCCCTCAAACAAGTAGCTGGTGTCAAGAGATGTTAAGCTATTGTAAATTGCTATAGTTGAACAAGAGGCAAAGGGGTTTTGCCCACTACTTGCATTTCCATGTAGATGTGGGTGTGTAGATTTTGCGTACCCACAAATATAGGCATTGACCAATAAAGACGAGATTATAACCCGGTGGTTTTGATCTCCGTGCACCTCTAGACCGAGGTGTGCCTAGATCGGACATGACTAGAGAATTTGAGGTAGTTTATAATGTGACCTATGGTTTCTTGATTGTGAGGGAGATTAAGAGATAGAGAGATACGAGACGGAGGATGCCAATGGAAGATTAAATTTATGTTCAGGTTTTAAGGTTTTTACATTCATTATGAGTAGTGACGACGATGTGGGGCCGTCCAACCAAAACGCCTATCTCTCAACATGGATCTTATGTCCTTGTAATCAATGCAAACATGTTGTGCGACAGACAAGACGCATTTCTTTGCAGCACACTATCGTGCCGCTTTGCGGGCACGGGGTGAAAGCTGCAAATCTGCCGCTACATATTTGAGGTTTTGCCAAACTTATGGACAATGCTAGCAGCTATTATGTCAGCCAGTGTACCCGTGGGACCAGTGGACGTGGCCAAGATGACGGGATATCTTCTCGAGCACCAGTACCAGTGGGACTAGTGGGCACGGTCGAGCCGACGAGATTTTTTCCCAGGCACCAGTGAGACGAGTATTGGCTACGTCAGGCACCTGTGAGACTAGTGGGTGTGGTCGAGCCGACGGAATTTGTTCCCGATCACTAGTACTAGTGGGACCAATGGACGCGATCGAGTCAAAGGGATATGTTCCCGGGTGCCAGTGAGACTAGTACCAGCTGTGCTAGTACCAATGAGACCAATGGGCGCAGTCAAGCCGACCGGATTTGTTCTTGGGTACCAATGAGACCAATACCAGTTGCACCAGTACCAATGAGACCAATGGGCGCGGTCAAGCCGACAAGATTTGTTTCCGAGCACTAGAGAGACGAGTACCAGCTGCGCCAGTACTAGTGAGACTAGTGGGCGCAGCCGAGCCGATGGGATTTGTTCTCGTGCACCACTGAGACCACTACCGGATGCCAAGTTATCAAGTTATTTGCAGTTGAAGTTTTGTTGAGCTAATATTGTGTTGGGTTAGCCACCAGTATAGTAGTATAGCTGCACCATTACCAGTGAAACCAGTATTACCGGTACAAAAGTAAAAATTTGAGACCAGTACCAGTATTCAAGTATTGAGCCGTGGAGCTTAAGGCAAGTTAAGAATAGTATCATAAGGGGCAAAAAAAGGAAAAAACGAGGATTACACACGTCATGTATAAGCTAAATAAAGATGGGAGGTCTATAAATAGAGGGTTGGACATGCTCTAAAGAGCAGTCTTTTTTAGGACAGGAAAGGAGGAGTTTTGGGAGGAATCAAGAGAAAGGAGGGAAAGTGTGTTTCTGGTGGGAGGAGGAACAACAGAATGAGATTTTTGATAAGCAAGCTTCTCGTTTTGGAACCGCTGGCACGGGATTCAAGAGCAAAGAAATAGCACAGGGTGGGTGTTCTGCTTGGAAATTACGAGTTTCTTCCAACGGATTTGGGTTATTGGAATAGGGGATTTCAAATCAAAAGGCATACCGATGTTGGCATACGCAGCGGATTATCAAGGATTTGAGATATCTGTTTAATGAAAACATCTCTAGTTGACAACTCAATGAAGTGTTAATATATGTTATAAGTTGGATTTTAGCCATTAACTCTGTTTCGATCTGTGATATTCTCTATATCATCTTATTAATACTACATCGGCCTGAATTCAACTAGTTTTCCTTGGTTTGTACCTAGACTACTTCTCCGTCTATAGCCAAAAGCCCGATGCTTTCCCGATCAACGCTGAAGAGATGCGCACTCTAACAACGTTCATGAATTTGATGAGTTTGACCCATCAATTATAGATCAAGTTGTTGCCAATTACAACTCATCAAACTCTGACACTAGCCAACATGCAGCAATCCTGCAGCTCCATAGACGTGTTTGCAGGCACTTTGGTCAAGCAGCATACATGAGGCCACAAGATGTAGCCTTTGACATCTCAAAGGGTGATCATGGAGACCACATTCCCAACAAGGCTATGTTTGAGCCTGAGATCGATGAAATGATCAAGACCATGGATTCAAAAAGGCTTATCTATGATGACATAAAAAGTGAAGCCGATACACCATTGTATCGCGGAGCACGTGTGTCTAGATTGAAGGCGCTCCTGGTTCTTCTTAACATGCAGGCAAAGTTTGGATGGAGTGACACTAGCGTCACAACACTTTTCAGGTGATCTATTACAATGTGTTTACTTTAATAGAAAACTCTAAATGTATAATGATATGATAGATTACTTACACAAGTGTACTGCATTTGTTTTGCTATGTAGATTGCTCAAAGAGCACATACTACTAGATGATAATGTGATGCCAAATTCTAGAGAGGAAGCAAGAAAGATCTTGCAAAACTTGGGGATGGATTACAATTATATTCACGCTTGTTCTAACGATTGCATTCTTTTCAGAGGGGAATACATGGACATGGAGAAGCGTCCGAAATGTGATTCCGAGAGATATCGAGTAGATCTCCATGGAAAAAAAATTCCACAGAAGGATTTGTGCCACTTTCCTCTACTGCCTCGCATCCAACATTTCTTTGAATGTAAGTCCATGGCCGCCCTAGCATCATGGCACGAGGACAATAGATCTTCGGATGGTGTGATGCGGATTCCTATAGATTGCACAACTTGGAAGCATATAGACGACACATGGCCAGATTTTTCCATGGAAGCTCAAAATTTGCGTCTCGGGCTGGCTATGGATGGCATAAATCCATTTGGTCAGATTTCAATATCTTATAGTGTATGGCCTATTGTCATCGTCAACTACAACATTCCCCCGTGGTTGAGTACCAAGAAGGGGCACCTGTTTTTAAGATTGATTGTTCCGGGGTGGTATAAAGTGAAGAATATGGATGTGTATCTTTGTCCACTATTGGAAGAGCTACAACAATTGTGGATTGGTATAGAAGTGGTGGATATGAGCCGACACACAGTTTGATGCAATGCTTTGATGAGAGGTATTCTAATATGGACCATGCATGACTATCCCAGACTAACAGAATGCTCAGGTGATATATACTCAAACTCAAACACTATAAACCTTTGTTTTTCTCAATCTTATCTATTTTCATGTGTATACGTGGAAGGCTTCAAACAAACAGATACAGATCATGTGTCACCTGTGGACCTAGACTTAATGCACGTCACGATCACCCTCACTAAGGAAGAAAACCTACAAAGGTCATCAAGCACATCTTCTAGAGAATCATGAGTTACGTGAAAGGTTTTGGGAAGAGAGCCACCGAGTATGTCTGCTCAAGCATGGTTAGAGAAAAAGAAGATGTGTGATGACGGTTTTCCCCTAGGGATGAAGAGACTCTCTCTATGGTACGAGTTACCATATTGGCCCAGACTCATGATCAATCACTTGCTCGATCCAATGTACATATTCAAGAATATGCGTAATCTCTTGGGAGACCATCTCATCGGCAAGAAAGATACTTTGGGGGCCAGAATTGACCTTAGAAATGGATCATATGGAGAAATATTGGCCGCAAAAAGCACCCGATGGATCACTAAAACTCCTTAAAGCGCCATGGATTTTGACAGAAGGCCAAGAATGCAAAGTAAAAGAGATCATTTGATCCGTGCGGACGTCCACTGGCGTAATGCACTCATTCTGAACATGTTTCACTAAAGAAAGGAAGCTTACTGGTTTGAAGTCACACAACTGGCATAAAATGTGTCAGGTATGTTTGAAGTTGAATATATTATAGTGGGAATTGTGTAGCATATCTGTATGTGGACTTTAATACCATTGCTAGACGTGTTTTTCAGTTTATTTTACCGATGGCCATTGACGGATGTTTGTCTTTTGACGTCCGTACAACAATCTACAAACTTGCAAAGTTGGTGCAATGGATTTCCCAAAAGGAGATCCATGTAGTTTCCATACCATCCGCAAAACTAAGCACTATGGAGGTTGTATGCATGTTTGAGAAACACTTTCCTACTACCATGCTAACCATTCAAGTGAATCTTCTTGTTCACATAGTTGATGAGGTGGAAATAGCAGGCACAGTGCATTCTAGATTGATGTTCTTTTTAGAACGTTTCATGAAAACGCTCAAGGGATATTTACATCAGAAGGCACATCTGGAGGGTAGCATAGCAGAGGGTTGGCTGGTATTAGAGTCCCTAGTTTACATTGGGTACTGGCTAAACGGATTTGATCATGATCGAGACACGCTATGGCGAACCATAGATGATGAGTGCATATCTAGGATTCTCACGTGAAATCTCGATGTTGAGGAGAGTAAGGTTTCGTTGCGGTGGATTCAACCAAAAAATGGAAAGACCTTCGAGAAACTTTTGTACTACCCGAGAATTATGAACAAGTAAGTCTGTAAATATTTAACATCCAATTTTAGAGGACCGGTGGTCTACAAGCACTCATATAAGTTATGGGGCTCTTGCAAGTGGTATTTTATCCTACAAAGTCTGCACCAAACTGGTAGTATGTCATAGAGGTAGCCCCTCGTAGGGCACGGATGTATGAGGGCTACAATGTACCAATCACAACGGCATGAGTGGAGGAGATTGGAGAGGATGTTGATTCGGAAGCTGTTGAGGTGGTGGGAGACGAGCTAGCGATGCTACTCTCTATGAGATGCATGCAGAGGACCTACAAAATGAAACAAATGACATCTGCCTAAACAAAGAGCTCTATATAGATATAGGGAGTTATGCGAGGATGAGAGAGAGAGACATAGGGAGTTATGTTGAGTTATGCAAGGATGAGAGAGAGACCTCTTAAAGCCATAAACATTGACCTGAGCAATTTTGTTCCTCTATAATATATATTGTATTCACATGTGGTTTTGTCTATTCTTGTTTATATGCTATACTTGTGAAATTCAAATTGTGATTAATCAAATTATAACTTGTTCAAATTTTCTTCTCCATTCATCATTAAGATTTAATGTTCGTGTATTTAATGCAGGTATGGACGGTGATCAGTGTCTTTCTTCCTTGGACCCCAAGCAGAGGAGGTCGTACAAGGAGCATCATCGCTCTGGAGCACCATCGCATCATTCCACTCTTTCAGCGTCTCCCTCTCCTTCAAAGCGATCAACGCGCTCCAAGAGTTCGGTGTCAACTAGACGATCTACACACTCTTCTAGCCACCGACGCTCTAGTGGTTTCACCAGCGGTTGTTGTAGAGATGTCGTCGCTAATAATTCAACACTTCCTTGTAGTCCATGAGGCTCCTTACCTTCCCCTTCTTTGCCAGCCCCCCTACCAGCCACAACATCGCCCGCTACTCCAAGTTTTGTGACACTATCAACTTCCTAGCTACACACCACTTGCTACTCCTCCGGGAGTCACCCTAGTCGACACTCCTCGGTTCGGGTCCCAGACTCTAGTGAAGACATGTGTCATCCATACCCCCATCAAGATGCCACTCAAGACGCCAGTCGGGACCCCTGGCAAGACATCTAGGTCCACGAATCACAGGCGAGAGGGCTTGCCGTACTCAGTCAGCTTCAGTGGCAGCATCATCTTGGATGACGACGGCAACAAGTTGATCTTGCACGTGCGTGGAATTTTCTCTCAGGTGTTTTGACACTACATACTAAACACCTAGAGTGAAGTGCTAAATGAATTAAAAGAAAGAGTCATCAGCATGCTGCATGACGAGTTTCCCGTGTCAAGTCGGGATGAGTGCTTCAGTGAAGACCTGATGAAGGTGCGGATGCACAAATACTGCAAGCACAAGCGTTCTAAAGTGCAAAAAGCAAATAAACGTGGGTGGAATAGGCCCGATTGGCTCGCCAAAGAAGCTTGGAAGAATGCAAAGCGAGTAGCACACAAGAATCCTCACAAGTGGAAGCAACAAAAGGAGGCAACCAAAGCGCGAGTAGAAGCAGGGAGCTTGCACCACTGGGGAAACGTTGGATGGGCATCATTTGAAGCCGAATTTCTAAGTGTTTTTGCATTGCCCTTAAGGTTTGGTAGTAATGGATAATTGTACTTTTAAATTTTAACATAACGTATTCTTTTTATGTTTTGAATAGTGGCCGATGACAGGACGTGATCCCACACTGTACGAACGGGAGTATGCAGGAAAAAAGGGGCTTAAATACCTGGCATGGTTAGTACTTATCTTTACTATCTTACATTTGTTGTATTTTAACAATAAGCTAAAAAAGAGGTTGTTTTATAGTTATATGTTTATTCTTATAGAAAGTCTTATTGTTTTTTCTGTAGAATCTGACAAACATGCCCCTTGGATGTGATGAGACGTCTGATTAGACGACATTAACCTAGTCGTAGCCAGATAGCACTAGTTTTCTTTTTTCATAGCATGTATAATGAGATGACGTGTGTAGGTCATTTTTGTAACTATTGGTCAACGATGTATTTTCTCATTAATGAAAATTGTATATTACATTTTGGTCAAAGCTTAACAATCAAGTGATTTTGCCTATGATGTGTATAATTTTGTCATTGCGTTACTTTTGTCAATTCCACTTTTGTCGGACCGGAATACTTTTGTCAGTTTTTCATCTTTATTATGAAAACAATGTTCAATATGGTTGATGGGTGGCAAGGCATTCATTGTCCTGTCACCCAATTTTTTTATTCTTGAGCGTCGCTATAGGCGTCTCTATTTAAGGTTTTGCAGCATCTCATGACCATCGCTAAGTTGAAAACTGTATGCATCGCTATATAGAGATGCATATAGCAACGCTTATAGCAACGTTCTTGTTGCGACGTTGTTAGCGACGCTTTTAGCGACACAGGGGGATTAAAAAACCCATTGTATTTTCATCGCTACAACCGTCATCACAAGTGCACATAGCCTCTTGTAATGTGATTGCATCTTGAGCTTGGCGATTGCCACAATGTCACACCGTGGGTCAAAGACAAGAGAGAGGTACAAGGCCAGTAGTCCAAATCCGGCATGGTTGGACGTAGAGGAGTGGGCGGGGATTGCACGAGAGACACATGACAATCCTCAAAGATTTTATCATTAGAGAGATGCAGCAAGAGCATGTTTGGAGTCTGTTGGAGCATCACATCTTGGGAGTGGGGGCTACGACACACTTCGGCATGAGTTTGTAAGTATTATACGTATGCTTTAAATTGTCAAATATTTATATGTTATTTGGAGATTTATCTTATGGTTAATTGTTTATTTTGCAAGAAGTTATCGAGAAGCACCCTCCTACACGCCAAGAGGAGAAGTATGGGTACAAGCATAGACTTGTGGTGGTTTTGACCCAGCTATAGGAAGAGGGAGAGGCCATTGACTATGAGGAATTACCATGAGGGTGACATCCTCCATATATGTAATTTTTTGTAATTGTAGTCTTCTTGATAGAGTTATGCTCATTCATTGTATACATGTAGCTTATGTTTATGGTTTTGCATTCCCTTTACGATTATGATTATGGTTTGGAACTCAGTCTATGGTTATGGTTTAACAATTATGGTATGGAAATCATGGTATGGTTATGGTATCGCAAGCAGGTTATGTTTATGATTTGAAAATCAGGTTATGGTTTTGCAATGATGATATGGCAATCATGTTATGGTTATGATTTGGCAATCAATTTATGGTTATGGTTTTACAATGATGGTATGGAAATCATGTTATGGTTATGGTATGGCAATTAGGTTATGGTTATGGTTTTGCAATGATGGTATGGTGGTTATGGAATGACAAGCAGGTTATGGTTATGGTTTTGCAAGTATGGTTTGGCAATCAGGTTATGGTTATGATAGGGCAATGATGGTATGCCAATCATGTTATGGTTATGGTATAACAAGCAAGTTATGGTCATGGTTTTGCAATCATGTTATGGTTATGGCATGGCAATCATGTTATGGTTATGGTATGGAAAGCAGATTATGTTTATGGTTTTGCAAATATGGTTTGATAATCACGTTATGGTTATAGTTGTGGTTTTCAGATCATGTTTTAATGATGGTTAGAAAATCTTCATGTGCTTATGCCTATGGTTTGGGAGTCAAGGTTATGGTTATTCTTTTGGAGATTTGTCATGTTTAAGGTTTTAATTTTGTGGTTTTGTTATGCTTACAATTTTGCTAATTTGTACTCACTTGCTCTTCAATGTCAAATTGTAAGTGGAGTGTGGTTGCTTTTTCACTCTTCCTTTGGGTACAGAGGGCTGCTTCCTGGAGCTGCAGTACATGCAACATCAGTTCCTAGCCCTCTCTATCCATTTTTTTTTTCACGTTTTGGCATCGATATAGGTGTCGGTATATTCATCGGAGTAGGCATCATAGTAGGCATTGGTATATGACTCGTATGTTTTGGCACTTATTTCAGTTGTATTGACGTGAATTTCATTGCTTATTCTAATGTTCCATTTATCGATGCATATACCGACGATACGATGCCAATTCTTATACCGATGCTTATACGAGGGCTTTTTACTTTTAAAACAAACTTTGACCCGTCGGTATCCACATTGTTTTTTGTGCAACATGTTGTAGTGAGAGAAAGAGAAGAATAGAGAGACGATGCACAGAGAGTGCGACCCAAAAGCGTACAGAATAAATACACAAGATAGTGTCTTAGTGTTGAGACCCAAAATAGCAACTATAGTGGGAGTGTTTACAATTGGGATTGTCAGTTGTGCAATGAGTGACACTAGCATGATGCATGATGGAGCGGTGCAGGTGATTATAGAATACCTATAGGAGAGTATGCGTGTGGATTCTAGCAGGGATATACGCTTTTGCACACTGCTAGAGCCTATGTGGTGGTATGCATGAACTTCAAGTGAGCCAATGGATATAGATAGAGACAAGATTCCTCACTATTACTATTGTATATAGTACTACATCCTATAGTAGTACCACTTATTGGCACATTCTCCTTTAAATGGGAGATTCTTGGGGTAACGACAATGTGCTTCCTATCACAGTTAGGTATGCTAGAGACATCCAATCACCCATTACTTGTACACACCTTATTCTTTGCTTGATATAGGAATAAGGGGCTCTCTCACACATGTGGTGAGTTGCTCCACACACACCACATTTGTGCACCCTTCATCATCGGGAGGTGCACTTTTAAGAAACTATTCATATATTGTGCGTTCAAAGGGAATTAAAAAAACCCATTTACTTACATGCTTAAGGTAATAAAATGACTCCTTTTTCTTTAAAAACTTTCAATTTTTCCTCTAAAATCAATTAAAAACTCCCTTCTCTTTTAATATAATCTTGTTAAAATTTTAAAATTTTGACAATTAAAAACCAAGTTCATTTGAACTCACGTGGTAGCTTACATATCTAAGAGGTGAACACTCCGAGCCTTCATCTCTTATATTTTGATTATACTTGACTATGAAAGCTTAAAGGGAAAATGTGGCATGTTGTATTCGATCCATTAGTGGACTAAAGTGTTGGAATCAAGGTTGCAGAAAAACACACACAGCTCAAGGAGAAGATAAAGGAATTAGCTCAAGGCACACAATGGAGATTATATTAGTTAGTGTGAAATGGAAAGATAAGATAGCCCTAGGGTGATATGCGTATATACAATGCAGGGGGAGAAAAAACCTCCTAGTGAGGGAAAAAATGCACCGTTGGTCTTAAGTGTGCTCACACAAATCACTACCACATGTACATGGTAACATAAAGACCATTCAAAAATAAGTTTCCTACTCTTTTTGGTGCTTAAGAGAATGTGGATGTCACTAGCATTGATAAGCTACTTTTGACACATATATAGTAGTGAATATATGCACAAACATCTAGACAAATTATTGTACTTACATGCATTTGGAAGCTTTGCCAATTTGATATTGGGTTTCAAATATGATGCACCATGTAAACATTGTGCATAGTCATGTTTTCATGTTGAAAATTGTGCATATATACATACATGAACACGATAGTATGGAAGCCTTGGATATGATGTCAAGTGGCTTTTTTTTTACTCTAGGGTATATTTTTTCCCTTTCTAGACTGTAAATAATGCAAATGGAAAGTGTGGGTATGCTGTTCTCACACCAAAATTTTGACATGTGCGATAATTGTCTATTTGTCTATTTGTGGTGCACGATAAGCCTGATGCATGGATCACCTTAGAAGTGGTCATGCAAAATATTTTGATACGTGAAAATGAGTTTAAGTGTCAAGGATTAAGTCTGCAGCTATGCAGGAAGTTTCTTTAAGAAGTGGTGGTCAAAGGTTTGCATGCATGGGCATGGGAAAGACAACCAAGCAAGAGTTTTCCTAAAATTAATAAGCTGGAGTCAACCAGAAAAATTAAAGGTTATTTCATGCAAAGAGGCGGCGTTAACGGGCTTCTAGTTGGCTACATAAGGGGGTCACCGAAAGCACAACATGGCTCTTTCTACAGACAAGAGTGCAAGAGAGTAGGACTTCGCCCGCGGGGGGGGGGGGGGGCGGGGGGGATGAAAACGGCAAGGGTCAATTGCATTGAGGGAGCTGCAAGTGGATGCTGAAACTAGTGGTTGCAAGGTGCTACTGACCATGAGCATGTGGGAGAGAGAAAACAAGAAGATCTAGCACAGGGGAGTTCGATTTGAAAGGGAGGGTCCGCAAGCTACAAGGCAAGGAAGAGAGGAGGTCGAGAGAGGCTATGCGGTAGCGTGGAGATGTAAGGGAGCCCAAGTGCATGAAGGGGAGATTGTGCTACTGATTGATGTGTGGAGGGTGACCGTAAGTAGGAGGTTGATAGCACGAGAGAAGAGAAGTTGAAAGATGAGAGAAGTTGTGTGGCAGTAGCATTACAAAGAAGGAGAGTTCGTAGGCCTTGAGACAGAAGTTCCATTGAAGGGTGACACCACTTGTTGAAGGGAGCAAGAGGGCCAAAAGGTAAAGAAGCTAGGCACATGGAATTGAGAAAAGGAAGAGGATTCCATGAGTAGGTTTCATAAAGGGCAGTCAGGGGGGGTCATTCTTTTTTATTATCCATCACTGTACACATTCTAGTACAAGCTAATCAACTCCGTTGTGTCATGACTCATAATCTCCATATTCTGGGTGTGTACATTAATAATTTCCTTTTCTCTCTTGCCCTCATATCCTATTATGTGCTGGGTATATGTGTACTTCCAATGTGTCGAGTGTGTGAGTCTTCCCTATGTAGATGTTGTGTATGCCCATCGGATACAATATACAAGGAGTTTTTATTTTCGTATCGAGCTCCTCCCTCTCTCTCTCTCTCTCTCTCTCTCTCTCTCTCTCTCCCCCAAACATGAACACCATGTCACTCTTTAAAAAAAACTTGACGCCTATGATTCAACAAATAGTGTCTATGCTTGCATCTTCAAGGCATGTGGTAACATGCAAGATGCTACAACATGCAAAATGTTGTCATGGTTTAAAAAGTTCATGAATCTATATGTGGCTTCATGTTTATTGCATCAATTCTTCTCTCTCTTGCCTCCGTAGGTGGCAACGCTGCCACAGGCGGTGGGAGTCTCACTCGTGCTACTTATATTGAATCACTCATATACAATGGTATAAAATTTTGGCCAACACTTTTATACTAAATTTTTTTAATGAAATGTGAGCTTTGTACACATACAGACACCGAAAGTTTCAACAAGTAGAGCTCATATAGGCATAGTGATACTCTCTATTTGCCACATTTGTCATGGACACATAGAGATGAATGTTTGTCACATTTGGTCTCTATACTCCACACTTGGCTCCAAAGTTTATGACATGGCCCAATTTTACTTGTATGTCCTTGATGTGGAGGTGGCTTTCATGGACCAAAAGATCTATAGTTAACCCATAGTTTATCCGCAGGAACTTTTGCATAACTAATTCCAAGCTTCTCATTGTCCAAGCAATCACAAATCTTGACTTTGACAAGGTCTGCATTCTCATCATAGAAATAAAAACTTGTATTGAGAAAGTCGGGGTCGGTGAAGACTTTTCGGGGACCGCCTGGTAACGATGTTCTCCATATGTCCCAAATGCGGTCTACATTAGCGTGGTGTGAATAGAAGATAGGATCACGAGCTGTTAATGCAAAGGATCCCATGTCCATGTTATCTGGTAGTGAGGGGTCTCCCACCCATCTATGCACCATGCCATGTGCACCGTTGTCAAGAGTCCCACCTAATGCTTCCCTTTGCGCATCAATACTAGGATAGATATCACCAAGCCTGCAATGCATGCACACAAGATGGCAAAACCTGTCATCCACTAGCAATTGAGTGAGAATTGAGTATGCCACTTATGAGGATATAGGGTATGTAGATAGAGAGTGACAAAAAGAGGAAGGGATGGGTCACGCACACACATGTACACACCAAAAGCACACACAAATAAATAAAATGACAATTAATGTGTTACCTAAAAGGGCCCCCCATGAAATTTCCTGCTTCCTCGGTAGCTACTACTTGTTCATTCATTGTTTCCAAATTCTCAAGGATAATCATTGAATCATTTGTCAAGTCGAAGTTTCCACTGAGTGGCATAAGGGCCGGCGGGGCATGATGTGGATCACGATAGGCATCATAAAGAGCACTCCTCTCATCCATGTAGAAAACAGGGATGTAGTTCCCTTTCACTTGGTTGTCCCAGTCCCAAAAAGGAAGAGCAAAAGTTGGGTCTCCTAGAAGCCTTGCAAGTATGCGCTCATGGAAATAGAGGTACCTATATATTCACAAAACCAAGTAGAGAATTAAAGCCACAAATTCAATAAATTTTTATTATGTTTTCTACTATGTGGATGAGAGAGAAAAAAACATAATAAAAATTCTCGGACACGACCATTCTTGGTATGCATCCACATTTCTAGTCAGTCACAAATTACTACTGAGTATGCCAAGATTTTGACGAGAGAACGTAAAGTTGAAGATGTACCAACGATGCCAAGGAAAGAAAAGCCAAGAGTAATGAACATGCAAGATCGCGCTTGTGCCCCGTTGGAAGTAAGCACCTAGGCACATTGCACAATGCATGCTTGCTTGTTGTGTGAGGCTTCGAGGGTCATCAGATGGCAAACCTCTCATGAGTTCATAGGCTTTTGCATACTTTTTAGTGTAAGCCTCATCAATAACATAGGTAGACGACCTTACTCTCTTAACAAGGGGATACGAATCCAAAGAGAATGTGCGAGCCCTCTTCTTTGGCAAGGGAATGCAACAACTTGCCAAAGTTGTGACATTCCTACACTCTTTCAAGTTTGGAGGTCCAATGGGAGCTCCATGGAGTAGGTATTGGAAACTAAGCGTTACAAGGAATGCTAGAACAAAATGAGACTTTGGGTGCCTCATAGTCCCAACTTCACAATGCTCTCAAAGCTTTGTTGTGATAGAGTGCATCCAACTCGACAAAATTCTTAGTTAGTATATTGGATCGGTCCGCTAGAAGGGGATCTTGCAAGGAAAGAAACACATTTCCTAGGCATACAATTCGACGCAATGATTAGAATTGGACCAAATTTGTCTTTCCAAGGAATGTCATCAGTAACCTCATGAGATGAACCGTATGACCTATGGCTTCGCGTGAGAAAATCTCTCTCTCTCTCTCTCTCTCTCTCTCTCTCTCTCTCCTTTTCCTTGCATTGCTCGATGCTTACTCAAGTTTTATAGCCCAATAAGAGAAAGTCCCATAATTACTTAAAGGGGAATTGATTAAGAAACTTTGACATTGATGATTTGAGTGGATTGGGTGACGACACTTTTCGAGAGAGATTCTAGGCTTTAAGTTTTAACACCTTAACCTTTTGAAGCCTTTCTAGGCTTTTTGCTTTTTACCAGACAAGAAGAAAAACGCCACAATTGCACCATGCAAGTCTAGCCTACCTTTGCTTAACTTTATACACAGTAGGGTGTCTCTCTCTCTCTCTCTCTCTCTCTCTCTCTCTCTCTCTCTCAAGTTATACGGAAACTTGTCAAATAGTGTTCAAACTTTAGTATCTTTCCCTGTAATATTTATAAATATATTTATTTATGTAACCTTGTATGGTATGCAATTTGAACCATGTTCAAGAAAATTCATATTTGCAATCATGCACAATCTATACTATGTATAAGCGGGGGACGGATTCCGGGCCCCCCTTCTTGCCACGCGTTAGAACGTCTTTCAAGCGAAGGGTGTAGCTTGCAGCTTCGGGAGCACAATCACACACACACACACACACACACACACACACACACGCACACGTAGAGAGAGGCGGGCAGGCGAAGGCAATCGGCTGCACTAGTTTTTTTATTGATTTTTGGTTTTCAAAACAAGCCTTGGAGAAGAAGAGAGCTAAGCATACATATGATTGGATCTACTTTTTCATGTCAGGCATAGAAATCTTTTTGGCATGCATAAGGCCATACAGGGAAGTGTGCAACCTTGGTGCATATTTTGAGTCGTTGGATCAAACTAAGCTAGTGAGAACGCGGATGCACAAGCACGCTTAGTTTTCATTGTTGGTACGCTCTTAGGGTTTCTTTTACTAGCTATAGGTTTCTTTTTAAGAAAAATTGTCTTTGTTTAATCTTTAAATGGGTCCCTCCGTTTAAGGACCTCCCAAGGACCTTGTGACTCCCTTTTCAACTTTTGTCCTCTCATTTTTTGACTACATAAGTAATCTTTAGTAAAGGATGGATTTTTGGGTGCAAATCTAGACCATTGGAAAAAAATTATCGATGAATGCCACATGACAAATCTATACTATCTACAATGGGAGGAGGGATTCTGTCATGCTAAGGGTAGGACCGGGCAGGGCCAAGGGCCAGGATGGACATGCAGTCAAGGGGGGTCTCTATGTTTAGCAGACAAAGGGCCTATATAGAGCATGGCTGGGTGGAGATTAGCATGCTCCAGTCCCCTCGGTCTCTCATTGGTATCAGAGCCTAGGGGAGAGCAGCCATGGAAGGGGAAAAGGACTCTCTTAGTTGCTCTCTCGATCTCAGCATGAGGCATGGCCTCCCTCTCTCCGAAGTCTTCTCTCTCTCTCAATTTCAGGAGTAGGGCATACATGGTTTTCCCTGATCATGCAAGACGTGGTGTGCAAGGCGGCTAAGCAAGGAAACCACAGAATCGAAATCCGTAAGAACAACCTCTGCATGTAAGGTGAGGAGGCCGACAAAGAAGCGAGAATGAACCCTTGCATGCTAAAAGGCCGCATGGCGACCTATGCAGAATTTGGCGGGGCTGCTCCCAAAATGATTTTCCATGCCGCACTGAGGAGAAACCGTTTTATCAACACTTGCAAATGAGCAGAGCTCACGTCGCAGAGCGCTTTTGTCTCATCCCAACTTTACACAATCGATTCGCCATGGCCGCAGAAGGATTTTTCCACCTATATTTTATGCTTTTTTGGGTTGGGCGTCCTATTTTGGGCCCCCCTACTCCAATTTAAGGCATTTTTCCCACAGAGGGCGGTAGTCTCAACAATCGGAGCCGCATACAAGGCCTCTGCAAGGCATGCTAGGGGTGTTATGATCACGGCCATAGTACAGTTTGTAAGGCCTGCAAAGTTGCATGATTATTTATGATAGCCATGCATGGCATCAGTTTGTTTGGAAATCTCGGCAAGTACAAGGCCAATATCAACAAAGAAAGTGATCCAAAGACTAGATTTTCCACATTTGGCAATTGTTGTTCGAATTTGGAATACCAATCGGCTCAAGGATCAAGGGATATGCATATTGACATGGATGTTGAAGCCCACAACTAAGGTCGACAAGGAGGTGAAATTTGTCTTCTAAGTCGAGCATGGTTAATAGCAAGGACCATGAGGAGTATCTAAAGCCATGAACGACATGAAAAGCATAGCATGCAAGGCATGTAAGGCTGCCAACAAGCTCAAGGACGTCCCCGATGCTAAAGCCATATCTTTTGATATGGAGCACTTCCGGTATGAAGGTATTGGCAAGGCAATGATATGATCTTCAGTATTCGAGCAAGGCTTTGACTCAAGATTAGAAATGGTTCGAGGTTCAAGGATGCTTGAAAGCGCATGCAATGTGACCGATGACACGACAAGTTGCTCGAGGGCATTTAGGAGGTAAACAATAGATTTCAATATCGCTTTTTACTTTCCTCTAGAACATGTTTCATCAAGGCACGAGAAAGGCTTGTGCTAACCGTGTTGTTATCAAATTCGCTTGCAAGAATGGCTTATCCAAGGTGTAAAAACCCAGCACGGTTGGATCATGCCGAGGTTTGTGTTTAGCAAATTTTTGTTGTCCAAAGACCAATGATTGGTTTGACGACCAAAATCAAGCAAGGCTTGAGTGAGAAATGATGTCATTTAAAAGCAAGGCTTCTTCCCATGCCTAGCAAAGGTCAAGACATGGTAGTGTTTGAAAATATCATCGGCACGGCCTGTTGCTAGCCTTGATGAAGGAGGCACAAGTACTCGGTACGGCTGACCATCAACTACAATTTTAAGTAGATGTTCAGTAAGTTTCTAGGGCTTGACTTCTAGGAAAGTTGCCTATCCATGATGCACTCAGGTACAGATGCACTCAAGTACGGATATGATTACTCATTGTCGACAAGCATGATTCGATGAGTTTTCTAAGACATCACGGGAGCAAGGCTCCATCTACAAAATCTTCAGGAATACAGTCAGCAAGCCAAGCAGGTACGAGGTACATCACTTTCAAGTAAGTTTGTATTTTCCAATACATTGTCAATTCGACAAGATCAATTATCTGCGAATGCACGACAAGGTCGACTTTCTTTTGATATGCCATTGTAAATTGGCAAGTGTATGTGTTCGCTATGCGCACCAGAAATCCACGACTACTTATGTGAAGCAAGGCTTCCCTTTTGATATTTGGCATCGTAGTTTCCACAGTTTAGAATATGCTCTTAGCATACGAACTTGGAAAAACTTGCCAAGATGTTTGCAGGTTTTTACATCCCATGAGGGTATATATGATAAATAAGCTAACTTCGCTCGAGCAATACATATGATTATGAGCCGGATTCGAGCGAATTACCAAAAACCTGGCAGCAAGTGGGCGATAAGGTTAGTAACTTTCCAATTATGTTTGTTTTCTCTATTTTTCACTTTTTACTTTGCACAAGATCTCTCCGCTCTACAAAGCAAAGTGCTTGGGAAGACTCCATAAGAAGCCGTCGAACAAAGCAAAGTGCTTTGCCAGATTTCATGCAAAGTACGGCTTCTCTTATGTGCAAAGGTATTATCGACTAACTTTAGATCAATGATAATGGCACACATCTTTAGCACTACGTGGATATAAGATCACAGTTTTTGCAACATTTCATTGTGATGTATCCATGCCAGTATAATCGTGCACGGCACGTACACCAGGGGCTCACATGGTTGAGACTGTCCTTGAAGCCAAGGGCTTATTGTTCTATTTTTGATATGTATGCATGACAACTAGTACGATGGACACCCCATCATGGCATACGCTTTCGCTATAATACTAGCTCCTCTGTCAAGGACGAGGTATGTTATTTTTTATGCGTATTCAAAGGCAAAGTGCCGTATTTAAATTACCAAGGTACAGTCACGATCACATACAAGGTAGATGGGATAATATGTGACTTATGGTACCTCTCTCTAGGAGAGCGTTGTACAAGCATACTGTTGTATGCTTATAGGATAAGCTACCACACAACCATTGTTTGCTCCGAGGCATACGCAGGGGGCACTCAACACAGTAGAATACGGGATTTTCATCAGCCCAGCATTATTTCTCTCTCCTTCCTCATTCTCTGCGGGAAATTTGAAATTGGACATGATTTTACTAAAATCTTTCTTACTAAAAACTTTTTATGTTGATATGATAACACGCAGGGCTAAGAGACATCCATTTTTGAAGGGCTAATGAGTCTCCTATTTTGGAATGACTAAGAGCCATCTGTTTGTAACCCATCAATGATTGTTTTCAAGATCAAACAATTTGATCTAGTTGAGTACCCATCAATTTTATAGGACCAGCAAGAGTCTTGCCATTACTAATTTCTTGGGTGTTATTTTAGCACTACACACTTTGGGTGTGAAGATCAAGTTGAGTATTTAAACGTCTTAAACTCGTAAGGGCTTATCTCTTCCAAGGTGTATAGATGAAGCCAGCATTCTCGACAGCATGGCTGTTCACAAACACCTAAGATTATGGATTTTTGGTTTTAGAAAATATCCCATTGTGAATACGATTCCAACTTCAGTGGATCTCCTATTTCATCAACAACACTAAGAGTGTCTATACGAGTATAATTTTGGGGTAACACCCGGCTCATGCTTACTAGATCACTTATTAAGTGGTGATGGTCAATTCTT
This sequence comes from Adiantum capillus-veneris, assembly GCF_014529385.1. Lineage (NCBI taxonomy): Eukaryota > Viridiplantae > Streptophyta > Polypodiopsida > Polypodiales > Pteridaceae > Adiantum > Adiantum capillus-veneris. The sequence continues at coordinate 103,767,254 of NC_140960.1, read as the reverse complement.
GGAACCTTCACACTTGCACTTTCAAGGAAAGACGTCCACAAGCTTCCACCAGGTAGTGGGAAATTTAAACTTCCAAAGTTGACTTCAATTAATATTGGCTTCTAGTTGCGCAGTTTCCCTGCAAAGTCTAACTAAGGGATTTGACAATGTTGATTTTAACCAAGGGGTTTGGATTGCAAAGGCAACACCCAAGATTACATGTGCAATACTACTTGCATTTCACTAATTTTCAGCCAAAGTGAAAACCTAGCGATGGGTTAGCAAGCAGGTTTTAGGCTTTAATCAAGGGTATAAGCTTTGAGGATATGCCCCTTTCACTTATCATGACGAACACCCAGCAAGTTAATGCCCCCTTTTCCCCAATGCGTGGCACCTATCAAATCATCTTCCCCATCGACGTTTAGTATTGGCTAACACGCCCAGAGCTGAACAGTAATTCAAACTCTCCTATTTCAAGAGGTGCTTCATGCGCTCCCTCAAGGGCTAGCCCAGTCACTCAAAGCTTCCATCACTGCAGGTGGAGATGGAGCCCCTTGCGGACATTCCATCTCAAAAAAATTAGCAGAAAGAAATAGTGAAGTTGATCGCCCAGGCCCCCACCAGTAGCAGGATCTATTGCCCGAGGACCTTCTCAGGAGAGAAATCCAAGGATTTTATGTAGTAGGAGGCCCTGCGCCAAGTAACAAAGGTAAGCCTCATGTTACATTACATGCTTCCCAGATAATAAAGAAACAGAAAGATCTAGAAGAGCGAGCCCTCATCGGTCTGCTAGCAGGTCCACGTCCGCCGCTTGTAGACATCCTTGAAAATTGGATTAGATCTCAATGGGGTACTTTGGTTGCAGAAGTAGAAACTCATTTTGCAGATTGTCCTATCAAATTTCCCCATGCCACTCAAGCTGCAACTTCAGAGAAAACTGATCAGGGAAAAGAAGGGTATTCGAGTGGCTTCACCATAGTAACACACAACAGAGGCAAGATCGTTGCACAGAACAATGACAAGGGTAGGGACAAGCAGCGTGATAAGGGGAAAACCTCGTAGTCAAACAGGTTCTCTATTCTGGCTCCCTTGCCAAGATTTTACGATAACAACTTCCAAGACTTGGAAGTGTCAGAATCGGATGCGAAAGATTCGCTACCCTCTAAGCTTCAAGCCCAGGTTAACAAAGTGGATTTTGACATGATCATAGACCTCAACTTGGACTCTCCCCAACCCCATATTACCAACAAGGAGAATGTTCCCCCATCACCCCCCCCCGGCACCAATGGTTATTCAGAAAGATGATAAAAGAGCCCACGATCAATCCACTTAGAAAGCGCCCAAGTCCCCATTAGGTAAAGTTAAAAAGGACAAAAGATCGCATAGATGAAAGTCCTAAATTGAAAGTCCTAAAGCGCCCAAGTCTCCATTAGGTAAAGTCCCCCCCCCCCCCCCCCCCCTGCGGCACCCATGGTTATTCAGAAAGATGATAAAAGAGCCCACGATCAAGCCACTTAGAAAGCGACCAAGTCCCCATTAGGTAAATTTAAAAAGGACAAAAGATCGCATAGATGAAAGTCCTAAATTGGAATATTAAGGGTCTGACAGATGGTGGTAAACCCCACAAAATCAGGGCTTGGGTCTCGGGTAATCTAGTAGACATCATCTCCTTACAAGAGATTAAGGTAAATGGAGAGGATCTCTCCAAGCGTCTCAAGGAAGTCTCGACTTCCCTCAGATGGTTTTCCTCCTCATGCTCACGGGGGTCGGGTGGCTCCACGATAGGCATTGGTACAGGGTGGCTTTCTCAGAACCCTGATGTTCTGGTTGGGGATAATTGGGTGGTAGTCCCCATCTCTACTCTGTTTTCTGTCACAATAGTCTCGTTATATGCTGCGGGCTCCTCAGCCCAAAGAACCAAGATGTGGAACGACCTCTCTCACTTGAGCGGTGATGTCATGTTAGTAGGAGACTTCAATATGGTGGAAGATGCTCATGACAGATTCTTGGGTGAAGGAGTGGTCATCAATGGTGGGGAGAAGGTGGCATGGGATAGTATGAAGGACAACCTAGAGTTGTGGGATGGTGGGGAACTAGGGGTCTTCTCTTGGTAGAATTACTCCAGAAGAATTCTAGAATTCTGGATAGGAAAGCCAGATTAGACTGCAGCTACATCTCTCTTCCTTTGGCTAACTCCTTTAATTGAATCAAGAGTAGGATTAAGTGCAATCCTTGCCTTTCTGATCACTACCCAATGATTACAATAATTGACCAGAAGGATAATAAGATCAAGAACGAGTGGTTCCATATGGACTCGGCCCTATTCCACCTGCCAATGGTTCAGTTAACCATGGGAAGGATCTGGAAGGAGCACTTTTCTTGGCCAGCATGGTCAGCAGCCGTCAAAGACACCTAGAGAAGCCTATCTAAATTTTGCAAGGAAGTGTCTTTGATTCGATGAAATAGAAGGGATCAGATTTACAGCGCCCTCCTTCAACTTGAAGTAGGTCCACAGAGTGAAGATACCCAAAACTCTATTGCTGAGTTAAGGGCTAAATTGAAACATGAAGAAGATGTAGCCAATAAACATGCTACTCTTTTCTTCAGAGAGTGGTGGGCAATGAAAATTGACAGGCCCTCTAAACAGACATTTAAGATTCTTAGAAAAAAGCAAACGAGAGAGTCCTCCCCGCTGTTTGTGGCATCCAATGGCTCTATCCAAATTGAACATGAACATTTGGAATTTTCTTCGACTCATTTTGAGAAATTATTTAGTCCTAATGAGGTGATCTCTCTCCAAGTGCTGCAAGCAAGGGAGGAAATATGGAAGTACATGTTGAAAGTAATTCTAGAAGAGACCATTATCCAAGTTGATCTCCCCTTCTCGATCGCTAAAATATAGATAGCAATTGAGTCTCTGGCCCCCAATAAATCCCTTGGGATAGATGGCCTACCCTCTGAATTCTTTGAGATATGTAAAGAAATTCTTGCCCCCTGTCTCTTAAAGATATGGGAAGAAGCGGTGCAATTTTGGGCACTCCCATATTCTATTAACATGGGGATCATCAAGCTTTTGCACAAGAAAGGTGCCAAGGAAGACCTGTCTAATTGGCGACCTCTTACTATACTCAACACATGTTATAAGATTTTTGCTAAAGTGGTTGCTCTCCGGATCACCCCCATCTTAATGGAATAGATTTGTACAGAACATAAAGGCTTTATCAAAGGGAGGAGGATCATCGAGGCAGTCAAAGCTCTTTGGGAAGGAACTGAGCATGTAGAAGACTTGGGTACTGACTATGTATTTGTAAAGATAGACTTTTACAAAGCCTATGACCGCCTCGAATGGTCTTTTATCCTAAGCCTGGAAAAGATGGAATTTGGTAAGGGCTGATCCGGTTTGTAACCATTTTTTTTTGTCATGCTAGAGCTAGGGTCTCCCTCAATGGAGATCTGTCAGACTTCTTTGAGCTTAATACGTCGATTAAACAGGTGCGGTCCCTTGGTCCCTCTTCTATTTGCAATAAGTGCAAATGGTCTCAACTGCCTGGTGTTGGAATTAGGGTTGCAGAGAAACACACACAGCTTGGAGAAGACGAAGGAAGCTCAAGGCACACAATAGAGAGTGTGTTACTTAGTGTGCAATGGAAAGATAGATAGCCCTAGAGTGATGGGCGTATATACAATGCACGGGGGAAAAAACCTCCTAAAGAGGGAGAAAATGCCCCGGCGGTCCTAGTGTGTTCACACACATCACTACCACATGTATATGGTAACAAATCCCCCCTGGAGTGATGCGGTGAACGAGAGCTGGCACATGAGTAAAGGGAAGTGCCATGCCCTGAGGACAGGATCAGTCCACAAAGGGGAGTAAGCCCAAAGCTTTGCGGAAAGCTTCAAGCTTCTCACGAGACAATGCCTTTGTGAAAAGATCTGCAAGGTTGTCCTGTGTTGGCACATAAGCCAAGCTGATCTCTCCTGCTGAGAGCCTCTCCCTGACATAGTGGTAATGCACCTCAATGTGCTTTGTGCGAGCATGAAAAATTGGGTTCCTCGCAACTGCCAATGCGCTCTGACTGTCAGTGTAGATAGTGTTGGCAGTGTCTTGTCCAACACCCAAGTCAGCCATAAGGCGTTTGAGCCATACACACTCAACCGTAACTGTGAAGACTGCCCTGTACTCAGCCTCACAACTCGAAGTGGCCACAGTAGGTTGCTTCTTGCTCAACCATGATATACATGAACTGCCAAGCATGAAACAAAAACCACTTGTGGACACTCACGTGTCAAAACAACCAGCCCAATCTGAGTCCGAAAAAGCATGTAAGTCTGGCGGCAATGATCCCCCCTTGGGATAAAACAAGCCAAGATGTAAAGTGCCACTAAGGTAGCGGAAAATCCTCTTGACAGCCTGCCAATGCTTAGACCCTGGGCTATGCATAAATCTGCTGACCTGCGAGACTGCAAACTGAATATCTGGCCTCGTGTTGCATACATAAATGAGGCAGCCAACAGCATTTTGGTAAAGAGTGACATCAGCAGGATCGCCAGCATCATGTAGACTGAACTTCAAACCTGTTTCCATGGGAGTGGCAATAGGTTTGCAATCCTCAAGTCCAAAATTACATAGCAATGTCTCTATGTAACTTTTCTGACACAAGGCAATACCACCATCACACTGCTTAAACTGTATACCCAAGTAATGATGCAACAGCCCCAAATCTTTCATCTTGAAAGTGGCATTCAAATCAGCCTTAAATTCAGCAATATGTCTCTCATTTGGTCCAGTGATCAGCAAATCATCAACATAAAGAACCACAATGAGAAATACATCATCCTCACGCTTTACATACAATGTGCTTTCTGTTGGACTGTTACGAAAGCCTCGTTTAACCAAATGAGTGTCAGCTTTCTCATACCAAGCACGAGGAGATTGCTTCAACCCATAGAAAGCCTTCTTACATTTGCACACTTTGTCCTCTTGTCCTTTTATGACAAAACCGCGAGGCTGCGTTGCATAAACTTCCTCAAATATGTCACCATTCAAGAAAGCAGTAACAATGTCTGATTGATGTACATCCCAACCAAAATGAGCTGCCAATGCACATAGAAAACGCACAGTAGTCATACGACAAGTGGGAGCAAAAGTCTCTTCATAATCTATGCCTTTTTGTTGTGCATAACCCTTTGCAACAAGTCGAGCCTTATGGCGATCGATCTCACCATCCGGCTTGCGTTTCAACTTGTAAACCCACTTCGTACCAATGGCCTTTTTGCCAGGAGGCAAATCACATAAAGTCCATGTGTCATTCTCTATAAGTGCATCATATTTTGATTTCATGGCAGCAATCCAATTTTCTGAATTCTGTGCTTCATCAAAAGACAGAGGCTCCTCAACATCATGTAAACTAGACACAGCCAAAGCATAACAATCTGATGCATAAGATGCATGGCGAGAGCCTGAACGAGTACGACTAGATAAAGGTGCATCCAATTTACTGTCACGCAAAGTGTGCACCAGCCATTTTGGCATACCTCTAGCCTGCTCATTTTCAGCCCTTTCCTCATCAAGTACATCATGTACATCTGCATCAGTAATAGGCTGTTCTAAAACATTTTCAGAAACCCCCATAGGCTGTACATTTGCCTCATTGGAACTTACATTCGTATTTCCACCACTGAAAAGAGGCAACAAAGTGTCATAAATGTCCTGTGAGCTTACATTACTGTCTCTAGTACATGATAGCAAGGGCTGAACAGAATCTTCCACAAACACTACATCCCGTGAAACCAGAATACGTTTTGTTTGCGGATGATACAACCTGTAACCTTTGCTTTCAGCACTATAACCAACAAAAATACATTTGACAGCCTTATCATCCAATTTTCTGCGCTGCACTTGTGGCACCAAAGCATATGCCAAACAACCAAAAACACGCATGTGTTCAATAGAAGGTTTTCTATCATGCCATGCTTCATATGGAGTAATAGACTGCAAAGCTTTCGTAGGACACCTGTTAAGTACATAAGTGGCACACATGATGGCCTCAAGCCAAAAAGAATGCGGCAAAGCTTGACTTTTGACCATACATCGTGCCATTTCCGTTAGTGACCTATTTTTCCTCTCAGCAACACCATTTTGCTGAGGTGTATAAGGCACTGTACATTGGTGTTTTATCCCACGACTAGCCAGAAATGCATTAAATTCATGATACCAATTGTTGGAATTAGGGTTGCAGAGAAACACACACAGCTTGGAGAAGACGAAGGAAGCTCAAGGCACACAATAGAGAGTGTGTTACTTAGTGTGCAATGGAAAGATAGATAGCCCTAGAGTGATGGGCGTATATACAATGCACAGGGGAAAAAACCTCCTAAAGAGGGAAAAAATGCCCCGGCGGTCCTAGTGTGTTCACACACATCACTACCACATGTATATGGTAACACCTGGTCAAAGGAAAGAAGGTAGAGGGTGTCATCAAAGGTATCCCATTGCCAGATAGGGTCAACCAACAAGATTCTCTCACAGTTCGGTGATGACACAAATGCTTTGCTGTGCAATGAGGCTAATTCACTATAGGCATTTTGGACTGCAATGGAAAACTTCTTCTCTGCTTTTGGGTCAAGAATCAATCACAACAAGACATGAGTCAGATCCTCTCGGTTTCCTCTACTTGATTGGCTACTTAATCAAGGGTGTACACCGATTAATGATGGTGAAATTTTTAGGCTGTTGGGTATCCCATTTGGTTTCAAGGTCTCCCTCAGACAAAGGTGGGATCGGGTGCTAGAAAGGTTCAGGTCCAAGTTGGACCAATGGAAAGGCTTTCAGGGCTCACTGGCTGGCCGAGTGATAGTAATCAATCAGTTTCTCAATGCTTATATCTTGTTCTTCCTCAGTTATTGGCGTCCTTCTGACTCTCACTTTGGCATCATTAATAAGTATTGTAGGAGCTTTCTCTTGGGGGAGGTCTGTTTAAAAAAGAAGCAGCTAAATTTCAATGGAAAATATGTTGCTTATCAGTAGCTAAAGGGGGATTGGGTATAAAAAATGTGAACAATTGGGCAGAAAAAATTGCAGTCAAACTGCTCATCCGAGCCCTAGAAGACATAAACCAAGAATGGGCCCTTCTTTTATTCAGAAAGCTCAGCAACTTCTCTTTGGAGAAATCGAAGCAATGGCAGAACCTGAATTGGGTCACTATCTTCTTTGAGCCCTTCCCCATCAAGGCAAAAGGGTCGGGTTTGCTAACCTCGTTATGGGGAGCTTGGTCTCGAGTAAATATTTTGGTATTCTGGCTTACTAACATGGCTATTGCCGTTCATCAATACGACTCCATTTTGTGGTCTCTTGCCCCCCTAACCCCGATTACTAATAATCAAATAAGGACTGCACTTCAATGTCACAAGAAAGGAGTAACCACATGGGGAGAATTGTGGAATGCTCAACTTCATTGGTGGAAATCAGTTGAGGAATTGTTGCTATAGTTTCCCCTCCATCCATGGGAACTAACGCTCATACTATCCAAAATGGAAATATTTCCTAGGTCTGAGTTATGGAAGTTGTCCCTCAAAGATTATGTCCCTCTTAATGTGTTCGGATGGAAAGGGGGTTATAAGCTGCAACATACGCAAATGAGATACAGCGAACTAAGTCCTTTGTTACATATTACTCTAAACAGTGCCTGGAATATCAGTCTGGATAGGAGACAGTGGATGTTCAAGTTCAAGAAATTGTGGGATAAGTCAATTCAACCAAAGAAATCAGTCCTTCTATGGCTCATCCTCCATGAAGCCCTTTGGACTCGGAAGAAAAGTTTAAATGCAGGGTTACCTTCCAAAATCTGCATCCGATGCAAATCAGTGGTAGAATTGATTTGTCACTTATTTATAAATTGTCCCCAATCTGAAGTCATTATGTCCCCTATTAGAATTGTCTTTAAAAAGCCAGTCTCTTGGAGACAACTTCTTCTAGGAGATTTTATAGGCATCTTGAGCTACTACTGGAACTGCACGAGTGTTGAGTTCTTGTGGATCATTTGGAAACTGAGAAACAGCTATGTGTTTAATGAGGCTTACCAGGCTCCCAGCCTAAGATCTCTCTTTGTCGATTTCAATTTGCAGGTTTACAAACTAAAAATCAATGAAGTCAACATTTACTATCTGAGGAACAAGATTATCAAAGATGCGGAGAAAGCGCACATGGAAATGGATGATGAGGATTTGGAGCTTCTCATCAACAAGAGGAAACTTACAAAAATTAAGAATATGCTGGCTGCTAATCAAAAAGCTTCTCAGGAGGCTTATGAGGTGGTTCTTAAAGTTGGAGACTTCATGGAAAAGATCCAGGATATGATCAACTCTTTAAATGGGGTGTAAAAATTGTGTTGTATCTGATCTAGGTCGGCATTACATTCAGGTATCATGTTTTGTAATGAGGGAGAGTCTCCCGGGGTATGGTCTTGGACATGAGAGTCATGTAGGATGTGATGTCATTGCTATAATTTTGTCTTCTCTCTTCTTCTGTTAATATAAAGTTCACTGCTTTGCTGGAAAAAAAATGTGGTTGAGCACTTCCATGGCATTTATAATGAGTCTTGCCGTGCAAGCCAAGTGGCTTGAGACTTAAGAATGACATAATAGTTGATGATGCACACTCCAAATGCTACAAATGGAACTAGGCAGCTACACCATGGGTCATCATTTGAAAGAAATCTTTGCCACCATAGATTTTGATTTCTTGCATTGGCATGAGAGAGATGATCATGTACTACTGGGAGTTCTTTTAAAAAAATTATTTACTAGCAAGATGCCCCAGCAATCCCGAAGGCTATTGGTCCTACCTAAGGCCAAGCAGCGACGTCGTGCGGCAGAGACGAAGGAGGCTGAGCCTTTGCTCTCGCAAGCGCTCTGCCAAGGCAACCTCATGTAAGCCCTAGCCCTTATGAGAGAGGATTCTCTCCTCTGCCGCATCTCTATGACAGCGCACACACACACACACACACACACACACACACACACACACACACACACACACACAGAAAGAGAGAGAGAGAGAGAGAGAGAGAGAGAGAGACCGGAGCAGCCTCTACGTCGAGACCCTGCAAACATTGTGTGTGTGTGTGTGTGTGTGTGTGAGAGAGAGAGAGAGAGAGAGAGAGAGAGAGAGAGAGAGAGAGAGATGAAAAGGGAAAGTAAGCACATGGCCTCCAGGTGACCGCCCCCCGCCCCCCCCCCCCTTTTTCCTTTGGTTTGTAAACCCTTCCTCTTTCTTTCCCAAACTAATACCATCATTTTATCATTTTTCTCGAGCTAGTACCCATACCACTAAACATGACCGCATAATAGATCAGAGAGAGCATCTATCCTTCATCGTTTATTCCTAGGTGGTGCTTGGAGGTTGCTAATTTGGAGCAACACCTCGTAGCCTCTACAATTGGCAGGTTCCTTCTCTCTCTCTCTCTCTCTCTCTCTCTCTCTCTCTCTCTCCTCTCTCTCTCTCTCTCTCTCTCTCTCTCTCTCTCTCTCTCTCTCTCTCTCCTCTCTCTCTCTCTCTCTCTCTCTCTCTCTCTCTCTCTCTCTCTCTCTCTCTCTCTCTCTCTCTCTCTCTCTCTCTCACTCCGCACTCGCAAGGCCAATCCTCATTTTCTTGATTGGACCCACGAAAATTTGAGTTGGTGACTTTAAAGCAGCATGATACTACTTGTAGGTAAGCAGAGAAGGCTAGGCAGGCTATGGAAGATTGCATCGCCCATGAGGGCTTTGTTGAATGTCTCAAGAAAGAGGCAGTTGTTGTTTGTCTTTTCAAAAGAAACCTGAGGAAATATCATTTCTAAGGGCCATTGAATGCAGTGCAACAAGAGGTTCATACTAACTGCATGAGCAAGGGCTGCAGATATCAACTCGTTATTGGGGGGGGAGAGTCAAGATCATATTGGTTTTTTTCTTTCTTTTGAGAGTTTGATATGGGAAGTAGGATATCCTTCATTTTTTCATTCACGAGGGCTCCTTCCTAAAGGGTCTCAACTACAACATATGTTTCATGTTCATACATGTTTGCATTGGTGTAGTGTGTAGATTACTTGTTTCCAAATCCTGAGTAATTGCTTACTTCTACCAAGCGACAATTGGTGAATCTCATTGGCCGGCTAGGAATTTATTTCTACACCAAGGCTGTGATTGTGGTAGCACGATCGAGTCAATGAATAGCTCAAGAACCTCCTTTATACAGTGCAAGGCTTACAACACATGCCACTAGTGTTCTTAGCATACATCTTGCCATGTTGATGCCCATGCCAAGAGGCCAAGAAACCATTTCATGGGGTGTAGGTTTCTGAGACCAGAGGGGATTGGACCATGCAACTCTCCACCAAACCTCACTATATATAGAATCATAGCCTGCTAAAATATAGCATCCCTTGATCGCATGTCCATCCTGGCCCTTGGCTTGCCCAATCTTACCCTAAGCATGACATTACTAAGATGACCTCTCTAGTTTGGAGTTGCTTATCATGATGTAAAGTATGTTACAACTAGGTTTACTCCCTTCATGCTTATGTAAGGTTTCCAACCTCGATCACCGGTTATGGTGAGGTTGTCTACTGATCAGGAATGACAATAAGTCAAGGACTTAATCTGCGTTCATGAGATTCGCCAGCCAATCGCTTTCATGGAAAGTTGAGAAGAGGTATTTTTACATGTTCTAGCACCTTCAGAAAGTCTCGGACCTGGCCATTTATGTAGTCACCTCTTAATTGTGGAAAATCATTTAAATATTCAAGCGAGTTGTAAATAAGCTGGTTTTGGACATCAATGTGGAAACTGAAGATGTTTTTATTGGTTTCATTGAACCTCCTACGGAACCGCACATTGGTGAAATGGACAACTGGACCCATGAGAGGTGCCACTATGGACAAGATTAGTGCTCTTGAGAAGATCTTGAAGGAGTACGAGCGGAAGTGCGACGCGCGAGAGAGTGCGAGAAGAAGAGCACAACGATATGGTGAACCCGCTCTACTGTAATGTGTAGAGCATAGTGAGTTCTTATTAGGTTTTTACAAAAGAATATGTGTACATACCTGGCGGCCCACCCACTTACCTGGGCGACCACATTGGGCTTTATACCCCAACAACCTCCCACTTAAAGTCCAATGTGGTACTTTAAGTGTGAGAGAAGCTACTATACAAGCTAATATACAAGAGATGTAGAGAAGTGATGTACTACCCTACACCTAACTGCTTGCGAAAATGCGCAAAGCTCTCTGAGGGAAGTCCTTTTGTAAGTAGATCAGCAGGATTTTCTGTGGTGTGAACTTTGACAAGCTAAAGTTGCTTATCCTCGAGCATTTCCCTGATGAAATGATACTTCACATCCACATGCTTTGTCTTTGAGTGATAAACTGGATTGCGAGCCAATTGTATAGCACTTTGACTATCACAATATAACACAGGCATCTCTTCTTTGATTCCCAAATCTATTACTAGTCGATTAAGCCAAATTGATTCTTTACATGCCTCTGATGCAGCAACATATTCAGCCTCTGTAGTAGACTGAGTAACACAATCTTGTAATCTAGAACGCCATGATACTGCTCCACCAGCCAATGTAAAGACATACCCTGACGTAGACCTTCGGTTGTCTAAGTCACCTGCATAATCTGAGTCTATAAAACCCTTTACACTTAGCTTCTGACTCCCATAGCATATACGCATACTCTTTGTAGCTTTCAGGTATCTCAATATTCCTTTCACTGCCTCCCAATGTTTCTTTCCTGGGTTTGACATGTATCGACTTACTACTCCCACTGCAAATGCAATGTCTGGGCGAGTAGCAATCATTGCATACATCAAACTACCCACTGCAGACGCATATGGAATCTTATCCATTTCAGCCTGTTCTTCCTCAGACACAGGACAATCTTGTTTGCTAAGTTTCACATATGGTGGCAATGGAACACTCAATGCCTTTCCCTTCTCCATATTGAAACGTTGCAAAACCTTGTCAATATAATCTTTTTGAGATAACCAAATCAACTTCTTTGATCTGTCTCTCTCAATGCGCATACCAAGTATATGACTTGCCTCACCCATGTCTTTCATGTCAAACGATTTTGCCATCTTTGACTTTAAAGCTGAAATTTCTTCCAAGTGCTTGCCAGCAATCAACATGTCATCCACATACAAAATAAGGATCAGCCAACTACCATCCTTAGCCTTCTTTGTATATAGACAGTGATCGAACTCACTACGTTTGTAGCCTTGAGAAAGCATAAACTTGTGGAATTTATGGTACCATGCCCTCGGTGATTGTTTTAAGCCATAAAGACTCTTTAACAACTGGCATACCCAATCTTCCTTGCCTTTCTCAACAAACCCTTCTGGCTGCTGCATGTAAATTTCCACATCTAAATCACCATGCAAGAACGTTGTCTTGACATCCATTTGGTGCAACACCAAATCTAATATGGCAACCAATGCAAGAAAGCATCTCAATGTAGTCATCTTGACCACCGGAGAGAAGACTTCCTCAAAGTCAATGCCTTGTTCTTGCTTAAAGCCCTTGGCAACAAGTCTTGCTTTGTACTTTGGCTGACTATCATGAGCGGTGATCTTATACCTGTAAACCCATTTACAGGGTAGAGCCTTTTTGCCCTGTGGTAATTTAACTAGCTTCCATGTCTTGTTTTTATGCAGAGCTGCCATCTCTGACTGCATGGCCAATTGCCAATTCCCGGAGTCCTTCATTTGCACTGCTTCCTTGTAACATGAAGGCTCATTGCAATTAGTCAACATGACATAGTTCATAGATGGAACAAACCTATCAGGAGGTCGCGTGATACGTCCAGATCTACACACAATAGGTGGCTAAGGCTCAGCCACAACCTGTGGTTCCACTCTATCCTGTCCTTGCTCCTCTTGAGCCCTGACATTTTGTCTTGCACGTGCAGGTCCATCTTCTTGGAAGACAACTCTTCTAATCTCCTCAACCCTCTCTGGTTTAGAATGATATTTGGATTCATTAAAGTGAACATCATTGCTACGGACAACCTTTCTGGATTCGGGATCCCAAAGTCTGTACCCCATCTCACCAGAATTACCATATCTTAGAAAGATGCACTTTCTACTCTTTGGCTCAAGTTTGTTCCTAAATTCCTTTGGAACGTGAGTATATGCCTCACAGCCAAAGACTCTGAGATGCTTGTATGAGGGCATTTTGCCTGACCATACCATCTCTGGCACTGAATCCTTCTGCAAAACCTTGCTAGGAGATCTATTTTCAAGATGAACAACTGTTGATACAGCTTCAACCCAAAACCCATTTGGCAGTTGTGCATTAGACAACATACTTCTGACCTTCTCTTGTATGGTCCTATTCATCCTCTCAGCAACACCATTTTGAGGAGGATTGTAAGGAGCAGTAAGTTCACGTTTTATACCTTTTGACTCACAAAAGTCCTGAAAGGCCTTTGAAACATACTCTCCACCATTGTCAGTGCGTAAGCATTTAAGCTTCTTGCCACTCTGATTCCCCACAAGTGTCACAAACGTTTTGAAAACACTAAACGCTTCATCCTTGTGCTTGAGAAAGTAAACCCATACTTTCCTCGAGTAATCATCTATAAATGTCATAAAGTAAGAAGCTCCCCCTAGAGATAGGTTAGGCATAGGTCCACACAAATCACTATGAACAAGTGCCAACTGTGTATCTCTTCTACTGCTTCTATGCTTATGTGGTTGCTGTGTTTGCTTACCATACAGACAATGTTCACAGAATTCAAAATCATTAAATGAAAAGCCAGGCAAATAACCAGAACGAGACAAGATTTCCATTCCCTTCTTGGACATATGTCCTAACCGGCTATGCCACAAAGAAACATTCGGCTACTCGGTTACATTAATTACATTTTTAGAGACATTTGATACATAAATCATGTAAAGTCCTCCAGACTTTACTCCATGTGCTACTGTCATAGAACCCTTGGATATCTTTCACATGTTCTGTCCAAAAGTGGTGACGTAGCCAGCATCATCAAGTAAACCTGTGCTGATCAAGCTCTTTGTAATTGCGGGAACATGTCTCACATTCTTCAGCGTGAAAGAAGAGCCATTCTGAAACTTCAATTGAACACCTCCAACACCTAAGATCTCACATGTTTGCCCGTTGCCTAGCCGAACATGATCTTTAGTGGTCACATAAGAAGTAAACCACTCCTTGTTTAGAGACACATGAAGTGATGCCCCTGAGTCTATAATCTAGTCACTCAATGCATTTCCATCAGATGTTGTAAGAAGAGCTGAGTCCATTGTATTCTTCAAGAAGTAGATGTCTCCTGACACTAGACTGTCATCCTCTGCAACAGTGTTTGTCACATTTATTTCTTGAATCTTCACTGAGGACTTGTTCTTCTCACCATGGTCTTCAGCTTTCTCTTTGCCTTTTTCTGTTTTCCATTCTCTGCAGTCTCTTTTCATGTGACCCTTCTTGCCACAATGGTAGCATTCTATGTCACTCTTGCCTTTAGCACTGCGGGACTTGCTACGAGACTGATTCCTCTTTCCACCTTTGTACTTTTCTTTGGTCCTTCCCCTGACAACTAAGGCTGTTCCTTTGCCTTTGTCCATTGTCTTTCTATTGGTTTCTTCAGTAAGCAGACTTCCTTCTACACCTGCTATGTTCAAACCATCTGGAGGTGCAGAATTACTCAAAGCTATGCGAAAAGTGTCCCAACTTTCCGGCAATGTGATCAACAGGAACATAGCTCTAATAGGTTCATCAAACTTGACACCTTGAGCTGACAACTGACTATAGATTGTGTTGAATTCATTCAGATGATTGGACATAGGTGTCCCTTCTTTCATCTTCAAGTCAACAAGCTTCTTAGGCCAGTATACCTGTGAAGCTGCACTCTGCTTCTCATAAAGATCACTCAGCTTTAACCATGCTTGATAAGCCGACATCTCGTCTGCTACATTGAAGTAAACGCTTTCTACCAAAGTCAGCATAATGGTAGAAAGTGCCAATTCATCCATTTCGCTCCATTCATCTTCGTCCATATCTTTTGTTTTTATCCCCTTGAGCTTTATAGGTTTTATCTGCTTCTTTTGTACCAACACGTGCCAAATCTGCTTCTTCCACAATGGGAAATTGGTTCCATCCAGCTTCTTGATATTGTAAAGAGCGGTGTCTTGTGATCCAACCATAGCTACGCTTCACAGTAGTTTACTTTTCTGGGAAAAATTCGGCAGAGTTTCCCCTGTAAATTGACCTCTGAACCAATATCAACCTGTCAAATGAACCAAGAAAGCTTCAGATTCTGCAGAAATTTTGGCAGAGTCTCCTTTGTAAAATGGCTCTGGTGTACTAAAAAAACAGACCAAAAAACAGCTCAAAAACACTGTCTCTCTGACACTGTAAGCTGTGGGTAAACCTGTCCTGCACCTGTACTGTCTCTGACTGTCCTGTCACTGTCCTGTAAGCATAGAATGC
Organism: Adiantum capillus-veneris; assembly: GCF_014529385.1. NCBI lineage: Eukaryota > Viridiplantae > Streptophyta > Polypodiopsida > Polypodiales > Pteridaceae > Adiantum > Adiantum capillus-veneris. Next base: position 103,751,788 of record NC_140960.1, on the reverse strand, counting down.
GACAATGCCTCAACGATAGTAAAGTAAAGATGCAATCCCAACTGTCTAACTCACAGTCAATACATCCTAGCTGCCTATCTAAGGGTGCTCGAGGGATCGCTCCAAGACCTGTATCACCGAAAGGATCTCAACATTCGAGAATCCCCCAACTCAATAAAACCTCACTCAACCCTCAACAAAGGCTGCAATAAATCTAACAGTACATAGACTTCCCACAAAGTCATACATCCACAAATTTCCCACTATATGCTGTAACCACTGCGGCGGTTGTTTGCTGCGTGACTCACAGCCAGCAAACCCTCAACAAACATACATCATCTTTGACAATACATCCCATGTGGAAGTACCTGCAATGTCAGGATGAAATCTGGAATATCAAGCAGCAAACAAAAGCTACCTGATGAACTAGTGGATGTCGCCTACAGTCTGTGTGTAGATGCGCCCGTGTCGTATGTGCCACGCCTCCAAGAACTGTGAGTCATCCTTTGATGTGTAGACAACCACAAATCAACACTCTGGGAGTGTCGATATCCTCAGCACCTGCAGTCGTAGGCCGAAAACCCCAAATTTGCAGAGTCGGATCTGCACCCGTCGAGACCACGTAGTCAAAAATGGCCTGCGCAGACCTTTGTCGAAGCCGAACGGTGGCCGAGATGACCTCAGAATGAAATTATGAGAACACCTAGCCCTTTGGGCTACCCCACAGGATTTGGGGCCGTGTCTTCGCCTATCGAATTTCACTCCAATCTGAGTTGGTGACTCTAGCCTCCTACAGTGCTGCCCCGAGCCTCGATCTGAGCTCTGATACCAGTTGAAGGAGTACGAGCAAAACTGCGACGTGAGAGAGAGTGCGAGAAGAAGAGCACGACGATATGGTGAACTCGCTCTACTGTAATGTGTAGAGCATAGTGAGTTCTTATTAGGTTTTTACAAAAGAATATGTGTACATACCTGGTGGCCCGCCCACTTACCTGGGCTACCACATTGGGCTTTATACCCCAACAGATCTCACCACTTTTGTTTTTGAGGGCCAAAACATTTTTTTAAGAGGTGATTAATGATAGGCCAAGGGCCAAGATGCACATGTAGTACAAACGGGGGGGGGGGGGGGGGGGGGGGGGGGGGGGGGGGGGGTGACTTTTGACAACTTTTGGATTTTTAGCATTTTTCAGAAGTCATAATGCCCCCCCCCCCCCAACACACACACACACCTCCCCATCCACATCTCTCTAGAGAGAAGCCATTGAGTGAGGTCCCAATCCCACTCACCCCCTACAAAGAGAGGCACTAGAGTGGTTGACACTCCCCTCTTCATATTTGCTATAGGCGTGCTCAGATCTAATCCCAAAGGGATCCACAAGGGTCCAAAGTTCTCCCTAATGGGATAAGGTAATTAAGCTCAACTAGCTTTGACACAAAACCAAACACCAGTGTGAATGTGTTGACTTCCCCAAATCCCTTTCTTACTGAAACCAACTATATGTATCATTGTTGTGCACCTTGTTCTCTTGCAATCTTTATGTAGCTACCACTACCTAGGCCAAAATTTATAGTTTCCTATGTTATGTAGATTCTCTACATATAGGAAACAAGGTTTTCTCACACCATTGAAACATAACAGATGTAACGCGCACAAATCAACATTGAAAGTAGGTACCCGTTTGCACTTTAGAATTTGCAACACTCTTGGTGGTCGCAAAAAAATTATAGATCCTAAATTTGAAAAGTGTATGTGAACAAATTTTGTTTTATAATATATGGAGAAAGTCTCATTGTGTTGCTTCATGAGATATTGGCTCTATTAAGTAGATGACTCGTGCAAATTAGACGCTTGGGTGTTGTTACCTCTAATCAGTCCATAAGTTTAGGAGGCACCCATGTTTAAGTATGATCGTATAAATGACCAAATGCATACAAGATCACACCATAGCTCCATTATGAGTTAACTACACTTAATTATGACTCTAGCATACCATCATCATAAGAGTTGGTTACCATCTCAATGATGAGACAGTGTGAAGTTGCAGTCCACTCATTAACATGACTAGTGGAGAATTGAAAATTCAATTAAGGAATTTCAATGTCATAGCATTTGGCCAGAGATTAATTCTTGATGTCAAGGCTCTTAACACTAGTTCTGTAATTGAATGTTGAAGTGTCCTAAGACACACTAGTGTTTTGTTCTTCTACCAAAGGTCTGTATTAATTTTAACAAGTTAGAGAGATTATTTGTTTGGCTTGTTCATATGGTAGCAAGGTTATAAGACAAAAAGTACAAGAAAAAAATGCACAAAAATACATTCTATAAAAAGAAAGTTATGATTATTTCAACGTGAAAATTGCAAAAAGCAAAAGAAGCTGTTTTGTCATTAAAATTATAAAATGCATATAAGTTTCCAAATAAATTAGTGTTTTCATATTTTAAAGCACAATGGTAGATCAAAACATAAGAAAATAAAGGGCCATGCTCAAATTCTGAAAGTTGTGCCTTGGCAAAATTCAAGAAATTCTAGAGTTCTTCTCCAATAACCATCGCGAATAAAGGATGCAAGCACAACATTGTATGGTAGAGTTTAATTTTTTTGTGGTTTTTTTTCCCTCGTGCATGCAAAGAGTGTATTACTTAGTGTGCAATGGAAAGATAGATAGCCCTAGAATGATGGGCGTAGATAATTTTATAGGGAAATTGTAATTTTAGAGATTTATGTATAAAGAATGAAGCTTTTATGTCACTTAGTAAAGAGAATTTATTGTTACCCCACTAAGCCACTCATTCTTTGACCTACTGTTGTGATTTAAGATTCCCCACATAGTTTTCGATCTCAAACTCAACATAATTAGATATACCCAGGGCTCTTGCGACTCACCTCCACATGACTTTGTCCCTTATTTGCATTGGGAACCTACAACATGAGGAAATTTGTTCATATACAAACCAGTGCTCGGAAAAAACTTAGGTTTAGTGTAGTCCCACCTACAAATTTTGAAATTTACCTCTAAATTTTATATTTGAAGGTGAGAAAACCTACCAAATTTTGAAAAAATTAGTGTGATTCGGTGTAAAAACCTTCAGATTTTGTCAATTTACCTCTGTTGTTTCACATATGTAGGTTTGCTAAGTTTTAGGAATTTTTTTTTTTGTAAAAGCACTGATACGAACACAAAAACACTAGTATTTGAGCAAGGTGTAGCTACTAACAAATCATAGGAAAAGAGCAATATATGAAGGAAAGAAAATATTGTAGCCGATTCTTTGAAATGACCATTGAGCTTTTCAAAGAAGAAATAATCCCTCTGCGGAAGGATAATAGCATGACATCTCCATTTAGTATCTTTCACACAAGGGACTACTCTCTAAGAAGACCAATGTAGTGCAATGGTCTCAAAAGAGCAATGCAATTCATGTAACTACTACCAAGAAAAATTTATTCAAGCACCAAAATTCTTCTTAATTCGTGGATAAGCCTTCAAAGTAGTTTTGATCTAGTTTGGAAAAAGTCAAGATGATGAGGGATTGCTACATCAAGCAATAAAATGGCAACTGCACATAAAATGACAGTAAATTCCTTATTTTATCATTTTATTTTAATGAGACCTCACTAGAGTATTTTTACCAAGACCATCGAACATTCTTGTTTTTTGTGGATTTGGAGTTTTAAATTATGTTTAAAATAAATGAAAATACCTCTTAGATAGTGTCGCATCACATGTTTCAGGATGGAGCCAAAGCCTTGGGGGGTGCTCCACCTTAATATATGTAAGTGTAGCATGTGAGTGCAACCAAGGAAAAGTTCAAAAGGTTATATAAAGGAGGGGGTTGGAACAATCAAATCTAAAAATTAAAGTTTTCGAAGAAAAAGGGGTCATGTAATTCATGATTATGTCTATACAGGGATGGTGTTTTGTATCTACTAACATAATATGGCGGAGTACATAGCCCTTTACACGTGTCTCTCTGTGCGAGATGAAGGCTAAACGCCAAGTGAGATGAAGGGGAGCGGAAGAGAGAAAGAGAGAGGCCGCCAATGGCAACCGGCAATACTCGTATATTGAATGCACATGCTACAAACTTTTTTTTAATAATGGAACCCTAAGGAGATATACACAAAAGTATGAATTTGCATGCCAATATTTCCCGTTTTCCCTACTTTCACTCACATTGATTTGTTGGAGTAGGGACCCTGGTTGGTGTTGATTCGAGCACGAGCTCTCACCAGCAAGGAACAAGGGCACAATTTCCTAGTTTGGGATGAGCATGGCTTTCACAGATGGTCATAAAAATGCTTCAAGTTAAGAGGTATAGTGTATTGATTGCTTTCTTTAACTTCTTTCTGACAATTTGCGCACGGTGAGACGGTCCCATTTGTGTAAGATGTCAATGTTTTGGCATTAAAGAGTAGGAGAGCTGCTACTACTCACGAAACATCGAAATGAATGTGCATTGTGGCTTTGTGGAAAATGAACAATGTTGAAAACATTAATCCAACCATCCTTACTTTCTCTAAGAGCACCATCTTCACTTGTTTTGGTGGCACAATTTTTGTGATTGCATGGTGCAAATTGATCTCCTTGTCCCAAAACTCATCACCACAAAAGAAAACAAAAACTTGGCAAGCTGAAAATAGAAATTGTGTAGGGTAATTGTGCCTAAATCTAAACACAGACTTGGCTCTACTAGTACCATGCCAATATTGCATGTTTTACATTCCTTTTAGTGACACCATTTATCCTCACTGACACGAAAAGCCTTTTCTCTCCATCGTTTCATATCTTCCCATTCAGGCACTCAATAAGATCATGGGTACTATGTCTATCAAAATACATATACCTACATCCATACTATGGTTATCGAAGAATGCGTGCACAATAACCAAAGCTTCAAATTTTCCTCCAAATTATTTACAAGAGACTACACTGAAGTAGTGCTAATGTAGTATTTTAGCACAGAGTAAGGTCAAGTGGGGGCATAGAAAGCTTCCATAGATCAATGCACAAGACTAGCGCTTGCACATTGGAACACACATGAACATAGGAGTGACACATGATGCATACGGAGACAATTAGAGTCGAGCATTGAGGGCTATTATAGGCTAACATAGATAACAAAATAGTAAAGGAGTAGGCCTCTGGTAGCATGTCAAACAGATTGGCCCCTTTGCACACAATTGCCTGTATTCTCTGGAGCTCCAAATTCGCGCTGACTTTACCCTGTCCACATGGCTATATGCCAGCATTTTGAATGCAATGTCCTCAATGTGCCTGAAACAGAAGCTACAAAGCCAGCCCGCATCGGCGAGAATGAGATCTGTCTGCCTGCCATGGTCATACTCTGTCTTTCCTGGTACATACACATGTACACTAGGCCTCCAAGTGTCCTCGTCTAAGAGGAACTCAAAGGAGTAAAGATATGTACTCATTTGCAGAAGCATTACATCTGGGATACCATCACACCATCTGAGAAGGTTGATCGTATGTGCACTCGGTATTTCGTCGACATCAGCCATTATAAGGAGATCCCCTTGATCAATCCTCGCACCTTGTAACACCTTGTCCATGTGAACTCTCTGTGCATACTCAAGAACAAATGGGTTCTCCCCTCTCGCTAGCTGCCTGCCTCCCATGCACGCATATACCACTTGTGATTCCACAAATGCGAACCTTTGGAGATTCTCCGTGAACCAGAGTGGCTTTCCTTGACCTGTGAAGGTGCTGTTCGATTCGAGTATGACAAATTTGGCGATAACAGAAGCGAGCTCCTGCCATCGGAGCTCGAGGAGGTCAAGCTCATTGTTGAATATGACAGCATCAAAGACACGGCGAAGATGTGTCCGAACGGTCCACCCATGGAGAGAGCATAAGGTTGCCATGGAGACATTTTCTGCATAGTAATGGGCAATATGGTGAAAGGGCTTGGGAGGGGTATCCCACATGGGTCTGAGTGCATACCCTATGGTTTGCCAGTAAGAGTAGAGGGCCCAGAGGAGGAGGAAGATCAGACAAGTAGCTATGGTGGCAATACGCCTGCGCACGAGGGTGAGGCGCAATGCACACAACCTTGGATGCATGTTCCCATGGAGTCTGAATTCCTGCTGGGCCTTCAGGTGCGAGTGCTTCTTCTTCATCGTCTGCTTCAAGAGAAGCCATGGAAGCTGTGTCACCTACGGTAGAAAGGGAGACGGTGTCACGACGATTTTGGTCCTGCGGGGCGGAATACTATAATCTACAGGAGGCCGTTCATATGTTTGAATCTACAAGACGCCTTGGATCTAATATCTAATTCTATTCTAATGTATATTAACTAGAGTGCTTCGTTAGCCGCAGGAGAGAGAGCTTGTTACCTTTTGTCAAAACAAGTTTTTTTGTTTCTTAATTGGTATTGTCTCAAGTGCATTACGATTGTGATGCAACAATTTTGAGTCGTGTATCTTATAGAAGAACCGTAAGAAGGATTAGAATTTATATAAAGTGATATGGGTCGTTTAAAATATGTTCATTTTTATATGTTGTCCCCTTTTTATGTTTGGAAGAAAAATAAAACAGGCAAGTCTCCTTGCATGGGGGAGTTTGCGCAGTCCTCCCCAATTTTAATAATACGAGGGAACGTGCCATTCCCACGGCAGCGTGCAATTTCCAGTGTGTTCGTTTCACTGTGTTCTCAGTAATGAGTAAAGAATACAAAGTGTTTACATGCCTTCTGTTTCTACATTCATTTGTCGATTGTCCTAACCAACACAATGATGTCAGTTAAAGATTCCTTTCCAAAGAGTCTCCTTGTCTTTGTTGCTTCCATGGATCACACCATCTGTCTCCCAAATAGTCTGCACATCTTTGCCTCTGTTAAAAATAGCAAGAAAGATAAAGAGTCTGCCACAACCATGTTGAGGATATCCTGCAATCAACACATTCCAGAAAAAAAACTTCTCATGCTTTCATACGGGTACCAGATTTGGCATACGAACTTCAAAAATGTGTTCCCAAAAATTGGTGAAGCTCTGTTTGTCATGTTGGATTGGTTATGACAGCTCATCGCTTTTGACGCTCTGTCTGTCTATGCTATCAACCATAGTATCACCAATCACATCTTTTTGCACAGCCAACAATCTTGTTGTGAATTCTCCCACATGTAAGTGTCTTGCATTAGGCCATAAGTCTTCATGGTGTAAGCATAGGAGATTGCGGTAGGAGAAAGGCCTTCCCTTCACATATGGTTTAAACCACCCAGAGCTTCCTTGTTCTAGCCATGTTGGACATATCCTTCAGTCAATACATTCCGAGTGATAAAAGTTTAGAGAGAATCAACCAAAGCGCCACCAAGCATGTCATTTTGCATATGGAAACATTCCTTCCCTTTGCATCCAATGTGCGTCTTTGCCACAATCGTGTTGGGCATATCAGCCATGACATTCAGGGCAAGAAGCCCATCTAGAGAAAACTTGTGCTTTTGTGAGCTTCGTAAATCTATGTCTTTTTTAAGTAGTGCGTTGTTGAGGAGCTTACTATTATCCTCCTAATCTAGTACAAATCCTTCCTCTGAGCTCTCGCATTTCCTGCAATCAACACACTCCAAGAAATGACACAAGAAACAATTTTGATAAAATGCCCATGTGTTACATCAAAGAAAAAGTTTAGAGCTTTCTTAGTAAGATTGAGCTAGTCATCAAGCTTCTATATGAGCACTCCAAGAGTTTTGCCTAGTGAGAAACCATCAAGACGAAAGTATAGGTGGCCCAATTTGGAGAGATATACTTACTTTTCATCTGCTGAAAACAGCCTAGATCTTTTTGGCCCTGCTCTTGTCGTGTGCATCCCGCTATCAATGCATTCGAAGAGGTGACATTCCAGACAGGAAGCTCCTAAAGCATTTTTTGTGATTTCTCAAGCACACCACATGTGGCATACATATCAACCAAGATAGTGGCAAGCCCGACATCCTTTTTCACGAGCCTTTGACTAACAATATAATTGTGAATTTTTATACCCATATTAGAATCTTGCATAGAGCCACATGCCTTCAAGATGCATGCGTAAGTGATTGCATTTGGAGAGAAGCCCCCGCTTCGCATCTGCTAGACCATTTTGGCCCTGCCCCTATGTGTCAAACCTTGCAATCAGTCCATTCCAAGAGTCCACACTCTAGAGAGGAAGCTCTTCGAGCACTTGTGTAGAGCCACATGCCTTCAAGATGTAAGTATAGCCTTCAAGACCAAAGTATAACTGACTAAATTTGGAGAGATACAGTTGCTTTGCATCCATTGAAAACATCCAAGAGCTTTCTATCCCTGCTCTTGTTGTGCACATCCCGCAATCAATGCATTCCAAGAAACGACATTCTGGACAGGAAGCTCCTCAAGCACTTTTTGTGCTTTCTCAAACACATCACATTTGGCATACATCCAAGATAGTGCCAAGCACAATATCTTTTTTACAACATCCTTTGACTAACAATATAATTGTGAATTTTTGTGCCCATATTAGCATCTTGTGTAGAGCCATATGCCTTCAAGATGCATGCGTAGGTCATTGCATCTAGAGAGAGGCGTTTTCTCCAGTGGGGCAAATCCTGCAATAATGCATTCCAAGAGTCCACACTCTAGATAGGAAGCTGAAAACAGCCTTGAGATTTTTGTCGTGCTCCTGTGGTGCATATCTCGCGACCAATGGATTCGAAGAGATGCCATTCCCATCATTCAATGTATCTGACATGCAACATTACGGGTAAAATGGTCATCAAGAACATGCCAAGGTCGCATAGAAGCACTCCAAGAGACTTCGTATGTTGACAAACCCTCACTTTTCATGTGGTTAAAATAGCCGAGATTTGCCATGCCACAACCATGTCAATCAACATGCTCCAAAAGGCGACAATTCGTAGAAAAAGCTCATCTAGGACTTTTTGTGGTTGCATGAGGGCACCACATTCAGCATACATATTGATCAAATCACCGTTAAGCATGACATTCCCCTCCAACGACCGTGACTAGCAATTACATCATGGATTCTCAAACCCATGTGAAGGTCTTGCATAAGGTGACCAACATTCAAGGTGCAAGCATGGGTGAATGCAGTTGGAATTGATTTGCGTTGTGAGTATGGCTTCTTCCCTAGAGTTGTTAGTGGAGTTTTTGCCTCTCTATGGATATTTGTTGGCACCACAATTGGTATACATATCGACCAACGTACACACGCACCAGTATGATCCCAAATATGCGACTTTCTAATACGAAGCAACATATCTCACTGTTGACTTGGTACAATTCCTTCTTTTGAGCACCTGCTTCTAGTTCAAATGCATGAAGACCATGATGAGGACTCAAGCACGCGTATGTGATTGCATCTGGAGAGAGCCCCTCTCTTTGCATCCGCTGAAAACAGCCAAGAGCTTTCTGGCCCTGCTCCTGTTGCGCCTATCCCGCAATCAATGTACCCCAAGAGACAGCATTCGGGACAAGAAGCTCCTCAAGAACGTTTTGTGCTTTTTGATGTGCACGACATCTAGCATACATATCAACCAAGGCATTGCCAAGCATGAATTTTTTTTGCAATAGCCCTTCACTAACAATATCAGAGTGAATTTTTAAACTCATATCAGCATCTTGTGTAGAGCCACATGCCTTCAAGATGCACGCATAGGTGATTGCATCTCATAAAATTGACCTTCAATCTAAACTAGAGAGTTTCAGAGCTGAAAAAAGGCTAGAGCTTTCTGTCCCTATTGCTGTTGTGTGTATCCCGCAATCAATTGACGTTGTTCCAAACAGTAAGCTCCTCAAGCACATTTTGTTTTTGCTCAAGTGTCCCACATTTGACATACATATCGACTAAGACAGTGCATGCTATCTCTTTTCAAGGGCTCTTGCATAGAGCCACATGCTCGCAAGCTACACACATAAGTGATAGCGTCTGGAGAAAGGCCCTTGCTTCACACCTACTGAAAATAGCCCATAGCTTTCTGGCCCGCCGGCCGTGTGTTGGGCATATCTTGCAATAAGTGCGTTCCAAAAGACGACATCTTGCATAGGAGCACCACATTTGGCATACATATCAACCAAGGCATTGCCAAGCACGTTATTTTTTTGCAACAGCCCCTAACTAACAACATCATAGTGAATTTTGACACCCATATCAACATCTTGCGTATGGACACATGCCTTCAAGATGCACGCATATTTTATTGCATCTGGAGAGAGGGCCTCGCTTTGCATCCGCTAAAAACAGTCGAGAGCTTTCTGGCCATGCTCATGTTGCACGTATCTCGCAATCAATACACTCCAAGAGAAGGCATTCGGGATAGGAAGCTCCTCAGGTACATTTTGTGCTTGTTGAAGTGCACCACATTTGACACATATCAACCAAGGCATTGTCAAGCACGAATTTTTTTTGGAACAGCCCTTGACTAAAAATATAAGAGTGAAGTTTTAAGCTCATATCATCATCTTGCATAGAGCCACATGCCTTCAAGATGCATGTGTAGGTGATTGCACTCAGACAGAGGCCCTCACTTTGCATCCGTTGAAAACAGTCAAGAGCTTTTTGGCCCTGCGCCTATTGCGCCTATCCCGCAGTCAATGCACTCCAAGAGATGGCATTCAGGATAGGAAACTCCTCAAGCACATTTTGTGCTTTCTCAAGTGCACCACATTTGGCATACATATCGACGAAGGCATCGCCAATCACGACAATTTTTTTGCAACAGCCCTTGAGTAACAATATCAAAGTGAATTTTTAATCTCATATCAGCATCTTGCGTAGAGCCACATGCCTTCAAGATGCACACATAGGTGATAATATCTCGATAGAGGCCCTCACTTTGCATCCACTGAAAATAGCCTAGAGCTTTCTGTCTCTACTCTTGTTGTGTGTATCCCGCAATCAGTTGACGTCGTTTCGAACAGTAAGCTCCTCAAGCACCTGCTAAAAATAGCCCAAAGCTTCCTGGCTTGGCCCTTGTCGGGTATATCCTACAATTAGTGTATTCCAAAAGACGACATCCTGCACCACATTTGGCATACATATCGGCCAAGGCATTGCCAAGCACGACAGTTTTTTGCAGCAACCCCTGACCAACAATATCATAGTGAATTTTTAAGCCCATATCGGCATCTTGCGTATAGACACATGCCTTCAAGATGCACACGTATGTGATTGCATCTGGAGAGAGGCCCTCGCTTTGCATCCGCTGAAAACAGTCAAGAGCTTTTTGGCCCTGCTCCCAATGCGTGTATCCCACAATCAATGCACTCCAAGAGATAGCATTCGGGACAAGAAGCTCCACATGCACGATTTGTGCTTTCTGAAGTGCACCACATTTGTCATACATATTGACCAAGGCATTGCCAAGCATGACAATGTTTTGCGATAGCCCTTCACTAACAATATCAGAGTGAATTTTTAAGCCCATATAGACATCTTGCGTACAGACACATGCTTTCAAGATGCATGAGTATGTGATTGCATCTAGAGAGAGGCACTCGCTTTGCATCCGCTAAAAATAGCCAAGATTAAAAGCCTGCCGTACAATTGAATCAATAGAGAGAGATAAACAACTCCATACTATTATATATCATCTAGGTGATGAGAGGTCATCTAAATAGACGCTTTAGGTATATAATGATTATTTCACCAAACATGAAAAAAAAGAGATAAAGAGAGATAGAGAGAGGTTGTGAACCTTGTTGCTGATTGCTGGTTGGCAATCCCCATGAAATTGCATACGAGTTTGGTGAGGCTCGTATTTGCTGCTAATTGTGGCTAGAGTAGATTGCACGCAAGTTTGTTGAAACTTGTATTTGTTGCGATTACTTCGTCATCCATGCATATTCGCATGCAGTTTCTCTTTAATCCCCACGATGTTGGAGCAGATTGCAAAGAGTTTGATGAGGCAGGCTGGAGAAAATTGCACACGAGGTTGATGTGTTCGGTTGGAGCAGATTGCATGCAAGGTTCATGAGGCTCCTATTTGCAGTTGATTGCTGTGCCCGAGTTTGATTACTTCGCCAGCTGTGAAAATCCGTGTGCAATTTTGCTTTATAAAGCTTCGTACGTTTTGCTACACGCTTTTTTAAAAGCTCTCGTTAAAAAGTATCGCCACGTGGGTTACTGAGGTGCCAGGGATTGCAAATTCGCTCCTACGCTAACGAAGTAACAAGTGACAAAATCACAAGGCCTGCCTATATAGGAAACAAATAAAGAACATAAAGTGAAACAAAAAACTATAAGGATGGTAATCATATTGATCCATAGAGAAAGTGATTTGCAAATTACATCACAAAATGTTGACCGTGATGAAGGATTGAAGAGTATTAAAGTGGTATTTTGATAAGATAAAGGGAAGCATAATGTATGGAATCATGGTTTCTTTTTGTGGAGAGGATGAGGGAAGGGAGAGATGAAGGGAGGAAGGGATGGAGGGGAGGGGGGGTAGGGAGGGAGGAAGGGAGTGATTAGAACCATTTAGGAATCATAAGGTGAGTGGATGAATGATCCGACCAAAAGAAAAAATGTGTGCCTACTATGAATGATGCAGGGGGGTTTTTTAATCCAAATATGATCGAGTTTTGAGTTGTACACAGTGGTTACATCATGAATTTGTTGTGTGTAGCCATGTGATTGGAGCTCTCTTTCCAAGTAATGATATTGATTGTTTGTGGGGTCATTGTCTACATTAAAGTCCCCCATAAAAACACTCATTCCTCCAGGATGTGATTATTGTAGCAAGGTACGGAGTTGTGACACCAACGAGGCTGATGAGGTTTTTGGAGATTTGTGGACGCATATGATTTCCCATTCAAGGTATTCATGGATGCCTAAGACAACTTGAATGATCTCTATTCCTGGAGCAAGCAGTGTGTTTGCAGATTGCAACTTCATGCAAGTCTTGTAGTAGATTGAAACACCTATTTTGTTGTGGTGATGGACATGATTAAACTCTGGTGGAAGATCATTGGAAGGATTTTTTTTGTGTTGTTTCTTGAAGGCACAAAATGTCAGAACTTGCAAAATTCAAATCCTGTTTGATATGGTCGAGATATTTTTGACTAGAAACGATGTTCAACGATTGAATGATATGATGTATGTGTTTGTATGCAAATAGAAATTTTGTGAAGTATTCCCATTTGGCTTCATTGCTAAGGAGATCAAGCTCATCAGGGACATTCTTGTCGACTTTGATTTGAGTTGGTTGGATTGGATTGAGAATGTGGAGGTTTAATGGATCTTTGATGCGAGAAAGAGCTGTGTAGACTAATCCATGTGAGTTTATTGATGTTGGATCAAAGGCTACTATGCTCATTGTCAAGCCTTGCGATCTATGGATAGTGAGTGCGTTCCTTGCCTAGATTGGAAATTGGGTTCGATACACAGTGTTCAATGCATTTTTTCCCAGCGTGAAATTTTTTTGTTGTTTGAAAAATTGGTGCACATGTCGTTGTTTGAAGCCTGCTGAGCGATCAAAAAACTCTATCCATGCAATAGGAGAGGGAGGTTTGCTTTCCACAAGTTTCAGAATTCCATCTACGCCATTCACAAGACCATCCGATATATCGATATTCCCACCACAAATCTCAACAATCATTCCTGCCTTAAGCTCCAAGGTCGAGGCTAAGCTTGCAGTGTTTTGTGGGTTGTTTGGCACTACAAGGTTTTTTGAGCAAGTTTTATGATGGTTGTCCCTTGCGTGGATGATGTATGCGTGAGCAGGAAATTTCTCAAAAACAAGGCGGTTATGTGAGTCCTTCAAGTTATTGGTGAAGTATAAATGGGGTGTTGTCAATTTGTCAACGGCATTATTGCAATGGTTGGTATTCAAGAGTAATAAATCCTCGCTTGTGTGTTTTGCTTTGCGCACTTTGTTGAGAATAGCAATGAAGTCATTGTCTGATTGACGCATTGTTTTTGTCAGCTCATAGCATTTTATATGGGTGTGCCAAAACGAAGGCGAGAGTAATTGCAGAGAATCTTGTGGCTCGCTAAATATTCAGCGGTCTCGAACTGGGCTTGCTTGGCATAAGTCACCGCAGAAAATGACATCTAGTCCGCCGAATGGCTCTACGTGATTGTGCTTGATTAATCGTAGTCTTGTGTCTATGATCCGCAAGAGTCTATTTCCAATTAAAGATGCTTCATCAAACACAACCAGTTTGAGGTTTTTATAGAGCTACGAGAGTTCGGCAAGACTTTCAGAAGAAAGAGAAGTATTTGGTTGGAAGACAAGGAGCAAGGGCAATCCTGAGTGAATTGTTGTGCCTCCAAAGTTTTTAGCTGATTTTCCTGTATAGCCATCAACAATGTTGAGGGGAGTTCAACATCTAATTCAAGAGAGTTATTGTAGTCACGGATCAAGCTTTGAATGATTTCTTGCAAAGTGAAAGTTTTTCCTGTTCCTGCACCCCCAATCAAAAAGAGATGGATTGGTTGAGTTGGTTGCAAGCGTTTCCTAGTATATAATGTCATAAAAAAGGGAGCGTTGCTCAATGTTCAACTTGGAGACAAGTGAGTGGTATTTCTCACTGCACAATGCCAATTTTCGAAATGTTGGCAAGGATCTTGTGGTTGGCTTTCTTGTTTGAATATCAAGGGCCAAGTCATATTTGTAAGGCTCGTTATGCTCAAATCTTGAGGATGAGGGCAATGAAAGTGTTTTAGTGCTTGTTGCTTCAAGTTCCAACTTACTATATTTTTTATGATTCTCATTTGTAATTGTAAAGTTTGTGGCATATTTGTCTTTCCAACATTCAACACTTGTCGCAAAGGTTTTCTCATCGCCAATAAATGGAGGGAACAACAAACAAAGTTCATGGTAATGCTGCTCTTTATCCTTCTCCACATTGAAATTAGCATACCGAATGATTCGAGGTTTCTTGGATTCATGAGTGGAGCCATATACGTATTGGTAGTTGCTTGCGTAATCAGCCAAGCATATGTGTGTTAGCTTATCCGGACGCTGAGTGTATTTGGTGACAAGGTCGTCAAAAAAAATGCTTGTATCATCAGGATTCAAAGTGTTCAATGTGGCTCTTCGTTTTAAGAGCAATGTGTATTGGCTTTCAAAGTCTGCATTGATGAACACAAATTGTCTACTTGCACTATGTAAGGGCAATGAAAGAGAAATATATGTTGCTTGTTGTGATGTCATCTCTTGTGTATTGATCAAAGCATTGCCAATTTTTTTCAATAGATCTAACGTTGGCACATTTGTTTTCTTGCAATCTTTGTTGGGAGGCGTTGTAGCACGACCTAATCGCAGCCCACAAAATTACCTAATCGTGGATCGGTAACCCGGCTAGGGCATGGAAGCACGAGCTTAAAATGTATAGACATAGAGGATTCAAGGGATCCTTCTACTCATCATAGAGAGAAGCCATGGAAAGGACTTCCTCTAATCAACAACACATTCCTAATTACTAATCACTTGCACACAATCATGTGGTTGAAATTAACCTCTCACATCAATCACTCTTATTCACAACTACACAAGCATTCAATTAACCTACTCCGCATTAGTGTGTCCATTTTGGCACAACCCCTCAATGCGACTACGTATGCACACACACTAACCTCACCTTATAGAGAGAGATGAAGAGAAGGAAGGCACAACCCTCACACACCATGGCCAATGGTGTGGATATAATAGATTAACTCAAAAAAGGGATTAGGAGATCTACCATCACACTAATACAATCTCACTCCACACAATCAAACAAAGAAGACTAATAAGAAAGAAAGTGTAATTGATTATTAGAAATCAAGAGCTACATGGGTATGGAAATCCCATGAGCCTCATGACCATCACTCTACAAAGAGGAGAACTCACCCAAGAATGACTACTCATTAAGCATAGGGCTCTTTTATAGCTTTGGGCCTCAAACCCTTCAACTATGGGATAAAGTTAAGCTCTTTAGCCTAAACTCATATAACTTTGGAACTCCTACATGAGCCCAAGGCCCTATACAATGAAAAGGAAATGTTGTGCACTATAGCACGTCTACAACTTGGTGCATAACCGGCATAGCCTATGTTAGCCGTTGCTAACATTCCCCCCTTCCTAATTTGACGCACGTCCTCGTGTGCCGGTGAAGCAAGACACGGTGACATGGTAGAAAGCAAGTCCATGGAAGAAATGTTGAGCTGCAAAACATAAGAACAAGTAATGAGCATTAAAGGCCACCAAGAATAAATAAAACATGAAGCACAATGAACAATCATGCAAAGTGATTTTTTGCTTCTAAAAGATGGGTCAATCATAGTAAAAAACTAGACAACATAAAGCAAAAAAACACATAAACTATCATGAAGATTAAACCACTTGAAATTTCAGTTTTATGCATGAAACACAAGCAATCAATTATGACCCTAAGCTAATGTAAGTTCATAAACCTACTAGCCTAAAAACTATGTGAACAATCTTAATAAATCATTCAAGTCTATCATGTCTACGGGCTATAAAAAAGCTCCTAATCTATTAGTACATTGTCAAAGCTTTTTGAAGCTCATGGGAGTTTTGTTTGTCATTCACTGAAAAAAGTAAAGCACAATACAAGGCTACCAGCCCAAGGCAATTCTAGGTGCGACTCTTGGCTCCTTGAACCCTCAAGAAGGTGTTCCAAAAGCCTACTAGATTACCAAGGCGATAGCTAACCCCTATCAGCCCACGACATCGGTTTAGGGCCTTGACCAAGAGAGCCAAGGTGATTTCCCTCGCCTGCCAAGTGCCAATAAGGTGTTAGGCCTCACATAGACACAACATAACATAGAATTTTCTTTTCATGTGTCTAGTAGTACTTTTGGCTACTTTTTCTTGACACTTTTTGGCTTCATTGATTCATTTCTTAGCATTTTTTATTGCTTCCAACATGAGATGCTAATGGCAATTGGACTAAAAGACTAAAGCCTAATCATAGCCCTATGTCATGCTAGAAATGAATGGAGTATTAAGACTATCACCAAGAGTCTAGGACTAATGAGAAATGAACCTACATTAACCTAAGGTCAAGGCCAATTACCTATGATTAGCACACATAAAACCTAATTTTTTGATGAGTTAATATTCACAAAGCAAAGTGTTGAAACTTTAGGATGCCTAGCTTCCGAACATGAAAAAACCATAGCTTAGAAGAAAAATTTCTGTTAAGCCAAGCAAGAGAATGAATAGATGAACAAAGAGAAAAATCATGGAAGGATTACACCTATTCATGCTCTTTTGAGCATCCTTGAGCCAACATCCCCTTTGTAGAGAAGTCTCTTGATCTTTTTATTTGCAAAAGAAGCCGATTTGAAGCTAAGTGTAAACACAAGATACAAAGCCTTTTATTGAAAGCCAAAAGCACACAAGAAACATTAATGAAAACCTAATGCTAGGGTCTTGCATACCCAAATTTGACAAAGGGAAAAAACCCAAGGGAAAAAAATGCCTTTGGTTATGCACATGGTGCTCTTTGATAGCAAATTTATGCATACATATCAAAATGAGAGAGATAAAATGCTTCTAAATAAGAAAATTTTGCAATTTAAAGTCCTCTCATGCATGATTCAAAAGTTTGATTAATTTCTAGCCCAACTTGAAATATGGAAAAACAAGCTAAGAGCTGAAAATAATGCAACTTTTGAATGAAATGAAGTGGCTCTTCAAAGCCTAATTTTACAATTTTAAAGCTTTTCAAAAAGTTGGCTAATAACTAGCTCATGAAATTCTACATTTTTAGAGCAATCTATGAGCTACAGATGACTGCAACTTGATGAAATGAAAATGAATGGCTCTCACTAGCCAAATTATGTACTTGAAAGCTCAAGAAAGTTGAGTAAACACTAACTCAAATGAAAACATTTGCATTTTAGACCAAGCTATGAGCTAGCATATATACAACTTTTAATCCAAAGATTTGGAATGGCTCTAAGTAGCCAAATTTTGCAATGATGACCCCTTCTTGGATCAATGAAATCTCTTGTTGCCCACAACCCTTCAAAAAAGACTCGATCATTAGTTCTCTTAAACGTTTGGTCATTTAATATGAGCACTAAAAGCATGCTCAATCACAAGCCCAAAATTTTACTATCCCATGATCATTCACAGAATCTCAACTTTAGTGCTATGCAAGGATTTTACATTAAAATCAAGCACTAAAATGCAAAAGCAATGCTAAGTTTAAGCACAACGTCCCAACGAAGCAAGCACGACACATCATCTAGTGTAACTCTCACATGAAGCTCACATGCATTTCAAATAGAGCTTGCCATTTTAGTGCAATGAGAATTTCAATCAAGCCAAGCACTAAACCACGCACGAGCCAAATTTTTAGTGCAAATAAGGCAATCACAAATCATGGCTTTACTCGATGCCCACACGTTGCTCTTACATAGAAAATATGACATACTTAGAAAAGAGAGACAAAAAGCATATGAGGACATAAATTTCATCTCTGCAAAGGCAATCAGCCAAATTTTGTATCATCGAGTAAATTGTTGCCCAAGAGCTCCATAATTTAGTGCATAAAAGCATTTGGCATTCAAAATATGCACTAAAAGAGTCATAAGCATCGACAATCTAGTGCAATCCATGAAGTGAACCACAATCCATGACACAAGTTATGCACCAACGTGCTCTTATGCATCAAGTTTTTGCATATGAAGTTAATAAAGAGAGAACGAGTTTCATGTAAAAGCACACAAGTGATCAGCTCCAGACCTCATGTGTTACTAAGACACATAACAGAAAAGAGATTGTCATTCCTCCATGAGTGACCAAGTGAGGATAACACATATAATTTCTGGGTCACTCAAATTTTACAAGTGCTAGATGCAAGGATGTGCGATCCTGGCATAGCCAAGCATCTTCCCTTCCTTTAGTCAATGAAAAATCGTCCTTTCTAATCACTGCTTCAAAATAGATTAATTGTTAGTGCACAAAGGTAAAACTTCAATAAAATCATGCACCAGATATCAAAGTGAATTGTTCATTCTTTGCTCAATATGAAGTTTCCATTTTTTATTTTGTTGAAGGTCAAACGAGTCTCCAGTGGCATCTTTGACTGGATATAAGGTTTTCAAAGGGAAGGAAGCTGATCCCATGGGAAGCATCCCCTACATTTTTTATTTTTTCTTCCCTTTTCTTTAATTTTCAGTGGTGGCAGTCTGAGTGCGTTAGCATGGCATTTTTTTAAAGCCAAAAATCAGCGACAAAGCTGGGGTCATCCGGCAAAAGCTGCAGCCGGAGCTATGAGGGTGTGGGGCCATGGGCTTGGTTGAAAACTTCCTACACAACCGGTGGGTAGGTAGCTAGGAAGCTGGGGCAAGAAGCAAGACGTAGAGGTTAGGATGTGTATGTGCATAGAGATGCCAATGGGTGGGTCGAGGGAGCCAAGGTAGGGCAGCTGGTATGCGACACGGAGGGTAGCAGGTAGGCAACAGATGGAGTTTGTCTGGTGCTCCACTCCAGCCAGGCAAGGACAGGTAGCGCGACTTATTATGCTGGTTGTGCGTGGCACCTCGTGCTCTGTGTCAGTGGCTTCTTGGCCCGGTCGAGAGAGAGCTACGGTCAACTTGTGTATGTAATATGTATGAGAGTGTTGAAAACTATGGCGGGACCAGGTCGAGCCCAGGCCAAGGCGGGACCAGCAAATGCAAGCGGGACAGTAGAGAGCCAAGCCTTGCATGTCTATGTGTGTGTGTGTGTGTGTGTAGTGCTACGAGGCTACGAGCCAGAGCGGGAAGTGGCCAGTTACACCAATCAATGAATAGCGGGCAGGTGCGGGACTGCAAGACTTGCGGCATTCAGCGCGAGTTGCGGGCTTTGTGTGTGTGTGTGTGTGTGTGAGAGAGAGAGAGTATATGGTGCCCAGCAAGTAAAGCCCGAGCATGCTCAGCTCCACTGAATAGGTCGTGTTTGTGTGTGTTTGATCAAGGCTACCCGCTGGTTGTCGAGCCTGCCGCATGTGCACCAAAACGGGCAAGCTAAGTGGGTGAGTCATGTGCGCCAAACCAAAAAACTGCTAGATTTGAAGCCGGGCATCCCAAACGTGGCGCATAAAAGTGTTTCCGAGCTTATTTTGGGTGTGTGTGGAGTCATGCGAGACCATTCGTTTGAGGATCTTATTCCTCCATTTAACCATTTTTTGAACACACTTTAGATACACAGACTTTTGAGCTTTATTTGATTTTCCACCCTTGAGCACAGGCATTTTGAGTCCTCATTCATTGACAATGTGCTTTCATTCTTATGCTTGACTCAACATACCATGTAACTGAGATTCGTACATATTCCCAATACCTGTAGCGGTCAATAATGTGGCCTTGCACACACACATGAAAGCAAGATGCACACTCGATTATACAATGAAAATTAAGTCAATTGCTCTTCAAAATTTCAAAATCTCTCATCCATCTTACTTCATAAGGGTGATTTTTTAAAGCGCAAAGATTTGTTTGCAAATACACCAATTGAATAATGCTTATACAAACTTTGAGTGATTTAGATTCTTCTTGGCCAATCCAAGCACATTTAACCATCATCGCAAAATGAATTGCTCATTCAACCCTAATTAGGTTTTTCATACCTATACTCATAGTTCGATTTGGGCCACAAATAGGCACATTGTTCAATGCAAAATTTTCACCCTATCAAATCAATTTGGTTACGTCAACTCAATGGTATTGCATTAAATCATTCCCAATTATGCACAAGTTGGGTCATTCATCTCAAAACCCAAATCGATCAATTATGTGCACTCCAATTTTTAGGTCTACTAATCATCATAGTTGGTATTTGTTACCAATTATTCATCCAAGCACCGGATTGCATATGCCATTGAGTAGGCACACACACCCAAATTTAGGCCAAAATTTTATGTAAAAATTACATCAATTCCACATTGAAATGCTCAAATTGCAAACTCAATCAAGCATAAGTGAATGCATGCATGCTTAATTTCTAAAAAATTACACTATCTTTACCCAATCGAGCAATGCACACACTCAAAAATTAAGCACAAATGATCGAATTTTTCGCAATTGGAAATGAATTTAGGCTTATACCTAATAATTGCACATACTTTTCATGAACATTTCACAATCAAAAACCATTTAGGTGTCCCAATAACCATCAATCATTGAAACTCAAGTGGTCATGGATGGGCACACACACTCAATTTTTGTTGTTTGAATTAGCCTCACATACTCACCATTTACATGATTGCATACTCATGTATCATCAATTCCATCACTTTATATGCATGCACACACTAAAAATTAGGTGTACACACACTTGAAATTTTTGATAGTTTTTTCCCTCTTTGGTGTATGCACACACACAATGATTTTTATGCATATACATGAATTCTTGATGAAAATTAAACATTATTTGGATAGACAAAAATTTCATTAGTCACAATTTGACTATCAATTTTATTACAAGTGTATCAAATTAGGTGCAAAGTGTATCAAATTAGGTCCAAATTAAGCATTATTTGGATAGACAAAAATTTCATTAGTCACAATTTGACTATCAATTTTATTACAAGTGTATCAAATTAGGTGCAAAGTGTAGGTCAATTTGTGTTACACACCTAATTTTAGAAAATAATTAGCAAATTGAATTACATTGATCAATCAAAAATTGACATAACAAGTGAGTGCACTTACATTGTAATTACACTCCAAGCTATTCCTTTGCTCCACGTGAAGCTGCATCATTGCACACACAAGTGTGTGCACCATCAAATTGTTTCCAAAATTGACCATTTGTAGGTAAAAAAATCACACACTCAAATCATCAAATTAGACATAAATTGGTACAATTAACTTGAGTAGAGTGATGATTCCACCTCTTACAAGGGGATTTCACATACTTTACACTTCAAATGTTAGTGGTTAGGTTAGCAAGGTTAGTCAAAATTAGTAGAAATTAGCATGGAAAGAAGAGAATTAGCCAAGGTTAGCATGAAATTAGTGAAATTGGGGGTTTGGGGTATTCATAACTCAACATTAACATCAATTTCTTGCACAACATCATCAAATTAAACCAAAAAATGAGTTACATACACTCAAAAATCAACAAAATTAGTAGTGAAATTACTCTATTCTACACATCCTAAACTCACTAGCTTAGGTTATCGGTCCCCACAATGGTGCCAAATGTTGGGAGGCGTTGTAGCACGACCTAATCGCAACCCACAAAATTGTCAAATCGTGGATCGGTAACCCGGCTAGGGAATGGAAGCACAAGCCTAAGATGTATAGACATAGAGTATTCAAGGGATCCTTCTACTCATCATAGAGAGAAGCCATGAAAATGACTTCCTCTAATCGACAACACATTCCTAATTACTAATCACTTGCACACAATCATGTGATTGAAATTAACCTCTCACATCAATCACTCTTATTCACAACTCTTAATCACAACTACACAAGCATGCAATTAACATACCTACTTCGCATTAGTGTGTCCATTCCGGCAACCCCTCAATGTGACTACGTATGCACACACACTAACTGCACCTTGTAGAGAGATGAAGAGAAGGAAGTCACAGCCCTCACACACCATGACCAATGGTGTGGATAGAATAGATTAACTCAAAAAAGGGATTAGGAGATCTACCATCACACTAATACAATCTCACTCCACACAATCAAACAAAGAAGACTAATAAGAAAGAAAGTGTAATTGATTATTAGAAATCAAGAGCTACATGGGCATGGAAAGCCCATGATCCTCATGACCATCCACTCTACAAAGAGGAGAACTCACCCAAGAATGACTACTCAGTAAGCATAGGGCTATTTTATAGCTTTGGGCCTCAAACCCTTCAACTATGGGATAAAGTTGACCTCTCTAGCTTAGACTCATACAACTTTGGAACTCCTACATGAGCCCAAGGCCCTATACAATGAAAAGGAAATGTTGTGCACTATAGCACATCTACAGCTTTGTGCATATTTGGTGTAGCCTGTGTTAGCCGCTACTAACAATCTTGTAGTATGTTCGTGATGGTTTTGCTTGCGGTTGAGTCATTCTTAGTCATATATGATGTGCAATATGCAGCAGCGCCATGGCCATTGAAAATAAATTGAATGTCAATGTTTGCATCCCATAGAAGATAGAGCTCTTTGTTGAAGTTGTTTGTGTAAATGTCCTTTGGATCTCTTTTCAAGAGCAGTGTTGGCTCTGTGATGGTTATAGAAAGGGATTGGTTGTATACTTGTTCAGTCATACCCAAAGAGGTCAACCATTCATCATATGATGCAGTTGAATCATGTCCAAGAGTAAGCAATCAATCGTCAATGCATTTTTTGTTGGCCAAGAGTGTTTCTTTCTCTGTTTGAGATAATGTGGGTGGATATAGCACCAATGTTTCTTGAGAGGGAGGGCATGGGAAACCAAAGCGACACAATGCTTTTTCTTTTTTACATGTTTTGCGATGAAAGTGAGTTTGTACGCCTCTAAGAGACTCATCTAATACATTCATGTCAGTAGTGATATGTGTGTCAACAAAACGTATTGTGTCATTATCTGGTGCACTACCAAAGAGAGGTGCATTTTTTACCCAAAGCAATCCATGATCATGTTGACTCCCTCTATTTTGAAATTCAGTCACAAAAAAGTAATCTACTAATTCACCAAGGATGGCATTGTTGCGCTTCAACTCCTGCTTCATGGCTTGAAACCTATGCACATAGTATCGAGCTGTTGTGACAGGATCGCATCGGACAAGTGCACGAATGAATGAAGCTTTGTTTGGGTAGTCTGACTCTTTTATATGCGGATTTAATCTGCACAAACAATCTCTCAAAGGGTTCCATCTTTGCTCCGCACATGAAAATGTAACAAAGAAAGTTGGCTGGCCTCATTGACATCATTGCAAACACATTTCACTTAAGTTTCACCTTGTAATCGGTTGATGTTCACAGTGATCGGAAGTCATGATAGCCTAGATCAGACAAAAGTAGTTGTTCAATGCTAGTGCTCGCTTGAATATCTTTTGCTTGCAATTGTCTACCGCGCAATTTCCATTACGTAGACGTACCCAAATGGAACCAAGGACTTTTGCAATAATAATTTTCATTGTTTTGAAGAAAAGATTTTCAATGTTGCTTGCAAATCGTCTATCCACATTCTTAAGCTCCCATTGTGCTACTTTTTGAGATTTTGTCTTTGCCAACATATGATACTTTCTTCTTTGACCACAAAACAATGTTGGGAATGAGAACTCCTCACAAGAATCATCATTGAAAATGCTTAACTGACTAAATCCCTCACAAGGGGCTATACTTGCAACTTGTGAATTATGGTCCACAACTTGTTGTGCAGAGTAGATACCATGCACCAAAGTATGCGTAGGATTACTCTCATCTTCAACATCTTCTTGGTGTGGACTACAACCAAGATCAGCATGGAGTATGAAAGAAGATGACCAAGACATATCAATTGTAACACCATGATCAATGTACAATGGAGTGGCCAAAAGGTCGACCAAAGCCTGAAGAACACAGTTGGATGCACAATGCCACTCAAATAAGCATGATCATATTCAAGCTTACGTTTAATCTCTACAAGGATATAAGCTTGATCATCAGAAAAACGTGGCTATACCCTTTGAACTCGTGACAGATCTGCCATTACATTCACAATGCTTCCACGCAAACCAAATTGACCTTCAAAGTTTAGTTCTTGAATTTGTGCAAATGGTATGCGCAAGGATACAAGACGACTCTCTACTAAATTCAATTTTCCTACGGTAGGTATTTTGCTATTGAAATGAACCTCTCTTTTAGAACAAAATGATGGTTCTTCTTGTTTCTTCAACGCAGTCTTGCACGGGTAACACACTTATAACCCTTTCTTTTCACCAATGACCATTGATTTTATTTTCTTGAGAAGCAAAAATTCCACCTTTGACCTGCTATGCAAACTATGACAAAACATGAGAGAACCACACGAGGCACAAGCGAAAGCAGGGATATCCTCAATCGTCTTGACATACAGAAGAGTTCTACTAGATGAAACAGTAGACCTTCTTTGCTGAATTCGCGATGATTTGGACATGTTGTAAATTTTAGTCTTGACTTGTTTGACACTAAAGGAGCTTGGAAATAGTTGCAAAAACATAGAGGCAATTTTTTGGACAGCAACATCATGAGTTTCGACAAGTGTTGTTAGACACAAGGTAGCTTCTTTACTCTATATACAATGCCTACGTTTGGGTGGCTGATCTTCACAAGGATACCATAGAAAACAGCCATGTAAGTTCAACATAGCAAGAGTTGGACAAGTGGATGAAGATGCACAATCACATGCATCGAAAGAAAGGACTTCACTCAAAACGTCACCTTGGTAAAAGTAGAGTTGCACATTGCAAAGAACATCTTGCAAACCACACTCACCAAGTGCACACTTAGCATCATCGATGAATGTCGACTACCTAAAAGCGACGTAAAAAATTCTTTTTAATTAAAATAAGATGATTGTACATCTACAATCCAAGGGTCAACCCAAATTTTTAGAATTTCATCATTTTTTAATGCTATTTGTTCTAGAATTTCATCCACAAGTTTGGATTCAAGACATTGCAAAGAGAGGGCCAAGTGAAAAACATGTAGCAAACTTAGCAAAACATCTTTGTTCTCTGGAAAATTACAAGTAAATATGGGATCAACGTATAGATTTCTACCATCTGCATGAAAAATGAGATCATATGCCATAGCCCCAAAAAGTAAAACCTTGATATCAAGGAGACAAACTACGTGCCTTTGAATGCAGTAACCTGTCCAGCCTTGTCAATAGTGAACCAGCCAGCCTTTTTGAAGTTCAAGAGTGAAGATTTAACTCTACCAAGCTTTGATCAAAGAGATGCAAGAACGGACGAGAAAATCCAAGAACAGAATCAACTACAGCTCCTTGCAAAATAACAGAAACAGGCTCTCCGTCTTGGGGATATAATTTAGTGGGCAACACGGGCTGCTTAGTGATTGTAGATTGTCTGCCACAAGAGTAGCAAAATGGGTTGCTAGCTTTCCAACTCACATTTAGATCTTGGCACATACGACATGAATACTCAACATCCAAGCTATTCACACTCACAATCTCCAGCGTTCCGAACACCTACGAATTCAACAATGACCATGAAGTGAACATAAATGCATTCTTGATTAATATATGCACACACAACAATTACCTTCTTCCCAAAGCCTAAGTTTGAGACTTGCTTTAGCAAGTATTCTTAGAAGATAGCAGCCAAAGAGAGAGGAAGCGAACACAAGATAGTAGAGTCAACAACACTAAGGGTGTTTGACAGGTGCTTGAAGACATTGATGTTATGAGCAACACATGAGTAGTATCCAATTTCTTTCACTTTGTTCACCATAAGCTGATAGTCAAGCCGTCATGTTGGGACAAACAGAAGCTGCCATCAACATACAAACATGAGCAAAGATACATTTTTGTTGCACAAAAGCTTAGTCAACACTCACACTAGCTCGGTCGCTTGTTGAAGTCCATCCGCCACAGTCAAACGAAAGCTAGGAGTGCCATCGCTTCTAACAGCATTCTCTATTTTGACAACAATAAAAGCAACTGTTGAAACAAATTCAACAGCACTTGCGCTTTGAGAGAGCAACTCTTTGATTTTTTGCTCAAGATAAAGATGAAGACAACAGTCAAAAGTCTCAGCTTTGACAACCAAAGTCATGGCATCTGCATAAAAACCCCACAAGCAAGTTCCACCGTCCTTGGCAACAGCCCTTTTCACACATGCACCCTCAAGGTGAACAAAGTCATTGATAGCAAAGGCCTCAGTAAACTCTGAAAGATAGACCTCAGTCACAACAAAGGTTACGGTATGGCAAGATTCCCTGTCAAGAAGATTAGCGCGTAGATATCTACCATAGTTAGAGTTGGGAATTTTGTAAGTGTCGTACTTACATAGGACATTTCCTTCTAGAGAAAACCTAAAATTTGCAGTCTCAGACAATTCAAAAATTGCCAAATTTCTCAAAGCAGGGGTTATGGTCAATTGTGAGTTGAAAGATTCAGCATTAAGCTCCTCTTTCCCTTCTGAAGTGTTCTTAATCAAAGAGGATGAGAATGAGGAATCTGCCAAGCATATAGAAGCTTTACCTAACAAAAAGCATTAGATAAGTAAGGGAGTAAAGTCTAATCATATAAACAAGCTGTGAATTTTACCTCTAACAGAAATCAAAGCCTTTTTTATAGCTAAAGATGAAGCCTTGTTGAGTTTTCCTCTAGGGCTGAGTTTCTTGCCAAGCGGAGATTCGGATTACTGATTTTTGTTTCAAGCTAAAGGTGACACGACAACAGCTGGATTGTTCTGACTACCAAGGTTTTTGTTAGTCACTGTAGGTGATTCTAAGTCCAGTGGCACACCCAATGAAAAATCATCGAAGTTTACATCTACATAAAATTGCTCATGTTGATGCTCTAAGTCATATGCTCATCACAGCTCATAAAACAATGAAACAAATGCATATACTAACCATCCATAGGAATATCCATTGAGGTAGGTGAAAGCAACCTTACTTAAACACAAAGCTTTTAGCAGAGAAACTTAGAGCTTGTAGAATAGCACAGTCGTTGTACATAAGAGTACTTGTTATATAGGAGAAGGAGGGAGAGAATAGATAAAGGTTGTATCTTTTTATGATGAGGAGATTAAATGTCTCACGTTCAACATGGACAACTTTAGTAAAGAGTAGTGATAATAAGAGTAAGTAGTATACAATTATCAAGAAAAGAAGAGCCAAAAATAACTTCACGTTTCTTTTTCATGATTAGTATAAAATTATCAAGGAAAGAAGCGGCAAAAATCACTTTACGTTTCTTTTCCATGATTACATTTTTAAAAAAATACTTTTTTTCAACTTGAAAATATTGGAAAATTGAAAACTCAAATTTTAATTATATAAGCAATTATTAAGCTATTATATATGAATCAAAATAGTTTAATCACTTAATATCTTTTTTTTTGGAAATCTAATTATCATTAAAGAATTTTTTCTATCACACTAGTCTTAATCAAGGTAACCATTGATCCAAAAAGAGTGAAATCAACATAATATGCATTTTCAAATTTTTGAAATATTATCTACCAACATCTTTACACCATCATAATATTTCTTTAAAAAAAGGAAAATTTGAATGAAAAACATTCAAAAGCCAAAATTAGTTTTGAATATTTTTCTATTATAACTATTTACGTGGCCCAAAGCTAGAAAGAGAAAAAAATTACATCGATGCGGTCTTTAAAACTGCCCGCAAGGTTCCAAAGTGATACATTAGTCATTGCATTAACACAACAAAAATCATTAGATCTTATGCATGAAGAATTTTCTTTGACTGCTTAGAAAAATTCGAACCTTTTTTAAGCCATAAGCTCAGAGAAAATAACCAAATAATGGCATGTATCCATAATTGGCATGTGTTCATCATCATAGCTTATCTTGTATACCAAATCCCATCCGTATCTAAAGCCTGCTTAGTCTTCTCTATTTCTATCTGAAACATCTCAAGATGTCCCGGCAGCAAATGAGACATCATTGCAATTTTCCCG
This sequence comes from Adiantum capillus-veneris, assembly GCF_014529385.1. NCBI lineage: Eukaryota > Viridiplantae > Streptophyta > Polypodiopsida > Polypodiales > Pteridaceae > Adiantum > Adiantum capillus-veneris. The sequence goes on along the minus strand of NC_140960.1, from coordinate 103,723,238 downwards.
TCGTGAAAAAAGAACAAGAATACAAGCTTGATTTGTTTAGTTGCACTTGTAAAGCATAACAAAAATCCTAAGCACTAAAGATAAAACTTGAGAACAATCTTAAATTTAAACCGACCCTATCCCACATCGACAAGTATACACAAAAGCAACCATTATGCTGCTCATTCTCAACTATGTGATACACCAGCATGACATTTGCAATCTGGATGAAGTATAGGAGCTCCGCTGAGTTTGCAACAGTTACTCTCATAGACACTTGACTCATCTCGAGCTACAATGACCACATCCCACCTGAGCCCGGCACATACGAGAAGCAATGCCTGTCTATAAACTCCGAACGGCCTGCAAATATCATGAACATCAGTGCTAATTAGCTGCGCGTCTACTCAAATAAACTGCAGATGACATTCCATATAACATGTTAGGACAAGGGTAGGACCAGTCATGGCCAAGGGCCAGGATGGACATGTAGTCGAGGGGGTCCCTATATTTAGCAGGACAAGGGCTTATATAGGGCATGGTTGGGTGGAGATTAGCATGTTCAATTCCCCAGGACCTTTCACTGGTATCAGAGCTCAGGGGAGGAGAGGGCTATGGAGGAAGGGGGGAAATAGGTTGCATGGCTTGGCATGTTCTCTCTCTCTCTCTCTCTCTCTCTCTCTCTCTCTCTCTCTCTCTCTCTCTCTCTCTCTCTCTCTCTCTCTCTCTCTCTCTCTCTCTCTCTCTCTCTCTCTTTCTATCTCTCTCTCATTTCATGGACGCTCAGCCTAGGGACTCTCTCTCGATCTTGCTCTCGAAGCAAGTTTGCATGTCGCATGCAAAACACAAGCAAGGCAAAACTGTGTGCTGCTGTCCCAAGTTGGGGAGGAAGGAGAAGCCGAAGTCCTTGCTCGTGTGCAGCGGCTCTAAGCCGGGAAGAGAAGCATTGAAGCTCTTGCTTGTGTGCAGCGGCTCTAAGCTGAGAAGAGAAACGCTTTGCATCTGCTCAAAACTGGCTCTGCTTGGGCTCGTTGGGAGCGCAAGGCATCACAGCATGAAAACCGGTTCTGCAACGTGGCCAAATTCCACCCGAGTCGAGCGCCATATCCTCCTCAAGGATGGCGCAGGCAGTGGCCTCCTATGCAGGTAATTGTTTTCATAAATATTATTTTTTTCTTTTTCGTGCCCTAAGTTGGGCCACACACCCCACCTAGGGGTGTTGCCACACGAGCAAGGAGTATCGGTAGTTTCCCCTCAACCCATGGACATTCAACGTCTCATGGTCACGTCCGTTGGCTCATGTGGCGAATTTCTGCACTTGTCATGTGTAGAAATTTACAAGTTGAAGGTGTATAAAATCCCTATGTATGTTGCAAAAACATCTCTTGAAATCTCTCGATCTCGCGGACTCTATCCAGGGCGGGATTGCAACAGGACTCCAAGACATGCAAGGACGCAGACACAGATGTGCGATAAGGGATGAAAGATGTACGCCATGATTCTACAGAAGCAAGGCTTCTCAATCAGACATGGATTGTTAATCTAATGCAAGGCATAACTAGGGAACGTCGATCGATTTTGCAAGGCATCCGATGACTCTTAGTCAATGTTTATAGGCAAGCTTGCTTGGCAACCATGGCAAGCTAGACAGAGCCTATGAACTATTTGCTTATAGCCTTCGACAAGCCCGACCGGTAAATACAATTTTAAGCAATTGTTTACCATAAGACACATTACAGGAGCAAGGCTCCCTATATTGACACTCCAATAAACCGACTGGTGTTTTACGTCGGCTGTTTATTTTTGGCTCCCTCCTCATTGTGCTAACTTGAGACGGAGGAAAGCATGATTTCTGGGAGCACGGCTCCATGCATGGGAGGCATACTCATTTCCAAACTATGGCACCTTGCTAGGGAGCAGGCAATATAGGTACATGAAGCATCGAGGAAAAAACATTAACATCCAGAGCTAGGAGCTGAATATAATGTTGACCACCATATGCATTTTCACAATGCCAACTTGTCAAGCAAAGGTTGCTTTGAACAAGCCGTATCTTTCTCATTATCAGGAAATGTTATAATTCTCCATCAATAGCAAAATTTGGCAAGGCCGGTTCCTATGAAATTTTGACAAGGTCAAACTTTTCCTGCTCGGACAGGTGTGTATCACCAAGAGCATTTGTTAGTTATGAGCACTGAAGTTACATTCTTGTCTCATCCATTTGATGAACTTATGTAAAGCAAGGCTTCTATTTATGCATCTTGGATTGCGCCTCCCCACATTCGGTCTATGCTATGAGCATACAAACTTGGGACGGACTTGACAAGATGCTTGCAGGTTATTTCATTACGTGACAGACGGGCGTATATGATACAAGGGACGTATCTGTACATACGAAAACTCCCACTTGTGTAGCAGATATGGCTAGGGCTATGCGCCATTTTTAAGCAAGTTTTCTTGCACAGAATATCGGGCCAACTGGTTACAACAACGTCCAAGTTAGCCAAGTTTAAGTTTTCTTGTTTTTTCCTGTCTAAACTTTACTTGGCAATTACTCGCATGGTGCAAAGCAAAGTGCTTTGGAAATTTCATATGCAGCAAGGCTTCGGGGAACTGGAAAAATAGGGAATATCAGCTCACAGAATCCCTATCAGTCTAAACCGTGCAAGGCACTCATGGTTTTGGTTCTCACGGTTGAGCCCTGCACTCTCGGCAAGGGTTTACCATACTGGATGCAAGGCATGCTACTTAGGTGGATTCAATGAAACTGCATCATTAATTACGCTTCCGCTATCACACTTGCAACTTTGTCATGGATATTAAACTAACAAAGGGATTGTTTAATATGATTGTTGGTTGCTATCAACACACAACAACACTAAAAGGAACCTACCTCTAGGAATTACTTTACGGACAAAGTGCCAATGCTAAGTCGTCCTCATACAATCATGACCCCTGCATGGTAGATGCATCGGAATGAGTTTTCTGTTTTTCTATTACCTTTCTCGAGGAGGGATGCATGGTTCTCTCTCTCTCTCTCTCTCTCTCTCTCTCTCTCTCTCTCTCTCTCTCTCTTTCTCTCTCTCTCTCTCTCTCTCTCTCTCTCTCTCTCTCTCTCTCTCTCTCTCTCTCTCTCTTTACGAGAACAATGAAAATCATCTACGAAACGTTTTGATGCATGTTTTTGTCGTGAGTCAGCGTGAGCCAAGGTGCTCTACCTCTCAGCTAACATGTGACTAAGATGCTACTCAAATTAGTATTCATCGGTTTGTCCATGGAATACTAATTTGCATCATGGCTATGAGCTACATTGGCTAAGAGCATGGTTAGGCCAAGGGTAAGACCTAACTACTGCCATTCTTGGGTGATTTTTTTATGATCGAACAGCTCTACCCAGGGAAGTACACATCGATATTACTGGACAAGTAAGAGTCTTGTCAGTAGGTGATGTCTAGGGTGTCATTTTTGCACTATATGTTTCTAGTGCAACGATCAAGTTGAGTTATCGATACTCTTGCACTTACATGAGCTGATCTATACCATGGGGTCTAGAGTCAGCAAACAGTTGAGACATCATGGTTGTTGATACGAGCTAGGCATCTCACTTGTGTGGCTTTCTTGCTCTGTCTATAGCACTACGAGTGTCTATGGCATCCCAGTTTTGGGGTACAATCCCGCGGGTGCTTACTAAATCATCTTATGGAGGATCACAGTTTGATCTTTGCCATTATACTTTCCAGGAAAGAATTCCATAATCTACCACGTAGTAGCGAGTAGCGGAAAAATTCAACTTTTTAAGTTGATTCTCATCATTCTGTACACGGTTAACTAGGTTGCTTACCGTTACGTGCTAGTTGCGCAGTTCTACAAAGGGTCTTACCAAGGCGTTTGACTACATCACTTCTACCCAACGGGTTTGGATTGCGAAGGCAACACCCATGATTTCTAGTGCAATGTTGCTTGTTTTTTCACACGTGGACGACGTGTTCCTCTGTATTTGAATATGGGTAAGTGAACATTCAGTTCAATCTCCAGGTACGCATCTATTGATTTGGTGTTATTCCAGTTTTAGTATGCATTGCTTGGTTTTTCAAGTTGTTTAAATATGCTTGAATATTTCAAGGCTATGCCAAGCGCATGTCAAAACAAGTATTTTGGGATGTAGTGTTCAATATACATTATGTTGTTACTAATCTACTTGTAGGACTCGATTTGGCACATGTTGTCACATGGGATACAACATGGTCGGGACTCAAGGAGTTCAGTTTAGCCAGTGTGGAGCAATGAATGAGGGTCCCTCTCACTCTTGTCGTAGAGTATTTAGAGTTACCTCCACGCATAAGTACATCTTGTACTTGAAGGATGTTCTTTTCCACACATCCTTACATGAGACATATTCCACATGAGGAGAATATTCGTCTCTAGACTGACACGGGCGCCATTATTTCAATTATGTGTCACGACAAAGTCCCTAGGTGCTGGTTTTGTTTTCTAGACCATTTTTAGCACGACGTATCAGGAGCAATTTCAATGGCCAAAAATTGATGGATACTTATCATGACTTGTTCACGTACAAGTACTACTAAACAACATTACAGATGGTTGTTTATACATATAGCAAGGCTCTAAGTTGTTAATGAAAAAGTTTCATTGTTGTACCTAGAAGTAATCAATGTTTCACCTACTATTATGGTTCAGACGTTTCAGCAAAGCTTGCAAAAGATTGCAATTGAAAGTATTTAGTTTCTTTTTAGAACTATTTACATTCCTTTAAATGTGTGCTAGACGCATCACATTTGCCATAAATATTGGCAAGAGTTATCACGGATATACAGGTTCAGATCGGTTTTTTGCTAAATGCATGCACACTAGGTGTTATGGGTCCTAGTTTAGCAAAGGCTGATTTGGAACGGCATGCATATTCCTCAAGTTGTGGCTTACGAAGCATTTTGCACTCTATGTGCAGTATCTCAATGAGTTTACTTTTTGGTCTACCAATCACCAATAGAGGTTATGGCTCGGTTTGGGTGCTTGTGGATCTCTCAAAGTTCACCACTATGGTTATTCAGCCAATTGTTGATTCCTCAGCAATGTGGTATGATATTGTGATCCCCATTTACCGGCCATCTGGAAAGACTGTCTGTAAACCGTGGGGGAAACACACCTCAGTATTGTCGGTTATTCAAGGGGATATGTAGATTACAAAGTGTAATCTTATGCTAAAGGATATGCTAGTGCGTACGTTAGCACCAAGCAATCCAATTAGTAACCATTTCTTGCTTTACTTAGAGTCTGCTTACTATAAGTTAAAACATGTTTGCGACTAGGTGTAGTCTCTTCATGTCTAATTCAGGTTCTCAACCCTGAACACTCGTTAGGGTGGGGTTGTTTACTGATGATGAAAACTGGGAACAAGTCAATGACTTAAACTTGGCTGATGAGTTATGTCAGCAAGTTACTTTCATGGAAAGTGACAAGAGGTACTCTTTTTGGTACATATTTTTGTGATAAACTCGTTTACCACGCTCATGAGTGTTGTAAATGGAGTCTACACACTATGTTTGGATATGAATCGATACCATCAGATGGTTACAAATGGACAACAATGTAGAAAATCAAGATGTTACTATTGGTTTCATTGAACCTCCTACTGAACCGGGTTCCGCTCAAATGAACTGTTGGATCCATGAGAGAGGTTACGGTAGAAAACATTAGTGTTCTTATGAAGATTACATCACTTGTGTTTTTGAGGATGAAAACGCTTCTCCAAGGGGGGAGTAATGTCAGGACAAGGATAGGACCAGTCACAGCCAAGGGCCAGGATGGACATGTAGTCAAGGGGGTCCTTATATTTAGTAGGCCAAGGTCCTATATAGGGCATGATTGGGTGGAGATTAGCATGTTCAGTTCCCCAGGCCCTTTCATAACAAGAAACAACAAGCAGCATGACAAGACTCCGACTCAACAGCATGACGAAAACAACAAACCTGTAGGATGTGAAACCCTAAGAAAATGCCTCAATAGCCTAACTGCAAAGCCGAACCTCAGTACCCGTTCTGTCTCCCTCTAGCTGCAGCCAACACCTGTAGGTTGTCATTGCCTTTTCTACCATACTCTCTAGCTGATCTATTGTCTACTCTCCACTGTAGTTCAATCCAATAACCGACAACGTTTGCAACGTCGACTTTGATCTCACCTGCAACATCATGATTAGGACAGCAAAGCAGGTTCAAATGCACACTCGAAACAAAACGCAGCAAGCAATTGAATCATACCTGATACCTCATAATACGGGCCTCTGTAGCTGAGTGCAAACCATGACGACTGCGTTTGCTGATGCGCTGACCTACTAATGGCATGAGTGAGAGCAGGCGGAATATGCAGTGCCGCAATTGCAAGAGACGGACAGTGCGGCAGTAGAGGCTGCAAGAGACGGCCGACAGTGTGGTAGCTGTAGTAGACGAGAAGCAAACAGTGTGCGTGCAACCCAGGCTGTGTCGACAGTGTGGCAGCTGCAATAGACGGACGGGAAAGAGAAGCATGCAACCCAGGCTATGGCGATGGCAACCTCCATGCAGTGCAGCCCCATCGTGGAGGACTCGTGCACAGAGAAGCTTCCCGCCTACCTCTACCCGGCATAAGCTTGGGAGCCAACAACTTGAAGCCGTAAAGAAAACTTAATGATGAGACTCACAACCCTAGAAGTCTTATCACTCCCTCCACAAACGATAAGCCAGTAGATGGTCTACACATGGCCAATCCTTATCCCTACCTCTACCAACCTCCTAGGATACCCATCTTGTGCGGAGAGTGGTCACATTTCCAACCACTTTAATCATGCCACATACTGGTTCTTGATATAAATCCACAAAATGAACAAAATAAATAAAAAATAATTTAGTTAGCAAAAAGACATTGCATCGCATAGCCTTTGCCCTTTGGGCAGGCCAAAAAGACAGAACTAGGCCTACACGTGGCTTCATTTCCACTCCCTTCTTCTTTTCCTCATGCTAGCATGGCCAACTGGCTGCCAAGTTGGCACCATGTCTCCTTTTCTTGGCGCTTTGGTCCAGGTGCCTTGCCACCTTGCTGCACACACTCGCAGGCTCCCTCGTCTCTACCCCTTGAGTTGCAGGCTTGTGCACTATGACCCTTGATTTGCAGGCTTCTTACTCGAAGCCTAGATCCCAATGCTCGCATCCCAAGAAATGGTGTCAAGAGGCGCATAGAGAGTAAGAGTTAAGATAGATTGGGACAGGGACTTTCTTCGTGATTTAAAGCAGCGGACAATAGGACTCTAGCTGCTGACAAGCTGTGGCTGAGTGTAACGATGATGGGTATTGTAGGTACGGCGTTGACTTCTCTTTGTACTTGGGCCCCTTCTCTGGCTCACCCTCATCCTACCTCACGGGTGAGTTCCCCGATGACTACGGCTGGAACACCACCGGGTTGTCTGCCGACCCCTTCACCAAGAACTTGGAGGTCATCCATGCCAAGTCGGCCATGCTGGCCACCCTGGGCTGCGTCACGCCGGAGCCATTGGCCAAGAACGGCGTAAAGTTTGGCGAGTCTGTGTGGTTCAAGGCCGACTCCCAAATCCTCACTGAAGGTGGGTTGGACTCCGAGCCTGGTACACGCGCAGAGCATTCTAGCCATCTGGGCTTGCCAGGTCATCCTCATGGGTGTCGTGGAAGTCTAGCGCATCACAGGTGGGCCTTTGGGTGAGGTGAAGGAGCTCAAGAGCGGGTGCAGGCCATCGTCACTGGCAAGGCCCCATTTGAAAACATGTTCGTCATGTACTTGCTTTTCTAGGATTTTGTTACCCGAGTAGCACAGCAATAGGTTGACAATGAAAGACCGTTGTCTTGCGTGTGCAAAAATGGCATTCCTCTCTCTCTCTCTCTCTCTCTCTCTCTCTCTCTCTCTCTCTCTTTCTCTCTTTGTTTGCTGCAGTGGCTTTCTTCCTATGTCCACATGTCTATTAGCATTTTCTCCATGATGTTAAAATTATTGAAAGTCTCTTCGTCTTTCCTACAACGGTAAACACTCTCTCTCTCTCTCTCTCTCTCTCTCTCTCTCTCACACACACACACACACACACACGTAAATACTATTGGTTTACAGAGCCATAGAAGATGAAAGAGTAAGAATCTATTCAATTTTCTATCATATAGATGTGTTATATATGCTTTATGTTGATTGTTTCAGATAAGGACCATTGGTTTCTCCATTGCCATAGATTAAGTTTAGATGAACATGGTGTTCTAGGCAATATGTTTGTGTGATATCTACTTTGGTATTGAAGTGTACTTTGAGTTTGAGGGTAGAACCCGCATGTGTGTTACTCGCCTTCTAGAACATCTCCAAGGCTATCAACGAGGGATTTTGGTGGGACATCGAACTTCACTCTTTGGACTACAAAGTATAAGCTACCTTGAGGCTCAACTCAAAGGCAAACCCTTCACCTACCAGGGGTTATGAGGAAAGGATGCAATATCTGATTTTCAATTGAGTCCTTAATGGAAGTTCTATGCAATGGCATGCTAGCCATTTCCATGGATTTTCTGATGCTTGGGGTGCTAGACATTGAGCACTGCACGAGAGAGAGAGAGAGAGAGAGAGAGAGAGAGAGAGAGAGAGAGAGAGAGAGAGAGAGAGAGAGAGAGAGAGAGAGAGAGAGAGAGAGGCCGCCGGAGGCGGCTGGCCATACTAGTATGTTTAAATCACATTGGCCAGGAAAAAAGTTGTTGCAACAAGGGTACATCCCTTGCTAAGCCGCCAGCTTTAAATCAGCATTTACCGTGGGAGGGGGTATCCATGGTAGGGCAATTCCACTAGCTTCCAGCTTTTCCCACAGCTCTCGGGTTTTTGAGATGAATATATCTCTTGGCCGGATGCCCTTTGGAACACTGGTGGATGATGTTGACATCATAACCTTACCAGTGCCCATTTTCATTGTTAACTCATCTATGCTCCAATCATGTATTTCTCCTACCGGCCTGAGCCATGGTCTTCCTAACAATACATCATATGAGTCCCCCACTTCCAAATTAAGAATGAGGTTTCAAACTTGACATTAGCCACCCTAATTGATACATTCTCTACTATTCCCACGGGTTGTTCTGATTCTGTTTGATATGCCATTCTTAGCATGAATGGTGTTGGTTTGCACTTAAGACCAATGTGTTTCCGGTGTTGGTTTGCATTTAAGACCAAAGTGTTTCCTAACCCTCTCTGACATGATATTCACTCCGCCAACACCCCCATCCAAAGTTGCTTTATCCATTGACTTCCCAGTGCTTCTTGATTTTGCATGCTACTGGCACAGTTGGTGCTTGGTCGTCTCGGATTCGAGTCTCATTTAATTTATGAAAGATGTTTTCTATCCTTCCTTTTTGAACAGTTCTTCAATTACCGGCACAATTTGAACCAATTTGGACATTTTCAATGACAATTTTGTTATTCTTTTTAAAACGTTCTTCCAAAGGGAATCTTTTCTTCCTTCTCTTCCACTTTTTGCTTCCTTTCGGTACTGACTTCTTGATTTTCTTCATTCTTTAACTAGTGTACTCCTATTTTTTGTCTTGGTGGAGCAGCCTTTTGTATTGATTTCTTGGCCGAAATCCTAGCGCCTATCTCACCTGATACCTGAGTAATATTCTCGACTTTCCTGACCTCTGAAGTGCCATACTGGGGGAGTCTTTTGTGAAGACCTCGAGTTACCTGAGCTGCCTCATGTTTCGGTTTCTACCACTCTTTGACTAGCAAGGAAACGGCTACTCTTTTGGGGGATCCTATGGCCTTGGGTCTAGTGATAACTGTTATTTTTGGCAGCAATAGATATACATTGGGATTGTTGGGTTGTTGGTGGGCCAGTATTATGTATACTTACTTGAAAAATGTCCCTCTTTCCCACATTTCCAACAATTCAATCTTTTGGGTGGTGGCCTTGGGTATGATCTTTGCCTAGTGACTTCCTGTATTGCGTTCGATGCCAGTATTCTAACTGTTGGCCCTGATAACCTAACTTGGCACTCTTCCCATTTATGCCCCCTACGCTCACAATAATTACACTTGATGCAGTCATTAGTTGAGTGATTACTCTCTTGACAATGGATGCATCATACTTCTCCTTTAGTAGTCATTCTGCTTCTCACTCTTGTTATCTCCTCTACTTGTTTCTTGAGTCTTTTGAACTCATTTTTTAAGAATTTGGTTTTGGGAGGTTTAATGGCGGGCTCTTCGTCTAAAATTTTGGTGATCTCTGAATTCTAGAGTCATTCAAGACAGTGTCTCTCTTTTGTCTTTCAGCTCCGTTCCTTTCCATTTTTATCGCTCTTTCAATGAGCTCCTCAAAAGTGCACGTGGGGTTGGTAATCTCTGATTTGGACACCCCTTTTATGGAGGTTCCGTTGAGGAACCAAGCCCTGAGACTTTTGTGCTCCGGTGGTAAAGATAATTGTCTGGCCAGGTCCTTTATCTCTTCCATGAATTGCTTGATATTGGTCTTTGTTTTTTTAATCTTTCCTAATTGACTGAGCAACTCTTCCTCAAACCGTTTTTCCTTAAATTGTTGAACAAAGGCCTTGGACATGGACTTGTATGTTGGTAATTTCTCTGGTAGGTAGTTGAAGTACCATGTCTCGGCTGCCCCTCTCACCATTTGTGGGAAGCATACTTTGAAGTCTGCTTTGGGTAGTTCTCTAAGATTTACCTACCTCTCAAAATCCTGGATGTGCATCGGTGGATATTTTCCTTTCTTCCCTGTAATGTAAATGGCCTATGGACTTTGAGAGTAGCAGAAATTAGAGAAAGTATTTCTGTAGAAATTTTACTTTGTGAGCATAGAGGGTGAACTTAATTGATGGTAGCAACTTAAACATAACATTTAGTTAACTTGGCATAAACAATACTTTTGCAAGAGAGAGAGTTTAGAAAACATGACAAGAGCTAAGGACCTCGTAGGAAAAGAACTAGTTCCTCATTTATCATCACTCTTCTTGCTAGCATACATAATAGCATAGCAATGGGGGAGATGGAGAAGATGGCAAGCTTAAGCATTGAAGCATGGCTCTTGGTGGGATTTGCATTCTATAGCCAAGAGTGTTGGTGAAGGCTCTCAACTTCTCTACTAGCTTGGAGAAGGAGATGGAGCTCCTGCACTCTGCACTTCACACCATGAGTGTGTGTGTGAGTGTGTATGGGAGAGTATACCCCTCAAGAAACCCCCTAGCTTGCTTTGGTCGACCCCCCCTTGTAGCTCATGATTAAAGATTATTGGACCTCTCCAGGCCTAGCCAATCACATGCAGGGGCATATCAAGTAATAAGGGTAGCCTTGGGACAAGTGTTCCCCTTTCCCCTTTGAGAGAAAGGACTTGATAAATGCTAAAACAATTAATTAAATTAAATAATTTATCATTGGACCCCCTGGGAGGCCAACCAATAGGCTTTAGGCACACCATGAGGGAAACATGAAGAGGAACTTGACAAGTGTCCTATATACTTTCTTTGAACCAAGCTTACCTTGTGTGAGAGTGTGTTTGTTCTCTCTCTACCCCCCTCTTGTAGGGCACTCCCCCTCCTTGCAGGGATAGTTGTTGAATTTTTGCACATCTTACCTCCAAGCACCTTAGTCAGCAAGCATGACAACGCACCTCAAGCTTGGGTAGTGTTCCCACAAGCACCTCAAGCTCCCTAATCGGCAAGCACGTCAAGCACCTTAGTCATCAAGCACGACAAGAACCTCAAGCACCTTAGTCATCAAGTATGACAAGCAGCTCAAGCAGCTTAAGCTTGGGTCGGGTTCCCACCTCAAGCTTAACCCTACCTTACCTAAGGTCAAAGGGCTTTTACACTAACCTTTGGAGGTCTTTAATAAAGCTAACCCTAAGGTCTTCTAAGGTCCATTGGTTAGCCTTGCTCTTTGACATACCATCTCTCATTTGAAACCCTTTACCATTGGCCCTGATATCTGTAAGCACATGTCTATATTCTAGCCCTTGTTCCCGTTTATTCTCCCACATTAAATGATCAGTTTAATATGAGAGAATCATTTGGGTTGGTTAGATATGAGATTTTATGACATTACCTCTCTCTTGAAATCATAGTCGTCCTCAATTATGAGGTAGAAGAGATAAATCCTTAGTCATTAGTTAATCTTTCTTAGTGGGTAGATGATCCCTTTTTACCCTATGACATATTTCAAGATGGATGACTAATCCATTTGGTGCTTGGGAGACATAGCTGCTGCAAGCATGTCTCCCAATCTTTCTTAGTGGGTAGATGATCCCTTTTTACCCTATGACATATTTCAAGATGGATGACTAATCCATTTGGTGCTTGGGAGACATAGCTGCTGCAAGCATGTCTACTCTTTAGTCCATTTCATTCTCCAAAGTAGAGTAACAAATTTTACTTGGTGTTTGAGAGACCTCGTCATCACAAACATGATTCTAAGCATTCATACTATTCACATTTGTGCACAATAAAAAGAGAACTAGTCTTATAAGACAAAAACATTGGTCATTTAAAAGAAATTTGTACATTTGCTTACTCTAATGTAGCATTGTAAGCATTGACAAGGTTCATAATATCCTTAAGTTGTATTTCGTGCATCCATCTAGCATCTTCAAAAGGATAACTTTTGAACTTTATAAGGTACTGTTGGATAATCTTACCATGTCATTGTACCTTGTCTTCATGCCGAAGGATATCTTTGGGTTGTAGCACCTCTTCTTGGTCTTCAATTTCAGGAGGGTCTTCAATAATTGGTTCACTTGGTGGCTCTCCTTTGTAGGGCTTAAGTAGGCTCACATAAATCATTGTGTATGAGCCAATGGTTGGGCAACTTGAGTTGATAAGCCATCTCATTGATTGTCTTCAAAATTTGAAAAGGACCATAGTATCTTTTTGCTAATTCAACGTAATATTTTTGATGGCCCGTAGGAGTTTCGCTCGTCGTTTGCCTCAATTGAACCTTAGGAAACTTAAGTAAGACCCAATCATTTTTTTGAACGTTAAGGCCCTTCTATGCTTGTCAGCAGCAACTTTTTGCCTTTGTTGAGAGATGGATTTATTTGATGATAGCCACTTTTAAGGTCAATCCTACTGAAGTAGATAGAGCCTTGTAGCTTATCAAACAGACCGTCTACCCGAGGCACGGGAAATCTGTTTTTGATAGTGATATGGTTTAGTGCTTGATAGTCCACACACATACGGTATGTACCATCTTTCTTTTGCACTAAAATGATTGGAAAACAAAAGGGAGAGGAGCTAGGCCTCACCATCCCTTTGTCAACCAATTCTTGTACTTGCCTCATGATCTCCTCTGGTAGAGCTTGGGAAACTCGATAAGGAGGCTTGTTTCACCATCCCCTCATTTTGGAGGTAAGTCCATAGGGAGATCATCGATGAACACATCTTGGAATCCTTCTAGAAAATTAGACAAGTCTAACTCTTCTTGATTCCTACCATTTACATTTGATGAAACATTAGGAACTTTTAGAGACTCTTTGACAAAAATAATGTACTCAAAAATTGCACTCTTCATTGATTTATCAAAAGCGGGAGGATTTACAAGTGCTATAGTACGACCAAACTCACTAGCACCTATATACATGTTCTTTCCCGTGTAGGTGAAGTAGATTCTCCTTTCAAGGAACTTCATGTTGGCAGCCATGCGGTTGAACCATGGTGCCCTTAGAATAGCATCCTCATGTTGGAGAAGAGAGATTAAAAATTCTTCTTTGTCGACATAGCTTTGGATATGGAGCCTCAACTTCCCAATCAAGGGAGTAACGGAGGCTAGCTATCCCTTGAAAGTAGTGTCATACATTACAGCATCTCCCATCTCAAAAGCTTGAATGCCCAACTTGGTGGCCAACTTCGTTGATATGAAGTTGTGAGTAGAGCCAAGTTCAAACAATATGAAGGCATCATGCTCCCTTACCTTTCCCCAAGCATAGGAGAGAGGTGCACCTTTGCAATGAGCATCCTCTTTTGGAGCTTCAATGGTGGAAGTTGTAGGAGTCTCATTGTCGGCATTTTTCTTGGGACAAGAACGATAGCCATGTCCTTGCTCCCCACACTTAAAACATTTATGGTCCTTGCGAAAAGATTGAAGCTCTTCAGGAGAGAGTTCGTATTTACCTTTGTAAACTCCCTTCTCCTTGGACCGATTGTTGTTGTTGTTGTTGATGGTGGTGGAATTGCCTTGGGAAGAATTTGGACGTTGGTTTTCCCCTTGGCATCACTTTTGTCTTTATTTTCCATGGGCTTGACATTCAGTCTAGCCCCTTGTTGGAAGTTGATACGCGAAGCAATCGTGGTGTGGTGGATTACTTCAGTGATAGAACAAGTCCATTGAGAGTTGACATACTCGGCCATCTCTTCAGGTAGTCCCTGACAAAAATGTTGCTTTTGCTCGGCGGAAGACAGTAGCCTTGAGATGTAAATCCCAAAAACTTGTCTATATACTCATGGATAGACTCATGAGAGAGAAGGTTCAAACTATGCCATTTGGTAAGCACTTTGTACTTTGCATCGCTTGCAAGGAATTCCTTCATGATGGAAACTCGTAGAGTTTTCTATGTCTTTGGGGCTTTATCATTACCACGAAGGCTAGCCCACCATTGATGAGACAATTTCTAGAAGTGCATAGCTACATGGTGTAGCTTAAAGAACTCCATGAAGCCCTTGTCTCCAAAGTCTGCATCAAATTGCTGGATGAAGGCCAACACTTTGTCAGTAGCACCAAAGGTGCCATCATTGGTGAAAAAAGAGATACTCTTTCCTCCCTCTTTGAACTTCTTGAGCTTTTGTGACCTTCTCCATGCAGAGTATGATTTGCAATGTCCTCCCCTCTTGTATTCTCTGCGAGAATAGCCATAGATTTTGTCGGAAGAGGAGGAAGGTGAAGAAGAAGGAGAAGAGGGTGACCACTTTCTCGCCCTTTGTTTCCTCTCTTCCCTTTTGGAGTGATGAGGAGAAGGACTATGGATTGAATGTTCCCTCTTGGGAGGAGTTGACGACCGTCTAGACCGCCGTCTTCGTGGAGCCACATCTTCAGAGGAACTTAAAGTTTCATTACTTTCTTGCTCTTTGGATTTCTCCTCTTGTATGGGAGAGAGTCTTCTGTTGGGGATCTCCTCAAGAGGCCTCCTAAGCTCTCTCTCCTCTTGGAGAGGAACGGAAATCCCATAAGCGCAAAGTTGTTGAGTAACTTCGGCTTGCAAAGCAGGGTTGCCCATAGCTTGTTGTAACCTAGTAACAAGATAATTGACAAGCATGGGGGCATCATCATTAGCACCTTCATGTGAAAAATCAAAATTATCAATGTTCATTCTACTCTCTTGGTTATTGTGAGCCATGTTAACAAAATTTATGTACTTACTTAATGTATGCTTTGGCAGTTCAAAACCTTAGTTGCCACTCCTCTTAGCCTTTGAAAGTCAGTGTGCGCTCCTTGCCGCACTGTCGAAGCAAGTGACTTGCCGATACACCGTGTGCGAGCCACAAATGGCTCCAAGCACACAACAAGCCTAAACTAGCAAGCTCAAGAGAGCAAAGGGTGTGTCACTCACCGCTCTATGCTCGCTTTCGTGGTGGATTCCTCGCCGCGATGAAGAAGAAGATGCAGTCGTGCCGCGCTCAACCGCTTCGCTGCCGTCGTGCCTTCGTAATGCTCGATCGCACACACACTCTCCCTCTCTCTCTCTCTCTCTCTCTCTCTCTCTCTCACACATACAGACACACACACAAGAAGGTGAAGAAGAAGAAGATGGAGATGGAGATGGAGCAAGAGCACACTTCTATTGCACAAATGAGAGAATGAGTGAATTTTTGGTTTAGTTGGCTTTTATATGAGCTCACCCCATTCACACTTGGGCGCCCATGCTTAGCCAACTAATCCCTTGAATGTCCCAGTTAGAGTGCGCCTCTCATCGGCGATCACTCTTACCCTTTTCCTATTGGTCCGACAAGCCCGGTACCTGACTCTACCAAATCAATAATACACGTCCGTCGTAGATGATGGGGTGTCCGTGAGCTGTGAGGGTTAACACTAGAATGGTAACCTAACAGGACATAAAAGTGTCCTTTCAGGGTTTTGGGAAAAAATTCCAAAACCATAGTAGATCCACTCATTTTGAAAAATCCTTTCATGATCTTATAGTTCAATAACTACTACATATGGAAAAAATGAGAAACTTGTAATTTTTCTCATCCCTTGGTCACTACAAGCCTCCAAAGTTGATGGACCAGTGCATTTTGCCCAAAACAGCAATTTCTTACGATTGATTGCATATAAATAAGAGTGGAGATTTTTGTAGGACATGAGATAAAATGCCTCGTTAACTTCAATGGGTTGGTGACCAAAACATATGGTTGCTTTTACCTCACTAATTTTTTTTTGGGCAAAAAAAATAGGTACCAAAAAGTTGCATTTTTGCCATTCTGTGGACCTATCATCAAAGTTTCTATAGTCACGCTCAATACAGATACTATATACATGTTTTCTTAGTTCCCTTTGGGCCTCTGGATTCAAAAGGAGCCATGGAGCATGTCAAAAGGATAATGGATCTCTTACAATTGGAACCTTGGGGGCAATGTTAAAGTGCTAAATACAGCGAACATGAAAAAACTAGTTTTAGCATTATGACCTCTAGAAACACATAGAAACTACTCAATATCTAGCCAAGTTTGTAGTCTATGATTAGATATGGTGACTACCTACAAAATACACACAATTGGACTAAGAAACTAGCAATATTGAGAAAGTTATACTTGCTACTCTAAAATGTATCGTATTCTTCAGCAATCAAAAAACTCAACCATCATCATATACTATGCTATATAGCATATTAGGTCCCCCAAAACTCAAGGAAGATTAGCTTTATGTTATACATTACACTTACACAATCAAAATTGAATTTGGATATCTAGAAAGCCACCAAAAAAATCATAAAAGTGCTAATTTTGGCCAAAAAACAGGATTATGCAATTCTTATAAATTGGTCATAACTTTCAATTTTAACCCTTAGCTCTCCCTACAAGCATCAAAACATGTTGAGAACTATGAAGGCCTAACCTCTGGCTATCTAAACCTCACAAACATGAAGTTTAGAGTGGTATAGTTGCCAAAAATTGAAAAAAAGCCAAAAACAGGACCCGTTTTTTCACACAGTTTAGGTTCAAAAATGTTGTGCAAGAGTAAGGTTAATGGTGAGATCGATACTCAAAAAAAAATGCTAAGTTTTTTTCAGCTCATAAGGAAACTTTGTGGATATATAGCACCTAGAAATTCATTTTCATACTCTTCAAATAATTCAAGCAAAATGGTCACTTAACAGGACACAAAAGTGTCCAAGGACATAAAAGTGTCCTGTTACCATTCTAGTGTTAACATGCCCCCCTTCCTGATGTAGATTCTGTCCTCAAAAGCTATTGAGTTGAATCTCGTTCGTCGAGGTGGAAGAGAATTTGAGATGAATGTCCTTAGCCTTCTTCAGTCACTGCAAAATCAAACAACATTGGCACAGTAATTGCATTCTCATAAGTGATTAAAAAGCATATGCAGTTTTAGGTAGACAAATTGATTGGTAAAAGAATTTCAAACAATTTGTTAGCAATGAACATTAAATTGCACTGTAATCAAATGCATAAACAGATGTAAAGGTAAAAAATTAAACAAGTCTGGGGTCGCTAATTTGACGGTCGAAAGGCACTAGAGATCGAATATTAATACCATGGGTAAGCTTCTTAATTTTCTCTGGTCAATTAAGCTGTTTAATCGCGAGAGCCAAGTATTTCATGTTCGAGGGCTGACTAGAGGCTATACTTAGAGGACCTTGTAGTTAAGCTACGATAAAAGGAATTTCTCATGAAATCATCGCCTGACTGATTACCTTTTCTTTGACCCCCCAAAGTCTTTTCACAGTGATTCAATTTGATGTGTGTGCTTATTTTGTATGCCTTGGGTTTTTTGCTTTTCAAGGAAAAGTGCCCACACTGGGAACCTCTAGGGCTCTAGTACCATAGGCAATACATGTGAGTGAAGTACCAAATCAAGCTGAGATTTCTCTTCCAGCTTAAGATTTTACAGTGTGGCACTTTGATTTTTTGTTTGTTCATTTTCATCATTTTAATTTTGTAACTTTGGGGGGTCATATAACACTGATACACCTCCCCATGCTCATCACACTAGTAAACTCCCTTTATAATACTTAAGCTAAATGTCAATAGGGTCAAGCCCACTAGAAAGCCCTAGTACATTTCACACAATGCTGCCTAAATCGGATTGAGAACCTAAGTAACCATTAATTATTAGGAAGGCATTCCCCATGGTATTAAGAGAAGATCTCTAACACCTAACTTGGTCAAACTAGCTTAGTCGGACTGCTTGCTTTTTAAACCTAGACAAGTGATTGTGACAAAAAATTACATTGAATTAAATGTTTGATACTAAGCAAATGCGGTGAATATTATGCTACCAATCACAATCAAAGCAGAAAAACATAGAATCAAAAAAGATAAGGGGCAATGCTAATGGACAAGAAACACTTGTTTGTGTTGATGGTCGCGCTTGATTTGAAGTGTGAATGAGAGAAAGATTCTATGCAGGTCCAAATCCTAGCCACAGCAACACGTTCCTGTACACACTAAGAAACACAAAGAATACCTCTAGGAGGCACATCAGTGGGAAGAAGGAACTTTGCTAATCACTCAACTCTAAAACAAAAACACTCCTATTGTACTAATCTTACCTACCCTCCATCACGCGAGTGATGAGGATCAAAGGTGTTTAATGACATAGGTTTCTGTTTCAGTGTACCGGATGTAAATGTGTAGGTATGGGTCAATGTTTTGACTTTTATTGTGCATACTCATTTGCTAATTTCTCTTGCTTTTTATTTTTTTGTTTTTTGTGAGTATAAGGCTATATATATACATTCCCTAAGATTGGGATATTGAGAGGTCAGGGAAAAAGGTTGAGAGGGAAACAAATGATTGATGACTGTCAACAAACACTCCCCCCTTCCTTGGGTAGATCATACCGTTTGAAATGAGCTTGCCAACCTTTGAAACCAATTGTTCCAGTTGGTAATAGGTGAGGATTTTTGCCAGTAGTTTTCTCTTACCTTAGGTGCCTCATCAAGTTGCAAGGGTGGTAAGGTACTTTCCCAGGATCGAACTTGAAGTGGTTCATCAGGTGATTCTTGAACACTGGGAAGTGTGGATTCCTTTGTAGCTTCATGGAGGTATACTATTGTAAGTGGAGGCTGTGGAGAAGCTTTTACCTCTACGGATGCATTACATGAGGAGCTAGAAGCTTCATGGGACTCCCCCCTTCCTGAGCTAGGTGAAACAAATCGTTCTTTCTTTGGTACCCAAACTAGCTCTGAAGTGGGTGTGTAGCATTCTGTGATTTTTTTCTTTCCACGATCATTGATTCGTTTTGGAGATATGGGATTGGGCTCACATGGGTCAGGTGATAGGTAAGAGCACAATCTACGTTTTGGCCCCCAGATTTGATCAATTCCTTGATAGTAGCCTTGGGCTTTTAATAGTCGTTTAGGGATCCATCGCAACATTTTCTTACTTTTCTTGGAGCGAGTGGTACGTTTCTTACAAGGCTTCTGTTTTTTAGCACTAGCTATGGTCACTAAAGAAGCTTTAGGGACCCACTTGTATGTTTTCTTCGTTACATTAGGATGAGTCTTGTCAGAAGCTATATGCATTGCCTGTAGCATATTTAAGGGTACAGGCATTTCATCCCCCTCAGGTGTTACCCAGGTCGTCCCCCTATTTCCCCAAGTGTCTATGGTTGCTGCTAGGTGGACCCAATCCGCATTGTCCGACTCAGTCATCCCAGGTAGGATATCCATATAAGGAGAGTTCTCCCCAATATCCGTGTCTTCGTTACATGTGTAACAATACTGTAATGGAGCTGAGTGAATTGTTGTGTCTGATCGATTATCAATGATGAATTTATTTCCTAGAGTGTTCGACCACTTAAAAGATCAACTCGAATGACAGAGTCTTGGAACTGTAAGTAGACGTGGTTTTTGGACCAGTCATGCACCATTTTTTCTTCCCTCATGAATGGACACCCTAAGATCATCTCAAATGACAAGGATGCTTGGAAAAATCCATAACAATGAAAGTCTGTCTTACCTTGTGTCCCAAGACCTTGATCCTGAGATCCTTTAGCATTCCAATAGGCATAACAATAGATCCATTAGCCATTTTTACCACTACGCTTGTGGCTTCAAGGTGAGGTCTCCCCATAGACTCCCAACAACTCTTTGTCACCATGCTGACTCCCGCACCACCGTCAAGGACCCCCTTTACAGTTAATCCTTTAGTAGTGATTGGTAGAGTAGCATTAGATTCATCACCTTCAAAGTATTGCCCCAACTTGTTAACGGGTACTTCAATTACAGATTCATGTCCCGCTAGGTCAGATGGTGGTGCTAAATGTTCCTCATCATTCATTACCGAGTCAGGTTTGTTCATATGTGCAAACTGTGGTAATCCGGCCTGTAATTCTCCATTGAGGAAGGCTCGAAGAGCTGAGACTAGCTCGGGGTCTTTATATAGTTTGGACATGATGGTGGTTCTAACTTCTGAAGACATGAAATCCATCAATTTGGCAACATTTAATGGCATCTTGTGGGACGTAGGACCCCGACAAGAGAATGGTGAAGATGGAATCTCCACTTCCTCAAGGGGGTCGGGCATTCTCTCACCAAACATTCTCTCTAGTAGGAAAGGTGTGTGTCCACTTTTAGATGTCCTACCCTCACTCTCTTCCCGAATGATACTGGGTATAGCTAACGGCCTGTAGTTCTTGTGAGGTTGAACTTGTGTGGGAAACACTGTGTCCGACATCTGGATATGTTTGGTTTCAGGTTCTAATGTTCGTTGAGTTTCTTCCACCAAACCCCTCAGTTGTTGGACTCGTTCAATTTCCACTGTTGGGTTTGGATAGGTTCCAATCTTTCTCTTGCAATCCTCATTTTTTGTCTCTCATGGCTTATCTTGGGGGTTCGCAACTGGGTGTTTTAACTTTGAATACTCTTTTGGTGTTCGTCGTAAGTCCCTCTCGTGATCCTCCTCACTGGCTTTTTCCTTTGTAGTAACAGTTTTGGTCTCCGTGGTCTCTATCGAATCTGAGTCATCCTCAGGGTCATTCATATACACGGGATCCTCTCCTGTCCCTATGTTAGTCTTTGAACTAGGTTTTGAGATAGAAGCAATAAGGGATTTCTTTCTTCGTGTTTTCTTCTTTCTCGCTCGGCCAATGGATGCAGCATCTCTCTCTTCGAGGATGTAATTTTGCTTTTGGAGCATCGACCGTGTGAGTGCATTCACTGGTGCTATGTTTATAGTTGGTGGTGTCCCATCAACAATCTCTATTAAGTTCAATGGTGTGATTTTCGGCGCCTTTGGATTGTTAGGACACTGTGCGATCAAATGATCTATGCCACAACGATTACAAATGAGTATTGGCATTGCCAATGCACTCCCTTGACTTGTTTGCATTAGTGCAGCATTCTTTTGCATTCTAATGGGGCACTCAACTACTGGATGTGGTCCACCACATTCGTAGCACTGAAGAGGTGGTCTCCTGGAAAAACTATTAATGTTTATGCCTCTTGCTGCTAGCGCAGTAGCTTGATATACCGGTTTGATTTGTCCCCAATGGTCTTCCATATAGTACATGGGACACTCCTCAAGCATGTCGACTCCATAGGTGATACTAGAGTCTATGTCCTCTTCGCAATCTACATAAGTACTAGATGACTCGCAACCTATTTGGTTCATAGGTGTAACTCTTGGATGAGGGGGTTGCGGTCCTAGCACTAGAGGTGGCAACGGTGTGGTTTGGACCACATTTTGGGTTCTAGGGACCATGTGCTGTAATGGCAACTGTTGCTCCATGGGTGGGGTAGGCTTCAATGCAGGAACTCGAGGTGAGTCTGCCCAAGCTATAGGCGGTCTATTTTCCATGATGCATTTAAGCATTAGGCAATCCTTCGCTTGATGGCCATACCTACCACACGCGTTACAAGTCTCGTTAAACTTTACTCTGAAAGTAGGGCATTCACTCGTAGTATGTGGGCCCAAGCAAATTGAGCACCATTGTTGCTCCCTTCTTGGATACATATGAGTGTTTTGTGGAGCACGATTACCCCTAAGGCTTTCTTGGATGGCCTTGGTGAGATGTGCCAAAGTCATCTCAGATATCGTTTGCTCTTTCACGATTGGCTTTATCTTCATTGGCTCATGCCCTGACGCTTGCGAGCTACTAGACTTCGGCTCGGCAGACACTCTTTCTCTTGCAATCATTAAATTATCCTCCAATTGGATTGCATTCATGGTGACTGCTTCCCAAGTAGTGATACCTCTAATGACTAGGCCATTATAGATACTTTCATGTCGTAGTCCCCTAATGAATCTATCGAGGAATTGGTTGTTGTTGAATCGCTCGTTTGGATTGCATCGAGAATTCAAATTCTTTAAGCGACTAATGAAGTCTCTCACGGATTCACCTTCTTCTCATTGGGCTTTCTGGAGTTGAGAGGCTACACCCCAAAGTACTCCCTCTCGTATGTGCTCTTTCAAGAACAATCTCCTAAGAGTAGAATAGATCGTTTTCTCTTCTACTCTTAAGGTTCTATACCAATCTCCAGCCTTTCCGCTTAGGGTCAAACTCAAAGCCTTACACTTATGTAGCTCATTGTGCTCTTCCAAGGAATCGCACACATGTTCAAAGACTTCCATATGCTTTCTAGCATCTTCGTCTCCACTGAATTTCTGTGTGAGCTTAGCTACTTGAACTGCCTTGCTCCTAGGCTCTCTATCAGGTGCACTACGCATGTTTTCCGCAATAGAGCGACCGATAGTTTGAGCAAATGCTGCCAAATCTCCTATTTGAGCAGGTATAATGGGTGTATGTCCTCCTGGAACCACATGTGAGATGGGAATTGGCCTTGGCCTTGGCATACGCGCGGCTCTTGGGTCCCATATTTCGTATGGTGGTGTACCAGACGGTGGTCCAAAGTTTACAGGCATGGCCCTAGGCATAGGGGGTGCATGATATGGCATGTTATTATTAAATGGCATGGCTCCACTTGTATAAGAGCTTGGATAATTCCATTGTGGATTGTAAGCTCTTGGAATAATCGGAGGTGTAGGAGCTACATGAGGCTGAGGTACGACAGGTGCACATGATTGATACATACATGTAGGTATAGTTGGGGGCACTGTGCTACTAGGCATTGGCGCAGTGTTAACAAATGAACTCCATGGTGTACTTCTTGTCATGCTCACCACTGGGATATGCATGGTAGCCGTAGTGTCATTAAGAGAAAGATGAGCTAGATCTGGGAAGGTAAAGCTGCCACTTGTGGGTTCAGATTGTACTGAGGCTCCTGGCGAAACAACATATGGAGGATCAAGGGGGCTCACTGAGGGAGTCTCCATTTGTGATAGGGTTGGTTGGTTGGCCTTTCCCGTATCCAAGAATCTCATTAGGCCTGTTGAAGGCATGTTGATCCCTGTGTTCTGTTTGTCTAACTCGACAATCCTATGGAGAACATCACAGACTTTCTGTTGTTGCTCATCTATTCTAGTAGCACCCGATGTGGATTGTAGAACATCTAACCAACCCACATGATAGGTGTGTCCTGTGTACCGATCAGTTAAAGCTTCTGCTTGTAGGTCATACTCCCAATTTTTGTTTAGGAATATCCCATCTAGGCCTGGCGTGCTGGAGGTTTCCCTCGAAGTGGAAGCATTATTGCTCCCCATTGCTTGCCCCTCCGTGACTTCTACCTTGGGAGCACTCAATTGCTCGGCTGGCATGATTGTTGTCATAGGAGCCTTTGCTTTCAGGGCTCGACTTTGTTCTAGCTTTCGCAGGTTCTCAATTTCCCTCTCCCTTGTTGCTTGCATATAGCGTTCGATCTCTTGCACTTCGGCAAGACTCCTACCATCGGGTAGTAGAACCTCAAAGGGAGATAGTCCTAAAGGATCAGGAGGTGCAGTGGATGGAACATTCACATGCACACTCTCAAGAAGCATAGGGTCTATTTTAGGCATGAATGAAGAATTTACTTCCCCACTCCCTTCTTTTATTTCATTAACCGCATGTTCGGAGCGAGTAGCTCTACTATAAGGGTCTCTTTTAAGCGGCTAAACACGCTGGACCCGGGCCATGGGCCCATGGCATGCATGTCTTGACTTGAACTATCAGGGTTTGGTGTAGGATACCCCTCCATGACTTCGTAGTCAGAGGAAGAATCACTAGACGCGATATGAGGATCTTGGGTCGCGCTACCTTGAGTCCCGGCCGAAGGTTCAGAACCTAGGGTGGAGGAATAATGGGTGCCCGCGTAAATGGAGGCACTACCAATATGCTCGTGCTCTAACACTCGTCCAGAGCGTAGGTTCATATGACTTCCACACTCTAAGCGCGTTGGTGAGTGCCCGTGAAGGCCGCTCACTTAGTTTTTTTTTTTTTTTTTTAGGTTCATATGACTTCCACACTCTAAGCGCGTTGGTGAGTGCCCGTAAAGGCCGCTCACTTAGTTTTTTTTTTTTTTTTTAAGGTGTTTATAACCCAAGTTTTTCGTTATTCTTGGTTATTTTTTGTAACCAAGCCACAAAATATGGCGTGTAATAGCTCAAGACGAGCTTTTTGGCTAAAGGAACCTGCCGTGCTTTACAGCTCCCTATTCGGCTACGTAAAGCCCTCGAAATCCTAAAAATAGTCTTTATAGTCCTCGAAATCCTAAAAATAGTTTTTAAATATAAAAAGGTGTATAAACTATATTTTAAAACTGAGGACTGAGGTCTGGGTTTGAGCTTGGGCTTGGGGAATGATCCCCAGCCCGATCCTTCTTTTTATTTTTTATTTTATTTTTTTAAAGTTTTTTTTTAAAAAAAAAGTCGCCGCGCACGCGCGCACACACACACTTAACCTACACCTAACTTATCTACTTACAGCTAATAGAGGTACTGCCACACACACTCTAACACTGTTTACATAGTACTATAGTAGCTAACAGATCTACAAAACTAACCTTACAGAACTAACATTCCATAGCTAATACCTTAATTCTAACAGTACATTGCAAAAAAATTGTAACTCCTTCTTTACAGAAAACAAAAAAGACAGTACAGTGTAACAAAAATCTTCTCCACACAACCACACACCTTCCTTCTTCACAAATCCTTCTCCACACAACCACACCTTCCTTCTTCACAAATCCTTCAATTGAAATTGCATCACAAGAAAGCATAAAGTGCTTAACCGAGCTTAGTGTAAGGCATTTCCCCGACAGCGGCGCCAAAAATGTGCGCTCCTTGCCGCACTGTCGAAGCAAGGGACTTGCCGATACACCGTGTGCAAGCCACAAATGGCTCCAAGCACACAACAAGCCTAAACTAGCAAGCTCAAGAGAGCAAAGGGTGTGTCACTCACCGCTCTACGCTCGCCTTCGTGGTGGATTCCTCGCCGCGATGAAGAAGAAGCTGTAGTTGTGCCGCGCTCAACCGCTTCGCCGCCGTCGTGCCTTCGTAATGCTCGATCGCACACACACTCTCCCTCTCTCTCTCTCTCTCTCAGATACACACACACACAAGGAGGTGAAGAAGAAGAAGATGGAGATGGAGATGGAGCAAGAGCACTCTTCTATTGCACAGATGAGAGAATGAGTGAATTTTAGGTTTAGTTGGCTTTTATATGAGCTCACCCCATTCACACTTGGGCGCCCATGCTTAGCCAACTAATCCCTTGAATGTCCCAGTTAGAGTGCGCCTCTCATCGGCGATCACTCTAACCCTTTTCCTATTGGTCCGACAAGCCCGGTACCTGACTCTACCAAATACATAATACACGTCCGTCGTAGGTGATGGGGTGTCCGTGAGCCGTGAGGGTTAACAGTCGGCACTTAGGTATCCACACCCACGGCTCAAAGTGGTTAATTATAGAGAGTAGTGGAGTGGGTGTAATATTGCAAAGTTGCTGAGGGCTAACTCCTTTCGGACTTATTATGGACCAATAATGGTAAAGCGGTAGGCAAGTCTACAAAGACCCCATTATTAAGTCCAAAGCTCCCGAGGTGTGCACCATATCCCACATAGTGGGATCAACAAAACCCATAATAGATCCCAGTCCCACTTACCCTAATATAATTAACAAAATCAGCCATTTATAGGCTACTTAAGGACCTCTTTTCTTAACCAAGAAAAGAGAAACCAAATGCTCTGATACGAATGTAATCTAATGGCCTATGGACTTTGAGAGTAGCAGAAATCAGAGAAAGTACTTTTGTAGAATTACTTTGTGAGCATAGAGGGTGAACTTAATTGATGGTAGCAACTTAAGCATAGGATAGAGGGTGAACTTAATTGATGGTAGCAACTTAAACATAGCATTTAGTTAACTTGGCATAAACAATAACTTTGCAAGAGAGAGAGTTTAGAGAACATGACAACAATTGAGGACCGGATTTATGTGGAGCCGGTCTTCCTCCAATAGGAATTTGTATTATAGGTTCTCCCATTAAGAGAGACATGGTAGAATACAATCTTTGTGTTCCTTGTGACCTAGGTGATGCAATGAAGATGGAAAGCTTCATGCATCACAAGCATAACATAAACTTTGTGGAAAGCATTAACTATCCCAAGCCTCAGTCCCAAGGCCTCAAACACCTTCGAAGGTGGAGAGAGCTAGTGGCGAATGAGGGTAGGGAAGAGGAAAAAGAAACATTTTATAGGAGAAGAACTAGTTCCTCACTTTATATCACTCTTCTTGCTAGCATACATAATAGCATAGTAATGGAGATGGAAAAGATGGCAAGCTTAAGCATTGAAGCATGGCTCTTGGTGGGATTTGCATTCCATAGCCAAGAGTGTTGGTGAAGGCTCTTAACTTCTCTACTATCATGGAGAAGTAGATGGAGTTCTTGCACTTTGCACTTCACACCATGAGTGTGTGTGTGAGTGTGTGGGAGAGTATAGTCCTCAAGCAACCCCCTAGCTTTCTTTGGTCGACTCCCCCTTGTAGCTCATGATTGAAGATTATTGGACCTCTCTAGGCCTAGCCTATCACATGCAGTGAAATATCAAGCAACAAGGGTAGCCTTGGGACAAGTGTCCCCCTTTCCCTTTTGAGAAGGAGGACTTGATAAATGCTAAAACAATTAATTATATTAACTAATTTATCATTGGACCCCTTGAGAGGCCAACCAATAGGCTTTAGGCACACCATGAGGGTAACATGAAGAGGAACTTGACAAGTGTCCTATATACTTTCTTTGAACCAAGCTTATCTTGTATGGGGGTGTGTGTGTGTTCTCTTTCTACCCCCCTCTTATAGGGCTCGGCCCCCTCCTTGTAGGGATAGTTGTTGACTTTTGCATATCTTACCCCCGAGTACCTTAGTCAGCAAGCATGACAAAGCACCTCAAGCTTGGGTAGTGTTCCCACAAGCACCTCAAGCTCCCTAGTCGTCAAGCACGACAAGCACCTCAAGTACCTTAGTTATCAAGCACCTCAAGCAGCTTCGGGTTCCCACCTAAGCTCAGCTCTGGCTTACCTAAGGTCAAAGGACTTTTACACTAACCTTTGGAGGTCTTTAATGAAGCTAGCCCTAAGGTCTTTGAAGCTCCATTGGTTAGCCTTGCTCTTTGACAAATCATCTCTCATTTGGACCCCTTTACCATTGGCCCCCTGTTGAGATCATGATCTGTAAGCACATGTCTATATATTAACCCTTGTTCCTGTTTATTTTTCCCACATTAAATGATCAGTTTAATGTGAGAAAATCATTTGGGTTGGTTAGATATTAGATTTTATGACATTCTCCTTAAATTTATTCATTTTTAGCTTGAGGTCTTTGGCCACCTCTCGAGCCATGTTTCTTGTCAGAGCGTCTAGTTGCCTTGGAGCCCTGGCTGGTTGCCTTTCTGGTTGTTGTTCATCGGGTTGCCTCTCTAGTTGTTATCCATTATTTTCCTCCCCTACCTCAGGTTCACAGTAACCCTCTTGATCAAAATTCACCCTACCAGTTTCTTCCTTTTTCTTGGGCCTATCCAATTTCTTTTTTTTTTTGTACATTACTTGGGCCTACCCCCTCACCTATATTGTCCTCCATAGTTGAAACTCCTTTTCCATAGTTTTTCCAAGAAGATCTCTAATATTGGTCCTAGAGAGTAAAACACCCTTAAATACTAAATGAGAGGGTTAGTCAACTCTGGATATAATACATGACTATACCAACACCAAACACACATACGACGGAGCACTCTCTTAGAAGTATAATTGAATAACAACACACTTCATGCTCATTTATCAACAATGAATATGTACAAGATATAAACTTAGACCATATCGTGATTAAGCACTTAGTTATGCATGACAATCATGCTTAAGGTAACCACTCACTCACATTGCACCAAACCCCCCCCCCCCCCCCACCAGCGTTTGGATATCTTACTTCCTTTTATCCTTACCCATGATACATGTTTTGCTTCTTGAGTCTTGCTTCTTGATTCTAACTACCCACAGCTGTTGGTTTCCCTTTCTAAATTCTCACCTCTAACAGTGATCTTATCAAACAAATCATCCACTCGTGGTAACAAATACTTATTTTGATAATCGTATTCAAACCTTGGTAATCGATGCACGTGCGCATACTACCATCTTTTTTCTTGACCAACAAAATGGAAGATGCCCACGATGAAGAGCTAGGTTGAATCAAACATATATTGAGGTAGTCAACAAGTTAATGCTCCACCTCAATAACCTCATAATGACTAATTTTGTAAGTCAGTTCACAAATGGGCTTACTACCTACAGCCATGTCTATGCCATGCTACATAGAACACGTTGGTGGTAACCCAAGAGATAAATCTTTGGGAAGTGCATCTTTGTATTTTTCTTTAATTGATTGTCAAAATTTACTTTTGTGGTGCTAGAGAGGTATCAAGAGAAGAAGAAGCATGTAGTGTTGAGGAATCATCTACCATACTCGAAGTATTATCGACATTGGATAAAAACAATGCAAGGAGTAAAACAAAAAGAGTTCTTTTATTTCATTATCTGAAGAGAGCTTCATAAGCTTGGCTGTACAAATAAGTGGTGAGGAAGCCACATCCTTTTCCCACAATAGCAGCACATGCAAACCATTGGATTCAAATATTAGACTATTAGGATGATAGCTTAGACTTAATGAGGACCCCCACCCATGCAAACCATACTGACTTAAGACCACATCTACTCTATCCATATTCATGACTTGAAAATACAAGCTTTTTTGATACCCCTGAATTTCAAGTGGTACCCCCTTTACCTATGTATCCTACACTTCAACATCATGGTCGTTTATCATAGATACCTTGTAGAGGTGGCTACTAGGGGTCTGTGACTAATTGATGTTCCACTAACTTATAGTTCTTGAAATTATGAGATGCATCATCATCTACCAGGATTCTCACCTTGTGACCCTTGATAGACCAATGCATTCTCACGAGCTCATGTGGATCAAAAGTCAACTGCCAAATAGAAGCCATAATACAACACTCATGCACCGGTTCGGTGTGTGCTAATAGCATACCAAACAAGTATCCACAAGTTGAACAACATCTTTGTACACACCTTTCCACCAATAGCAATCTCTAATTTTGACAAAAGTTGCCCATACTCATTTGTGTCAAATTGCTTTCACAAATAACCCGTTGTAGTACCCCTCTTGGACGCTTTGGTTGTTTTCACAAATGGCCACCCTCAAAAGATATCCATAGACCTTTTTCCTTATCATCTTGTACTCTTGATCACTCCATCCCTCTTGCCTATTAAGAGTGCTAAGATGGAAGCATATCAAAAGCTATTCTCCATCATCGTACATCTCTTCAAAAAATACTTCAAAAACACAATCAAGAGTACCACAACTTGCATGTAAATGAGAACAGGTGTAGAAATTTAAGCACACATAATCACTTGTAATAATCATCTCCTCTTCATCTTCATACCTATCCCTTGAGAACATATCTGCAATCGGGTTCTCTCTACCTACAATACGAGAGAATTCATGGTTAAGAAACTTAATAAAGGCTATCCATTATAGCATAGCAATGTCTAGAGAAGATTTGCAATCATCCCTATCAATGGTAAACACTCTGTCTCTACCATGTTGAAGCCCCAATAAAGTATTGTTTGTTAGACCTTAGGGCAATAGGAACACCCCAAATTTCTCTCCTAATGTATGGGTAATCTTGTTGTTGAGCATTATGCAGTTTTTCTCCAGATCAGACTGCATACCTGTGACCCTCTTCATCATCTTGACTTATATCCCACCCAAATTTTGTCAGGCTGGTGTCAACAATGGTCAAGATCACTACCCTTCCACATTTATAGTCACCTTTTCTTAAGGTATGATCCTTTAGAATCTTCTTCTTCAATTTCTTGATGGTCTTTGTATGAGCTTCTTCCCATACAAAACGTTTTCCCTTCCTTTAGTAACTGATAAATTACCTCGACGACATGAGTAAAGTGCGGCAACCAAATACGGTAGAATACATGCACCCAAAAATTGCGGAACTTCAGTAACCAATGTGCATGTCTCTTTCATATTTTGTGTAGTTTCAACTTTAACTGGACTCGACCATCTTCCATCTAGACACCACATATGCCCCACAATTAAAACCTCTTTAGCACCAAAAATTGCATGTCTCTTTCATCTTTTGTGCAGCTTCACTTTAATTGGACTCAACCATCTTCCATTCGGACCACAAACATGCCCCACAATTAAAACCTCTTTAGTACCAAAAATTTATTTTTTCCTTGAAAGTGTTAACTTCTTCAAGCCTAGATAAAATGGCATATCAGTCAGCAATGTGTTGGGCAACAAACCGCCATCGGCACCCCCTCTATTCTTTTACCTCATCTTTGGAACCTTCTTCAAATCCTTTGATTGGTAAATTATCGATGAAAGGCACGGTAATGTGAGGAATAAAATCCCTCAACACCTTATTCATACCATTCAGCATATGAGCTACAGAGTTTGTAGCACCCTGTGGTAGAGTGCACATCCTTATCAAACCAAGAGGTCTGTGCATTGTAGTAAGATCCCTAGTCTCCAAAGCAAGCTGAACTCATCATATCCTCAGTAGAGATCACCCATAGAATATACATCCCTTCCCAAAAAGGCTTCAAAAAAATCATCCACAATTGGAGATGTACCTACATTGTGGATTGTTACCTTGCTAATCGTCGTTGGCTGCATGTCTTCAATGAACCTTAGGGTGGTGTCATCATCTCTTTCATAAAAAATTCCCACTCGGGCTCATTTCATAGCTGGTTCACGAAAGATGTCAAGGGATATGTGTCTACAAGGTGAGTCGACGAGCTATTTGATATGGGAAAAGAGTGAGAGAAAGACACACAACACAATGAAATGGACTCAAAATACTCCTTGAATGCTTACAAACATCTTGAATGCTCTAAAATGATTATGTTTAACGAACATGGAACTTGATTCCAGAACTTGGCCATTAATGGCACTCCTAATAGAAAGGAAACACGAGTGAGGAAGTTCAAACCCTTCTTAGTTGTCTCTTGACCTCCTTGAAGTTCTTAATATTTTCCTTTTAATCCACTTTTCCCATCTTTCCCTCCTTTTGGTTCCTTAAAGAATAGAGAGAGAGAGAGAGAGAGAGAGAGAGAGAGAGAGAGAGAGAGAGAGAGAGAGAGAGAGAGAGAGAGAGAGAGAGAGAGAGAGAGAGAGAGAGAGAGAGAGAGAGAGAGAGAGAGAGAGAGATGATCTTAAGGCTATGGGAGAGAGAAAAAGCCTTGAGCGTGAGGATGATATGGAGATTGAGAGAGTGAGCTCTAGCCAACAAGATTTGAGTACAATGGCCATTGGAGCTTACACCTCTGTTCTTCTCTTCTTTACCATCCTCCAGAGAGATCGAGAGATGGCCCTTCTTCGATGAGAGGTAGACAGGTAGAGAGAGAGAGAGAGAGAGAGAGAGAGAGAGAGATTGATCCCCTCTCTTCCTAATCCTTACCTCTCTTGGTCTTCCTTTCTTCCCTGCCCCCCCCCCCCCCCCCACGCGTTGTTGGGCTTCAAGCCCTACCCTTGGGAACA
Source organism: Adiantum capillus-veneris (assembly GCF_014529385.1). NCBI lineage: Eukaryota > Viridiplantae > Streptophyta > Polypodiopsida > Polypodiales > Pteridaceae > Adiantum > Adiantum capillus-veneris. The sequence continues at coordinate 103,691,099 of NC_140960.1, read as the reverse complement.
TGCCCTTATGGCATGCAAATAAGGTCAGTTAGAAGTAGAGTCTTTGCATGAAAACGTTTTGGTTATATATTGTAAGGCTTTTACAAAGGACATAATATACAAGGCGTTTCTATTTTTTTGTCGAGCTCCTCCTCCTCCCCTCTCTCTCTCTCTCTCTCTCTCGCGTTTATCTATGCACCTGCATGACTCTTCTCATCTCCATGGCTCCTACTCGCCAACACCCTCCATAGCCGGTGTTCCCTTCACGTGGTATTAGAGCCTAGGCGTTGACATTTCTTGAGCTAGGTGTCCTTGTTCCTATAGTAGCATGTCGAAACACCAAGGATTTGGTGGTGCAGATGAAGTTTGTGAGTGTTCCCACATTGTCTGTAGCAACTTGTTGGCAAGGGCAAGTGAAGCTTGGTAATTATGCTAGATATAAAACCTATTGCATGCACTAAGCATTTCGGAACACTGTTATAGGGCATCAATTCGATGAAATTTCTTAAAATGCTTCTATAGTGAATTTGGCCAATGAATCCAAACACAACTAGGCAGTGGTGCTAGTAGACGACAGTGGTACCTACATATAGAGCATATCAAAAGCCCACAGTGGGCAACGAGAGAAAACGATAGCAAGAAGAGCTTGAGGCCAACGAAGACAAACTTTAAATATGACATCAAAAGTTGATAAATTCAATGGTTCTGGTTTTCATACTTGGCAAATCAAAGTGAATGGCTATCTAATGCGCAAGAATCTTTGGAGCATGGGCAAGCCCCTTTCAACGGATGAACCAGGAACATTCGCTATAGTAATAAGAGAATTATCCACAGAGCAACAATACAAGGACGAGTAAGCATTATGTATTATTTTGACATCTCTCCGAAAGATGACTTTATTCATTATTTGGATGACGTGCAATCTTCTAGTGCTGTTTGGATAGATCAGAGAAGATTTTTGGTGCTAAAGCTAAGTATTCAATGATGAGTCTAAAGATGGGGTTGTACTCACTAGCTATGCATGCCAACGAAAACATAACATCTTTAGCTAATGGACTAAAGAGTATTAAAACTCAACTTGTGTATGTCAAAGCCCCAATGCTAGAAGAAGATCTCATAGCCATTTTGTTAAAAAGTTTGCTTGATGAATTCCATCAAATTGTCATTGTTTTAAAAGAGAAAGATCCGCTACCCTCCTTGTATGGTATCATCCATTCATTGCAAGAAGAAGAAAAAAGGGTATCCCGTACCAATTCTCCCATTATTCAATAGTGCACATGCAGTATCCCCTACCAGTCTTCTGATACTCCTAGTGCTTATGTGTCGTGGATGCTTGAGAGTTAGTTGTTGCCTACATCATCGCCTGTGTCATCACCTATATCATCACTAGAAGGTTCTAGAAGAATCTAGAAGGATCTAGAAGATTCTAGAAGGTTTTAAAAGTATCAAGTAGATTCTAGAAGTTTCTAGAAGCTTGGAGAAGATTTTGAAAGAATCTAGAAGTTTTTGGAAAGCCCTAGAAAGTTGAAGAAGGATTCAAAAGGTTCTAGGAGAACTAGAAGGATCAAGAAGGTTCTAGAAGATTCTAACCTCCTCAAGAAGAACCTATAAAGTTCTAACCTCCTCAAGCACTAGTATAAATAGGGGTCTTGGGCCACAAGCCCCTAAGTCTCGCCAACACCAGTTGTGAGGCTCCAAGGAAATCCCTCTTCTAGTTCTTATGTTCAAGTCTTTTCCTTGCAATCAAGCCTTGTCATGTACTCGAGTCATGTAATCCAATTCTTGTATCTATCTCTCTTAATAAAGTATTAAGTCTTGTAATCAATACTAAGCTTATCATCAAATCCAACTTCTTGTACATTGTGAGCACCTCCTCTTGCTCTCTTCTAGCTCTATATGCGCTCATAAAAGTTTGGCAAGACTACCATCTCTTAATCTTCTCAAGCCATCATGCACCTGATGATGGAAGGTGTCATTACAAAGCATCCAAGCTCAGTTACAAGATCTTCGCAAGAGTAACGCTCAACTTTAAGCAAGGCAACCCCTAATCTTGGGACCGGCGTTGCAAGATCTTCAACGTCAAATTCAAGAGCTTCAAGATACAAGCACACATCAAGCACAAGCTACAAGACCTAGCTATTCTCAACAACATAAGAAGGAGCTGAAGGTCAGCATGCCTGAAAAAATTGATGGGACTAGATCAAAGTTTGGAGGTTTTCTCCAACAAGTGCGTCTCTTCATTTGAATGCAACGAGAGTGTTATCCAGATGATACCTCTCAAGTAGGCCTTATTGGGACCCTCCTCTCGGGTACGTCTCTCTCTTGGTTTGCTCCCTAACTTGTAAAATAATCTCCTCTCCTTCATGACTTTGAAGCTTTTGTGCGGGAGTTCTTTGCAACCTTTGGGGATACTAATAGAGCAAGGGTTCTTGAAACCAAACTTAGAAATCTCCGCCAAGGATCAAGACCTGCATCCATCCATGCATCCAAATTTCAACAGCTCACTTGTGATTTAAATTGGCATGAGGAATATTTTATTAGCCAATTTTGGTGGGGATTAAAGGATGACGTAAAGATCTTTTATTGACTATGCCAAAGGTTCACACACTAAGCGATTTCATCTCTCAAGCATTAGAATGTGATAATGGACTATTTGAGAGACGACAAGAGAGGCGTCTTGGGACACCATTGCGATCCCAAACAGAAGTGACACATAATGGCTACACACCTCAACAGGGCCATGAATCAAGCATTGAGCCCATGCAAATTGATTCAGCACAGTTTCACCTCTCTCAGCCTAGGAGAAGCAAAGGCACGCATTAATGGCTTATGTATGTATTGCGAAGATCAGGGGTACATTGCTCAATTGTGTCCAAGGAAGAGAAGGATGAAGGCTCATGGTGCAATGGCCTCAACGTGTTCGGGAGAACATGGACGCCCAACCTCAATAGAGACAAAACTGTTGGACAAAGACAAGCAAAAGAAGGTCTCTTTCTTCTCGCCGATTCCACTTCAAGTTTTATGCTACCAATCAAGATCCATATGCCGGGTAGGCACATGGATTATGAAGTATTACTAGATTCAGGCGCAATGGTGTGCTTCATGGACAAAGAATTTGCAAAAGAACAAGTTATGCCACTTGTGGAGAAGTCTAATCCAGCAAATGTAGAAGTCATTGGTGGTCGTCCCCTTGGTTCAAGGGATGTCAGGTATGAAACTCGCCCCATAGAAGTAACATTGAAGGAGCATGTTTCAAGAATAGCGCTCAATATTATACAAAGCCCAGCCAATCCAATTGTTATTTGGCTACCATGACTTGAATTACATAATCCTAACATCCATTGGAGGGCTCGAAGAATTGAACCACGAAAAGGCCAAAAGAAAAAGGGAAGGCATAATAGGCCTATATATCTTGGAGCCAAGGTCTTCATGTGTGCAACCAAAAAGTATCCAACTTTCAAGATATTTGCAACACCAATTGACACATCGACAACAAAAATCATGGAGGCATTGCCACGTCAATATCAAGATTACAATGATGTTTTTGAGAAGAAGAATGCAGACCTCTTATCGCAGCATCGACCCTATGATTGTGCTATAGAGATTCAGGAGAAAACCCAACCCCCTTTTGACCCAATATACAAGCTATCTCAAGATGAGTTGGTAGAATTACAAAAAAATATTGATGTGAATATTGCTAAGGGGTTCATACGAAATTCAAAGTAGGAGCTCCAATACTCTGTGTAAAAAAGAAGGATTTGGACTCTTTATAGAATATCTATTGTTATCACGGATTACTGGATGACATAGTTTTTGATCGAGGCCCACAATTCATCTCTAGCTTTTGGAAAAGCTTATTCAAGTTACTCGTAGTACAAATCAACCTCTCCTCAGCCAATCACACACAAAGTGATGGAAAAATAGAGAGAGGAAATCAAGTTTTCAAACAATATCTCCGTTGTTCTATCAATTATCACTAGGATAATTGGGTCGAGCTCCTACCGCTAGCAAAATTCTCCTATAATAACACTTTTGATGCCTCCACTGTCACACTCCATTCTTTGCTAATTATGGTCAACATCCCAAATAGGATATCCACAGGCACCATGAAGTCAAGAATCCAACTGCTATTCATCTTACACAAAAGTTATTTGCAATTCATAAAGAACTTACAATTCATATCAAAGAAGCTCAATCCAAGTATAAGGAAAGTGCAATCTACATTGCATGCAACATCCAAAAAACAAAGAAGGGGATAAAGTGTGGCTCCTCCGGCGTGATCTGTGTTCATCTCGTCCCTGTCAAAAGCTTGATTATTGCATGCTTGGCTCGTTTAAAATTATCTGTCAAGTCAATCCAGTCACTTATCAACTCCAGTTGCCCTCATCCATGAAAATCCATCCAGTCTTTCATGTCTCAGTCCTAGAACCTTGTCAGACATCTAAGATCCTAGGAAGAGCCATACAACCACTTCCTCCGGTTGAGATTCAAGGACATGACGAATATGAGGTCGCGAAAGTCCTAGATTCTTGAGTTTTACGTGGCAGGTTATAGTACTTGGTGTTTGTCCCTTTTTTTTGTTTCCTAAAATCCACAAACCCTCCTTAGTAGATGTCCCATTTGCTCTTGTAGAGGATATATTTTGGAGCATGCCTCCATATGGCTCCACTTCCAGTTTCTCCCTATTCTTCTCATAAAGAAGCAACACCTTAAGGACTCTTCTTCACTCATCAAGTATATCTCCTCTCTTGTCCTTCCTTCTAATGTCCTTTTGTTCACGTTTGATGTTGAGTCAATATATCCTAGAATCCCCATTCAACAAGATTTGCTTGCCCTCTCTGAATCTATCCAACACCACTTTTCCTTACTAAAAGAAGCATCATCCTCTCTTTGGCCTCTCTTGTCCTTTACCACCAGTACATCTCTTTCCAGGGTAGCTGTTGGTGAAAAATCAAAGGCAATGCCATGGGTTCCAATTTTGTTGTCGTCTATGCCTGCCTTTTTTTTGTCACTTAGAGATGGTATCAATCTTTCCTCCCATCCATCTCTCCTCTATTTTCAAAAGATACATTGATGATTCCTTTGGCAACTAGCAAGGCTTCTTTCTTGATCTTGAAAAAGTCCTCAAGCTTTACAGGTCACCACTCCAAAACCATATGAAAATTTCTCCGGTCATTTCTTCCATAGAAGCTTCCATCCTTGACATCCATTTCTTCAAAGGACCCTCCTTTTCTCATTCAAGGACTCTTGATTCTCACTGCTTTCAAAAAAGTCTTAACTCTTACAACTACATTCCCTGGCAATCTTGGCACCCCACCCACTAGAAAATTGATTTTATCATTTCGGAACTAGAAAGATATATCATTTGAGAGAGCTTCTTGGATGGGTTTCTTACCATTCGTGCCCATTTTTTCCATAGACTTGGAGCAAGGGGCTACCCACAAGATCTTCTCCATAATTGTTTCTCCATTATTTCTTACAATGACAGAGACTCTCTCCTTATGAAGAAACCCAAAACAAAAGACCCCCCCTTTGTAGTAAAAATTTTCTTTTCACCCTTTACACGCAACCTTGATCTCTCTCCTACCTTGATCAAGCCTCTCACTCTTCAGCTTAGCACCACACTTGAACTATCCCACCTCCCCAAACCCCTTATTTGTTGGCTCAATGCGCCCAATATCTGGAAGATGCTTACCTATGATTCTCACACCCCTCCTAGATAAAACGTCTTGTGAGGTCCCCACCCCGCCATAACAAACGGCGGGTCTGATGGTGAACCTGGTGGCCACTAGATCTATAGCGGAAGCAAACAAAGTGGTTCAGGGTTCAGCTAGCGGACGATCTCTCATCACAAAGTGAGTCGAGTTCGAGCCTACTAGCAGTGAGATCTAGCTCCACCTCGCAGGGGAAGCGTACTTAAACTATCTAGCAATCCTAAGACCCACCTTCCAAGAGGAGAGAAACCTCGAGTGCCTTTTTCCCCATGTTTCAGAGGCACGCACACTTGAGACTTCACCGCTCTAGGGGCAATGAGTATTGCTAGTATCGATTTAAACACTATGGGGACAGAGAGTTCCCGAGCAATCCGAACCACCCTTCTCATAGGCATTGGCAACCTGAGCCAAGCCCCCAATTTCCACCCCCACACTCACACTTCCTTGTGTGTCCTAATTACTACCACAATGATTGTTCAACATAAACATTCCTTGATTAAATTCCGAATCACAATGTTCATTAAGACAGCCCTTCAATCGGTATTGCAAAGCGGCACCAAGACAGTATTCTAGTAAAAATTCTACTCAAACTTATTCATTAAAATTCCAATGTTCTGGAGGTACAACATCCCCCCTCCAGCGAGAGTTTACTCCTCCCGTTGTCGCCTAGCTACCCATACAAGTAGGTATGTCCACCGCATAGAAAGCAAGACGTGGGTTCCCACCGCATAGAAAGCAAGTCATGGATTCAAGAGCCCTTAACGAGGAACTCTACCCCCTGTGATCAGTAGGGGGGTCAGGACTGATTCAACATTGGAAATAGAATGAACATGTCGAGCTAAATTTTCCCTAGCAGACATTCTTTCCTATTGCAAACAGCATACCCATCAATCATTTCTTAGACTTTAATGTACAAATGAATTCAATGCCGAGGTTTCCGTCGGATTTCTCCAACATGTTTGGGGATATGTTCTTTCCTAGCTAAACGTGTGCAATGTTAATTAAACAACTGAATAAAATTGTGACCTACCTCTTCCATTTCTTCGTCAATGGCTCGTGAGATGGCCGGTGCTTGTTCGTCCATGGGAGCTTTTCCCTTTCCATTCACATTGCTCATTCCCGCCTCGCGGTCGTGGGCACCACCCAAGCGAGTTCTCTTAACCGGGGCCATTTTACACTCACTACTTTAAATGATAAACTTGAAGAAAAAGTCTAAGGTCGGAGAGCATAATAACAAACCAATTGGTAGATTAGAATCATTAAAGAATCCTCCTTATGCAAGAGATTAGATTTTTCCTTCGAGACCTAGCAATTTTATAGGTAATTCTTTACTTACCCTATGGGAACGGGCTCTAAAGTTAATCACTTGGCTTAGATGATTAAGAAATTCAGAATTTTACTAATTGATTTACGAGAGAGATGAAGTAAGCTAGCTCAATCACTTTCCTAGGGCAATTTGAAGATGCAGAATTATCGAAGGCATGTGTGATAGAAAGTTCTCTTCTTATTGGCCTAATGACGGTTTAATTTTAGCCTTAATCACATCTTAATGTGAGAGAAGATTGAGTCTAATTTAATTACAATACAATTTCATCAAATCTACACTATTACCGACTGACAATTTATTAACTATGCTGCCTAGAGAGAGAATCTATCGTAATCATGTATTAATCATTGATTAAGAATGATGAATGGCTGCATAAATTCGCTAATTGAATGATGATTATGTAATGGAGTATAGCTATGTAAACTTAGAGAGTAGCTATTGGGAATTATAGCTAAAAGTAGGCATAGTAGATGAAGAATTTGGGAGAATAATGATGAGAATTAAGAAGAGCCGGAATTAAACCATAATTAGCGTGATTAGGGGCTGAGAATCCTTTGATTTTTTTGATCCAATGAATCCTCAAGATGAGAATTTCGGCAGCACCTCCCTCCTTGCTTCTCCTTCAAAAACTGTGTGTGTGCCGGCAACACCTCCCCAAGGTGTGTGTAGGTATGTGTGTGTGTATTGGGTGTGTGTGTGTGTGTGTGTGTGTGTGTGTGTGTGTGTGTGTGTGTGTGTGTGTGTGTGTGTGTGTGTGTGTGCGTGCGTGTGAGAGAGCACACCTTTAAATAGGCCTCCTCAAGCTGAAAATCGAACCTGCTTGCTATTTGCATCTGGGAGCTACTCCAGTTAAGCCTGTCAAGTCCAGTTGCTTACCCACCAAGTGTCTAGTTGGCTTGGTTAACTGGCTCTCACACTTAGTTGCAAACTTGGAAACTCTCCCAAGACTCCCACAAGGACAAAAGGCGCCCCCTAGCTACTAAAGCTGACCTGGAGTGTCCTGGAACCTGCTCCCACATAGCCTCGAGCCCCCGGTGCCTCCCAGGACAATTTTGGGAAAAATTGATTTTAGGCTAAAACGGGTCATATGAGTCGGAATTTGATGCCAAAAATTTCTATACCAAGCCCTAACTAAGGCATACTCACCCGAGTACCTGTCATATTTAGCAGCCTTCGGGGTCCGAAAATGCATTTTTTCAAATTTGGTGTACGGGTGCAGTTTTTCGAGATGGTCAAAACTGGACGGGTCGGGTGACCAAAAACTTACTATTTTTGGATTTTTTTAACAAAAATTATTTTAATTCACATTTCGAAGCTTTAAAATATTCTAAACATCATGGCACTGACAGAATTTGGAAAACTGCTAAAAATAGTAACTTTTTTCATTATGTTCATTTCAAGGTACAATGGTGCTCTTTTTGATCGGGGTCAGAGACCTTACAACCTCCCCAACGTGAAAAATTTGAGATGTCCTCATCTCAAGAATGTGTTTGGGTAATCTTTTATGAGCGTTGGTTCATCCTCCCAAGTTGCATCTTCTTCAGGGTAATCCTTCCACTTTACTAGATGCTGCGTGATAGTTCTGTTGCGTAACTTCCTTTCCCTAGTTTAAGGTACATAGTCAGGTTGGAGCTCGAGCACTCCTTGTGCTGGCATGACTATCTGATCTGAGTCCAAGAATTGATCAGGGTTAGGAATATAGGGTTTGAGTAAGCTGATGTGGAACACATCATGAACCTTCAAGTTTGCAGGTAACTTTAGCTTGTAGGCCTGGTCACTCACAACCTTAACGATCTCGAATGGTCCACAATACCTTGGGCTTAGCTTCTTATATCTGCCTAGTGATAAGTTGCTTTTCTTTGGTCAGCAGACTCACATAAAAACCTTATCCGCTTCTTTGAAAGTTCTTTCCAAACGGTTCTTATCTGCATAGTGCTTCTGTCTATCCTGAGCTGCCTGAATGTCCTGGTGAATAGCTCTAGTATTAGCTTCCATATCTTCTAAAATCTTCCTAGAGGCTTCTACCCTGATGCTAAACAATCCTGTCCATAAAGAGCTTTGAAGGGTGACATTCCAATGCTTCTGTGTTCAGAAGAATTATAAGCATACTCTACCAATGGTAGATATTGTAACCACTTATTTGGCTCTTGTGAACAATAGGCTCTGAGAATGTCCTCAATGACTTGATTAACCCTTTCAGTTTTCCCATCTGTCTGCAGATGATACGCTGTACTGAAGGCTAATTGTGACCCAATAGATTGGAAAAGAGAAGTCCAAAATTTTGATGTAAACTTGGCGTCTCTATCACTGACGATACGCTTGGGTAGACCATGTAGCCTAAAAATCTCCTTGATGAATACCCGGCTAACATCTGAAGCAATAAAGGTTGTCTTTACGGGTATTAGATGAGCCACTTTTGTGAGCATATCAACAACCACAAAAACAGAATCATAACCTCCTGTAGAAGGTAATCCTGTAACAAAATCCATACTGATGGATTTCCATTTCATTTCAGGTATGTCCAGAGGTTGAATTTGCCTTGGTAATTTGATTTTTTTGGCCTTTATCCGCTGACAAGAAAGACATTGCCTCACATAGCGAAGTATGTCTCCTTTCATTCCAGACCAAAAATAACTCCTCCTGACAGCATGAAGAGTTTTAGCATAGCCTAGATGTCCAGATGTCGGGCTATCATGTGCTTCATACAGAACAGCCTTCTTTAGAGTTGGGTCTCTGGGTACACAGAGTCTATGTCTGTAGTAAAGACATCCTCCCATAAGAGAGTAATCTTTAGCTTCAGGCATCTTATTTTGCTGAACTAATGATACTATACGTTGGTACTCTGGATCTACCAAGGATGCTTCTTTGATTCTATCCCAGATAGGGTTATTTGGAATAGAGATAGCTCCGAGAAAAGATTTTTGGCTAAGACCATCTGCAACTGAATTTTCCTTCCCTGGTCTATACTTTATGTCAAGGTCATATTCCTGTAATAGCTCTATCCATCGCGGTTGTCGCATATTGAGAATGGGTTGCGTAAAAATCCATTTTAAGCTCTTGTGATCTGTTACTAGCTAAAACTTGCGCCCAAGAAGATAATGTCTCCATAGCTTCAGCACATGTATAACTGCTAAAAGTTCCAAATCATGAGTAGGGTAATTCTTCTCGTGATCCCTCAGCTTTCACGAAGTATACGCCACTGGTCTCCCTTCTTGAGTAAGAACTCCGCCTAGAGCAAATTTGCTAGCATCGGTTGCTACTTCAAATTCTTTACTGAAGTCTAGAAGCTTTAAAATAGGAGCTGAGACCAAGAATTCTTTTAGCTTAGCAAAGCTAGACTCGTGCTCGGTCTTCCATTTGATCCTCATCCCTTTTTTCAGGAGTTCCGTCAAAGGTGCAGCAATACGTGCATAATCCATGACAAAAATCTTGTACCATCCCGTTATTCCAAGAAATCCTCTTACTTCACTGACGGTGGATGGTTGAGGCCAATCAACGATATCCTTGACTTTGTCTGGATCTACTAAAATCCCTTCAGCCGATATGACAAATCCAAGATAGTTGACCTTTGGTGAGCAAAAGGTGCACTTGCTCTCTTTAGCGTAAAGTTGGTGTTCCCGAAGAAGATCAAGTACTTTGCGAACATGCTCTTCGTGATCTGCTTCGTTCTTAGAATAGATCAGAATGTCATCAAAGAAAACCAAGACAAAATCATCCAGGTAAGGTTTGAAAATATCCTGCATAAGTCGATTGAAGCTTGCAGGAGCATTTGTTAGACCAAAAGACATTACTGTGAATTCGTAGTGTCCATACCTAGTGTTGAAAGCCGTCTTTGGAATATCTAATTCCTTGATCCTGATTTGATAATATCCTGACCTTAGATCAATCTTTGTAAACATTTTGGCGCCGTGGAGCCTGTCCAAGAGTTCGTCAATCCTTGGAATTGGATACTTGTTCTTGACAGTTACCTTGTTCAGTCCACGGTAATAGTCCACGATAATCTATGCATAACCTTAAGGTTCCATCCTTCTTCTTCTGAAAAAGAACTGGAGCACCCCAAGGAGAAGTACTGGGTCGAATGAATCCTTTCTCAATGAGTTGCCTAAGTTGTTCCTTGAGTTCGATGGCCTCTGGAAGTGAAATTTTATAAGCTCTTTTTGAGATAGGTTCACATCCAGGGATAGTCTCAATCTCATGATCTACCTCTCTATGTGGTGGAAGATTCGTAAGGTCTTGTGGGAACACATCATCATACTCCCTCAACCAGTTTGGTCGAAGTGAGGTATCTGATTGGTCCACCTTGTTGAGCTTTACCGCATAAATTTGCTGTCCCTTTCTTAGTCCCTTCAAAAGTCTGTTGGCCTTAACTAGAGTAGCCCTAGGTCTCCCATTTTCCCCCTGGATTAAGGCTTCATTACCCAAGTTATCTGTAAAGGTAAAGTTTCCTTGTGCACAATGTATGTGGGCCCTATTTTGCTTTAGCCAGTCCATCCCGAGTATCCCATCAAAGAATCCTAAGGGTAGGGTTCGAAATTGAGCAGAAGTTGGGTGTCCCCCTAAATCAAAGTCAATTTTTCCTGCAGAATGTTGAGATACTACTTCCTTGCTGTTTGCTAACTCTACAACTAGCTTGCTTGTTGGATACTTATCTAGCTTAAGCTTCCTCATGCATCTGGGTGAAAGAAATGAAAGAGTACTACCACAATCTATAAGGAAGTTAACTTGTTCACCTCTGAGAGATCATGGCGTATGAATGACTATGTATTGCTTGCAACCATTGGGATTGTCAATTGCAGCATGTAGGGTTGCTCTCTTCACTGCTTCATCACCCACAATTGGTTGTACCACTGCTGCATTCACTTTGGCGGTAGCTCCATGCCCTCGCCCTCTGTTCATCCTTCCTCGTCCTCCTCTTCCATTAGCTTGGCCACGCCCATGGGTATTCAAGGGTATGGCATTGGCGTTGGTTGCCTGAATGTTCCTGAGGCACTTGGATCGGTAATGTCCATACTCGCCGCAACCATAGCATCGAACATCTGGAAACTCCATGGTTGTGGTGATAGCCACAATAGGGCGTTGGTCATATGTTTGGTTGGATGGTCTGTTATTCCAAGCAGTTGTCCTTGCCCTCTTTGCCCAATGATTCCTCCTGTTCTGATTAACCTTTTGTACTTCAAGAGCTAGAAAGGGCTTTGATAGGCACACTCCTCTGTCCAAAAGCTCCACTTTGCAGGCTTCCAACGGGCTCCACAAGCCAAGAAAAAACTAAGAAAAAAGCCCCTAATTTGATTCATTTTTTGACTTTTATAGGATGGGGGGTTCAATTTGGGAAATTGCCCTCTAATTGGTCCATGTGGCACCTTTTTTTGGTATCTCTTGGAAAGGGGGCACCGCCTTTTTCCATCTGCTCTCTTTCCCTCTTTTACACTTTGGGGGGGGGGGGGGGGGGGGGGGGGGGGGGGGGGGGGCATTAGAGACGTCGCTATTGCCCCTAGGCTTTTTATTTTTTTATTTTCCTTTACCTTCATTTCCCTCAACAAGGCATCCTGTAGTGTCGTTGGCCTGAGAGATTCCAACCAAGTATTCAAAGGGTCGATTAGCCCTTGGCAGAATCTCGCCACCTATTGTTCCAAGGTCATCTTAGGAGCATATCTCCGAAGAGTGACAAACTTTGCATAATATTCTTCGATAGATGAAGTCAGCTGCCGAAGTGAAAAGAATTCATTCATCTTCAAGGTCCTATAGACAGGTGGTAAATAACGCCTCATTATCGCAGCTTTGATGTGTTCCCAGGATTGGGACGATCCCTTAATATCCAGGTCCCTACAATGTTTCTTCCTCCATATCTTGGCATCGCCAGTCAAGCGGAACATCGTAAGCATGGTCTGATTTACGGTTTGGGTCCCCGCGGCTTCAAAGTAGTCGTCCATGGCTTCCATCCACACTTCCGCATCTCTCTCCACATTTGCCCCCTCGCCCTTAAAGATCGGAGGTTGGGCTTGCTTAAGGAGGAGCTTCTTCTCTTGCGCCGCCGAGTACAGAGCAACAGGCGGTGCCTACATGGGTTATACGAGATTCTTGATACCATTACTTGGATTTCAAAATAGACAGGAGACTTTAAATAAAATTCAAGATTCCACTTTATCAAGAGACAGAGATTCAGAGACAAAAAGCACTTTATTGATGAAAATTTATTACAATTGAAACCCCTCAAGGTTTATGATAACTGATGATCAACTTATTACATGGCTTTTTTGGATTGCGTATAAGATACGCCTAGGAGATTGTATTCACATGATGCACTACTTTGTTCCCGAAGTAGTTCATGTACTCATCCTTGAGTGGATAATAAACTAAGATATCAAGCCGGGATTCTTCTTTTGGTACTCCAAAAGTTCTGACTCTGTTCGCTGAGATCACCTTGGTAACCTTTTCCAAGAGCCAGTCGTTGATGGTTTGATTCGAGTCGCCTGAGACAGTCAGGTCCAACGGGTAGGCAGCAGGTAGAATAACTCTACTACCCTCAACTCTTCTTCCCAACATATCTTCTTCAAATTGGTAGCCAGGCATCCTAGCTTTCGAGCGTTGATGTAGTAAACCCCTCCTACAAGTGTCCAATCAAGTCCCCATCCTCTATCGATGCGAGTGGAGTGTGGCGTATGAGACTTCATCAGTATCTCCATGACATCTTGCCTGAATTGGTAAACTGGGCATCGTCGAGCTTGCTCATAAATAAGCTCAAACACTTGGAACTTCCGATAATCTAGCACGGGGTCTTCCTGCAACACCAATGCAAGGAATTTGGATCAGCTACCTATATACTTTCAGTTCCTTTTAAATGTTCAAACAATACGACTTTATTTCTCAGCCTAACCTAGGCTCTGATACCAGGTGTGAGGTCCCCACCCCGCCATAACAAACGGCGGGTCTGATGGTGACCTTGGTGTCCACTAGATCTATAGCGGAAGCAAACAAAGTGGTTCATAGTTTAGCTAGCAGACGATCTCTCATCACAAAGTGAGTCGAGTTCGAGCCTACTAGCAGTGAGATCTAGCTCCACCTCGCAGGGGAAGCGTACTTAAACTATCTAGAGATCCTAAGACCCACCTTCCAAGAGGAGAGAAACCTCGAGTGCCTTTTTCCCCATGTTTCAGAGGCACGCACACTTGAGACTTCACCGCTCTAGGGGCAATGAGTATTGCTAGTATCGATTTAAACACTATGGGGACAGAGAGTTCCCGAGCAATCCGAACCACCCTTCTCATAGGCATTGGCAACCTGAGCCAAGCCCCCAATTTCCACCCCCACACTCACACTTCCTTGTGTGTCCTAATTACTACCACAATGATTGTTCAACATAAACATTCCTTGATTAAATTCCGAATCACAATGTTCATTAAGACAGCCCTTCAATCGGTATTGCAAAGCGGCACCAAGACAGTATTCTAGTAAAAATTCTACTCAAACTTATTCATTAAAATTCCAATGTTCTGGAGGTACAACATCCCCCCTCCAGCGAGAGTTTACTCCTCCCGTTGTCGCCTAGCTACCCATACAAGTAGGTATGTCCGCCGCATAGAAAGCAAGACGTGGGTTCCCACCGCATAGAAAGCAAGTCATGGATTCAAGAGCCCTTAACGAGGAACTCTACCCCCTGTGATCAGTAGGGGGGTCAGGACTGATTCAACATTGGAAATAGAATGAACATGTCGAGCTAAATTTTCCCTAGCAGACATTCTTTCCTATTGCAAACAGCATACCCATCAATCATTTCTTAGACTTTAATGTACAAATGAATTCAATGCCGAGGTTTCCGTCGGATTTCTCCAACATGTTTGGGGATATGTTCTTTCCTAGCTAAACGTGTGCAATGTTAATTAAACAACTGAATAAAATTGTGACCTACCTCTTCCATTTCTTCGTCAATGGCTCGTGAGATGGCCGGTGCTTGTTCGTCCATGGGAGCTTTTCCCTTTCCATTCACATTGCTCATTCCCGCCTCGCGGTCGTGGGCACCACCCAAGCGAGTTCTCTTAACCGGGGCCATTTTACACTCACTACTTTAAATGATAAACTTGAAGAAAAAGTCTAAGGTCGGAGAGCATAATAACAAACCAATTGGTAGATTAGAATCATTAAAGAAT
The DNA here is from genome assembly GCF_014529385.1 of Adiantum capillus-veneris. Classification (NCBI taxonomy): domain Eukaryota; kingdom Viridiplantae; phylum Streptophyta; class Polypodiopsida; order Polypodiales; family Pteridaceae; genus Adiantum; species Adiantum capillus-veneris. Next base: position 103,675,935 of record NC_140960.1, on the reverse strand, counting down.
CCTCCTTATGCAAGAGATTAGATTTTTCCTTCGAGACCTAGCAATTTTATAGGTAATTCTTTACTTACCCTATGGGAACGGGCTCTAAAGTTAATCACTTGGCTTAGATGATTAAGAAATTCAGAATTTTACTAATTGATTTACGAGAGAGATGAAGTAAGCTAGCTCAATCACTTTCCTAGGGCAATTTGAAGATGCAGAATTATCGAAGGCATGTGTGATAGAAAGTTCTCTTCTTATTGGCCTAATGACGGTTTAATTTTAGCCTTAATCACATCTTAATGTGAGAGAAGATTGAGTCTAATTTAATTACAATACTATTGAATGGTAAAAGAATGAATTTCATCAAATCTACACTATTACCGGCTGACAATTTATTAACTATGCTGCCTAGAGAGAGAATCTATCCTAATCATGTATTAATCATTGATTAAGAATGATGAATGGCTTCATAAATTAGCTAATTGAATGATGATTATGTAATGGAGTATAGATATGTAAACTTAGAGAGTAGCTATTGGGAATTATAGCTGAAAGTAGGCATAGTAGACGAAGAATTTGGGAGAATAATGATGAGAATCACTACAAGAGGTTGTGTGCTCTTGTGACACTGTTAGCGACGGAAATACACTGGGTTTTTATAACCCCGGCGTCACTAAAACCGTCGCTATGAGAGCGTCGCTATATAGAGACGCTCATAGCGACGGTCATAGCGACGGTTATAGCGACCTTTACACAGACGCTTATAGCGACGCTTATAGCGACGCTCTAGAGCCATAAATAGCGACGGTTATAGCGCCGCCCGAGAGATTTTTTTTTGGTGATAGGGCATTGAATGCCCTGCCACCCATCAACCATATTGTACTTGATTCACTTTTTAAAAAAAGTGCAAGGGTAGATAATAGACCCAAAATAGTCACCCACAAGACGCATTGTTTGCAAAATTGACAAGCATAAAATTGACAATTGTACACATCATAGGCAAAATGAATTGATTGGCAAATGTAATAATGACAATTGTACAACATCATAGGCATAAAGAATTGATTGGCAAAATGAACCGCGGTGACAAATGTAATAATATACATGGTTCAAAAAGACGTATAAAATCCATCTCATGATACATAAGCTATGAGGAACCCTAAACTAATGCTATCTAGCTACGGCTAAACTGACGTCGTCTAGTCAGACGTCTCATCGCGTCCAAGCGGCGTATCTGTCGGATTCTGCAAAAAAAGATAATAAGACAGCTTTCAGTAAGTATAAACATATAACGACATTTATAAAACAATACAAAAACTAGAAAAGAGTAAACCCTAATACTAACCATGCCGCCGCGAGAACTGAGAATGTCCATCAGGGCGTTTAAGCCCTTCCTGCCTGCGTACTCGCGCTCGTACGGTGTGGGATCACGTCCTGTCATCGACCACTGTCAAAATACAAAGATTTCATTATGTTAGAATTAAAAAACTCATAAACCCTAAACTATCGAACATAAAGAGTAATGCGAAAACACTTACAAAATCGGCCTCAAATGATGCCCATCCACCGCTCCCCAAGTGGTGCGAGCTCCCTGCCTGTACTCGCGCTCTATCTGCATCCTTTTGTTGCTTCCATTTGTCGGGATTCTCGCGCGCTGCTTTCTTCGTATTCTTCCAATCTTCTTTGGCCATCCAATCTGGCCTGTTCCACCCATGCTTGATTGCTTTTTGCACTTCGGAACGCTTGTGTTTGCAGTATTCGCACATTCGAATCTTCATCAGGTCTTCATTGAAGCGTTGATCCCGTGTTGGAACGGGAAACTCATCATCAAGTATGTTGATGACGCTGTCTTTTAAATCACTTGGTACTTCACTCCATTTGTTTAGTATGTAGTGTCTAAACAGCTGAGAGCAAATACCACGCATGCGCGAGATCACCTTCTTACCGTCATCATCCATGATGATGCCGCTGCTGAAGTCGATGGAGTAAGGCAAGCCCTCTGGCCGGTGAGGCATGAACCTGGGTGTCCCGGCGGGGGTCTCTAGCAGCGTGTCGATGGGGGTACGGCCTTGCACTACGAGGGGCTACCTCTATGACGTACCACCAGTTTGATGTAGACTTTGTAGGATGAAATATTACCTACCAGAGCCACATAACTTACATGAGAGCTTTCAAGCACATAACTTGGAAAAGGGGGATGTTAACTATTTACATACTTACTTGTTCACAATGCTCGGGTAGTACGAAAGTGTCTCTTAGGTCAGTCCATTTCTTAGTAGAATCCACCTCAAGAAAACCAGACTCTCCTCTACGCACAGTAGCGTTGCGACCCTCCATGATTATCTTGAACCATTGCACATCGAACAAGTCGACAAAAAATCCTCTGTAATCGATCCTCAAAATCTCTTGTAGCGTGCCGAAGTAAGTGAGTTCCGCCACCACAGGATCTGCATCAGAGGAACGTCGTCGACTAAACTGTTCAAAGTTTGCTATGATTCCACAATCTTGAGTAAAACGCTTTTTGTCGATCCGTTCCACCCTAAAATGTCGACCTTCACACCATGCTGTTGTGTATGACTTATACTACAACGAACAAAGATTATGAGTGGCCGTTCAAACGTTTAGAAATAAAGTCACTAGCTAGTCGTACATTGCAAACTTACCTTGGTCGCGCAACCCCGAGAGTACTCCCACTCTTCCTCAGTCACTTCGTCACCGCATTGTTGTGCGCTTTTCAATTGGTTGTGCAACCATCTTAAGCTCATGAATGTTGGTAGGCTCTCCAAACCCGTCGGATAGTGCATCGGTGGTTGTCTTCCCCGTCTCCACTCGATTCGTGCCCTTTGTCGCTCTTGCTTTGCATCCTCATATTGTGAAATCCACTTTTGCATCACTGGATTGTGAAGCATGCAAAATCGGTTGATTTTAGCCTCTAGATCTTCCGTCATCTTCTTCTCAACACCGAGATTGCACATGACAATCCCAGATATGCGCTCATCATCTATGGTTCGCCATAGCGTGTCCCGGGCTTTATCAAATCCATCTAGCCACTCTCCAATGTACACTAGGGACTCTGATACCAACCAACCTTCTGCCATGCTACCCTCTAGACGTGCCTTTTGACGCACATATCCCTTAAGCATTTTCATGAAACGTTCTAAGAAGAACATCCATCTGCAATGAACTGTGCCAGCTATTTCCACCTCATCAACTATGTGAACAAGAAGATGCACCTGAATGGTTAGCATGGTAGTAGAAAAATGTTTCTCAAACATGCACACAAGCTCCGCAGCATTTAGTTTGGCGAATGGTATGGAGTCTACATTGATCTCCTTTTGTGAGATCCATTGCACCAGCTTTGCAAGTTTGTAGATTGTGTTACGGACGTCGAGAGACAAACATCCCTCAATGGCAACCGGTAAAATAAACTGTAAAGTATGTGCAGCAATGATATTAAAGTCCACATTTTATGCAATGATATTAAAGTCCACTATGAACGTACCTAACACATTTTATGCCAATCGTGTGACTTCAAACCGGTAAGCTTTCCTTCTTTAGTAAAACACGTTCGGAGCGAGTGCATTACGCCAGTGGGGGTCCGCAAAGATCGAATGGTCTCTTTTACTTTGCTTTCTTGGGCTCCTGTGAAAATCCATGGTGCTTTAGGGAGTTTTATCGATCCATCAGACGCTGTTTGCGGCCAATATTGCTCCATACGATCCATATTTCTAAGGTCAACTCTGGCTCCCAAAGTATCTTTCTTGCCGGTCAGATGGTCCCATAGTAGATTACCCACATTCTTGAATATGTGCATTGGATCGAGCAAGTGATTGATCATGAGTCGGGGCCAATATGGTAACTCATACCATAGAGATAGTCTCTTCATCCCTGGAGGCAATCTGTCATCGCACATCTCCTTCTGCTCTAACCATGCTTGTGCAGACATCCTTGGTGTCTCTCTTCCCAAAAAGCCGTCGCGTAACACATGATTCTCTGGAAGATACGCTTGATGACCTTCGTAGATTTGCTTCTTCAGTGAGGGCGCCCTACGTGCATTCAGTCTAGGTCCACATGTGACACATGCTCTGTATCCGCTTGTTTGAAGCCCTGCATGTATACACATGATAATAGATCAACTATGGGAAAAAACAAGATTTACAGTGTCTGAGTGAGGAGTGTCAATAGATCACCTGAGCATTCTGTTAGCCCGAGATAGTCATGCATGGTCCACATTAGAATGCCTCTGATCAAAGCATTCCGTCGTCCTGTGTGTCGGCTCATATCCACCACCTCTATGCCAATCCACAATTGTTGTAGCTCTTCCAATAGTGGACGAAGATACACATCCATATTCTTCACTTTATATCGCCCTGGCACAATCAAGCTTAGCCATAGGTGCCCCTTCTTCGTAGTCAACCACGGGGGAATGTTGTAGTTGACGATGACAACGGGCCATACACTGTAAGATGTTGATCTTTGACCAAATGGATTTACGCCATCCATAGCCAGGCCTAAGCGCAAATTTCGAGCTTCCCTGGCAAAATCCGACCATGTTCCATCTATATGTTTCCAGGCTGCGCAATCTGCAGGAATTCGTAGCACACCATCCGAAGATTTATTCTCCTCATGCCATGATGCTAGGGCGGCCATGGACTTACATTCGAAGAAATGCTTGATGCGAGGAAGCTGAGGAAAATGTCGCAAAACCTTTTGTGGAATTTTTGTCCCGTGGAGATCTACTCGATATCTTTCAGAATCACATTTCGGACACTTCTCCATGTCTATGTATTCCCCTCTGAAAAGAATGCAGTCATTAGGACAAGCGTGGATAGAATTGTAATCCATCCCCAAGTTTGGTAAAATCTTTCTTGCTTCATCTCGGGAATCTGGCATCACATTGTCAGCTGGTAGTATGTGCTCTTTAAGCAATCTACACAACATAAAAATACGATACAGTCGTGTAAAAATCTATCAGATCATTATACATTTAGAGTTTTATTAAAGTAAACTAATTGTAATAGATCACCTGAAAAGCGTTGTGACGCTAGTGTCACTCCATCCAAACTTTGCCTGCTTGTTGAGAAGAACCAGAGTGCTTTCAATCTAGACATACGTGCTCCATTATACAATGGCGTATCGGCTTCACTTTTCATATCATCATAGATAAGCCTTTCTAAATCCATGATCGTCTCGATCATTTCATCAATCTCGGGCTCAAACATTGCCTCGTTGGGAATGTGCTCTGCATGATCATCCCCCGAGCTGTCAGAGGCTACATCTTGTGGCCTCACATATGCTGCTTGACCAAAGCGCCTGCGAACACGTCTATTGGGTTGCAAGATTGCTGCTTGTTGGCCAGCGTCAGAGTCCGACGAGTTATAATTGGCAACAACTCGATCTATAATAGATGGATCGAACTCGCCAAATTCGCGAACGTGCTGCAAAGAAACACGTCTTGTCCATCGCACAGCATGCTTGCATTGATTACAAGGACATAAGACCCTCGTTGAGAGATAGGTGTTTCGGTGGGACGGTCCCACATCCTCGTCACTGCTCATAATGAGGATAAAAATCTTATAACCTGGACAACAAATTTAATATTCTATTGGCATTCTTCGTCTTATCTCTCTCTCTCTCTCTCTCTCTCTCTCTACCTCACATTCTCTAGTCATGTCCAATCCCCGCACACCTCGGTCTAGAGGTGCATGGAAATCAGAACCACCGGGTTATAATCTCGTCTTTATTGGTCAATACCTATATTTGTGGGTACAAGAAATCTACAGACCCACGTCTACATGATACTGCATGTAGTGGACAAAACCCCTTTGCCTCTTCTCTAGCTGTAGCACTTCACAGCATCTTAACATCTTTTCACAGTAGATCTTTTCACTGTTCGTCTAACTCTAAACCCTAAACTGTAAGTAATTCTTGCGTGGACTCGATCTAACGTAAATAAGCGTAAATCTAAATAAACCTAAATCTAACTAAAAATAAACCTAAATCTAATTTAACGTAAGTCTACATCTAACCTAATCTTTAACGTCTTTTGGGATAGTTTCCTACGACGTTAAAACTCTCTTCTTCTTGTGTGTGTGTGTGTGTGTGTGTGTGTGTGTGTGTGGGTAAACCTAAATAAACCTAAGTCTAATCTAATATAACATAAATCTAAATCTAATATAAATTATGTTATATTGAAAACAAAGAACTAAACTAGCAGGGATTATAAGAACCTTAAAAATGATTTAACACATAATTTTTCACATAACTCGGCAAGAGTTGGCATTCTCATCACTAAAGATGTGAGAGTTAACTTCCGACGGTGACGCTGCCTCATCTCCATCCACATCTGACGACAACAATTGGCCCTTTGGACCGTTCTTGCTCTTGTTACTAACTTTGAAGTTGCTGTTGAATGACTAGAGGTTGTTTAGATGGTCATTGTCGGGGATGTAGTGACTCTTGCCACCCTGAAGATCCACCTTCTTCCCTAGCTTCTGAAGACATTTCACTAGTACTTTTGGATCGACGGAGCCCACCATGAGTAAAGGCAACAATACCCTATATTCCATTGAGGGCTTTCTTCACCCGCTTCATGCAGGCATCGCAGTCTATGGAGACCTAAATCTAATCTAATATAACGTAAATCTAAATCTAGCGTAAATAAACGTAAATCTAACTAAAAATAAACCTAAATCTAATCTAATTTAACTTAAATAAACCTAAATCTAATTTAACGTAAATCTACATCTAACTTAATCTTTAATGTCTTTTATGATAGTTTCCTACGACGTTATAACTCTCTTCTTCTTGTGTGTGTGCGCGTGTGTGGATGTGTGTGCCAATAAAAAGAGATAAATGGTATAACCTTTCTATCACCCATGCCAAGTATGATAGATTGGTTATGCCATTTCCCTCTTGAATAATAGGTCTTGAGTTCAACTCCTCGTCGGCTAGATCTTTAGGTCTTTTAATTTTAATTAGTTTCCTACGACGTTAAATTAGTTTCTCTCTCTTTCTCTCTCAATGTGCGTGCGTTTTTTGTTTATGCATGTTTTCTCTCTCTTTTCCTCTCTTAATGTGTGCGTTTTTTGTTTATGCATGTTCTCTCTCTCTTTTCCTCTCTCAATGTGTGCGTTTTTTGTTTATGCATGCTCTCTCTCTCTCTTTTCCTCTCTCAATGTGTGTGTGCATTCTTTGTTTATGTATGTGTGTGTGCGTTTTTGTTTATGTTTGTACTCTTTCTCCCTCCCTCTCTCTCTCTGTCTCTCTCTCTCTCTCTCTCTCTCTCTCTCAAAAACACTATGTGTGTGTGTGTGTGTGTGTGTGTGTGTGAGAGAGAGAGAGAGAGAGAGAGAGAGGGAGAGAGAAAGAGGGGAACGGAACATGAGAGTGAGGAGAGGGAAGGAGCATACCTGGCTCTCCTTCCTCTCCTCGTGTGTGTGTGTGTGTGTGTGTGTGTGTGTGGAGAAGAAAGAGAGAGAGAGAGAGGGGGAGGGAGAGCGTTACCTGCTCCTTGCTTGAGGGCGCCGAAAAACTCAGATCTGAGATCTGAGTTTTTGGGCGCTCTCTGTTATTTTTTTTAGCCCAGCCGGCGTCGCTATGAGCGTCGCAAATTTACTTGTAAATTTGTGACGCTCATAGCAACGCCGGGAAATTATTTTTTTTAGCGTCGCTGTGTGAGCGTCGCTAATATGAATAGCCTCTTGTAGTGAATTAAGAAGAGCCGGAATTAAACCATAATTAGCGCGATTAGGGACTGAGAATCCTCTGATTTTTCTGATCCGATGAATCCTCAAGATGAGAATTTCACCAGCACCTCCCTCCTTGCTTCTCCTTCAAAAACTGTGTGTGTGCCGGCAACACCTCCCCAAGGTGTGTGTAGGTATGTTTGTGTGTACTGGGTGTGTGTGTGTGTGTGTGTGTGTGTGAGCACACCTTTAAATAGGCCTCCTCAAGCTGAAAATCGAACCTGCTTGCTATTTGCATCTGGGAGCTACTCTAGTTAAGCCTGGCAAGTCCAGTTGCCTACCCACCAAGTGTCCAGTTGGCTTGGCTAACTGGCTCTCACACTTAGTTGCAAGCTTGGAAACTCTCCCAAGAATCCCACAAGGACAAAAGGCGCCCCCTAGCTGCTAAAGCTGACCTGGAGTGGCCTGGAACCTGCTCCCACATAGCCTCGAGCCCCCGGTGCCTCTCCGGACAATTTTGAGAAAAATTGATTTTAGGCTAAAACGGGTCATACGAGTCGGAATTTGATGCCGAAAATTGCTATACCAATCCCTAACTAAGGCGTAATGGCCTGAGTACCTACCACATTTAGTAGCCCTCAGGGTCCGAAAATGCATTTTTTCAAATTTGGGATACGGGTGCAGTTTTTCGAGATGGTCAAAACTGAACGAGTCGGGTGACCAAAAACTTACTATTTTTGGAAATTTTTTACAAAACTTATTTTAATTCACATTTCGAAGCTTTAAAATATTCTAAAGATCATGGCACTGACAGAATTTGAAAAACTGCTAAAAATAGTAACTTTTTTCATTATGTTCATTTCAAGTTACAATGTTGCTCTTTTTGATCGGGGTCAGAGACCTTACACGTCTCCTTTCTCCCTCCCCCCCTATTTTTGTGACTATATCGATTATTTGTATCCTACCCTTTTTTCTCTTTTTTGTGTCTCTCTGTAAATTGATTCTTTCCCCCCAAAAAAATATTTTTTGCCTTGATCCTTCCAAACCTCTCTTATCTTGACGTTACCCCCCTAATGGTGCACATCGTACCAAAAGTTCATTATTTACTTCTCCGTACCAAAAGATACATGCATTTACTTTTAGGTACCAATAAACTTCTATCCTCCTCTTAATCCTCACCTGTGTACCACCTTGGGGTTTGAAACCCCCAACCCCTATTTAAACGCCCCCAATCCTTGTACAAAAATTAACACTATTGAAGAGCTTTTAATAGAGAAATTCGTTTAGTATTAATTTGATGCCGCTTTTCCTCTCGCCCCCCTTTCTTATCTCATAGCACCATTTTTTCCTTTTTTCTGGTAAGTTTCACTCGCTTTTTCATAAATTACATCAAATTTTGATGGGAATATACATATTGTTGTGTACCTAGTGTTTGCTCTTTGGGCAAAACCTTGAGCTTACCTGGAACTCCCCCTTCATTGGCATGCCCTAAAATCTAACCTAAATCTAAATTTAATCTAATTTTAAATCTACCCTAGCTAGTCTTAAATCTTGCCCTAATCTTAAATCTAACATAAATCTAAATCTAATCTAATCTTAAACTCAACATAAACCTAAATCTAACTTAAACCTAAATGGAATCTAGCTTAAATATAATCTAACCTAATCTTAAGTCTAATTTAAATCTTAACCTAATCTTATATTTAGCATAAATTTTAAATATAATTTAAATGTAATCTAATTTAATCTTAGATCTTAATTCAAGCTAATCTTAAATGTAATTTTAAATCTAATATAACCCTAAATCTTAATGTAACATTTCATTTCATATTTTCTCTACTTTTTATCTCTCTCTCTCTCTCTCTCTCTCTCTCTTTGTTTTCTCCCCTTACCCCTCTTTTTGTCTTCTCCTCTCTCTCTCTCTCTCTCTCTCTCTCTCTCTCTGTGTGTGTGTGTGTATGCATTCTTTGTTTATGCATGTGTGTATATTTTTTTGTACATTCAATGTGAGTGTATGTGTTTTTTGTTTATGCATGTGTGTACATTCTTTCTCTCTCTCTCTCTCTCTAAGACACAATGTGTGTGTGTGTGTGTGTGTGTGTGTGTGTGTGAGAGAGAGAGAGAGAGAGATATTGAGAGGGAGAGAGAGAAAGAGGGAAAGTGAACATGAGAGGGAGGAGAGAGAACGAGCATACCTGGCTCTTCTCGTGTCTATGTGTGTGTGTGTGTGAACGATTGAGAGGGAGAGAGAGAAAGAGGGGAAGGGAACATGAGAGGGAGGAAAGGGAAGAAGCATACCTGGCTCTCCTTCCTCTCCTCATGTGTGTGTGTGTGTGTGCGTGTGGGGGGGGGGGGGGGAAAGGGGGAAGAGAGAGAGAGAGAGAGAGAGAGAGAGAGAGAGGTGCGGGTTTACCTATTTCGCTAGAGCATCAAAACTCAGATTTGAAATTTGAGTTTTTGGTGCTCTCAATTTATTTTTTACCCCTATTGTTTGGTGTCGCTATGCTCGTTGTTATGTAACAAATAGTATAGCGATGCTTTTAGCGACCACTATAGTGACATCGTGGATTTTAACATTTTAGTGTTACACTACTAGTGTCGCTAATATGAAGAACCTCTTGTAGTTGTCGGTCGACATTTTGGCATCTTGTAATGGTTGGCCGACATTTTTGCATCATTACCGGGGACAAGGCAACCTAGACTAGAGAGAAACCCAAAGTATTTACTTAAATTTTCATCACTTCCTCTAGTTTTGGCTAGAGTAACACCTTATCTGACTTTATCATAGCTGAGAGATGCTTGAGAGTAACCAAACTCGGTAGGGACCTTGAGAGTTTTAGTTTAGTAGGAAGATAGGTAGAGGGTCCTTGAGACAAGCTAGTGGTTGGTAAGGGCATCGCCTAAGTAGGAAGTGGAGATTTTAGACTGAAGGTTGAACTTTTTACCTTTTGTACTATTTTTTCATGTTAAGTACGAGTAGGGTAAGTAGAAAACCATAAGGATTGAATTTGATTTGAGGTGCATTGAGAAAACCAAGAAAATTCATTTCTATCTTAGGCACGCCGAAGATAGATAGAGGGTTTTAGACATTGACATGGTACGGTTGAACATGCAACATGGTAGACCAACTTAATTAGACCACTCCCCTTGATTTTGGAAACATTTTGGATCACTAAAACACTAGGTCAAGCCCAAAATTGGAAAAAAAACGCAGACTTTAGCATTAAAAAATCACATGAAAAACTCAAATCAAGCTAAAACTGGAAACCAGGGTGTGGATAAATCCTAAAACTTGTGGGAAAAGTAACTTGTGAAGAAAAAGATGAAAAATGTGCAAATCTGAAAGAGTTGTCTCTTAGGTGCACCGAGGATAGAAAACTCTCCAGAGGGGGTATTTTACCAAAATTTTAACTCTCCAGAGTCTACTTAGACCATAAGAAAACTCATGAGCAAGTTTCATCAAATTTGGAGTTAAGGGTACAAACAACAAGAAAGCTGAAAAACCAAGCCACAAGATCAAAAACAGTGATAAAAACATTGGTGATTTGTCCAAATTTTGTGAAACTCATTCAACAAGTTTGAAATCACATGTAGAATCCACTCCAAGTCAGAATAGCCAAAAATATGTTGAAATAGAGAAGCTTTGTCTTAGGCGCGTCGAAGATAAATCTTCCACTAGGAAAGCATTTTCAAAATTTTGACACCAAGATTGACTTTGGCAGGCTGTGGAAACCCCAATTGTGTGATAAAATTTGAGATAGACCCTACAAATAGGTGCAACCATCTTAGGCACGCCTAAGATAACACTGAGCAGAATTTCACATTTTTTGCACATAAGGTCTATTGGGCACTAGAAAAAGGATTTCTTGTATATTTTGTGATCGAGGATTGACACATTGTGGAATCACATACGGGTTCAAGAGTTGTTGTGCAGGGAATTGTGACTTTGTGAAGGACAAGAGAGAAAACGACAAAGGCATTGCCTTTGAAACCAAAGACAACCTTCCAGGTTTGAAGTATCAGTTCAATTAAGTTGCATAAATCCATATATGAAACTAAAATCTGGTAGAGTTTTGGGAAACTCGATTGACTTAGGAGAGAATAGGAGCAGAGCGTCCATAAAAGAGAGTGTAAACCAAGGGAGACCATTAGAAACTATTGCGAAAGAAGTGCCAGACACTTACTCCGATTCAAACTCAAACATGTCTTCTTTTTTGACACAATCAGGAACTTTGACTTCTCTCAAGTTCAAGCACATCTTGACTTTTTTCAAGACCAACAAGTATGAAGCCCAAATTTATTTGGACCCAAATGAGGAGTTTGTAGTGAGGCTAGACGACCATACATTGATTTTGCAGAGGAGGTTAAGGAAAACAAACAAGATGACCTCTATGTAGACCAAAATGAAATACAATATCGCAAGATACAAGACCGTGATTCAGTGGATAAATGGGGATTAGAGGTTGATACTTTAATGCCAGATAAGGTTGTAAAGGAGGAACCCCTAGTGTTAAAATTAGAAGGATATGAGTTAACAAATGATAACCATTGAAACACATCCCCACTGATAACCCAAGACATGGAGTTTATTACAAGTAAGAAAAAAATATTAAGGATTTGGTATGGACTACCCATGGCAAATTAGGACAACTAACGTCCTTGAAAATTTTGTACATTTTCAAAATCAAGAAGAAGGGAATGGAAAAACTTTGAGCTCATCTCTTTAGGGATTGCTACAACAATAATTTTGTCATGATGACTCCAAAGTAGATTGAACAAATGAAGTACCAAGGACACTCAATCCGTGAAGTGATCATGGAAACCGTACATGAAATTGATCAGGATATGGATCCAAATGCTAGATCCTATGATAGCATGGCCAACCAACGAGGAAGTGCAGCAAGGAGTAGCCAACTCAATGGTACCAACAGAGAAAGAAAGGTAGAAAGAATTTATAACAGGGGAGAAATGAGTGACGTGAGGACAAGAGGTCCACATGAGTTGCATTACCAAACATTTGGTTTGAGGGATTAATGGAAGAAACACGGGGTCAAAGGGAGAGAGTGGCGGCCAAACACAATCGTAGAGTCAGACCTACAGATTTCTAAAAGTGGATTAAAAAATATAGCAAGATAGGGGACCCATATGACCATTTGATCAGCTTCAGACAAGTGTTGAGAGCTAAGCACAAAATCGATTTATGTACACAGTTTTAGGGATTTGGGATGACCTTGGAGGGCAAAGTCTTGACTTGGTTCCAAACCATACCTCTTGGATCGATCATTGACTTCCCAACTTTGGCTATGAGATTTGTTGCTACATGTTCTAAAATGGGCATAAAGCATAGTACTCTGGCACAAATCTATAGTTTCAAACAAAAACAAGGAGAAATTGTCAGAGATAGTGTAAGTCGAATGAGGCAGTACATTGGCAGATGCTCGGAGTTGGAGATTCCAATCGAGGAAAGACTAGTCTCATTGTTTCTAGAGATGTTATTAAACAAAGATTTGCATTCAATTTTGTATAGTAACAAACATATGGCATGTAGTTTAGATGAGATTGACTTGAGTGATAATTGTGAGATCTTCATTGAGTGAGGAAAGCAAAGCTAAAGATACTCAGAGTGAGAGAAACACATCCACTATTCCAGCATAAGTAGGATCAACAGATACATCTCTTGCCAATGCGATAAAGGACATGCTTAAACGCATGAATGATATGATGAACAACATGCAAAGAATGCCAATGCGAAGCCCAGTGTAGGGACAAAATTAGGGACAACCTATGGGACAAAAAAGGCAATTAAAGTGGTGAACTATTGAAGGGAAATGGACAAATATGAGACAAATAAGTGCTACTACAAGCCTAAATATGATGGAAATATCTAGTATGTGCCAATGAAGCCACATGGGCAACCCATGTATACATACCCGCCCAATATGGTACCCATGCAAAGATCACCCATGAATGTGGAGCGACCTCCACCAATATTAGGTCAGCAACCTCCACTTCTAGGGAATAGATCTATACCAATCAACTACATGGTGTCTGAGGAACGGGCACTAGTACCCGATACTCCATATCCTAAGACTAGTTCAGTAACAATGGGGATAGAAGAAGAGCAGTATAGCCAACCTGATCCAGTTCCTATCAAGCCGATGTTCCAAGCATCCACTAATACAACACCTCTTTATTTTACTGCAAGCCAGGGGCGATGCTGCATATGGTTAAGCCAATGCTCAAACCAAAAATGGAAATTGTCACAACTGTGGAGTGGATGACCATTGAAAACATTATTGTTCTAAACCGGATAAGAATGCGAGACCTATAGAGGCATATTATGGAGCGTGCAAATGCAAAGGTGGACACTTTCCTGAGGACTGCCCTAGGAATCCAGAAAACAAAGGTTAAACTACATTAAACTAGGGCAAAAACAAGAAAAACAAAAAGAAAAACGCAAATAAATCGGATAAATCTAACAATTCCTCCAAAAACTCCACGAAAGAAAGATGCAAAAGATACAAACTCAAGAGACAAAAACAGTGAAAGGAGATTGAGGGGAAGATAGGGAAGGAGACAAAAGAAAAAATACAGACTCCTTCAACAAACTTTAAGGAACCCAAACCAAAATCAGTTGGATCTGTTCTAATCATTAGGAAGAGTATGGGGTCTACGAGGGCCTTTTTATTTTCCATGAGGTTATGGAGGTGATTAACATTTTGACAAATAGATGCACGCCATGTATGCAAGGATGGTGGGTGTGTAAGAGAGGTGTAACAGTGGTCAAAGGATGCACTTATCGCCCCAAAAAAGGAAATAGACAACTTTATGATTTTTGGCTATAACTCTTGCATATGATCTTCAATTTGAGCGGAGATTATAGATCTGTAATCTACACATCAAGATCTTTCTATAGATATGTTGCAGGATATGGTTTTGTTTGCTAGATTTTAAATTTCATTTTGGGGGGACATTTGAATTCAAATAAACATAAACTAGCTGTTTTGCATGTTTGAATTCAAAAGTTGTCCTTTGATTTCTTTCTTAATACTAAAGGTTTGACTCCCTTAAACTATCAAATAAAGAGGCCCTCCTCGACTCCATTCTCTTCCTAATGTGACAAAATTTACGAACCAATCACTGCAGCTTTGCAAGCTTTTCAAGTTGGATTAAAAGTCGGGCAAAGGTTGGAAAACCAATGGAAAACTGTCCATCACTTAAAATGGAAGCAACTAGATTAGAAGCTTAGAGAATGCTGGTGCAAATCACACAAGCCTTGATGAAAAAAATAGAATACTCAGAAGGAAGATATAGGAGAACCGAAAGAAGCTGAGACCAAAATCCTAACAGAAAGCTCCAGCAAAGGAAACATAAAAAAACTAGGAGAACGAGGAACTACAACTACATAAGCTGGAAGTTCTTGATAGTGAAGAAGGATGGGATGAGGTGCCGATAGTTGAAGACAACTAGCCAAAATACCTGTGCAAATGAGTTAGGGAAGAGAAAGATGGGAGCTTGACTTTGAAATCAGCACCAATGGAAGAAGTTCGGTTTGACAGATCACCCATGAAAGTAGATGAACGATCATTGTGTGGAGATTGGGGATCAGAATAGTCAGACTCTACAAAAGCGAAAACCTTGCAGACACTACCGTCTTACTTAGGTGAGAATGAAGAGAAATCAATGGTCTACAAAACAAAAAACTGGAAAGGCAAAGATAGACTTTGGATTGGCTAATTTATAGTCCATTATGTCGACACCAATTCAGTGCACTACACTTTGGGTGAACTGCTGCCACACCTATGGGCATATTTACAAATTACCATGGGACGAATGGGATTGAAAGGAGTATCTCAAATGGAACTAGAAAAATTGTAAAAAGAAGAGACACATGCTAGATTTGTCAAATTGGTACCTATGAATAAGGTCGGGGACTATTGTGAAGGGAATGAGGGAAACACAACCCTTCCAGTACAATACAATGATATACCAACTATGGCTATTTTAGACAGTGGATCAGGCATAGCCATGGCAACCAAATCTATTTGAAAAGCTTGGGGAAAGCCAACAATTAGATAAACAAGGATGAAACTGTAATTGGTCGATGGACACATAGAGAAACTAATGGGCCTACTAGAGAATGTGAGTCACCACTACGGGATTGACTACCAGCACACTTTTTCCATTGTAGACTTTGGGAAAAAACTCAATTACAAAATCATCTTGGGAACACCATTCATGAGACAGATACAATTAATCCAAGACTGGGACAACAATTATCTCTACCTAAAACAAGTAGGGGAATTCACTCGAGTGAGCTTAAAAGACCATTCTTACAAGGATGTCATGAGGACACCAATACAGGAATTGGACTTTGAAACTTGTGCAAAAACTGAACTTCCATCATGGGTACATAAAAACACTCCAATTTGGATGTGTGGTGCTTCTCAATCGGGAAGCTTACGAAAGGGAGACTATGTTCTGGACAGAGATGTAAATGACACAAATTACATACCAGAACCATTCCTTGAACTTGTGTTTAAACCCTTTCAATGGACTCAAATCGTGGCCACCATGGATGTATGTATTAATGAATCTACACCTCCACATTTTTGTGACGAGGAAGGCTATGATATAGTCTCCATCCAAATGGTATCTATTAAGATGATCGAGGAGCAACAGGTTTTCTCTTATCACTATTATGATGCAATTTCTCTTCTCTTTGGACATGCATCAATGCAAGGTCCCATCTTTGAGTTTGTTCTAGCTTTAGCTCAAGTTCAAGGTCCTTGTTCCTCTTTTCTAAAGTCTTATAGACTTCATATGTTCCCTTGATTGAGGCTACAGCTGGGTTTTCTCTTATCTATCTTAGAAATGCCACTTGATCATTGATCCGTTGCTCAGAGTATTGCAAAGATGAATTGGCTACATCAAGCTGCACTTGGATCTTTTGTAGTGACAAAGTAGTGGTTAAAAGCTCATTGGTTACTTCTATCAGTTGTTGATCTCTGCTTTTGCAAGCATCGGATAACTTTGTCAGGAGCTCTTCCATCTCTTTTGGTTGTTTCTCCTTTGCAATTTGGTGTATTGCTGCTTCATTTTTCAGCTCGTTAATCTGTCTTTGAAGGTCTGCAATGATATTCATTATGTCATCTAACTCGCCTTATAGAGCATCAATGACTAGTTCTAACTCTTTAGCCTTGGCATTGTGGCTAAGTGCTACTATTCGCATCTTATCTATCATCAGATGCATTTGATTTGCATATTCATTCACTTGCATGAAGAATTTATCATTTGTTTCCCAATCTTCAGGCTGGGTTGTTTGGAAGTTTGGGACATTTCAGTTTGTGGCTCTTTTGTTGGTGCAACTGTAGGAAATATGACGTAGCTAAGTAGATATTTGAGTAGACTACTTAATGGAGAGAGATAGATTTCATACACACGACATTATAGAGTAGAGAGAGAGAGAGAGAGTACACACAATATACATGGTTCACCTAATGTGGGCTACGTCCATGGAAAAGCAGCCACTCAATGGCTTTAGTACTTCAAAACAAGAAGTAGTTTACAAAGGGATTATACCCTTAATAGAGCTCCCGTCTTGCCTCACTCTCACCACCTCACACCCACCTTGTTGCATCAACTTCACACTATATAATGTGTGTAGAAATGGACTCCTCTTATAGGCCAAAAGGGTTGCCCTCTCTCATGAGAGGCAACCATGTGTAGCCGCCCTTGTTTAGATAAGTCCAAATCGGACCCTCCAATCTGCCCATGTGTGGTCGCCCTTGAGAAGACAAGTCCACTTTTGAATTCGGCCAGCGGTCACCGGCCATTGACTACTGGCCACCGGCCAATTGACAGGTCATTTTCCGACCACTTTCCGGCCGCCGTCCGGCCATAATATTCCGACAAAAAGGAATATTCCGGCGAAGGAAAAAAGTTGCCCCTGAATTTTGGCCGTGAAAATTTTGGTTTTCGGCAAGTGATTTTCCTTCATGCATGATGGCTTCTCCTCATAATGGGGGTCTTACAAATGTGCATTTTTACCACAAAAAATTACAAGGGGTAAATCAAGCTCCATACTTAACAGCAATGGCTTCTGCTTGTGGACATGGAGGTGGTTCTACTTCTTCTCCTTGAGGCTTGGTGGATGCCTCAGCTGCTTCTGCTTGGGCTATTGTAGAGGAAGATCCTGCTTTAGCTATTTCACTTCCTTGGGTTGTTCAAAACTTGCTTCTTCCTGTTGTTCAGGCTCTTTTTCTTTTGCTACGTCGTCTTCATTGGATTTATCTGTTGGTGAAGACCTTGGACTTGGCACGGGCTGATCTTCTTGTTCCATGGTTGGTAATGAGGGTCGTGGAGACATCTCCTCGTGGTGATGATGTGACTCACTTTGTTTAGCATCTTCTGCTTGTCTCTGTTGCTCAATCGCTTCTTCCATTGCTTTTCTTTGAGCTTCCAGATCTTCCTTCAGCTTTAAAGCTTCAACTTCCACATACATCCGCTCAAGCAAATCTTTGGGATCCTCTGGAACCTTCTTTGCAGGGTTCTTGGTCCTTGGTCCCTTTATATCTCTTGGACTAGCATCTTCTGGGGTCTTCACTTACAGCTTGGAGGCTCCTTTCATATATTTGTTTTTCTCTTTCAATTCTAACCTTCTTTTGCTGCGGCTCCTCATGGTGAGCTACCACTGCTTTCTTTTCATTGCTTCTCTCCTTGCCCTGGTTTCTTCGTTGGTGTCAGAGCTTTCACTGCTATGGGTTTCATGGGAACTTTCTGCAGATTCCTCATCTGACTTGTACACTCTCTTTGTTGATCAAGTGGTCCTTGGAGAAGGTTAAGCTGACACAATCCAAGTGTTCTAATATGGCCTGGCGGCAAATTGTCAGCCATTCCAATAGCATGATATGATATTCTTGTTAGCACTTTTGGAGCGCCCAAATAAGTGATCTTTCCCTCTTTCTTTGTGCCCTTCGGTGCTGTAAGCACTACGCATGATTTATTTCTTGCCTGGTATTAAAGTGAGTGCAAGTAGTCGCAACCGCATGGTTTGGAGTTGTGTATTGTGGTAGTCTCTTTGAGAGGTCGTGGAAATGTTGATGGTAGAGGCGAGTTGGTTCCTCCACTTGCCTTTGGATGAGATCAAAAAAGCAGCAGTATCTTTGGTAAAAGTACGTGTTGTCTTTCTATCTCTTGCCCGCATAGTCATCCCTCATGTTGGCAGCTTCAGTGCCTCGGCCACTATTTCTTTAGTGATCACCACTTCAACTTTTTGCCCTTGTTGATGAGTGATTTGGGTCGACCCATATTTCTTGATTGAGGATAGCACTTCATATGCTTTTTGGAAGTCCACTCCACACGGTTCCTGGTCATAGAAATCTCTTAGCCCTAGCCTTTTGTTGGCTTCCTTGGTGTCTGGCTTTTCCGCTACACCATATACCTCCTTTGATAGCATTTGCGATTCTACCTGGTGTCCTTCTTCACTCTTGAATCAGCCAGTGAAAACCGTTGTGTTGTTTTCTTTGAGTTGTTCTTTCGACAAGTAAGTTTCCTTTGCTGTCTTCATTGAGCTCGGATCTAATTGGTAGCATTTGCAATTCTACCTAGTGTCCTTCTTCACTCTTGAATCTGCCAGTGAAAACCGTAGTGTTGTTTTCTTTGAGTTGTTCTTTAGACAAGTAAGTTTCCTTTGTTGTCTTCACTCAACTCGGATCTAATTGGTATGGTGGCAATTCTTGCAGCTTTTCTTTCTGGGACACCCTTTTCTTTGCCTTCTCGGCCGCTTGCATTGTTCCTATTAAGTGAATACAATGTCAAAGTTAGAAAATTTTGCAAACTTTGCTCTGAAATGCCATGATTCTGAATTACTGACAAATAATGTCCATTTTGCTCAAATCAAATTTGGAGCATGCAGAGATGCATAAAAACATGTAGAGATCAAAATCATGCGTTCAGGCAAAAATTGCAACAAAAGTAAATAATCGCAATTATTCACAGCTAGGGCTTTTTTCCAACTTTTTACATTTTTGACAACATAGGCTTGAAACATATGGCATTTGGGGACTCTGAGTGAAGTGTGGGCTCATTTGAGTGCATTGGGTGGAAATGGTGCCAGATTTAGCTTTCAGACTCTAAAACAATAGATATAAAGATTTTTTGAGTTTTTGAGATCTAAACTTGATTAGTGGACTTGGTACATCATGTTCTTTGGTCCCATAAGGTCAAAGTTGCAAATTGCATCCATTTTGGCAAAAAAGTAAATAATCGCGATTATTAACTTTTTCATCAAATTGTGTATTTTTTTGTTGCAACTTGGTTCTAGGCATGATGTAGAGTCTATGTGTGAGATATGGGGTGATTTAGATCAAAGAATGTGACAGTTAATTCAAAAATTGGATTGAAATTTTTACAAATTCAGAGTTTTTCTTGATAGCACAAAAATAAATAATCATGATTATGGACAGCAGTCACTTTTTCTGTAAGAATTGACAATTTGATGACCTAAACATATTTAATACATCTAAAATAAGTCCTAAAATGAATTTGGTAAAGTTCGGTCGTGTCAGCATCACTTCGTACTCTTGTCAACTCTGAAATCACTGATTTCTGTGACTAGATGGACTGTAGAGTTGGTTAGTCACTTTATGGACTTGTCCGCTACATAGTCCTAACCCATCCAGTTTTTATCCATTTGGAGTCAGTTTGACTTCATATGTCAAATTTGACGCTGTGTAGTCTTCAAGCTGTTTTTTGTTATTTGAGAGCTTGCCTTGACTATTTCCATGAAACCATCTAGGTACATTGTGTATAGACCCAGTCTATAAGCTTCCTGTGGAGTGAGAATCCAATTCTGGCATATGACAAAAACCTAGATTGTTTACTTGGGACACCCTCGGCCCCAGCCAAATGGTCATTTGGTGATATGAAAGTGTTCTATTATATCGGGGCATGCTATAGTTTAAGTCTCGTCCAACTCGGTTGAGCTAACTGGCCGCTATGGTCAATTTTGTGTTGTAGGACTTTGTGCACAACTGGGTTTCTAGGTTTTTTTCATGAGGCTAGACTTGCTGCCCGGCCATATAGAATTGTTCATTGATAAATTTGGAACTTACCCCTCATGTCTCGTGTGAGGCGACGCTGCAATGGAAAACTGTAGACTCCGAAAATCGCGTGCGAAGAAGGCAGAAAGCTCTCTTCTCCAAGAGTGACTGAGGTGATTTTGGGCTACCTTGAATGTATATACTCGGATGTCCCAAACTATTTTTCCCCAAATTTCCCTGTTAGTCCTACTAGGCTGTGGAATCTATGTTAGACTCAAAAATTTCTTCAATCGGATTCTGTTACCTCATTCTGCAAGAATTTGTGTAAGTAGTCCTTGGCGGCCTAATTTAGGCTTCCCGCTTCCATCTATCGATTCGACTGAAATTTTTTATGCATGTCTGCCTTGTCCTTCTAATCATCACGGTATCTTCAATTCCTCCATCTGAGATCATTTGCTATTTATTATTAATTTTTGACCTGTTTATTGAAAAAATCAAAGAAAATAATAAAATGCACTAAAAAAGCAAAATAAAAAAGTAATAATTAAGAAAATCCATTGAAAAACACTGCTTTATTGTGTTTTGGTGGATTTTTCTGTTTTTAAGTACCAATATATAAAAAGTTATAAAAATAATTTTAAAAAGGCCATTTTTTAATATTTTTTGATAGTATACACACTATTTACACTCGTCGGGGAGATGTTATCGGTCAAATTGATTTTGTACGAGCATATTATGTAATTTTGCAAAAAAGCACACATTAACATCCAACTCTTTCCTCCCTCTTCAAACATTGCCCTTAATTACTTAGTTCCCTTCCACCCCTCCTAGATGGCGTACTCCGATATGAGTCTGTGCATGGGTTGAACAATCATGTCTATGCATAGCCTTGGTTGGCTCTACCATGCTTCGAAGATCAATGCAATTCAAACCATTCTATTGTGCAAAGAGTTGGGTCTTGAGTAATTAACTCAAGGGTTTCTGTGGTCGAGGTTTCTTGTTGTTGTTTCCCAAAGAGAAAATCTTGTAGCTTGTGTGCTCTTTGCTTTATTGTACCATCAGGATGCTTTGGCACACTAATTTCTTGAGTTGTCAATATCAATGATGACGGTTGTTGAGCTTTAACTTGCCATTCGTATCTTGGTTTTTCTTTGATGAATTATTGTGGTTGAGTGTTTTGAGTCTTAACCCTCAACCATTCTGTTGTGCAAGAGTTGGGTCTTGAGCAATCAACTCAAGGGTTTCTGTGGTGGAGGTTTCTTGTTGCTGTTTCCCAAAGAGAAAATCTTGTAGCTTGTGTGCTCTTTGCTTTATTGTACCATCAGGATGCTTTGGCACACTGATTTCCTGAGCTGTCAATAGTGACGGTTGTTGAGCTTTAACTTGCCATTCATATCTTGGTTTTTCTTTGATGAATTATTGTGGTTGAGTGTTTTGAGTCTTAACTCTCCATTGCTTCATCAACTGTACAATTTGAGGAGAAGATACGTGCTCCTTTTTCCTCCAAATTCATCTTGTGTTAGGTTCCCTGCTCAAAGATTCTCTTCTTTGTGTTTGAACCTTGGAGACTTCTTTGGTATAGTAGATGATGTTTTGGGCACCCAGATTTGAAACGGCTTGTTCTTGAGTTGTACTTTTGGTACCCAGATATGCCTGACTCCTTGCATGCTACTTGTAGAATTTGCTTGTCTAGAGGATGAAGAAGATTGATTGCTTTGTGGTTTCTTCTACTGGTAACCTCTTTTCCATTCATCTTTGCTTGGTGCAATTGGAATGATGAGTTGTTCGCCTTTAGGTGAAGCTTGAGTTGATTGGTATCCCAATCTCGTACTGCCTTGTATATCCGCATCCATGAGATTCCAAGATCATTGTTTCATTCATGTGTTCATTTGGTAAGCATACAACTGATGACGGCATGAACATCCATGTACTATCACATTTAAGTTGACTACTCCCAATGTCGATGTTGGGTTCTTGTTGCATCCTTTCATAGTCGATATTCCCGATGTCAAAGACTGATTCGTTGCTTTCTTGTACGTGGAGTAATTGACTGCATTTACTCGAGATCCTGTATCAACCAATGTATTTGTGCTATGATTGTTCAGATGTACGTTGACGCAAAGGTCCATTCAATCTAACCATTCATCATCTGTTGACACTGCATCCTTTTGCAATTCCCATAGTCGTTCATCTAGTTCCAGAGTGTTGATGGGAATAGGTATTTGTTGATTTTTGAGAGCAGCTTTCCTTTTGAGTACTCGAAGCCGACCTTCCTCTTGTGCTTCATCAATGACCTGCTATCATTTCATCTTCTTCTGTTTTGCTACATGCATCTTTTCTAGCAATTCATTGGTTAGTGGCAAATTGTACTTCTTTAAACGGCATCCACTAATCCAATTAGCCATTGGTTCAACATCTCGAGTGGACAAGTTAACTGATCCACTTTGGGATACATCTTTAATGATAAATGATCTGTTTCCCTTTTTCTTAAACTTGGAAATGTGTTGTTTAAGGTAGTAGACTAAAACTAAGTCCCCTTTTTTGAAGACTTTTGTGATTAGATGGGAATCAAAAAACTGTTTTTGTTTCCTCTTTTGTGCATATATGTGAGCTACAGCTGTTAGCCTTTGCTCGTCAATCTTTTCTAAATCTTCAAGTCTCTGTGAAAATTCATGTACGGTCCACTCAAGATCCTTAGCTACTCTTATTGTCGGCAATAGAAATTCTATCGGCAATATGGCATCAAGACCATAAACAAGATAAAAGGGTGTAGAATTTAAAGCTGTCTTGAATGAAACTCTATAAGCCCATAGATTTTCATGGAGATTCATTTCCCAATCAGTCCGTCCTAAAGTAACCACTTTAGTCAATACCAAGCTAAGAATTTTATTCGTGTGCTCAGCTTGTCCATTTGCTTGTGGTTGATAGGGAGCCGATTTGTTATGGATGACCATGAATTCATTAAGCAGATACTCAATTACCTCATTAAGGAAATGAGTTCCCCTATCACTGACAATTTCTATTGGCAGTCCATATCTTGTGAGCACATTTTCATACAAGAATGCGGCTATGGCTTTGGCATCATTCTTTTGGGTTGCTTTAGCCTCTGTCCACTTCCGTAGCTACAATGATATATTGAGCTTGGGTTCTATACCCCATTTTGCAAACGCTCTAGCACCCATCATTGGTCTCAAAGGCATGCTATCTACACAAGTTGGCATTTTTTCTCGTTGACCTGCATCACGCCTTCGAACATATTCTTTGGCATCTGCAAAAAGTGTTGGCCACCATATGCCTACCATTAAGATTGCTCTAGCAGTGGTTTCACTAGAAAAGTGACCTGCAGCTAATCGAGCATGTGCTTGTTCTATAATGGAAATATATTTTTCTTTAATTGCACAAAGACGTAGATGTTGATCCTTCCCTCTTTGATACAATTGATTTTCAATAAGAGCATAGTCTCTTGCTTCAGTTTCAATTTTTCTTTGCCGGCTTTTACTCATATCCTCAGGGAATGTTTGGCTTGATAAGTAAGCAACTAGATAGTTACTCCACTTAGGAATGAGTGATATTTGGAACAATGTCACATGAGGTATGGGTGCTTGTTTCTGGTGAGGCGGTCCGGGGCGGGCAACAAGAGAGGCGACCTCTAAACACCCCTCAAGGCTCCCGTGCAGCTCAATTGGGGCTGGGGCAACCACAAGCACAACAAAACAGCAAACCCACAGCCAAACCCAAACAAGATAGGGGCACCACCTAGTTATGGTATGCGAACTAGGACACAAGAGAGATTTTGGCACAACCAAGAAGATGCACCACACAACACACACAAGCAACCTCACACCAAGACACACACAAACTGGACCAGAGAGAGCTAGAGCAAAGGGAAGAGAGAGAGAAAAGTATCTTGCGTAATACCTTATTTGTGACTTGCAAATGGAGATGGTTCGTTATGATGCTATCGTAGAACTTGTATAAAACTCACTCAATGCTTAGTGATTGCTAAACATTGCCAAAACACACACACACTGTCTTAGGGTGTGGGAGACCTCTCACCACAATACCCTCTTACAATGGACACAAAACTGGCAATGAAAAACACACTAAAACACTTTCTAAAATCAAGATCAACCGATAAAAACTCAAATACACAAGTCTCCTTGAATTCACCAAACCGTATTGCACAAATGGAAGGACGAAGATTTGAACGTCGAATCACGTCTTTGATGCACCAAACCTCAATTTATTGATGATGAAGGAGCATATACAATAGTGGTTTTGAGATTTGTGGAACTCACGCTCTCTCACTTGCAATGTGTAGTTTGAAGGCTTTTCTCACACCAAGAGTGAAGCTCACAAGTGGTTGCTACACCTAAGTCTCTCCTCACGCATAGAGTGTTGGGGTGCTATGTGAGATGTTGGAGGTTGTTTTACAAGAAGGAGAGGGGCCTATTTATAGGTTGGAGACCCCTCATTAAGATTATTGGAAATCCTAATTTACAAGCTAACAAATAAGGATTATGATTTTTTTGAATATCAAAACATTGTGGGCCTTCTTTGTCTGCTTGAGTCATGGGTGTGGGCTTAAAAGAGAGCATTATTGATGGTAGATAAGGTGAAAGTAAGTAAGGAGAGAGAGAGAGAGAGAGAGAGAGAGAGTGAGAGAGTTACTTTGAACATGTCTTGAGGTGAGGTGTCTTTTATGGTTAGGTCAATGCTATTTTGTGTTAGTATGTTAGTGGTTAGTGTTAGTAATCACTAGAAAGTTAATGATATATTTACAACGGGTAGAATGGGGTGGATGGTTGGAGTAAGATGGTTGAATGAAGTGAGCAAATCCTTGTGATGGTGAAGCTTGAAGAAGTTTTGGACTTACTTATATAGGTTCTCAAAATGACTATCGATCTTCTTCTTCGTCTTCTCTTCTTTACGCCACCGCCGCCAAGGTTGATTATCACGATGAAAATGGTAATTCCATTGATGATATCTCTTGATTTGCAGAGTTTAAGCATGGTACACATGCTGAATTTATGTATATATATAAGGGTTAAGATGGAATTGTACTTTGGAGATAATAGAGAGAGGCATAGAGATGGTGTATGTACATGGAGAGCTCATATGAGAGCTATGGAAGTAAGAGGGGAGGTTAATGGTGAAGAAGGTGAGAGAAGCCATGGAAATTGCAGGGAGTGAGGGAGGAGAGGAGGGATGTGTAAGAGTGAGTAGGTGTGTGGAAGGGTGAGAGGAGACTAAGGGCTACTTGTGAGAAAAGTGGGCAGACTGAGGTCCACTCAAAAAATCATAGCTCACCGCTGGTAGCTCCAAAAATCATGAAAAACTTTGAGGTAATTATTCAGAGCGTGGGCTAAATTTTTCTCTTTTGACCACCGCTCCAAATTCGGAGTGGAGATAGGTGCCAAAATTCTCACCAAAAAGCCTGTTTTTTATGCCTGCAAAAGTCTTTTAGTGGCCCCCTCCTTTGTTGAATTTGTACAATGCATCCAAGAGTGAGCCCCTCCTTTGTCATATTATAATACAAAGCATCCAAGTTGCCCTTGACCCATGCATGGAGGAGGATTATTGGTGAATAAAGAAATATATACATGGTGGGACTAGTGTATGGACTATTCATGGACTTTAGCTCAATGAGCACATGGTGTTAGAATAATGAGTAAAAATAATAATAAAAATGTGGAGGAGTTATGGATATGGAAAGATATTGGAATCATATGATATGGTCCCTCCTTGAATTATTTTGGGTGAAAGAGGAAAAGGTATGCAAGTAAATAATATAATAAAAGTAACCAATGAGTAGAAATCAATTTTTTGTTTTCACGAGGGTGAGGGTGAAAATGTGGGAGTGATTTGTATAAAGGAAAAATATGAGGTTAGGGTATGTACAATTTTGGCAAAAAATATAATTATGGTGTAAGAGAATGAAAGAAGGTGTACATAGGTTTAATAAAACACACACTTAAGTAAAATATTTAAATAAAATACCAAAATAATTATAAAAAATCCCTATATTTAGGCCATATATACAATGAAATATCTACACACAAAGAGGCCATAATATACTTTTATTTTTTTTATTTTTTTTATTTTTTTGGCTCAACTAGCCCAGTGACTAGCTAGCTGAGGATTTTAAGAAGATATGGGAAAAGCCCCCTAACTCACACACGCCTATGTACAGTGAAATGGTAGGGATAGCCATAGTGTTTGGGTGAATTTGGTAGGGTGAGGTAGCTTACTATGGCAATTATGGAAAGCCGAAAAACGGCTATCATTAGCCCCCCCCTTAGATAATGGTACATTCATGTACCATTTATCCGATCATAAAACATGTATATTATGTAACGTCTGTCTTTGTCTGCTCTTATCTTTGAAGAACCTTTGTTGTATGATTAAAAAACCTTGTGTGATATGGAAGGTTCTCCGAGCCAATAGCAAGATGAAATGAAGTGACGGAGTAAACCTCCTCCATTGAGAAAGTTTCCATAAGCACCCCCCAGGATCAAAGATCTTGAAATATCTTTCCCAAAGCGAGATGTATGGTATGGAATCACTTACTGATTTCAGTTGAAGAAACTTGTAGATTTTACTGTTGTCCATCATTGCATCTATCACTATGAATGTGATATAAAAGATTGGTTGCTCTTCCTCCTGTGTAAAGTTGATGTATCTGCTACGATCTTCAAGAGCTTGTATGAGAAAATTCTTGAACTGTAGCTCATAAAATTCATTCAACCTGGGTAGGCTCATCAACAAGTAAAAAATTATATGACCTTCATGATTTAGGAAAGCTTGATCCATGCTTCCGGCCGCTATTGGAATATATTGCAAATAGTTTACCACATAAGTAGATAATAGACAAAGGTTTCTATTGCTTCCAATACATTGGAAAAGAATAGATTTTGGTACTGATTGATGAAATATCCACATGTAGCAATCAACAAGTTTTTCATCTATGATGAAGACCAGAAGCATCACAATGTGCGACCTCCATACACCAAAGAACCAAATGAAGAAGATTTGGAAACATCCGTTTATCACCAAGTATGCATGTCCTCTTCCGCTTAAGAAGGTATGGTGTCCCCGATGAAAGGTATATGTGAAGAGAGGAGAAGTTGACCTTGAAGAGGTGAAACCCAATATGAAGATGATTGGGGCTTCAAAAGCTTGGATCTCCTTGCTAAGAGATTGTCCCATGAATGAAGAGCCACCCACTAAAACACCATTGGAGAGAATGATACCCTTCTGATAGTTTCCTTTTATGATTTTATCTTTAATTACTCTCCCATGTTCTTCATCCCCTCCTAAGCCCCCCTTTGGCAAGGTTGTAACTCCTCACATCGTACCACTTCAAAGGTTGATGGATTACTGTTTGATTTTGTGAAACATTTGGCTTCTTGCATGATAGGTTCCTCCATGCTTAACATACATGGGTCATACCAATGCTTTTCAACATCCTCAAACACTTCTTCAAGATTATCCTCACATGGATTCAACTCACACTCTTCTACTTTGTTTTGGAGTTGGCATTCCATGTACACAATCATCTCTTTATGATCAATGTGGTCTATGATCTCTCCACCTATGATTTCATCTTCTTCTTCACTCTCTTCTTTTAGACAAGATACACTCTCAGAACATTCCATAAGATCAAGGTTACCTTCAAGGTCTTCATTCTCCATAGAGTCATGTTGCACAAAAGCTTCATCTGCTCGGACTAGAAATTGATCCTCCGCCAAAAGGTTGGATGTATCCATTATTGAAACATCAATGCCATTTGAGATATCTTGTGTCGATTTTTGCATGCTTGTGATAAAGGTAGAAGAAAGAGATTCCACATTTGAATCTTGGCCACACACTTTAGCACTTGAATAATCAGTTGGCATGTAAGTAACTTCTTCAACATTTGTCGGAGTAGAAGGAGACAAGTATGGCAAAGGAGATGAATCCTTGATAGAAACACTTTCATGATGGTTGGTTCTTCCAGCATGATGGAAACCATTTTTGATGTAGAAGTACTTGTGAAACTTCCTTCGGGCAATAGTGACCGCTTCTTCAAAGATAG
This sequence comes from Adiantum capillus-veneris, assembly GCF_014529385.1. Taxonomy (NCBI): domain Eukaryota; kingdom Viridiplantae; phylum Streptophyta; class Polypodiopsida; order Polypodiales; family Pteridaceae; genus Adiantum; species Adiantum capillus-veneris. The sequence continues at coordinate 103,647,145 of NC_140960.1, read as the reverse complement.
AGGGTCCACTACAAGTAACCTTAGTCTTTAGGAAAGGAGACAAACCTGAAATAAATTGATCCATTTTTACATAATCTGGAAATGTAGAACTAAATCCACATCCTTCCCATTGACGAGAAAAAATATCCTCATAAGCATAGTAGTCTTCACCATGTTGTTGAAGTCTCCGTAGTGAAGCCCATGCTTTCTCTGTTGTTGGAACTTTAGAGAATCTGGCCTTCAAAGCTTTGGAAACTTGGGTATATCCATCTTCAATCTGAGAAGGCATACTCCAAAACCATTGCTCAGCGTTGCCTCTAAGGCATAGCAATAGAAAATCCCCTTTTTCAATGTCATCCCTTTTACCAAGGATATGACAAACCATTCTAAAATCAGCAAGAAAATCATCAACATCTTCTTCTGGATTTCCGAAGAAGATTGGGATATCATCAAAGGTATAGCGTGTCATAGTCTCTCAATGCTAGAACCACACAAAGATTAGTTCCAAACAATCATCAACTAACTACACAAAGTTTTGAAAGGTCTTTCAACATGAATTCTAGACTTTTATGTGAAAATGTTTTTTTCCTTTCTTATGTTATGCATAATCCGAACCATATTCTAGATCACTTTTTGTTTCCTTGAAATTAAACTCGGTCTGTTTTCATGATTCATAAAATCTACTTGATTATGCTGAAATTCAAGCATTCATGCAATACAACAACACTAAGCACACAATCGCTCCTCAGTGGGGGCACCAAAATTGAGGCGGTCCGGGGCGGGCAACAAGAGAGGCGACCTCTAAACACCCCTCAAGGCTCCCGTGCTGCTCAATTAGGGCTGGGGCAACCACAAGCACAACAAAACAGCAAACCCACAGCCAAACCCAAACAAGATAGGGGCACCACCTAGTTATGGTATGAGAACTAGGACGCAAGAGAGATTTTGGAACAACCAAGAAGATGCACCACACAACACACACAAGCAAACTCACACCAAGACACACACAAACTGGACCAGAGAGAGCTAGAGCAAAGGGAAGAGAGAGAGAAAAGGATCTTGCGTAATACCTTATTTGTGACTTGCAAATGGAGATGGTTCGTTATGATGCTATCGTAGAACTTGTATAAAACTCACTCAATGCTTAGTGAATGCTAAACATTGCCAAAAACACACACACACTGTCTTAGGGTGTGAGAGACCTCTCACCACAATACCCTCTTACAATGGACACAAAACTGGCAATGAAAAACACACTAAAACACTTTCTAAAATCAAGATCAACCGATAAAAACTCAAATACACAAGTCTCCTTGAATTCACCAAACCGTATTGCACAAATGGAAGGACGAAGATTTGAACGTCGAATCACGCCTTTGATACACCAAACCTCAATTTATTGATGATGAAGGAGCATATACAATAGTGGTTTTGAGATTTGTGGAACTCACGCTCTCTCACTTGCAATGTGTAGCTTGAAGGCTTCTCTCACACCAAGAGTGAAGCTCACAAGTGGTTGCTACACCTAAGTCTCTCCTCACGCATAGAGTGTTGGGGTGCTATGTGAGATGTTGGAGGTTGTTTTACAAGAAGGAGAGGGACCTATTTATAGGTTGGAGACCCCTCATTAAGATTATTGGAAATCCTAATTTACAAGCTAACAAATAAGGATTATGATTTTTTTGAATATCAAAACATTGTGGGCCTTCTTTGTCTGCTTGAGTCATGGGTGTGGGCTTAAAAGAGAGCATTATTGATGGTAGATAAGGTGAAAGTAAGTAAGGAGAGAGAGAGAGAGAGAGAGAGAGAGTGAGAGAGAGTTACTTTGAACATGTCTTGAGGTGAGGTGTCTTTTATGGTTAGGTCAATGCTATTTTGTGTTAGTATGTTAGTGGTTAGTGTTAGTAATCACTAGAAAGTTAATGATATATTTACAACGGGTAGAATGGGGTGGATGGTTGGAGTAAGATGGTTGAATGAAGTGAGCAAATCCTTGTGATGGTGAAGCTTGAAGAAGTTTTGGACTTACTTATATAGGTTCTCAAAATGACTATCGATCTTCTTCTTCGTCTTCTCTTCTTTACGCCACCGCCGCCAAGGTTGATTATCACGATGAAAATGGTAATTCCATTGATGATATCTCTTGATTTGCAGAGTTTAAACATGGTACACATGCTGAATTTATGTATATATATAAGGGTTAAGATGGAATTGTACTTTGGAGATAATAGAGAGAGGCATAGAGATGGTGTATGTACATGGAGAGCTCATATGAGAGCTATGGAAGTAAGAGGGGAGGTTAATGGTGAAGAAGGTGAGAGAAGCCATGGAAATTGCAGGTTTGAGTGAGGGAAGGAGAGGGAGGGATGTGTAAGAGTGAGTAGGTGTGTGGAAGGGTGAGAGGAGACTAAGGGCTACTTGTGAGAAAAGTGGGCAGACTGAGGTCCACTCAAAAATCATAGCTCACCGCTGGTAGCTCCAAAAATCATGAAAAACTTTGAGGTAATTATTCAGAGCGTGGGCTAAATTTTCTCTTTTGACCACCGCTCCAAATTCGGAGTGGAGATAGGTGCCAAAATTCTCACCAAAAAGCCTGTTTTTTATGCCTGCAAAAGTCTTTTAGTGGCCCCCTCCTTTGTTGAATTTGTACAATGCATCCAAGAGTGAGCCCCTCCTTTGTCATATTATAATACAAAGCATCCAAGTTGCCCTTGACCCATGCATGGAGGAGGATTATTGGTGAATAAAGAAATATATACATGGTGGGACTAGTGTATGGACTATTCATGGACTTTAGCTCAATGAGCACATGGTGTTAGAATAATGAGTAAAAATAATAATAAAAATGTGGAGGAGTTATGGATATGGAAAGATATTGGAATCATATGATATGGTCCCTCCTTGAATTATTTTGGGTGAAAGAGGAAAAGGTATGCAAGTAAATAATATAATAAAAGTAACCAATGAGTAGAAATCAATTTTTGTTTTCACGAGGGTGAGGGTGAAAATGTGGGAGTGATTTGTATAAAGGAAAAATATGAGGTTAGGGTATGTACAATTTTGGCAAAAAATATAATTATGGTGTAAGAGAATGAAAGAAGGTGTACATAGGTTTAATAAAACACACACTTAAGTAAAATATTTAAATAAAATACCAAAATAATTATAAAAATCCCTATATTTAGGCCATATATACAATGAAATATCTACACACAAAGAGGCCATAATATACTTTTATTTTTTTTATTTTTTTTATTTTTTTGGCTCAACTAGCCCAGTGACTAGCTAGCTGAGGATTTTAAGAAGATATGGGAAAAGCCCCCTAACTCACACACGCCTATGTACAGTGAAATGGTAGGGATAGCCATAGTGTTTGGGTGAATTTGGTAGGGTGAGGTAGCTTACTATGGCAATTATGGAAAGCCGAAAAACGGCTATCATTAGCCCCCCCCTTAGATAATGGTACATTCATGTACCATTTATCCGATCATAAAACATGTATATTATGTAACGTCTGTCTTTGTCTGCTCTTATCTTTGAAGAACCTTTGTTGTATGATTAAAAAACCTTGTGTGATATGGAAGGTTCTCCGAGCCAATAGCAAGATGAAATGAAGTGACGGAGTAAACCTCCTCCATTGAGAAAGTTTCCATAAGCACCCCCCAGGATCAAAGATCTTGAAATATCTTTCCCAAAGCGAGATGTATGGTATGGAATCACTTACTGATTTCAGTTGAAGAAACTTGTAGATTTTACTGTTGTCCATCATTGCATCTATCACTATGAATGTGATATAAAAGATTGGTTGCTCTTCCTCCTGTGTAAAGTTGATGTATCTGCTACGATCTTCAAGAGCTTGTATGAGAAAATTCTTGAACTGTAGCTCATAAAATTCATTCAACCTGGGTAGGCTCATCAACAAGTAAAAAATTATATGACCTTCATGATTTAGGAAAGCTTGATCCATGCTTCCAGCCGCTATTGGAATATATTGCAAATAGTTTACCACATAAGTAGATAATAGACAAAGGTTTCTATTGCTTCCAATACATTGGAAAAGAATAGATTTTGGTACTGATTGATGAAATATCCACATGTAGCAATCAACAAGTTTTTCATCTATGATGAAGACCAGAAGCATCACAATGTGCGACCTCCATACACCAAAGAACCAAATGAAGAAGATTTGGAAACATCCGTTTATCACCAAGTATGCATGTCCTCTTCCGCTTAAGAAGGTATGGTGTCCCCGATGAAAGGTATATGTGAAGAGAGGAGAAGTTGACCTTGAAGAGGTGAAACCCAATATGAAGATGATTGGGGCTTCAAAAGCTTGGATCTCCTTGCTAAGAGATTGTCCCATGAATGAAGAGCCACCCACTAAAACACCATTGGAGAGAATGATACCCTTCTGATAGTTTCCTTTTATGATTTTATCTTTAATTACTCTCCCATGTTCTTCATCCCCTCCTAAGCCCCCCCTTTGGCAAGGTTGTAACTCCTCACATCGTACCACTTCAAAGGTTGATGGATTACTGTTTGATTTTGTGAAACATTTGGCTTCTTGCATGATAGGTTCCTCCATGCTTAACATACATGGGTCATACCAATGCTTTTCAACATCCTCAAACACTTCTTCAAGATTATCCTCACATGGATTCAACTCACACTCTTCTACTTTGTTTTGGAGTTGGCATTCCATGTACACAATCATCTCTTTATGATCAATGTGGTCTATGATCTCTCCACCTATGATTTCATCTTCTTCTTCACTCTCTTCTTTTAGACAAGATACACTCTCAGAACATTCCATAAGATCAAGGTTACCTTCAAGGTCTTCATTCTCCATAGAGTCATGTTGCACAAAAGCTTCATCTGCTCGGACTAGAAATTGATCCTCCACCAAAAGGTTGGATGTATCCATTATTGAAACATCAATGCCATTTGAGATATCTTGTGTCGATTTTTGCATGCTTGTGATAAAGGTAGAAGAAAGAGATTCCACATTTGAATCTTGGCCACACACTTTAGCACTTGAATAATCAGTTGGCATGTAAGTAACTTCTTCAACATTTGTCGGAGTAGAAGGAGACAAGTATGGCAAAGGAGATGAATCCTTGATAGAAACACTTTCATGATGGTTGGTTCTTCCAGCATGATGGAAACCATTTTTGATGTAGAAGTACTTGTGAAACTTCCTTCGGGCAATAGTGACCGCTTCTTCAAAGATAGAGGGTCCACTACAAGTAACCTTAGTCTTTAGGAAAGGAGACAAACCTGAAATAAATTGATCCATTTTTACATAATCTGGAAATGTAGAACTAAATCCACATCCTTCCCATTGACGAGAAAAAATATCCTCATAAGCATAGTAGTCTTCACCATGTTGTTGAAGTCTCCGTAGTGAAGCCCATGCTTTCTCTGTTGTTGGAACTTTAGAGAATCTGGCCTTCAAAGCTTTGGAAACTTGGGTATATCCATCTTCAATCTGAGAAGGCATACTCCAAAACCATTGCTCAGCGTTGCCTCTAAGGCATAGCAATAGAAAATCCCCTTTTTCAATGTCATCCCTTTTACCAAGGATATGACAAACCATTCTAAAATCAGCAAGAAAATCATCAACATCTTCTTCTGGATTTCCGAAGAAGATTGGGATATCATCAAAGGTATAGCGTGTCATAGTCTCTCAATGCTAGAACCACACAAAGATTAGTTCCAAACAATCATCAACTAACTACACAAAGTTTTGAAAGGTCTTTCAACATGAATTCTAGACTTTTATGTGAAAATGTTTTTTCCTTTCTTATGTTATGCATAATCCGAACCATATTCTAGATCACTTTTTGTTTCCTTGAAATTAAACTCGGTCTGTTTTCATGATTCATAAAATCTACTTGATTATGCTGAAATTCAAGCATTCATGCAATACAACAACACTAAGCACACAATCGCTCCTCAGTGGGGGCACCAAAATTGAGGCGGTCCGGGGCGGGCAACAAGAGAGGCGACCTCTAAACACCCCTCAAGGCTCCCGTGCTGCTCAATTAGGGCTGGGGCAACCACAAGCACAACAAAACAGCAAACCCACAGCCAAACCCAAACAAGATAGGGGCACCACCTAGTTATGGTATGAGAACTAGGACGCAAGAGAGATTTTGGAACAACCAAGAAGATGCACCACACAACACACACAAGCAAACTCACACCAAGACACACACAAACTGGACCAGAGAGAGCTAGAGCAAAGGGAAGAGAGAGAGAAAAGGATCTTGCGTAATACCTTATTTGTGACTTGCAAATGGAGATGGTTCGTTATGATGCTATCGTAGAACTTGTATAAAACTCACTCAATGCTTAGTGAATGCTAAACATTGCCAAAACACACACACACTGTCTTAGGGTGTGAGAGACCTCTCACCACAATACCCTCTTACAATGGACACAAAACTGGCAATGAAAAACACACTAAAACACTTTCTAAAATCAAGATCAACCGATAAAAACTCAAATACACAAGTCTCCTTGAATTCACCAAACCGTATTGCACAAATGGAAGGACGAAGATTTGAACGTCGAATCACGCCTTTGATACACCAAACCTCAATTTATTGATGATGAAGGAGCATATACAATAGTGGTTTTGAGATTTGTGGAACTCACGCTCTCTCACTTGCAATGTGTAGCTTGAAGGCTTCTCTCACACCAAGAGTGAAGCTCACAAGTGGTTGCTACACCTAAGTCTCTCCTCACGCATAGAGTGTTGGGGTGCTATGTGAGATGTTGGAGGTTGTTTTACAAGAAGGAGAGGGACCTATTTATAGGTTGGAGACCCCTCATTAAGATTATTGGAAATCCTAATTTACAAGCTAACAAATAAGGATTATGATTTTTTTGAATATCAAAACATTGTGGGCCTTCTTTGTCTGCTTGAGTCATGGGTGTGGGCTTAAAAGAGAGCATTATTGATGGTAGATAAGGTGAAAGTAAGTAAGGAGAGAGAGAGAGAGAGAGAGAGAGAGTGAGAGAGAGTTACTTTGAACATGTCTTGAGGTGAGGTGTCTTTTATGGTTAGGTCAATGCTATTTTGTGTTAGTATGTTAGTGGTTAGTGTTAGTAATCACTAGAAAGTTAATGATATATTTACAACGGGTAGAATGGGGTGGATGGTTGGAGTAAGATGGTTGAATGAAGTGAGCAAATCCTTGTGATGGTGAAGCTTGAAGAAGTTTTGGACTTACTTATATAGGTTCTCAAAATGACTATCGATCTTCTTCTTCGTCTTCTCTTCTTTACGCCACCGCCGCCAAGGTTGATTATCACGATGAAAATGGTAATTCCATTGATGATATCTCTTGATTTGCAGAGTTTAAACATGGTACACATGCTGAATTTATGTATATATATAAGGGTTAAGATGGAATTGTACTTTGGAGATAATAGAGAGAGGCATAGAGATGGTGTATGTACATGGAGAGCTCATATGAGAGCTATGGAAGTAAGAGGGGAGGTTAATGGTGAAGAAGGTGAGAGAAGCCATGGAAATTGCAGGTTTGAGTGAGGGAAGGAGAGGGAGGGATGTGTAAGAGTGAGTAGGTGTGTGGAAGGGTGAGAGGAGACTAAGGGCTACTTGTGAGAAAAGTGGGCAGACTGAGGTCCACTCAAAAAATCATAGCTCACCGCTGGTAGCTCCAAAAATCATGAAAAACTTTGAGGTAATTATTCAGAGCGTGGGCTAAATTTTCTCTTTTGACCACCGCTCCAAATTCGGAGTGGAGATAGGTGCCAAAATTCTCACCAAAAAGCCTGTTTTTTATGCCTGCAAAAGTCTTTTAGTGGCCCCCTCCTTTGTTGAATTTGTACAATGCATCCAAGAGTGAGCCCCTCCTTTGTCATATTATAATACAAAGCATCCAAGTTGCCCTTGACCCATGCATGGAGGAGGATTATTGGTGAATAAAGAAATATATACATGGTGGGACTAGTGTATGGACTATTCATGGACTTTAGCTCAATGAGCACATGGTGTTAGAATAATGAGTAAAAATAATAATAAAAATGTGGAGGAGTTATGGATATGGAAAGATATTGGAATCATATGATATGGTCCCTCCTTGAATTATTTTGGGTGAAAGAGGAAAAGGTATGCAAGTAAATAATATAATAAAAGTAACCAATGAGTAGAAATCAATTTTTTGTTTTCACGAGGGTGAGGGTGAAAATGTGGGAGTGATTTGTATAAAGGAAAAATATGAGGTTAGGGTATGTACAATTTTGGCAAAAAATATAATTATGGTGTAAGAGAATGAAAGAAGGTGTACATAGGTTTAATAAAACACACACTTAAGTAAAATATTTAAATAAAATACCAAAATAATTATAAAAAATCCCTATATTTAGGCCATATATACAATGAAATATCTACACACAAAGAGGCCATAATATACTTTTATTTTTTTTATTTTTTTTATTTTTTTGGCTCAACTAGCCCAGTGACTAGCTAGCTGAGGATTTTAAGAAGATATGGGAAAAGCCCCCTAACTCACACACGCCTATGTACAGTGAAATGGTAGGGATAGCCATAGTGTTTGGGTGAATTTGGTAGGGTGAGGTAGCTTACTATGGCAATTATGGAAAGCCGAAAAAACGGCTATCATTAGCCCCCCCCTTAGATAATGGTACATTCATGTACCATTTATCCGATCATAAAACATGTATATTATGTAACGTCTGTCTTTGTCTGCTCTTATCTTTGAAGAACCTTTGTTGTATGATTAAAAAACCTTGTGTGATATGGAAGGTTCTCCGAGCCAATAGCAAGATGAAATGAAGTGACGGAGTAAACCTCCTCCATTGAGAAAGTTTCCATAAGCACCCCCCAGGATCAAAGATCTTGAAATATCTTTCCCAAAGCGAGATGTATGGTATGGAATCACTTACTGATTTCAGTTGAAGAAACTTGTAGATTTTACTGTTGTCCATCATTGCATCTATCACTATGAATGTGATATAAAAGATTGGTTGCTCTTCCTCCTGTGTAAAGTTGATGTATCTGCTACGATCTTCAAGAGCTTGTATGAGAAAATTCTTGAACTGTAGCTCATAAAATTCATTCAACCTGGGTAGGCTCATCAACAAGTAAAAAATTATATGACCTTCATGATTTAGGAAAGCTTGATCCATGCTTCCGGCCGCTATTGGAATATATTGCAAATAGTTTACCACATAAGTAGATAATAGACAAAGGTTTCTATTGCTTCCAATACATTGGAAAAGAATAGATTTTGGTACTGATTGATGAAATATCCACATGTAGCAATCAACAAGTTTTTCATCTATGATGAAGACCAGAAGCATCACAATGTGCGACCTCCATACACCAAAGAACCAAATGAAGAAGATTTGGAAACATCCGTTTATCACCAAGTATGCATGTCCTCTTCCGCTTAAGAAGGTATGGTGTCCCCGATGAAAGGTATATGTGAAGAGAGGAGAAGTTGACCTTGAAGAGGTGAAACCCAATATGAAGATGATTGGGGCTTCAAAAGCTTGGATCTCCTTGCTAAGAGATTGTCCCATGAATGAAGAGCCACCCACTAAAACACCATTGGAGAGAATGATACCCTTCTGATAGTTTCCTTTTATGATTTTATCTTTAATTACTCTCCCATGTTCTTCATCCCCTCCTAAGCCCCCCCTTTGGCAAGGTTGTAACTCCTCACATCGTACCACTTCAAAGGTTGATGGATTACTGTTTGATTTTGTGAAACATTTGGCTTCTTGCATGATAGGTTCCTCCATGCTTAACATACATGGGTCATACCAATGCTTTTCAACATCCTCAAACACTTCTTCAAGATTATCCTCACATGGATTCAACTCACACTCTTCTACTTTGTTTTGGAGTTGGCATTCCATGTACACAATCATCTCTTTATGATCAATGTGGTCTATGATCTCTCCACCTATGATTTCATCTTCTTCTTCACTCTCTTCTTTTAGACAAGATACACTCTCAGAACATTCCATAAGATCAAGGTTACCTTCAAGGTCTTCATTCTCCATAGAGTCATGTTGCACAAAAGCTTCATCTGCTCGGACTAGAAATTGATCCTCCACCAAAAGGTTGGATGTATCCATTATTGAAACATCAATGCCATTTGAGATATCTTGTGTCGATTTTTGCATGCTTGTGATAAAGGTAGAAGAAAGAGATTCCACATTTGAATCTTGGCCACACACTTTAGCACTTGAATAATCAGTTGGCATGTAAGTAACTTCTTCAACATTTGTCGGAGTAGAAGGAGACAAGTATGGCAAAGGAGATGAATCCTTGATAGAAACACTTTCATGATGGTTGGTTCTTCCAGCATGATGGAAACCATTTTTGATGTAGAAGTACTTGTGAAACTTCCTTCGGGCAATAGTGACCGCTTCTTCAAAGATAGAGGGTCCACTACAAGTAACCTTAGTCTTTAGGAAAGGAGACAAACCTGAAATAAATTGATCCATTTTTACATAATCTGGAAATGTAGAACTAAATCCACATCCTTCCCATTGACGAGAAAAAATATCCTCATAAGCATAGTAGTCTTCACCATGTTGTTGAAGTCTCCGTAGTGAAGCCCATGCTTTCTCTGTTGTTGGAACTTTAGAGAATCTGGCCTTCAAAGCTTTGGAAACTTGGGTATATCCATCTTCAATCTGAGAAGGCATACTCCAAAACCATTGCTCAGCGTTGCCTCTAAGGCATAGCAATAGAAAATCCCCTTTTTCAATGTCATCCCTTTTACCAAGGATATGACAAACCATTCTAAAATCAGCAAGAAAATCATCAACATCTTCTTCTGGATTTCCGAAGAAGATTGGGATATCATCAAAGGTATAGCGTGTCATAGTCTCTCAATGCTAGAACCACACAAAGATTAGTTCCAAACAATCATCAACTAACTACACAAAGTTTTGAAAGGTCTTTCAACATGAATTCTAGACTTTTATGTGAAAATGTTTTTTTCCTTTCTTATGTTATGCATAATCCGAACCATATTCTAGATCACTTTTTGTTTCCTTGAAATTAAACTCGGTCTGTTTTCATGATTCATAAAATCTACTTGATTATGCTGAAATTCAAGCATTCATGCAATACAACAACACTAAGCACACAATCGCTCCTCAGTGGGGGCACCAAAATTGAGGCAGTCCGGGGCGGGCAACAAGAGAGGCGACCTCTAAACACCCCTCAAGGCTCCCGTGCTGCTCAATTAGGGCTGGGGCAACCACAAGCACAACAAAACAGCAAACCCACAGCCAAACCCAAACAAGATAGGGGCACCACCTAGTTATGGTATGAGAACTAGGACGCAAGAGAGATTTTGGAACAACCAAGAAGATGCACCACACAACACACACAAGCAAACTCACACCAAGACACACACAAACTGGACCAGAGAGAGCTAGAGCAAAGGGAAGAGAGAGAGAAAAGGATCTTGCGTAATACCTTATTTGTGACTTGCAAATGGAGATGGTTCGTTATGATGCTATCGTAGAACTTGTATAAAACTCACTCAATGCTTAGTGAATGCTAAACATTGCCAAAACACACACACACTGTCTTAGGGTGTGAGAGACCTCTCACCACAATACCCTCTTACAATGGACACAAAACTGGCAATGAAAAACACACTAAAACACTTTCTAAAATCAAGATCAACCGATAAAAACTCAAATACACAAGTCTCCTTGAATTCACCAAACCGTATTGCACAAATGGAAGGACGAAGATTTGAACGTCGAATCACGCCTTTGATACACCAAACCTCAATTTATTGATGATGAAGGAGCATATACAATAGTGGTTTTGAGATTTGTGGAACTCACGCTCTCTCACTTGCAATGTGTAGCTTGAAGGCTTCTCTCACACCAAGAGTGAAGCTCACAAGTGGTTGCTACACCTAAGTCTCTCCTCACGCATAGAGTGTTGGGGTGCTATGTGAGATGTTGGAGGTTGTTTTACAAGAAGGAGAGGGACCTATTTATAGGTTGGAGACCCCTCATTAAGATTATTGGAAATCCTAATTTACAAGCTAACAAATAAGGATTATGATTTTTTTGAATATCAAAACATTGTGGGCCTTCTTTGTCTGCTTGAGTCATGGGTGTGGGCTTAAAAGAGAGCATTATTGATGGTAGATAAGGTGAAAGTAAGTAAGGAGAGAGAGAGAGAGAGAGAGAGTGAGAGAGAGTTACTTTGAACATGTCTTGAGGTGAGGTGTCTTTTATGGTTATGTCAATGCTATTTTGTGTTAGTATGTTAGTTGTTAGTGTTAGTAATCCCTAGAAAGTTAATGATATATTTACAACGGGTAGAATGGGGTGGATGGTTGGAGTAAGATGGTTGAATGAAGTGAGCAAATCCTTGTGATGGTGAAGCTTGAAGAAGTTTTGGACTTACTTATATAGGTTCTCAAAATGACTATCGATCTTCTTCTTCGTCTTCTCTTCTTTACGCCACCGCCGCCAAGGTTGATTATCACGATGAAAATGGTAATTCCATTGATGATATCTCTTGATTTGCAGAGTTTAAGCATGGTACACATGCTGAATTTATGTATATATATAAGGGTTAAGATGGAATTGTACTTTGGAGATAATAGAGAGAGGCATAGAGATGGTGTATGTACATGGAGAGCTCATATGAGAGCTATGGAAGTAAGAGGGGAGGTTAATGGTGAAGAAGGTGAGAGAAGCCATGGAAATTGCAGGTTTGAGTGAGGGAAGGAGAGGGAGGGATGTGTAAGAGTGAGTAGGTGTGTGGAAGGGTGAGAGGAGACTAAGGGCTACTTGTGAGAAAAGTGGGCAGACTGAGGTCCACTCAAAAAATCATAGCTCACCGCTGGTAGCTCCAAAAATCATGAAAAACTTTGAGGTAATTATTCAGAGCGTGGGCTAAATTTTCTCTTTTGACCACCGCTCCAAATTCAGAGTGGAGATAGGTGCCAAAATTCTCACCAAAAAGCCTGTTTTTTATGCCTGCAAAAGTCTTTTAGTGGCCCCCTCCTTTGTTGAATTTGTACAATGCATCCAAGAGTGAGCCCCTCCTTTGTCATATTATAATACAAAGCATCCAAGTTGCCCTTGACCCATGCATGGAGGAGGATTATTGGTGAATAAAGAAATATATACATGGTGGGACTAGTGTATGGACTATTCATGGACTTTAGCTCAATGAGCACATGGTGTTAGAATAATGAGTAAAAATAATAATAAAAATGTGGAGGAGTTATGGATATGGAAAGATATTGGAATCATATGATATGGTCCCTCCTTGAATTATTTTGGGTGAAAGAGGAAAAGGTATGCAAGTAAATAATATAATAAAAGTAACCAATGAGTAGAAATCAATTTTTTGTTTTCACGAGGGTGAGGGTGAAAATGTGGGAGTGATTTGTATAAAGGAAAAATATGAGGTTAGGGTATGTACAATTTTGGCAAAAAATATAATTATGGTGTAAGAGAATGAAAGAAGGTGTACATAGGTTTAATAAAACACACACTTAAGTAAAATATTTAAATAAAATACCAAAATAATTATAAAAAATCCCTATATTTAGGCCATATATACAATGAAATATCTACACACAAAGAGGCCATAATATACTTTTATTTTTTTTATTTTTTTTATTTTTTTGGCTCAACTAGCCCAGTGACTAGCTAGCTGAGGATTTTAAGAAGATATGGGAAAAGCCCCCTAACTCACACACGCCTATGTACAGTGAAATGGTAGGGATAGCCATAGTGTTTGGGTGAATTTGGTAGGGTGAGGTAGCTTACTATGGCAATTATGGAAAGCCGAAAAACGGCTATCATTAGCCCCCCCCTTAGATAATGGTACATTCATGTACCATTTATCCGATCATAAAACATGTATATTATGTAACGTCTGTCTTTGTCTGCTCTTATCTTTGAAGAACCTTTGTTGTATGATTAAAAAACCTTGTGTGATATGGAAGGTTCTCCGAGCCAATAGCAAGATGAAATGAAGTGACGGAGTAAACCTCCTCCATTGAGAAATTTTCCATAAGCACCCCCCAGGATCAAAGATCTTGAAATATCTTTCCCAAAGCGAGATGTATGGTATGGAATCACTTACTGATTTCAGTTGAAGAAACTTGTAGATTTTACTGTTGTCCATCATTGCATCTATCACTATGAATGTGATATAAAAGATTGGTTGCTCTTCCTCCTGTGTAAAGTTGATGTATCTGCTACGATCTTCAAGAGCTTGTATGAGAAAATTCTTGAACTGTAGCTCATAAAATTCATTCAACCTGGGTAGGCTCATCAACAAGTAAAAAATTATATGACCTTCATGATTTAGGAAAGCTTGATCCATGCTTCCGGCCGCTATTGGAATATATTGCAAATAGTTTACCACATAAGTAGATAATAGACAAAGGTTTCTATTGCTTCCAATACATTGGAAAAGAATAGATTTTGGTACTGATTGATGAAATATCCACATGTAGCAATCAACAAGTTTTTCATCTATGATGAAGACCAGAAGCATCACAATGTGCGACCTCCATACACCAAAGAACCAAATGAAGAAGATTTGGAAACATCCGTTTATCACCAAGTATGCATGTCCTCTTCCGCTTAAGAAGGTATGGTGTCCCCGATGAAAGGTATATGTGAAGAGAGGAGAAGTTGACCTTGAAGAGGTGAAACCCAATATGAAGATGATTGGGGCTTCAAAAGCTTGGATCTCCTTGCTAAGAGATTGTCCCATGAATGAAGAGCCACCCACTAAAACACCATTGGAGAGAATGATACCCTTCTGATAGTTTCCTTTTATGATTTTATCTTTAATTACTCTCCCATGTTCTTCATCCCCTCCTAAGCCCCCCCTTTGGCAAGGTTGTAACTCCTCACATCGTACCACTTCAAAGGTTGATGGATTACTGTTTGATTTTGTGAAACATTTGGCTTCTTGCATGATAGGTTCCTCCATGCTTAACATACATGGGTCATACCAATGCTTTTCAACATCCTCAAACACTTCTTCAAGATTATCCTCACATGGATTCAACTCACACTCTTCTACTTTGTTTTGGAGTTGGCATTCCATGTACACAATCATCTCTTTATGATCAATGTGGTCTATGATCTCTCCACCTATGATTTCATCTTCTTCTTCACTCTCTTCTTTTAGACAAGATACACTCTCAGAACATTCCATAAGATCAAGGTTACCTTCAAGGTCTTCATTCTCCATAGAGTCATGTTGCACAAAAGCTTCATCTGCTCGGACTAGAAATTGATCCTCCGCCAAAAGGTTGGATGTATCCATTATTGAAACATCAATGCCATTTGAGATATCTTGTGTCGATTTTTGCATGCTTGTGATAAAGGTAGAAGAAAGAGATTCCACATTTGAATCTTGGCCACACACTTTAGCACTTGAATAATCAGTTGGCATGTAAGTAACTTCTTCAACATTTGTCGGAGTAGAAGGAGACAAGTATGGCAAAGGAGATGAATCCTTGATAGAAACACTTTCATGATGGTTGGTTCTTCCAGCATGATGGAAACCATTTTTGATGTAGAAGTACTTGTGAAACTTCCTTCGGGCAATAGTGACCGCTTCTTCAAAGATAGAGGGTCCACTACAAGTAACCTTAGTCTTTAGGAAAGGAGACAAACCTGAAATAAATTGATCCATTTTTACATAATCTGGAAATGTAGAACTAAATCCACATCCTTCCCATTGACGAGAAAAAATATCCTCATAAGCATAGTAGTCTTCACCATGTTGTTGAAGTCTCCGTAGTGAAGCCCATGCTTTCTCTGTTGTTGGAACTTTAGAGAATCTGGCCTTCAAAGCTTTGGAAACTTGGGTATATCCATCTTCAATCTGAGAAGGCATACTCCAAAACCATTGCTCAGCGTTGCCTCTAAGGCATAGCAATAGAAAATCCCCTTTTTCAATGTCATCCCTTTTACCAAGGATATGACAAACCATTCTAAAATCAGCAAGAAAATCATCAACATCTTCTTCTGGATTTCCGAAGAAGATTGGGATATCATCAAAGGTATAGCGTGTCAGAGTCTCTCAATGCTAGAACCACACAAAGATTAGTTCCAAACAATCATCAACTAACTACACAAAGTTTTGAAAGGTCTTTCAACATGAATTCTAGACTTTTATGTGAAAATGTTTTTTTCCTTTCTTATGTTATGCATAATCCGAACCATATTCTAGATCACTTTTTGTTTCCTTGAAATTAAACTCGGTCTGTTTTCATGATTCATAAAATCTACTTGATTATGCTGAAATTCAAGCATTCATGCAATACAACAACACTAAGCACACAATCGCTCCTCAGTGGGGGCACCAAAATTGAGGCGGTCCGGGGCGGGCAACAAGAGAGGCGACCTCTAAACACCCCTCAAGGCTCCCGTGCTGCTCAATTAGGGCTGGGGCAACCACAAGCACAACAAAACAGCAAACCCACAGCCAAACCCAAACAAGATAGGGGCACCACCTAGTTATGGTATGAGAACTAGGACGCAAGAGAGATTTTGGAACAACCAAGAAGATGCACCACACAACACACACAAGCAAACTCACACCAAGACACACACAAACTGGACCAGAGAGAGCTAGAGCAAAGGGAAGAGAGAGAGAAAAGGATCTTGCGTAATACCTTATTTGTGACTTGCAAATGGAGATGGTTCGTTATGATGCTATCGTAGAACTTGTATAAAACTCACTCAATGCTTAGTGAATGCTAAACATTGCCAAAACACACACACACTGTCTTAGGGTGTGAGAGACCTCTCACCACAATACCCTCTTACAATGGACACAAAACTGGCAATGAAAAACACACTAAAACACTTTCTAAAATCAAGATCAACCGATAAAAACTCAAATACACAAGTCTCCTTGAATTCACCAAACCGTATTGCACAAATGGAAGGACGAAGATTTGAACGTCGAATCACGCCTTTGATACACCAAACCTCAATTTATTGATGATGAAGGAGCATATACAATAGTGGTTTTGAGATTTGTGGAACTCACGCTCTCTCACTTGCAATGTGTAGCTTGAAGGCTTCTCTCACACCAAGAGTGAAGCTCACAAGTGGTTGCTACACCTAAGTCTCTCCTCACGCATAGAGTGTTGGGGTGCTATGTGAGATGTTGGAGGTTGTTTTACAAGAAGGAGAGGGACCTATTTATAGGTTGGAGACCCCTCATTAAGATTATTGGAAATCCTAATTTACAAGCTAACAAATAAGGATTATGATTTTTTTGAATATCAAAACATTGTGGGCCTTCTTTGTCTGCTTGAGTCATGGGTGTGGGCTTAAAAGAGAGCATTATTGATGGTAGATAAGGTGAAAGTAAGTAAGGAGAGAGAGAGAGAGAGAGAGAGTGAGAGAGAGTTACTTTGAACATGTCTTGAGGTGAGGTGTCTTTTATGGTTAGGTCAATGCTATTTTGTGTTAGTATGTTAGTGGTTAGTGTTAGTAATCACTAGAAAGTTAATGATATATTTACAACGGGTAGAATGGGGTGGATGGTTGGAGTAAGATGGTTGAATGAAGTGAGCAAATCCTTGTGATGGTGAAGCTTGAAGAAGTTTTGGACTTACTTATATAGGTTCTCAAAATGACTATCGATCTTCTTCTTCGTCTTCTCTTCTTTACGCCACCGCCGCCAAGGTTGATTATCACGATGAAAATGGTAATTCCATTGATGATATCTCTTGATTTGCAGAGTTTAAGCATGGTACACATGCTGAATTTATGTATATATATAAGGGTTAAGATGGAATTGTACTTTGGAGATAATAGAGAGAGGCATAGAGATGGTGTATGTACATGGAGAGCTCATATGAGAGCTATGGAAGTAAGAGGGGAGGTTAATGGTGAAGAAGGTGAGAGAAGCCATGGAAATTGCAGGTTTGAGTGAGGGAAGGAGAGGGAGGGATGTGTAAGAGTGAGTAGGTGTGTGGAAGGGTGAGAGGAGACTAAGGGCTACTTGTGAGAAAAGTGGGCAGACTGAGGTCCACTCAAAAAATCATAGCTCACCGCTGGTAGCTCCAAAAATCATGAAAAACTTTGAGGTAATTATTCAGAGCGTGGGCTAAATTTTCTCTTTTGACCACCGCTCCAAATTCGGAGTGGAGATAGGTGCCAAAATTCTCACCAAAAAGCCTGTTTTTTATGCCTGCAAAAGTCTTTTAGTGGCCCCCTCCTTTGTTGAATTTGTACAATGCATCCAAGAGTGAGCCCCTCCTTTGTCATATTATAATACAAAGCATCCAAGTTGCCCTTGACCCATGCATGGAGGAGGATTATTGGTGAATAAAGAAATATATACATGGTGGGACTAGTGTATGGACTATTCATGGACTTTAGCTCAATGAGCACATGGTGTTAGAATAATGAGTAAAAATAATAATAAAAATGTGGAGGAGTTATGGATATGGAAAGATATTGGAATCATATGATATGGTCCCTCCTTGAATTATTTTGGGTGAAAGAGGAAAAGGTATGCAAGTAAATAATATAATAAAAGTAACCAATGAGTAGAAATCAATTTTTTGTTTTCACGAGGGTGAGGGTGAAAATGTGGGAGTGATTTGTATAAAGGAAAAATATGAGGTTAGGGTATGTACAATTTTGGCAAAAAATATAATTATGGTGTAAGAGAATGAAAGAAGGTGTACATAGGTTTAATAAAACACACACTTAAGTAAAATATTTAAATAAAATACCAAAATAATTATAAAAAATCCCTATATTTAGGCCATATATACAATGAAATATCTACACACAAAGAGGCCATAATATACTTTTATTTTTTTTATTTTTTTTATTTTTTTGGCTCAACTAGCCCAGTGACTAGCTAGATGAGGATTTTAAGAAGATATGGGAAAAGCCCCCTAACTCACACACGCCTATGTACAGTGAAATGGTAGGGATAGCCATAGTGTTTGGGTGAATTTGGTAGGGTGAGGTAGCTTACTATGGCAATTATGGAAAGCCGAAAAACGGCTATCATTAGCCCCCCCCTTAGATAATGGTACATTCATGTACCATTTATCCGATCATAAAACATGTATATTATGTAACGTCTGTCTTTGTCTGCTCTTATCTTTGAAGAACCTTTGTTGTATGATTAAAAAACCTTGTGTGATATGGAAGGTTCTCCGAGCCAATAGCAAGATGAAATGAAGTGACGGAGTAAACCTCCTCCATTGAGAAAGTTTCCATAAGCACCCCCCAGGATCAAAGATCTTGAAATATCTTTCCCAAAGCGAGATGTATGGTATGGAATCACTTACTGATTTCAGTTGAAGAAACTTGTAGATTTTACTGTTGTCCATCATTGCATCTATCACTATGAATGTGATATAAAAGATTGGTTGCTCTTCCTCCTGTGTAAAGTTGATGTATCTGCTACGATCTTCAAGAGCTTGTATGAGAAAATTCTTGAACTGTAGCTCATAAAATTCATTCAACCTGGGTAGGCTCATCAACAAGTAAAAAATTATATGACCTTCATGATTTAGGAAAGCTTGATCCATGCTTCCGGCCGCTATTGGAATATATTGCAAATAGTTTACCACATAAGTAGATAATAGACAAAGGTTTCTATTGCTTCCAATACATTGGAAAAGAATAGATTTTGGTACTGATTGATGAAATATCCACATGTAGCATTCAACAAGTTTTTCATCTATGATGAAGACCAGAAGCATCACAATGTGCGACCTCCATACACCAAAGAACCAAATGAAGAAGATTTGGAAACATCCGTTTATCACCAAGTATGCATGTCCTCTTCCGCTTAAGAAGGTATGGTGTCCCCGATGAAAGGTATATGTGAAGAGAGGAGAAGTTGACCTTGAAGAGGTGAAACCCAATATGAAGATGATTGGGGCTTCAAAAGCTTGGATCTCCTTGCTAAGAGATTGTCCCATGAATGAAGAGCCACCCACTAAAACACCATTGGAGAGAATGATACCCTTCTGATAGTTTCCTTTTATGATTTTATCTTTAATTACTCTCCCATGTTCTTCATCCCCTCCTAAGCCCCCCCTTTGGCAAGGTTGTAACTCCTCACATCGTACCACTTCAAAGGTTGATGGATTACTGTTTGATTTTGTGAAACATTTGGCTTCTTGCATGATAGGTTCCTCCATGCTTAACATACATGGGTCATACCAATGCTTTTCAACATCCTCAAACACTTCTTCAAGATTATCCTCACATGGATTCAACTCACACTCTTCTACTTTGTTTTGGAGTTGGCATTCCATGTACACAATCATCTCTTTATGATCAATGTGGTCTATGATCTCTCCACCTATGATTTCATCTTCTTCTTCACTCTCTTCTTTTAGACAAGATACACTCTCAGAACATTCCATAAGATCAAGGTTACCTTCAAGGTCTTCATTCTCCATAGAGTCATGTTGCACAAAAGCTTCATCTGCTCGGACTAGAAATTGATCCTCCGCCAAAAGGTTGGATGTATCCATTATTGAAACATCAATGCCATTTGAGATATCTTGTGTCGATTTTTGCATGCTTGTGATAAAGGTAGAAGAAAGAGATTCCACATTTGAATCTTGGCCACACACTTTAGCACTTGAATAATCAGTTGGCATGTAAGTAACTTCTTCAACATTTGTCGGAGTAGAAGGAGACAAGTATGGCAAAGGAGATGAATCCTTGATAGAAACACTTTCATGATGGTTGGTTCTTCCAGCATGATGGAAACCATTTTTGATGTAGAAGTACTTGTGAAACTTCCTTCGGGCAATAGTGACCGCTTCTTCAAAGATAGAGGGTCCACTACAAGTAACCTTAGTCTTTAGGAAAGGAGACAAACCTGAAATAAATTGATCCATTTTTACATAATCTGGAAATGTAGAACTAAATCCACATCCTTCCCATTGACGAGAAAAAATATCCTCATAAGCATAGTAGTCTTCACCATGTTGTTGAAGTCTCCGTAGTGAAGCCCATGCTTTCTCTGTTGTTGGAACTTTAGAGAATCTGGCCTTCAAAGCTTTGGAAACTTGGGTATATCCATCTTCAATCTGAGAAGGCATACTCCAAAACCATTGCTCAGCGTTGCCTCTAAGGCATAGCAATAGAAAATCCCCTTTTTCAATGTCATCCCTTTTACCAAGGATATGACAAACCATTCTAAAATCAGCAAGAAAATCATCAACATCTTCTTCTGGATTTCCGAAGAAGATTGGGATATCATCAAAGGTATAGCGTGTCAGAGTCTCTCAATGCTAGAACCACACAAAGATTAGTTCCAAACAATCATCAACTAACTACACAAAGTTTTGAAAGGTCTTTCAACATGAATTCTAGACTTTTATGTGAAAATGTTTTTTTCCTTTTTTATGTTATGCATAATCCGAACCATATTCTAGATCACTTTTTGTTTCCTTGAAATTAAACTCGGTCTGTTTTCATGATTCATAAAATCTACTTGATTATGCTGAAATTCAAGCATTCATGCAATACAACAACACTAAGCACACAATCGCTCCTCAGTGGGGGCACCAAAATTGAGGCGGTCCGGGGCGGGCAACAAGAGAGGCGACCTCTAAACACCCCTCAAGGCTCCCGTGCTGCTCAATTAGGGCTGGGGCAACCACAAGCACAACAAAACAGCAAACCCACAGCCAAACCCAAACAAGATAGGGGCACCACCTAGTTATGGTATGAGAACTAGGACGCAAGAGAGATTTTGGAACAACCAAGAAGATGCACCACACAACACACACAAGCAAACTCACACCAAGACACACACAAACTGGACCAGAGAGAGCTAGAGCAAAGGGAAGAGAGAGAGAAAAGGATCTTGCGTAATATCTTATTTGTGACTTGCAAATGGAGATGGTTCGTTATGATGCTATCGTAGAACTTGTATAAAACTCACTCAATGCTTAGTGAATGCTAAACATTGCCAAAACACACACACACTGTCTTAGGGTGTGAGAGACCTCTCACCACAATACCCTCTTACAATGGACACAAAACTGGCAATGAAAAACACACTAAAACACTTTCTAAAATCAAGATCAACCGATAAAAACTCAAATACACAAGTCTCCTTGAATTCACCAAACCGTATTGCACAAATGGAAGGACGAAGATTTGAACGTCGAATCACGCCTTTGATACACCAAACCTCAATTTATTGATGATGAAGGAGCATATACAATAGTGGTTTTGAGATTTGTGGAACTCACGCTCTCTCACTTGCAATGTGTAGCTTGAAGGCTTCTCTCACACCAAGAGTGAAGCTCACAAGTGGTTGCTACACCTAAGTCTCTCCTCACGCATAGAGTGTTGGGGTGCTATGTGAGATGTTGGAGGTTGTTTTACAAGAAGGAGAGGGACCTATTTATAGGTTGGAGACCCCTCATTAAGATTATTGGAAATCCTAATTTACAAGCTAACAAATAAGGATTATGATTTTTTTGAATATCAAAACATTGTGGGCCTTCTTTGTCTGCTTGAGTCATGGGTGTGGGCTTAAAAGAGAGCATTATTGATGGTAGATAAGGTGAAAGTAAGTAAGGAGAGAGAGAGAGAGAGAGAGAGTGAGAGAGAGTTACTTTGAACATGTCTTGAGGTGAGGTGTCTTTTATGGTTAGGTCAATGCTATTTTGTGTTAGTATGTTAGTGGTTAGTGTTAGTAATCACTAGAAAGTTAATGATATATTTACAACGGGTAGAATGGGGTGGATGGTTGGAGTAAGATGGTTGAATGAAGTGAGCAAATCCTTGTGATGGTGAAGCTTGAAGAAGTTTTGGACTTACTTATATAGGTTCTCAAAATGACTATCGATCTTCTTCTTCGTCTTCTCTTCTTTACGCCACCGCCGCCAAGGTTGATTATCACGATGAAAATGGTAATTCCATTGATGATATCTCTTGATTTGCAGAGTTTAAGCATGGTACACATGCTGAATTTATGTATATATATAAGGGTTAAGATGGAATTGTACTTTGGAGATAATAGAGAGAGGCATAGAGATGGTGTATGTACATGGAGAGCTCATATGAGAGCTATGGAAGTAAGAGGGGAGGTTAATGGTGAAGAAGGTGAGAGAAGCCATGGAAATTGCAGGTTTGAGTGAGGGAAGGAGAGGGAGGGATGTGTAAGAGTGAGTAGGTGTGTGGAAGGGTGAGAGGAAACTAAGGGCTACTTGTGAGAAAAGTGGGCAGACTGAGGTCCACTCAAAAAATCATAGCTCGCCTTATCTTTCGAGGCTTGCTGAGATCTTCTTAATCTTGAGTGAGAGAGTAATCTTGAGTGAGAGAGTTCCTAGCTTTTCTGATTCAATTATGAGCTTGAAGCCGAGCCTCATTCCCTTCTGCCTCCTCTTGATTATGGCCGAGAGAGGGAGAGAAATTCCTTCTTGCTAACCCGAGAGAGAGAGAGAGAGAGAGAGAGGGGTTGCCTCCTTTTCATCGCCTTGGCTCCTCCTCCTTATGCCTTCTTCGTTGATTTTCTCTCCTCCCAATCACGTTCTTTTTCTTTCCTCGCTGTCTCAACTCGTTTTTCTGCCCTATTATTAGCCCTCTTTTAAACTTATGCAACTACGGCGCCGTCGTTGTGGGAACGGCGCCGATGACGTGGCAGCACAATTTTTTCACCGCCGCCAAATTGCACAGCGTTGGCACCAAATTGTGCGCCCTGGCCATCCGGTCGGTTCTCGTTTCTTGCTCGTTGCCTCCTGAGCATCAATGCCGCTCGCGCGGACTTCCTTCTCTTCCCTGCGCAGCGCTACTCGCTGCTCGCCTCAGGCATTTCCTTTTTTCTTTCTTGCTCACACACGCCCTTACCAAAAGGGTGGCCAATAGTGGGCGACCAAATCCCCTTTGGTCTCAATTGTTTGGGCGGCCTCGCTTGGGCGACCATCGGGCGGCAGACATTGGCTCACTTGCCTTGGGCGGCTCTTCAACCTCGTAAGGGTACCACATTTGGCATGCATTTGCACCCAAGCAAAGAAATACCAAGCTCTCCCAGTGGCCGTTAAGCATATCCCACAATCAATACGCCCCATGAGACGTCATTTCGGACCATGAGCTCATCAAGTGCTTTCGTACTGGCACCACTTTTAGCATGCATAATCTAGCATGGCATTGCTAAGCATGACATTTCAATGCTTCTCGAGCTTACTACACTTAGCATAATTATCATCCAAGGCACTGAGCACATCAGTCGCATCTTCATTAGCTGGTCATGAAATACAATTTAATTGAAGCACCAATTAACAGTGCACTGCAAGAGACGGAATACCGAACAAGATTCCAGTTCCCAAAACCTGACTGAAGCTCAAAACTTCCCAGATGGCACTCCGACCGAGCGGACCGGACAGCACGGAACCGGCCCCCGGTGAATCTTTAACTGTCCATATCTTGGCAACCGTAACTCCGATTGCTGATCTGAAAAGACCGACGTGCTCCACAAAGTGAGCACTTCAGGCCCGTGCATTCATTTCATTTTTGTCACCTCAGCTGCAGTTGCCCAATTGCCCAATCCGGTACGGATCTGCAATCGACTTCAACTTTAAACTGCCATAACTTCTTCACCGTAGCTCCAATCGACGAGCCGTAAAGACAGGCCGGTAGAGCTCTTTAAGCACTACAGTTTTGGATCATAATATTCTATCTGTGCTCACTTTAATTATAGTCCATTTTTGGCATCATTAAGGCATCTATTGGCCCTTTAAAGCCGCATCTGGCATACATTAATCATTAAACTCGACCTGTTAACAAGCCATGATCACTGACCACTTAATGTTTAGGCTTCAAAGAATCTTAGCTTACATTTCTCTGCTCTTTTTCTCTACATGGCAGCGGAGCTGCACGACATCCACCCCCTCTGAACCTGCACAGCCTCCGGTCTGTGCCAACAACACTTCAATCTGCATCTGCTATAGGTACCTTAAGCTCTTTGCCATCATCAAACTCATATAATTGGTAAACGTATGAAAAATGAAATAAGGCTTATACCCTATCATCAATGTTCTAGCTTAATCATTAGGTAGATGTCTATCAAAAATCTTTGAACTGTATATGTCGTATCTTCAAAGCATTCAATCATGGATAACTTGTTTAGTGAACCCCGCCAGACTCAAGTGCTCCAGTTAATGATGCACACGGCTTGACCATTAAGCTCTCTCTTAAGGAACCCTGTCAAGCTCAAGTATGCCTTACTCTATGTGCACACGGAATGGCCGTCAAGTCCTTTACCTCAAGTTCTGTTAGCAGAACCAACTCAAAAGATGTGAAGATACTTCATTAATTGTCCAAAGAAGTTAGCTGGAAGCCAGCCATGTTATCTTATTGAATGCATAACCAAACACTCTTCTGACTTAACATAATCTAGAAAACAAAACCTTGCATCATGCAGCCTGCTACATCAGGCATCTAGTATCCTCTGCATCTGCAACTTGCACTTTAGTAACCCCCATGATCAAATGGGATACTAAGGAATTGTCCACACACTGAAGCATCATAATTTCCACATGAGCATACATTTCCTGTATCAATCATGATCAAGCATTTCCGGTGCAAATATGCTACCCTTGGTTCAAATAGCAAGAGTCACTTTCCAGAAAAAACAGGACTAGGCAGCGTGCAGTTGAACAGGATTTTATTGCTTCTCAAAGAAAGGGTGGTAACAGCAATGCAGCCACTTCTTATGCATCTGCTGCGAGTGACAAATTTTTTGTTCCTAATGCTTCTGTTGGCAGGACTTCGTCTGGCAATTCTGGTGATAAGGGCAAAAAGAAGATGCGTTGCCATTATTGTAAAGCTAATGATCACTTGATCAAGTCGTGTCCTAAGTTAAAGGCCAAATAGGCTAAGAAGAAAGAGGGTGGTTCCACTACAAATGCTGGCTCCACTACAAATGCAGCCATTGTTGAGTCTTTTGTGAAAGGAGAATGTAATGTTGATGTTGATGCAGAATGGGCTTTTAGCGCAGAGTGCACTTACCTGTTGTCCATGATGCATGCTTGTCAGTTGCTGCAGATTCACATGTGTGGTATTTCGACAGTGGTGCTACAAAGCACATTACCTCAGATCGTGAATTGTTTACCTCTCGCGAGTCTGTCCCTCATGGGAATGCAATCACTTGTGCCAACAATGCCTCTTATCCAGTTCAGAGAGTTGGAAAGATTGTGCTTACTACTACAAATGGCAGTTCCTTCACACTTGTTGATGCACTTTATGTACCTGGGATCAAGAAGAATCTCTTGTCTGTATCCGCACTTGCTAGACTTGGACTTGCAGTCAAATTTGTGGATGATAGATGTACAATTCAAGATCTCAGTTTTGGTGATGAAATTGTTCCATCTGGCCTTTTGTGTCGTCGGCTGTATAAGCTCTTTGTATGACAAGTGGGGACAAAATTTTGCAAATGATGTTGCAGATTCAAGGGCTATTTGAGATGCAAAACTTTGGCATGCACGTTTTGGTCATCTGAATTTTGCCAGTTTGCTGCGTTTGCAGAGATCTGATATGGTTCCTTCTTTGCCGCCTCTTGAAGCACCTGTCAAACATGTTTGTGAAGACTGTATTTTGTGTAAGATGCGGCGTTCTAAGTTTCCAAAGGATGGTTCACTTTGGGCCACATGCAGGTTGCAGCTTGTGCATAGTGATGTTTGTGGGCCCATGCAAACTCCGTCCTTGGGCAATTACCTTTACTTCGTGACTTCCATTGATGATTACTCCAGGCATGAATGGGTATTTTCGCTTAAAGCGAAGTCCGAAGTTTTTATGTGCTTCAAAAAATTTCTCGCTATGGATGAAAATGTCTCAAAATGTATTATGGGCACCCTCCATTCCAATCGAGGGGGGGGGTATATGTCTCATGAATTTAATGCATTTCTGGATAGTCGTGAGATAAAACACCAATGTATAGTACCTTATACACTGATAGCCATTTTTCGGCTTTCCATAATTGCCATAGTAAGCTACCTCACCCTATCAAATCACTCAAACATTTTGGTTATCCCTACCATTTCACTGTACATAGGCGTGTGTCAGTTAGGGGACTTTTCCCATGTCTTCTTAAAAACCCTCAATTAGCTAGTCATTGCGCTATTTGAGCCAAAAAAATAAAAAAATAAAAAAATATAAGTATATTATGCCCATTTGTGTGTAAATATTTCATTGTATATAGGGCCTAAATATAAGGATTTTTCATAATTATTTTGGTATTTATTTAAATATTTATACTTAGGCGTGTGTTATTTATGCTATGTACATTGACTCACCATTACCATATTTTTTCTTACCATCTTGCATACTCTTTATTCCATATATAAAAAATTTCATGCAAGCTTCTCTTATTTTTGGTGTAACTCCATCCCAACAAAAATCCAAAAAAACTAGTTCTATTTATGTGTATATTTTTTCACTATTGTGATTTTTTCCTTCCTACATCTATTCTTTATTACTCTCATAAATTAGACCACAAAAAATATTCATCTTTTTATGGTAGACTTATAACAAGAGAGATTTATTTTGACCCCTTTATATTTTTCCCACCTATATTATTTATATTTGACATGTACATATTTTTTTAGACCCCTCAATATTTGATTTTCTTAGTTGTACTATTCACTTATGTCATGATCTCAACAATATCTTCAATTATAGACCTACCAAATAAGGTCAAGGGTATGTGGCATGCATGCATGCACCATGGGGAGCTCAGTCTTGGAGGTATTCAAAAGAATCATCCAAAGAAAGACC
The DNA here is from genome assembly GCF_014529385.1 of Adiantum capillus-veneris. Taxonomy (NCBI): domain Eukaryota; kingdom Viridiplantae; phylum Streptophyta; class Polypodiopsida; order Polypodiales; family Pteridaceae; genus Adiantum; species Adiantum capillus-veneris. The sequence continues at coordinate 103,619,347 of NC_140960.1, read as the reverse complement.
TCACAAGGACCTTGTGCTGTGGAAAAAACAGTCGGTTTTGCTAAATTTTTAAAGATCACATGCTCCCCGAATTTGAAAAGGTGATACAAACAAAAGTTGTAGCTCGTGAGCTGAAATTTCACCTCAAATTTTTTCATATGTTCTTGAGCTACGAGCTGTGAGCTATGATTTTATTGGTGGACCCCAGTTTGCCCATGCTATGCAGCCACACTCCCTCTTCCACTTTATCATTTTCCTCTTTCATACACACTCCTCCCTCTCCTTTCCACTCCCAAACCTGCAACTCCCATGTCCTAATTCACCCTCTTCACCATTGCCACATCTCTCACACCTCCATAGCCTTCATCCTCCATTTCTACACCCTATGTGTCCCCCTTTCTCTCTACATATATGTCCATATTACCATACTCTCTTCAGCTTTGTAAAGAACTTCAAAAAATCAGCAAAAATCCAAGGATAACCTCTGCAAATGAAGGCTTTTATCATGAATTTTCCAAGGTTTGAAATAACATAGCTTCATCGACACGCGCTGCTTCGCCATGCTGACTGCTTCTTCTTCCGGTGTTGTAAAGAGGTGAATGTCAACTTCTCCAAAGCTTCAACCTCTCTTTACAAGCTCATCCCTTCTCTAACTTTTCTCATCATATATCTCACCATTTGGTGAATGATTTTGTAAATATTTTTTAGTGATAATTACTAACTACTAACCACTAACCTTATTGTAAAATGCACCCTCTACTAGAGTAGGCACTCCCAAATTATTCACTCAATCCTCTCTCCTTTCATCCTCAATAATTCTCTTCCCTTGAGCCCACATCCATGTGATTCAAAGGACAAGAGAGACCCACCCTCATTAAAAAAAATTAAAAATATGCATAATCTTTTATTCCTTCAAATAAACTTGATTAGGCCTAATCCTAATCGGGGCTTCTAAAACCTATAAATAGAGCCCTTCTCTCCCTTTTAAATCACATGATCACACTACACCACACCATTCTCAACACATAACACACCACTCTTCAAGCCTAGTTGTGTAGAGTGTGTGCATTGTGAGTGCTCTATTCCATCACTACACATAGGTGCATGGAGAAGCTTGACGTTAGTTATGCCATCTAGAGGAGTGGAGTGATACTATACCCTGCAATTACACTTGTAGCCTACTCTTGTCCATAAATAAGATTCATAGTTTTGGGTGCAATTGTATGCTGCAACTACGACTTTTCTCTCCAAATTGACTTGATAAGTTGGCTAATCAAGTGGTTGAAGGTATATTGTCCTTGAAGTTTGTTGTGCCATTTCATGCTTGGTGGTTTGAGGGCTTGTTTAATTGTTTGCCTAAAAGGTCAGTTGTAAGAGGGTGCTCGGTGAGAGGGCTCCCGTGACCCTAAGACAATTTGTGTATTGGCAACAAGGTCAAGTTTTGTGTTGTCTCTCTATTTCTCATCAAGCTTTGTGTTCATCTAGTCTTTAAGTCTAAGACTGAGTTGCTCAAGTTGATTTATGCTCTTTACCTCTCTCTGGCGTGGTGAATGTTTGTGTTTGGTGTGTGTGGCTATCTTGCATTCCCCTCTCTTTGTGCGTTTGAGTACATGGAGATATCACGTGCGTCCTAGTTCGCATCTACAACTAGGTGGTGCCCCTTTTCTTGTTTGGTTTCTGGCTGTGGGTTGTTGTTGTCTCTGATTGTGCTTGCCCCAGTCCTAATTGAGCAGCACGGGAGCCTCGAAGGGTGTTTAAGTGCCGCTCTTCTTGTTGCCCGCCCCGGACCGCCTCAAATTGGTGCCCCCACGGAGGAATGACTTTGTGCTTACTGTTGTTGTATTGCATGAATGCTTGAATTTCAGCATAATCAAGTAGATTATATGAATCATGAAAACTTGTATGACCGAGTTTAATTTCAAGGCAACAAAAATTGATCTAGAATATGATTTGGATTAGCATAACATAAGAAAGGAAAAAAATATTTTCACATAAGAATCAAGAATTCATGCTAAAAGACCTTTCCAAACTTTGTGTAGTTAGTTGATGCATGAGAGAAAATGATTGTTTGGAACTAATCTTTGTGTGGTTCTAGCATTGAGAGGCTATGACACGCTATACCTTTGATGATATCCCAATCTTCTTCGGAAATCTAGAAGAAGATGTTGATGATTTTCTTGCTGATTTTAGAATGGTTTGTCTTATCCTTGGTAAAAGGGATGACATTGAAAAAGGGGATTTTCTATTGCTATGCCTTAGAGGCAATGCTGAGCAATGGTTTTGGAGTATGTCTTCTCAGATTGAAGATGGGTATACCCAAATTTCCAAAGCTTTGAAGACCAGATTCTCTAAATTTCCAACAACGGAGAAAGCATGGGCTTCATTAGGGATACTTCAACAACATGGTGAACACTACTATGCTTATGAGGATATGTTTTCTCGTCAATGGGGAGGATATGGGTTTAGTTCTACATTTTCATATTATGTAAAAATGGAGCAATTTATTTCGGGTTTGTCTCCTTTCCTAAAGACTAAGGTTACTTGTAGTGGACCCTCTACCTTTGAAGAAGCGGTCACTATTGCCCGAAGGAAGTTTCACAAGTACTTCTACATCAAAAATGGTTTCCATCATGCTGGAAGAACCAACCATCATGAAAGTGTTTCTATCAAGGATTCATCTCCTTTGCCATACTTGTCTCCTTCTACTCCGACAAATGTTGAAGAAGTTACTTACATGCCAATTGATTATTCAAGTGCTAAAGTGTGTGGCCAAGACTCAAATGTGGAATCTCTTTCTTCTACCTTTATCACAAGCATGCAAAAATCGACACAAGATATCTCAAATGGCATTGATGATTCAATAATGGATACATCCAACCTTTTGGCGGAGGATCAATTTCTAGTCCGAGCAGACGAAGCTTTTGTGCAACATGACTCTATGGAGAATGAAGACCTTGAAGGTAACCTTGACCTTATGGAATGTTCTGAGAGTGTATCTTGTCTAAAAGAAGAGAGTGAAGAAGAAGATGAAATCAAAGGTAGGGAGATCATAGACCACATTGATCATAAAGAGATGATTGTGTACATGGAATGCCAACTCCAAAACAAAGTAGAAGAGTGTGAGTTGAATCCATGTGAGGATAATCTTCAAAAAGTGTTTGAGGATGTTGAAAAGCATTGGTATGACCCATATATGTTAAGCATAGAGGAACCTATCATGCAAGAAGCCAAAGTTTTCACAAAATCAAACAGTAATCCATCAACCTTTGAGGTGGTACAATGTGAGGAGTTACAACCTTGCCAAAGAGGGGGCTTAGAAGGGGATGAAGAACATGGGAGAGTAGTAAAAAATAAAATCATAAAAGGAAACTTTCAGAAGGGTATCATTCTCTCCAATGGTGTTTTAGTGGGTGGCTCTTCATTCATGGGACAATCTCTTAGCAAGAAAATCCAAACTTTTGAAGCCCAAATCATCTTCACATTGGGTTTCACCTCTTCAAAGTCAACTTCTCCTCTCTTCACAGATACCTTTCATCGGGGACACCATACCTTCTTAAGTGGAAGAGGACATGAATACTTGGTGATGAATGGGTGTTTCCAAACCTTCTTCATTTGGTTCTTTGGTATATGGAGGTCGCACATTGTGATGCTTCTGGTCTTTATCATAGATGAAAAACTTGTTGATTGCTACATGTGGATATTTCATCAATCAGTACCAAAATCTATTCTCTTCCAATGTTTTGGAAGCAATAGAAACCTTCGTCTATTATCTATTTATGTGGTAAACTATTTGCAATATCTTCCAATAGCAGTTGGAAGCATGGATCAAGCTTTCCTAAATCATGAAGGTCATAGAATTTTTGACTTGATGAGCCTACCCAGGTTGAATGAAATTTATGAGCTACAGTTCAGGAATTTGCTCATACAAGCTCTTGAAGATAGTAGCTAATACATCAACTTTACACAGGAGGAAGAGCAACCGATCTTTTATATCACATTCATAGTGATAGATGCAATGATGGACAACAATAAAATCTACAAGTTTCTTCAACCGAAATCAGTAAGTGATTCCATACCATACATCTCTCTTTGGGAAAGATATTTCAAGATCTTTGATCCTGGGGGGTGCTTATGGAAACTTTCTCAATGGAGATGGTTTACTCCGTCACTTCATTACATCCTGCTATTGTCTTTGAGAACCTTCCATATAACACAATCTTTCTTAATCATACAACAAAGGTTCTTCAAAGATGAGAGCAGACAAAGACAGACGTTACACAATCTACATGTTGTATGATCGGATAAATGGTACATAAATGTACCATTATCTAAGGCGGGGGCTAATGATAGCCATTTTTCGGCTTTCCATAATTGCCATAGTAAGCTACCGCACCCTATCAAATCACTCAAACATTTTGGTTATCCCTACCATTTCATTGTACATAGGCGTGTGTGAGTTAGGGGACTTTTCCCATATCATGCAACAATCTACATGTTGTATGATCTGATATGGTTGCTTCTTTGCCGCCTCTTGAAGCACCTGTCAAACATGTTTGTGAAGGCTGTATTTTGGGTAAGATGCCGCGTTCTAAGTTTCCAAAGGATGGTTCACTTTGGGCCACATGCAGGTTGCAGCTTGTGCATAGTGATGTTTGTGGGCCCATGCAAACTCCGTCCTTGGGCAATTACCTTTACTTCGTGACTTCCATTGATGATTACTCCAGGCATGCATGGGTATTTCCGCTTAAATCGAAGTCCGAAGTTTTTATGTGCTTCAAACAATTTCTCGCTATGGATGAAAATGTCTCAAAATGTATTATGGGCACCCTCCATTCCGATTGAGGGGGGGAGTATATGTCTCATGAATTTAATCCATTTCTGGCTAGTCGTGGGATAAAACACCAATGTATAGTATCTTATACACTGATAGCCGTTTTTCGGCTTTCCATAATTGCCATAGTAAGCTACCTCACCCTATCAAATCACTCAAACATTTTGGTTATCCCTACCATTTCACTCTACATAGGCGTGTGTGAGTTAGGGGACTTTTCCCATATCTTCTTAAAAACCCTCAATTAGCTAGTCACTGGGCTAGTTGAGCCAAAAAAATATAAGTATATTATGGCCCATTTGTGTGTAAATATTTCATTGTATATAGAGCCTAAATATAAGGATTTTTCATAATTATTTTGGTATTTATTTAAATATTTATACTTAGGTGTGTGTTATTTATGCTATGTACATTGACTCACCATTGCCATGTTTTTTCTTACCATTTTGCATACTCTTTATTCCATATAAAAAAAAATTCATACAAGCTTCTCTTATTTTTGGTGTAACTCCATCCCAACAAAAATCCAAAAAAACTAGTTCTATTTATGTGTATATTTTTTCACTATTGTGATTTTTTCCTTCCTACATCTATTCTCTATTACTCTCATAAATTAGACCACAAAAAATATTCATCTTTTTATGGTAGACTTATAATGAGAGAGATTTATTTTGACCCCTTTATATTTTTTCCACCTATATTATTTATATTTGACATGTACATATTTTTTTAGACCCCTCAATAGTTGATTTTCTTAGTTGTACTATTCACTTATGTCATGATCTCAACAAGATCTTCAATTATAGAACTACCAAATAAGGTCAAGGGTATGTGGCATGCATGCATGCACCATGGGGAGCTCAGTCTTGGAGGTATTCAAAAGAATCATCCAAAGAAGGACCTCACAAGGACCTTGTGCAGTGGAAAAAACAGTCGGTTTTGCTGAATTTTTTAAAAATCACATGCTCCCCGAATTTGAAAAGGTGATACAAACAAGAGTTGTAGCTCGTGAGCTGAACTTTCACCTCAGATTTTTCCATATTTTTTTGAGCTACGAGCTGTAAGATATGATTTTATTGGTGGAGCCCAGTTTGCCCATGTTATGCAGCCACACTCCCTCTTCCACTTTATCATTTTCCTCTTTCATACACACTCCTCCCTCTCCTTCCCACTCCCAAACCTGCAACTCCCATGTCCTAATTCACCCTCTTCACCATTGCCACATCTCTCACACCTCCATAGCCTTCATCCTCCATTTCTACACCCTATGTGTCCCCCTTTCTCTCTACATATATGTCCATATTACCATACTCTCTTCAGCTTTGTAAAGAACTTCAAAAAATCAGCAAAAATCCAAGGATAACCTCTGCAAATGAAGGCTTTTATCATGAATTTTCCAAGGTTTGAAATAACATAGCTTCATCGACACGCGTCGCTTCTCCATGCTGACTGCTTCTTCTTCCGGTGCTGTAAAGAGGTGAATGTCAACTTCTCCAAAGCTTCAACCTCTCTTTACAAGCTCATCCCTTCTCTAACTTTTCTCATCATATATCTCACCATTTGGTGAATGATTTTGTAAATATTTGTTAGTGATAATTACTAACTACTAACCACTAACCTTATTGTAAAATGCACCCTCTACTAGAGTAGGCACTCCCAAATTATTCACTCAATCCTCTCTCCTTTCATCCTCAATAATTCTCTTCCCTTGAGCCCACATCCATGTGATTCAAAGGACAAGAGAGACTCACCCTCATTAAAAAAAATTAAAAATATGCATAATCTTTTATTCCTTCAAATAAACTTGATTAGGCCTAATCCTAATATGGGCTTCTAAAACCTATAAATAGAGCCCTTCTCTCCCTTGTAAATCACATGATCACACTACACCACACCATTCTCAACACATAATACACCACTCTTCAAGCCTAGTTGTGTAGAGTGTGTGCATTGTGAGTGCTCTATTCCATCACTACACATAGGTGCATGGAGAAGCTTGACGTTAGTTATGCCATCTAGAGGAGTGGAGTGATACTATACTCTGCAATCACACTTGTAGCGTACTCTTGTCCATAAATAAGATTCATAGTTTTGGGTGCAATTGTATGCTGCAACTACGACTCTTCTCTCCAAATTGACTTGATAAGTTGGCTAATCAAGTGGTTGAAGGTATATTGTCCTTGAAGTTTGTTGTGCCATTTCATGCTTGGTGGTTTGAGGGCTTGTTGAATTGTTTGCCTAAAAGGTCAATTGTAAGAGGGTGCTCGGTGAGAGGGCTCCCGTGACCCTAAGACAATTTGTGTATTGGCAACAAGGTCAAGTTTTGTGTTGTCTCTCTATTTCTCATCAAGCTTTGTGTGCATCTAGTCTTTAAGGCTAAGACTGAGTTGCTCAAGTTGATTTATGCTCTTTACCTCTCTCTGGCGTGGTGAATGTTTGTGTTTGGTGTGTGTGGCTATCTTGCATTCCCCTCTCTTTGTGCGTTTGAGTACAAGGAGATATCACGTGTGTCCTAGTTCGCATCTACAACTAGGTGGTGCCCCTTTTCTTGTTTGGTTTCTGGCTGTGGGTTGTTGTTGTCTCTGATTGTGCTTGCCCCAGCCCCAATTGAGCAGCACGGGAGCCTCGAAGGGTGTTTAGAGGCCGCTCTTCTTGTTGCCCGCCCCGGACCGCCTCAACACCTCACCAAAATGGTGTTGCTGAGAGGAAAAACAGGTCACAGACGGAAATGGCAGGATGTATGGTCAAAAGTCAAGCTTTGCCGCGTTCTTTTTGGCTTGAGGCCATCATGTGTTCCACTTATGTACTTAACAGGTGTCCTAAAAAAGCTTTGTAGTCTGTTACTCCATATGAAGCATGGCATGATAGAAAGCCTTCTATTGAGCACATGCGTGTTTTTGGCTTTTTGGCATATGCTTTGGTGCCACAAACACATCGCAGAAAATTGGATGATAAAGCTGTCAAATGTATTTTTGTGGGTTATAGTGCTGAAAGTAAAGGTTACAGATTATATCATCCGCAAACAAAGCGTATTCTCGTTTCACGGGATGTAGTGTTTGTGGAAGATTTTGTTCAGCCCTTGTTGTCATGTACTAGAGACAGTAATGTAAGCTCACAGGACATTTATGACACTTTGCTGCCTCTTTTCAGTGATGGAAATACGAATGTAATTTCCAATGAGGCAAATGTACAGCCTATGGGGGTTTTTGAGAATGTTATAGATCAGCCTATTACTGATGCAGATGTACATGATGTACTTGATGAGGAAAGGGCTGAAAATGAGCAAGCTAGAGGTATGCCAAAATGGCTGGTGCACACTTTATGTGACAGTAAATTGGATGCATCTTTTTCTAGTCGTACTCGTTCAGGCTCTCGCCATGCAGCTTATGCATCAGATTGTTATGCTTTGGCTGTGTCTAGCTTATATGATGTTGAGGAGCCTCTGTCTTTTGATGAAGCACAAAATTCGGAAAATTGGATGGCTGCCATGCAATCAGAATATGATGCACTTATAGAAAATGACACATATGGGTTTACAAGTTGAAACGCAAGCCGGATGGTGAGATCGATCGCCATAAGGCTCGACTTGTTGCAAAGGGTTATGCACAACAAAAAGGCATAGATTATGAGGAGACTTTTTCTCCCACTTGTCGTATGACTACTATGCGTTTTTAATGTGCATTGGCAGCTCATTTTGGTTGGGATGTACATCAATCAGACATTGTTACCGCTTTCTTGAATGGTGACATATTTGAGGAAGTTTATGTAACGTAGCCTCACGGTTTTGTCATAAAAGGACAAGAGGACAAAGTGTGCAGATGTAAGAAGGCTTTGTATGGGTTGAAGCAATCTCCTCGTGCTTGGTATGAGAAAGCTGACACTCATTTGGTCAAATGAGTCTTTCGTAACAGTCCAACAGAAAGCACATTGTATGTAAAGCGTGAGGGTGATGCACTTCTCATTGTGGTTCTTTATGTCGATGATTTGCTTATCACTGGACCAAATGAGAGAAATATTGCTGAATTTAAGGCTGATTTGAATGCTACTTTCAAGATGAAAGATTTGGGGCTGTTGTATCATTACTTGGGTATACAGTTTAAGCAGTGTGATGGTGGTGGTGCAGCTAAAGTTGGTCAAAGCTAGCAAGTGGTCTATGCTAGGCCAAGACAGCAATTGAGTGCAGTGCAGAAGGCTAGGGCAGGTGCCAAGGCCCTTAGCAGCCAAAGGATAGCGGGAAAGTATGCTTGATGCGGTTTTTTAGGCCAAAAGTGCAGCGGAATGGTCCAGTTGGGATGGAAGGTCAAGGTGTCCGAAATGCCAAGACAAAGCTCTAGAATGCAGAGTTCAGCGTGCTCTAGAAGCCGATCCAGACAGCTCGTCAAACAGAGCCCCGGTGCTCAAGATATTGCAGTTTAAAGAAAGGGTGTGTAGTAGATCCCCGACGGACAGGGCAGCTGGGGACAGGTGGCCCGGGCTAATGTCGATGTATATGTGCGTAGTGCTCGAGCTGTGGAGCATGCCGGTCTTCTCGAATTGTAAATCGGAGCTCTGGATAGAAAGATATGGTTAGTTGAAGATTTTCCGGGAGCCACGTCTGTGCTCATTTGACAGCACGGGGAAATGTGCCATCTGGCGTTTTTTGGGCCTTGCCAAGATTCTCGAAGGTAGTATGCACTATGTGGTGTTAGTCAAAATCGACTGCGCGTGATTCCGAGCCTCGAGCACCAAGTTACGGCTTGGGAAAAACCTAAGGCAGTTGAAGATGAAGAATTGGCAGATGTTTTTCATCATTTTCGCGGCCTCAAATAGCACACACGAAAGGATCCATAGGCGGCGAGGGTTTCATGGGCCAAGACCGGTATGGTAAAGATTTGACCCGACTCGACGGCACGAAGTTCCGGCCCACGGGCAAGATATGGGGACCGGGTAAAGGCAAAGCCAAAAAGGGGTTTTTTTTAAAAAAAACGTTACGGGGGTTTTTTCAATTTTCCAAGGGTCTTGAGGCCATGAGCCGGGAGAGTGCCATGTGGCTCAGAAATCCCACATGCGCCATAAGGCACCTGAAATTAGGAGTACATATACTGTGGCGTGGCCCCATTAGAGACATGCAAGAGGGAGAGAGAATGAGCTCCCTTCGTGGGCTATGGCGTCGGCGGCCAGGGGCGCTGCTGTAGCGGCGGTGTCGCGGAGCAGGCGGAGATGCCAGAGGTTTTGGCAGTGGCCGGTGGCGCTTGAGGCAGCACGCTCGCCTGTAAGTCGGTTGGCGATGATGATGTGGCGGCTGTAAGCGCCTTCTCCCACGGCCCATGGGGCGCCGAAGTTTTAAAAGAGAAAGAGGGGGCAATAGCGACATCGCTATCCCGGGGGGTTCACTATGTGTAAAACTACCATATCACATGCGTTCAAGACATGTTTGTAAAACCCCTTATCTGTGAATTTTGTTAAGAATATAATGTACCCTTTTCTTTTAAAATCTGTAAGTTTTTTTCAAATTTGTAAAAAATATGCCCTTCTGTATATATACTTCTGTAAGTTTCAAGAACTTTAAATACCCTTCTGTTGAACTCACGTGATAGGTTACATTTTTATTAGTTGACCTCCCCGGGATCGCTATTGCCTCCCCCTCTCAGGTAAGAGATGAGTCCCGCGGATTAGAGAGTGAGAGGGAAGGTCCGGGCAAACCACAGTGGGCAAAGCCAAGCAAGGCCAAGTGGCCGAGAAAATGGGAAGACCAAAGAAGCCGGACAAATCAAAGGTGAGCAAGAGCAAAGGGCATGGCCATCCGGACAACTCAAAGGGTATAAAGCCAAGCCAAGTGCAAGGCCAAAAGAGAACAAAGAGAAGCTAGATAAGGAGTGAAGGTCAAAGTCAAATATGGAGCAGTATAAGGCTAAACCAAGAGAGGGTAAAAGGTGAAAAATAAAAAATAAAAAATGAAGAGCCTAGGGGGCAATAGCGACATCGCTAATGCCCCCCTCCCAAGTGCAAAGAGTGAAGAAGAGAGAAATAGAGCAAAGCGGTGCCCTCTTTCCCAAAAGATACCAATTCAAGGTGCCAGGTGGACCTATTAAATTATAAATTCCCAAATTAAAGTCCCCCCCTATAAAAGTCAAAAATGAATCAAATTTGGGGCTTTTTCCTTGGCCTTTTGAGGTGCCGTTTGAAGCATGCAAAGTGGAGTTCTCTAGCAAGCTAGCCCCTTTGTAACTTTTGCTTGAAAATGGCCATGTAACTTCTGCTTGAAAATGGCCATGGTGTATGTGTTTTTTGAAGTGAAATCAAGCCACAGTTGCCTCCCGTGTTGTTGTTTCCCCTTCCCCCCTTCTCTTTATCTTGCTTTCATGTCCCTCCTCGGTGCCGGCTGTGTAGAAGTGTGTGCCCCCCCCGGACCGATGGTGTTTTGAGTGAGAGAGTGAGATTGAGTGGTTCTGTGCATGTGCAAGGGCAGAGACAGGCAGTGGTAGTAGGTGTATCTCGGGTGGTGGTTTGTAGAGTGTGTGAGTAGTGGCAATTGAGCAGGCGGTGGTCTGCTAGTGTTAAGTGTTTTTTTGAAGGTGTTTTCTGAGAGGATAGGGGTGTTGTGAATACCCTGAGCTATAGAGAGGCCCTTTTGTTTGTGCTGGGCATGTTCCCCCATTCCCCCTCTCCAGCGGTATTGCCTTGTGTCAGAAAAGTTACATAGAGACATTGCTATGTAAGTTTGGACTTGAGGATTGCAAACCTATTGCCACTCCCATGGAAACAGGTTTGAAGTTGAGTCTACATGATGTTGGTGATCCTGATGATGTCACTCTTTACCAAAGTGCTATTGGTTGCCTCATTTATGTATGCAACATGAGGCCAGATATTCAGTTTGTAGTCTCACAGGTCAGCAGATTTCTGCATAGCCCAGGGTCTAAGCATTGGCAGGCTGTCAAGAGGATTTTCCGCTACGTTAGTGGAACTTTATATCTTGGCTCGTTTTATCCCAAGGGGGGATCATTGCCGCCAGACTTACGTGCTTTTTCGGACTTAGATTGGGCTAGTTGTTTTGACACGCGAGTGTCCACAAATGGTTTTCATTTCATGCTTGGCAGTTCATGTATATCACGGTTGAGCAAGAAGAAACCTACTTTGGCCACTTCGAGTTGTGAGGTTGAGTACATGGGAGTCTTCACAGCTACGGTTGAGTGTGTATGGCTCAGATGCCTTATGGTTGATTTGGGTGTTGGACAGGACACTGCCAACACTATCTACACTGACAGTCAGAGTGCATTGGTAGTTGCAAGGAACCCACTTTTTCATGCTCTCACAAAGGACATTGAGGTGCATTACGACTATGTCAGGGAGAGGCTTTCAGCAGGAGATATCAGCTTGGATTATGTGCCAACACAGGACAACCATGCAGATCTTTTCACAAAGGCATTGTCTCGTGAGAAGCTTGAAGCTTTCCGCAAAGCTTTGGGCTTACTCCCCTTTGTGGACTGATCATGTCCGTAGGGCATGGCACTTCCCTTTACTCATGTGCCAGCTCTCGTTCACCACATCACTCCAGGGGGGATTTGTTACCATATACATGTGGTAGTGATGTCTGTGAACACACTAGGACCACCGGGGCATTTTTAACCTCTTTAGGAGGTTTTTCCCCCCGTGCATTGTATATACGCCCATCACTCTAGGGCTATCTATCTTTCCATTGCACACTAAGTAACACACTCTCTATTGTGTGCCTTGAGCTTCCTTCGACTCTTCTGCAAGCTGTGTGCGTTTCTCTGCAACCCTAATTCCAACATTTTGTCAGTGCCATTTTTTGCATAACAGGTCCCTTACAATCTTCTACGGGTTGTGCTATATATCATGTGTTGCTCTCTCTTCATTTCTCCTCTCTTCGGCAGTTTTTACATCAGGTGTAGGCCATGGCTGACAACAACACATGTGTGTTCAAGACGTTTGTTATTGAGGATAGATTGGATGGGGATAATTATTCGATATTCACTTACATGATGCAACATATCCTTGTGCCAAAGGGCATTTGAAATATTGTGTAGGACATTGATGTACGTCCTAGTTCTGAGGATGTAGGCAATGTTGAGGATAGTGCAGGTTTTGGTGGCAAGGTTACTGCTGCGAGAGATGTTTTTCCTACAGTTGATCAAACTCGTTGGGATGTAAGAGATGTGCAAGCTCATGCATTGATTGTGTTGTCTGTGAAGCGCACTATTACTCTTCATAATTGTTTAGCAAAATCTACAAAACAGGCTTGGGATATTCTAGTTGTTCTTTATGCAAGTCACAATGAGGCTAAAATTGCATTGCTATGTAAAGTGTTGGGATTAAGCCCAACATGTGGTTTTTGTGGGAAACCCCTCTAACAATCTATAAAGGATGAGATTATAAGATGGTCCAACCTCTCTAGCCAATGGATGTAAAGCTAAATGCCTATTTAAGAGGCCTATGTGAATGAGGATTTTGCACTTTTAGTCATTTTCATTCTGTGTACACAATACATAACTTGCCTTAAGCTTACAACCCTAATCCTCATCACATTAACCATTAGGAAATTTCGGAGGTCATTTGGAGGGCCATATGAAGAGAGAAAAATAGAGCGTGTCCAATGAGCACGAAGGCTACGTTACGTAGGAAAGTACGTGGAAAGACTCAAAAAATAGAAAAATAGCATAAAACTTTCACGAATCTAGGATTGTGGCATTGTAATTTCCTTCCTTTTACCGAGTTGTTAGGTGCTTGCCAATGGTCCCACTTCTGATATTCTCTTATGGTCATTAACATATTGGAGGGTGACCACTAAGCCCGCACAAGATATTGGAATTCTAAAACACTTTCCCTCCATTAGAATGCTTTCAAAGTGAATCTCCCTCTACTAAAGATTTTCTCTGAGAGCTATGGCTTCCACGTCTTCTCGCCCAAGAAGCTCCAGGTGTTTACTGTCTCTCACACCAACAACCAACAGTTGCACTTTGCCTAGAAGGCCAAGTAGTAACATATCCTCAATTACAATATCAACTTCAATAAGTGCAGAGAACCAATGGGTTGGACAAAGGATAAACAAAGGTTCATGGGTCCTCATGCAACCAAGAAGACCCAAGAGGTCTAGTGGTATCAACGTTTACCGCTCAGCATAGAAGGCCAGAGTGTTGGACTTCAAAGTTGAAATCGGCAAAAGATCTGTAAAGTAAAGTCTTGTTCAGCATGTGTTTACCCATCCAGACGTGATAGCAAATGGTGGAAATGTATCAGATGTACCTCAACCACGTTGCAATTGTAAGTACTCTTGACATCTGAACTTCATTTGATCTATAAGTACTCTTGACATCTGAACTTATTGATACTCTCATTATAACTTTTCTTATATATTTTGCAATGTTTCTCCCTCTTCTTATGAGCAATGTGTCCATTCTTCACAGCTCAATTACATTAGATTTGTCATTTTTACTTAGTGATACTCTTAGTTTAACTCTTCTTATATATATTGCAGATGTTTATCCCTCTTCTTATGAGCAATGGGAGCCTGTGGAGTGCATAATAGGCCTCTTCCTTGTTGTTCATGCCCACATTGGTTCTCTACAGTATTCAGGGAGGAGCAGAAAAAGCTTGGCTGATGAAGGAATGTTTTTTTATGACCACTTCTACCAACTCAGCTCAGAGAATAAGAATGGCATGTTGGTGAAAGTGCCTCTACCAACCGATTGGAACACTGTGGACTTGCCAGTTCCCGAGGAAACAATCGTGGAGGCAATGCGAAGTAAGCTCTACAAGGATATATAGAGGTCTCTACGTAGCTCTATTCCCACCAAACTGGTTAGAACTGCAAACTTTTGTCCTGCTGCACTCTTCATAGAGTTGTTTCATAGCTACAACATTTGTGTTACGAAAACTATGTTCATGTGCAAGTCATTTCAGCAGTCATCCTGTGACAAACTTCTTGACAGAGGATGGTATGTAAAGGAAGAGATTGGCTTACGGTGCAAGGTCGCGCTTGATACTCTAGTTGTCAAGCACATGATTGCAAGCCAATCACTGTTACTCTCGTTTTGGTATATGCGATCACAAATGCTCAATGGTAAGTACATTCCTATGGACCAGGTTTCTGTAGGTTTGGAAGATAATCCTGCTATGGATGTGGAAGTGATTGATAAAGAGCATGGCCTACTGTTGGTGGTTACAATAAGGGAGCTATGCAGTCTTCAGCAGTTGCGGCATGACATAATTGAAGAGTCAATGGACAGGGACCTATCAGATTTTTCCTTTTTCCTAGCTGGCCGTAAGGTGATGCGACGAAGGGAAAAAGATATTTTGTGCAAAGAGTTGGATGGTCGGGTTGAAGTAGTGTCAATGTAACAGATATTCTTGTGAACCCAAGTGTATACATATGACTTTCAATACATGAAGTTTTTTGAGCTCATTTGTCAATTGTGCCCTGTGAATAAGTGTGCTTGAAATACATTTCTTTACCATGTCAAATCTCTCTCTCTCTCTCTCTCTCTCTCTCTCTCTCTCTCTCTCTCTCTCTCTCAATGTTAGACAAGACAAAGACATGATAGAAGAGTCATCTTAATTCATTAGAAAGTACAAACTCGTCCGTGAAAAATGGACTGAGATACAATTTCTGTAAGTATGCAATCAGAATGTCTTCAAGGTAAAAATCGAAGGAATGCCCCTCGAAAGAAGGTGGTGAGATAGTTGTTCCCGGCGGATTTAGTTCTCTCTTTTCAGGAGTATCATCAATCAGTAGTGTATTAGTTGCATCAAAGGGTAAACCGATTTGGCTAAACGGTTTGTACAAAAGAGGTAAGTGTGGTTTTTTAGGGTGGTAGTGGCCCTCGATGGTAACGCATTTTCTTTGATCATACAAAAAGGCAAAATCTGACGTATGAGCGCCGCATACACTGCAAACTATTGTAACTAGTGGCGACAAGTTTTGCCTTTGCATTGAAGACCATATGGAAACTCTGAAGCGCGGAAGAAGAAAATGAATAAATTCCTTGGTTCTTGGACGAACCACGACTCGACAAGTTCCCATCCGAAACGTTTGCAAATCCTCAAAGGGTTCTATGTCACCGAGAGGCACGCGCATCAGCAGCAATCCATTGAGGCCCAAGATAATCAACCTCTGTAAAAGTTGACAAGTACATATAAGTAGTTAGAAGCTGAACATATTTTGACATACTTGAATAGACATTACCGAAACAACCGTATCTACAGGTAGCAAGGGTCCATACTGGGTCTCTGTAGTGTTGATGTCGTTGTTGCTCTCCTCTGCTTTAGCTTCATCATTCACATCTTCATAGTCATCATTCACATCTTCATCAGGGGTCTCCCCCATGGCTCTTTCTGCCTCATTCAAGGTTTCCTCCAAGGTCTTTTCCTCTGCCTCGGTTGACCAGCTTGCCTCATACATCCTTGCCTCATCTGTCGTTGCCTCATCCATCCTTGTCTGACCCATATCAGTTTGCTCATCCCTAGGCCTGCTTTCCTCATCCATATCCTTTTGATCATCTATAGGCCTGCTTTCCTCATCTTGGGTTTCATCCATAGGCTCTTTTGGCTCCTCCACTGGCTGACTTGGCTCTTTCATTGTCTCCTCTGGTTGTACACTAGCACCTTCCATATGCTCATTTGACCTTTCCTCATCCTCGGCTCTTTCATCTTCTGCTGATATGACCCCCTCGGCCTATTGTGATTCCACTGTATCGGATGCAGGGGTTTGTCGTGGTGGCACGTCATGTATTGTCATATCAATAGTGCGGTCATCCAAGCCGCTATCTTCAGGCTCTCTGGGGCTAGACATAGTAAGCAGGTGTTGTATTAAACTTACCCGGTATCTTTGCAAATAATCATATGTGTAGTTTTTTAAAGCACTCTGCAAAATTGAAATACCACATGGTGAGAATTATTCTATAAACTAAACCAAAACTGACTGAATGCATTGCCAAATGGTTACCTTAGTCATGAAAGGTTTTAATGCAAAGTAGCTTTGCAGGACATATTCTGCATGGAGACGACATCTCCAGCCGCAAGAATTTCCATCGGTTTGATTTGGGACAGGTACATCTTTGATTGGGGCCTTGTATAGTTCATACCTTCCACATAGCTTGCCATAGGCAAGCAACAACCTCTTTATACAACTGCACAAAGCATTATCAAGATGTTAGCTTGAGGCTTCAAATTTACATGGATATCTATAAGAAACACTTTCTGATACATAACACTTACAGCCTAATTTCAGGGTGGGTTCCTTTTATTGAATTGAACACCCACACTGTTGGTTGGTCAACATCAAGGCATATGAGACTCCAATGATAGTTGTTCTCATATGGAAAGATGATGACAGTAACTTCCAGCATAGCACAGTGGAGAAACCAACTCTCAAAGGTCCCAGATGGATTTTTCTTCTGTCTAATAATCACTGACATTTGTGGATCAAGAAGAAACACCTCCGTGTGGGTGTGCAGTGGGAGTTGACTTTTGATCAGGCTGCAGAGAGTATACCTGAGTTAGCAAACCTATTATCTGAGTTTTCAAAGCTAGCAAGATAGTAACACTTACTTAAGACAAGCATAGATAATTGTGTCTGAAATCTGAGCATCTGGATTCTGCAATAAATTAATGCCCACTTTTTCCAGAGCTAGATTTCTGGCTCCATCTACAAATGGTATCTCTGCAAGCAAACCATCCTTCATTGAAAGTAGAGTTTCTTGATTGCTTTCCTCTGTGGACAGGGTCACATTGCATTCTGTTTGCCTCTGGGACTCTACTGCTACTTTTGCTTTCTCCTTAAGCTCTGCTTCCCTCATGTCCTCTGTTTGGCGATCAATAGTCTCTGCCCTTGCCCTTGTATTCACATCATGTGTGACATCTACAATTGTGAGTTGTGGCACTAGCTCAGGGGGGTATAACAAAATTTCCCTCATTTTCTTATCCCTGCAGACATTGGGGACCAGTAGTTTGTCATACCTCCACCTTATTCTTTTCAGTGTCTCACTATCTTTGTCCATTATAGTAACCCTGTGGGCATGGGCTGCAACAATGGTGATGTCACTGAAGTACTCTAGTAGGAACTCCTCTGCTACTTCTTGTAGAGCCATCAATGCCACCACCTTCCACCTTTTGGTGCCCCAGGTAGCGTCTTCACATATGGACCTCAGCATCCTCTGAAAGGGCAGCTTTGGTATGCATAAATCTACACATTTTTGTGCCTTACTGATTTCTCTGAAAAGTCCCATGCAGGTTTGTAACTTCTTCACCCTTGGACCTTTCAAAATTTTATTGGGTTTTCCAGGTCTCTTCTTTGGGGTTGCAGATCTGCTACTTGCCTTAGCTGCTAATCCTGGTCCCTTGCCTGCCTTCCTTGCAGTGGCTTTTGTTCTAGCCATTTCACTGTAACAAATAGAGGAGTCTCTCTCTCTCTCTCTCTCTCTCTCTCTCTCTCTCTCTCTCTCTCTCTCTCTCTCTCTCTCTCTCTCTCTCTCTCTCTCTCCTTTATATAGCTTAGCATATTTAAAGAGAGAGAGAGTGAGAGACTCCCATTACTAACGGCGCGTGTGGAGCATGTTTTGACCTCAAAAAACACCTCCGCGCGCCGTTAGTGTAAGGTAACAGAAAGACTCTCTCTCTTTCCCCCGCCTTACATCCTCTCTCTATAACACTCACACATACACACATACACTGGTGGATGCACAGTACTAAAGGCGCGCATAGAGACATGCACACCGGTTATGCCTCTCTACGCGCGCCTTTAGTATAGAGAGAGAGAGAGATAGAGAGAGGAGAGAGAGAGAGGGGCTCTGTGTGTGTGTGTGTGTATGTTATGTTCCTGTGTCTGTGTGTTTGTGAGTGTGTGTGTCTCTGTGTGTGTCTGTCTGTGTGTGTGTATGTTATATTTGTCTGTATTTGTGTGTGTGTGTGTGTGTGTGTGTGTTATATTTGTGTGTGTGTGTGTGTGTGTTTGTGAGTGTGTGTGTCTGTGTGTGTGTATGTTATATTTGTGTCTCTGTGTGTTTGTGTGTATATTATATTTGTCTGTTTCTCTGTGTGTGTGTGTGTGAGAGAGAGAGAGAGAGTGTGTGTGTGTCTGTATGTGTGTGTGTGTATGTTATATTTGTGTGTCTGTGTGTTTGTGAGTGTGTGTGTCTGTGTGTGTGTGTGTGTTGTGTTTGTGAGTGTATGTGTGTGTTGTTTGTTAAGACAGAGCTAGATATGCAATATACTCTGACAGAAACAGAGAGAGAGAGAGATAGAGGCAAAGGCAGAGGGAAATTACAGAAGCAGAGGGAGAGAGAGAGAGGGACAAACCTTCTAAGGACGCAGACCTTCGTTATGTCGAAGATGGGTCGGCTTGCTGTCGGAGATGCAGACGACGGCTCTTTCTCTCTCTCTCTCTCTTTCACTCACTCTCTTTCACGAGGTGTGGTTTTTCTCTCTCATGACCTCTATATATGACGTACAAAACTATACGGTCTCAATAATGACCGCATGTGCGACAACATGCAATTATATTCTATTTTATAGTAACATGTGGGGCGCCGCCGTGTGTATCCGTTATAAGTGTGATTCTGAGAGAGAGAAAGAGAGAGAACCATAGAGAGAGAGAGAGAGACAGATTGAGAGAGAGATAGAGAGAGGGAATCCTTACTGTCAGAGAGAGAGAGGGAGAGAGACAGAGTGATTTGATAGACAAAAGGCAATGGAGGAGACACCTCCCTTGGAGTTTCTGCAAACCCCACCAACAAAAGGTGATCTCTCACTCTTTCTCTCTGTATTTCCAACAGTTGGTAGCAAAGTGTGTGTGTGTGTCTGTAAACAAAGAAAAACCCATATTGTTGTTCAACACACACACCTCAAGCCATACTTACATAGACAGACACACACACATACACACACACACACACACACCTCAACACATACTTACATAGACAGACACACACACACACACACTCACACACACACACACACAGAAACATACACTCTCTCTCTCTCTCTTTCCCTCCCCTCTCTGTCCCCGTTAGTAACGGCGCACAAAGCCAACCAAACACTGGCTGCAGCTCTCTCCGCGCGCCTATAGTATAGTTATGACTCTCTCTCTCTCTCTCTCTCTCTCTCTCTCTCTCTCTCTCTCTCTCTCTCTCTCTCTCTCTCTCTCTCTCTCTCACTCAATTTTACTTAAGGCGCGCGTAGAGAGTTGCAAAAAGTATGTTTTCGTCCTTGCGCGCCTTTAGTACAAAGAGACACACACACACACACACACACACACACACACACACACACACACACACACACACACACACACACACACAGAGAGAGAGAGAGAGAGAGTCTATGTGTGTTTTTTAATGTTCTTTGGAGAGAGAGAGAGAGAAAGAGAGGAGAGAGAGAGAGAGAGAGAGAGAGAGAGAGAGAGAGTCTATGTTTGTTTTTTAATGTTCTTTGGAGAGAGAGAGAGAGAGAGAGATAGAGAGAGAGAGAGAGAGAGAGAGAGAGAGAGACTATGTGTGTCTTTGTTTGTGCTTTGGAGAGAGAGAGAGAGAGAGAGAGAGAGAGAGAGAGAGAGAGAGAGAGAGAGAGAGTGAGACTTGTCATGTTTCCTGATGAATAGGATTAAGGTCCAGTAGGCAGAAGAGGCTGAAACCAGACCCAGAGCTTGTGCCAGGATTTCAACCTTTGCAGGCTCAGTTGCTTAATGTTTCTGCCAAAAGAACTATTGACTTTTGTCAGGACATATCTGAAGAAGAGTCAATTGGTGAAGATCAATCAGAGAGGTCACCAGGCCAAGAGGATCCCTCACCCTACAAGGGTCCCTCACCCTGTACAGTACTTGTCAAGAAAAATACAAGAAAGAGGAATATAGACTTCTCAGATGATGCAGATGTGCTAGAAAGCAGTCCCTGTGCAACTAAAGGTAAAGTCAAAGAGGATGTGTCTTCTCTGGAAGACCCAGCTGCAACTGATGAGAGGCTGTTTGATTTTGCAGCATCTTGTGGTGCTGGGGACAAGTTTGATCTAGTTCATTCTATGTTTAACCCAAAGTTTGACATTGAAGACCTGTTAGCTCAGCACAGTGAATTCTTGCAGTCCTACAGAGATAAGTTTGAAGTGATGGTGCAGGTAGGGAGGGTTGTTCTAAGTATAGGGAATTACCACCTTCTTGGCGACATTCAGTCTGCCCTTTGCACCAAAAAGAATGCAAACTCATTCAGGAATCCTTTGGCTTTATGATTTACCTGAACAGCCTGTTTGGATTCCTCATGCAGAATCCTGATGAGTTGTTAGAGGAGCAGGATGCAGCACCAGATGAAGAATGCGAGGAGACAACTCATATACAAGAAGTCGAGGAGGTTGAAGATATAGTCAACCTTGAGGTTGAGGCAATTGAAGTACAAAGAAGTAAGATGCTCTCTGTGAAAACCACAAAAATCAAACTTCCTTTGGATGTCAGTAACTTCACTGAGAAGCATGCTCAGATGATGTTGCCTGTTGTGCCTGACTTCAGGATTGGAGACAGGACCTATATCTTTTTACATGATGTGCAAAGCATCTTTTATTTAAGGGAGGATTTCTCCCTAGCTATTATTTCCAAAGTCCAAGAGGAGAGGAGTGGATTTGTTTCAGAGGATAGTAGTGATGATGAGGCAATGGAAACATCCAGCAATCCAATGGAATGCCTCCGAAGATGCTTTGAGAAAGTTGAAAAATACAAGGAGACACTACCTGATGAAGCCACCTTCCAAGCAATAAGACAAAGTCTAAGACCATCAACAAGTAACAAAGAAGTGGAGGATTGGTTTAACCATTCAGGTCAGGGGTCAACTACATCTGTAGACCTGTGGCAGGAAAACCTCTTTCTGCAGGATGAGAGCTTCATGGTAACTCTCTCTCTCTCTCTCTCTCTCTCTCTCTCTCTCTCTCTCTCTCTCTCTCTCTCTCTCTCTCTCTCTCTCTCTCTCTCTCTCTCTCTCTCTCTCTCTCTCTCTCTCTCTCTCTCTCTCTCTCTCTGTGTCACTTACTCTGACATGATATGTGCAGTCTTGGATTGCTAACAAGGATGACTTCCTTTGGCGGCGAAGTCGAGAGTATTGTGGAAGGGATGCGGCCCTAGCGCAGTACCTTTCAAACCTTTGCGGGTCGCCGATAGTAGTTTTTCACAATTCCATGTCACAAGAGGGTTCAATAGTAACTTACACATTCAAGACACCATCACGCTTCTTGGGTGGACCCGTGCTGCCCAAAAGTGCAAATAAAGTCATTATTGTGGACAAAGTGTTTGCTAGAGATTGTTTTGGTTACTGCCTGGGCTATACAGGTGGTCGGACAGCGTATTACTACACCTACACAGCAATGGCACTAGCTCTTGGTAGACAAAACCCAGATGAACTTTTAGAGTATGGCAAACATCTCATGATTCGTTACAAGGGTGACGTGCCAAAAAACAAAATTGAACCTTCAAAATCTTGATACACTTCAAGTAGCAATTGTATAAGATCATGTATTACATAAATTTTGTACGATGTCATCCACTCAGAGTATCTTTCTCCACTTGTGGTTCACATACACCATTGTCTCTCTCCACCTTCGTTGACTTTCACGAGCTCCGGAGTTGTTGTATGCCATTGATCTTTTAACTTTTTGTTGTTGTAAATGTCCGATGGCTTGTGTTGTTGCTGAATTTGCCAAGACTTATTTTGCCTGCATTCAATGAATGATTCTACGATAGAACCATTCAAATAGTTCTCTCAAACTGTTAGCCTTGATTCGAGAGCCACCATGTCATGTGTGCCTGAAATAAGCATTTCTCGCCATGTAATGAGACTTTTCCATCCCTTGGGTATTCCATATTGCCGGGTTCCCATACTTTTGTATAAAATATGGTAAATGATTGAAGATGATGTGTTGGATATGAAAACAGATTAGTTAGAATGTTTTACACTGACATAGTTGCACATAAAAGAGAATCAAATACACGGTAATACCATGTAGTGTTAAATCTAGGTGTCTGTCCATGCTGTCTTGAATGATTTTTTGAGAAGGTTGAGATTCTCCTTGAACTTGTTCATATCACCTTGTGACCAATCATCTTTGTCGCACATCAAAAATAGGATGTCTATTGATTACCAAACCTCAGCCTTCACATTACGAGTAGTTGGTTCTTGGTCTTTGACTGCAATATGTAGCTTTTTCCAGCTCTGATACTCTACCTTGCTAACATAAGATGTGTTATATATTTTTTCATGTTTTGTTAGCTTCGGATCTCTTGTACCTTGGGGTTTAGATAAAAACCTCCGTGCCTTCACCCCACCGATGGATGGTTTGCATGGGACATCCTTCTCAGCAGTTGATCTCTTTTCATCCCGCTGGATTTTCACATTGCCACCATGAAGCCCCATATCCGACAATACCAATTCTAAGCACTGCAGGGCTACTTGTTGCTCTGCTGAGTTCTTAATCTTCCAAGCAAACCCGATATATAAGTAGACCAATTTCTCCACAATTCTACAAAGGGCATGCATTGTACAGATGTGGACATTCACAAGTGGTACAGATGTGGACATTCACCGGTCGAAAAGCAGGATCCTCAATGTGACGTGTTGGAGATTTTCTCCACCACTTTGGGTCCATGACCTTTGCAGGCTCCATGCAGAACAAACACAGTGACTTTGCCATTGCACCCATTCCACAATTATACATGCACTTTAATGTTTTGAGGTCACCTGCAAGATGCCACTGAACTTGAAAGTCTCCCCTTCCATCTAGACGTAGTACCTCTCCCTGGTTAGTCTGTCGATCAATCACCTCTGGAATATTAGTTCGATGGAACACCCAATATAGAATCTCATGATCTTCTTTCTTTACCTGCAACACAAAATAAATGAGACTTAAGTAGATGTGAACATTTGAGCTTACCTGAGAATCTCGCTTACCTCAAACGCACCAAGCCACCATATGTTAGATTCTGATTGAACACTAAAATACAAAGGATCATCACTGGGACACTTTGAGAGGGCTCTATTCATTAAAGTAATAGTAACACACTCTAGATTTTTCTCTTTAACAAGCTCACACTCATCCAGTTTTAACACAAAATGTAATACCCCTCATGACTCTTCAAATGTGATGTTGTAAAACTCCACCATTCTCTTCTGTAACATCTGCAGGTCCATAAAAATATTATTGAACTCATCATATGCCATGTTTGCTCCATGGCCACTGTAAGTTACTTTAATATGAACGGGCTGTCCAAGATAGTCTCCCTGTGCCTCGTTAAGCTGAAGCCTCTCTTTCCAAACACTTGAGGCTGATGGTAGAAGTTTGGATTTTATACCCTTCTTAACAAAGATGGATGAGACAGACTTTTAAATAGCCGAATATCCTCTTTTTCTTACACCAAGTGAATGAAGTGTGCCTTGTATCTCTTTTGCAGGCACTGAGTTCTCTGAAATAAAGCGGTCCACTACATTTCGTTGTAGGACCTTAAACTTCTTGTCATGTACTATATCTGCTTCCAGGCTTCTACTTATAAGTGGCTTCAATCTCTTTCCTATATTGGCTTTGGGGTCAATGTTTTCCTTGTCAGGATAGATTGAATCTCTACATGAAGACAATGCATAAGTAAATAACAGAAAATTTGCTTCACTAACACTATTTAGGCACATGAAAACAATGCATAACAAGAAAAAACAAAAAGATTACTTAACTAAGACAATGTAGCCAACCAAGAAGCATCACCTTAATGCTCGGATTCTTTTCTTGAGACCTCCTGATGCAACTTGCAATGTTTTAAGATTGCGCAATTTCTTCTTTCGGATACGACCACCCAAGATGGTGTCCTTCATTTGACAACTTCGCACCTTTCCTTTCAGTTCTTGTACCTCTGTTTTGTGTTGCAAAATGGTAACCTGATCTGTAGGATGTAAATGTGAAAGGCGAACAATATCATATTGTTGAGCTTGGAGAATGCCCTTGTAAGTTTCAGCTTCTCTTGTAAGAGATTGACAATAACCCAGAAGGCCCTTTTCTCCATCACCAGCAAAGGTCAATAAGCTTGTAGGATTGACAAACGGTGGAGACGCATTAGTCATTGGATTCTTATGGTAGAGAGAGCCTCTCATCCAGATATCTATGTGTTTAGCTCCCTGAGCTCTGAGCGTGTCTATGGAAGCGGGAGGTATATGTGTGTTTGTTTTACTACGCTTAATCAATGGTTGGTACTCATTGTCCAAATCAATGTGAAGGTGATATTTGGCTCGTTTCTGGGTAACATTTGTGCCATTTGAGGAGTGCGCCATTAGCCAAATGTGCAGGTTTAATGGAAAGTGAATAGCGGTTGCGCCTTCGTCCCTCCATGTTAGCCTCATTCCCTCCATATTGACGAGGTTCATTCAATGCAACTGAAAAGAGGATTATCCCTCAATCACTACGAACGAATGTTCAAAAGAGTAAGGAATCTACTTAAAGTACACTTTTTGAACTTTTACTATGAAAGACCTAGCTCTATTATTTGCCATTTTTTCTAGAGAGAGAGTGCAAAAAATACATTTTCTTAGAAGCCCCTCCAAATGACCTCCGAAATTCCCTAATGCCTAGACCGAGCAACATGGTAAGTTTGCGGCTACATCCTCCATAACGAGCTCATTCATCATGCAATGGAGAACATGATCCTCCCAATAAGTGGTGTTAAAGCACACGCTTAAGTTCTCCATTGATACAACTCTCTTGTCAAACTCTCTCACTCTCCACTTGACAAGCTTTCGTTTGATGTAGGATTCTTTGTTTTTCTTTGTGTGCGAGAGAAGAGCAACTATTTGAATTTTTGCCACATCACGCCCATTAGTGGGCTTTTCTGCACCGTTGAGATCTTCTCAACAGTGCCAAGATCCACCCAATATCACCCCACTAAGTACCTCTCCATTACCTACCAACAACTGCTCTGGGATAACCATTGGCATTGCCTCGGTCATTGTTAATTGCTTGCTACGAGCCCCAACTGCTTATGCCATTTGGAGCATTGCCATCGGCTCACCACTGGAGCTAAAAAATCACTTACTGTAGGCCCATGTGGTCATGAACTTGTGTTCTACTCGTGTTGCCTCATGTTCTTCACATGGAATCTCCACAAACAATCCAACACCTACAACTTTTTCTCGCTGCCTCAATGAATGCACCCACTGCCGCCCAAATTGCTTCAGAGAAAAGCTATTTCTCACCAATCAAATTTCTCTGGAGCACTCATAGCCCTTGCTTTTTGTGTCCATCATCGCTGAAGCAATGGAGCCGGTTATAAGATGACATGCCTGGGTGTGATCTCATCACAAGCTCCGCAAAGCACATGTAATCGTAGGCAGCCGCCACTTCTTGCCAGTAGTAGCAATGAGGAGTGTGAAGAATTGTTGCATTTGTTCCAGACACCACATTTGCACCACCACAGTTGCACCAAGTGCGCTGCTGTAATCCCAATCGTCATCAATAGTAGCATTAAAGTCTACCTTATAAGTGTTGCACCACAATGCTTGTCTTGTTGTTTGTTGTGTGGTGGGGATCATCAGCTTTGAAAGTGATAAGGTTGTATAACCCTTTGAAACCTTCCATGAGGTCTTTCACACTTGATCGGAGAGTGTCTCCTATTTGGCCACATATGCATGTATTTGTATGCACACACTTTTATCGTTTCTCTCACTCTAGTTTAAACACACCCATCAATAGATTTGTAAGATTTCTAAGCATGTACATTCTCTTTCACATGTGCACAAGCACAAGTCACAAAGTGTATGTGTGCTTCCACCCATCGATTATGAAGCTTGTACCCGTGACAAAATGGACCAACAAACAACAAGAAGAAAACCGTGAAGATGAAGACGAAGACAAAGAAGAACCAATGATGATGAAGCATCATGAAGACTCAATCAACCACATTACATCAAATACACCTGAATGAATAAACATTATGATAATTGTATCTCTTGAGGATTACCTTCTTGTGAACCTAGCACATGATTTTAAAAACACCTTGTAAACCATGGTGATGAATCTATGTAGAACCATCATGATGAATAAGTGATGAATTAGTGTTTTCCATGCCTAGATGTATCACTAATATCCTGAGAGTACACTCGCCATGATAACCATGAGTCATGAGCATTGTACCAGTCATTATAAAAATATCCCCAACTTTGGCTTAAGGAAGCGTTTCTTGGGATTAAGCTAAACTTGTGGTTTGTGTGGGAAACCCCTCTAACAATCTATGAAGGATGAGATGATAAGATGGTCCAACAAGAGATGGGTGCAACCTCTCTAGCCAATGGATGTAAAGATAAATGCCTATTTAAGAGGCCTATGTGAATGAGGATTTTACACTTCAAGTCATTTTCATTGTGTGTACATAATATGTAACTTGCCTTAAGCTTATAATCCTAATTTTCATCACATTAACCCTAGCCCTAGCAACATGGTGAGATGAACACTTTCCTTGATGGTGTCAAGGATAATGATGAGCAACTTATTTTTGCATGCGAAGTCATTTCTGATGACACTTCCCTTGTGTAGACTATTCTTGATGCTTTGCCAGGTTCTTACCAGACTTTTGCTTGTACTTGGAGATTTATGACCCAAGAAAATCTAGAAGTTTTCAAGTTTAATGCGTTATGTACATTGATGTTACAAGAGTCACTTTTTTGAAAAAACTGGGCTAAACATCGTGCAATTGAACATGCCTTTATTGTTTCTCAAAGAAAATGTGACAATAGCAATGTAGCCACTTCTCACGGTTCTTCTACGAGTGGTAAATCACATGTTTCTAATGCTTCTGCTGGCATCAATTTGTTTGGGAATTTTGGTGAAAAGGGCAAAAAGAAGATGCATTGCAATTATTTTAAATCTAATGATCACTTGATCAAACAGAGTCCTAAGTTGAAGGCAAAAGATGCTAAGAAGAAAGAGGTTGGCTCCACTACAAATGCAACTATTCCTGAGTCTTTTGTGAAAGGAGATTGTGATGCTGATGTTGATGTAGAATGGGCTTTTAGTACAAACTGCACTTATGATCCTTTTCTCCATGATGCATGTATATCCGTTGTTGTGGATGTTTATGTGTGGTACTTTGATAGTGGTGCTACAAAGCACATTACCTCTCAGCGTGACTTGTTCACCTCTCTCGAGGATGTCCCTCATGGGAATTCAATCACTTGTGCCAATAATGCCTCTTATTCGGTCAAGGAAGTTGGAAATATTGTGTTGACTGATGCAAAGGGCAGTTCTTTCACACTTGTTGATGCACTTTATGTACCTGGGATCAAGAAGAACCTTTTGTCTCTATCTGCACTTACTAGACTTGATCTTGTTGGGAAATTTGTGGATGAAAGATGTACATTTCATAATCTCAGTTTTGGTGATGAGATTGTTGCATCAGGCATTTTATGTCATGGGCTGTATAAGATCTCTTTGTATTACAAATGTGGGAAGAATTTTGCAAATGCAATTTTGGATTCTAAGGCTATTTTTAGGTGCAAAACTTTGGCATGCACGTTTTGGACATCTGAATTGTGCCAGTCTGCTACGTTTGCAGCAATCTGATATGGTTGCTTCTTTGTCACCTCTTGAAGCACCTACTAAGCATGCTTGTGAAGGCTTTATTTTGGGTAAGATGCAACGTTTAACATTTCCAAAGGATGGTTTAATTAGGGTTACATTTATGTTACAGTTTGTACATAGGGATGTTTGTGGGCCCATGCAAACTCCGTCCTTGGGCAACTACCTTTACTTTGTGACTTTTGTTGATGATTACTCCAGGCATGTATGGGTGTATCCGCGTAAGGCAAAGTCCAAAGTATTTATGTGCTTCAAGAAATTTTTGGCTTTGGTTGAAAATGTGTCTAAATGTACTATGGGCACTCTCCATTCTGATTGAGAGGGACTAGTATATGTCTCATGAATTAAATGCATTTCTGGCTAGTCATGGGATAAAATACCAATGTACAGTGCCGTATATTGTTGAAGATGATGAAACAGGAAACAGAAGGAAGACAACAACTCAGAGTAGGAAGAAGATGGAGAAGGAGAAGACACAGAGCTTGCGTACGAGATCTCTGTAGTCTATCTCTCTGTATTAGAATAATAGAGTATGTACAAACTCAGAGCTACAAAGCTTATATGAAACCCTAAGAGATAAGGTGTCCTTTCACACCAGATGTCCAGGGGGAAAAACCCAGTGGGAGAAAAGTGCCCCTGGTGAAGCGAGTATACACACTAACACTACTACATGTCTACAAATCCCCCCTGTAGTGATAGTGTGAATCCGTACAAGGTAGCAGATCATCATGTGTATGAGAGTAAGCCCAAATATTTTCGGAAAGCTTCAAACTTTTCTCGTGATAAAGCCTTCGTAAATAGATCTGCAATGTTATCCTGTGTAGGACAGTAAGTTAGTGTGATCTCCCCTGCATGTAGCCTTTCCCTGACATAGTGGTAGTGAACCTCTATGTGCTTTGTTCTTGCATGAAATACTAGATTCCTTGCAACTGCCATAGCACTCTGGCTGTCAGTGAAAATGGTAGTGGGTGCCTGTTGACACTCACAAAGATCTGCCAATAACCTGCGTATCCATACACAATCAACTGTTGCCGTGAAAGCTGCCCTGTACTCAGCTTCACAAGTTGATGTAGCCACTGTGGGTTGCTTCTTGCTTAGCCAAGATATACATGCATTTCCCAAGAAAAAACAATTCCCACTTGTGGAATGTCGTGTGTCAAAATCACCGGCCCAATCTGAATCGCTGTAACCAAGAAGCTGCATAGAACTGTGCTTTCCATACATATCCCCCCTTGGAAAGAACATGGAAAGATTAGGGGTACCTGAAAGGTAACGAAGTATGCGCTTCACAGCCTGCCAATGATGCATACCTGGGCTGTGCATAAATCTGCTTGCTTGTGAAGCCCCAAATTGAATGTCTGGACGAGTGTTGCCTGCCAAATATATCAAGCAACCAACGGCTGCTGCATAAGTATGTACATCAAAAGGTTCTCCAGCATCATGCATGCTCAACTTTGATCCAGTTTCTACGGGTGTAGAGATTGGCTTACAATTTTCCATACCAAACTTGTCCACAATTTTATGCAAATATTTTGCCTGCAACATGTATATGCCATCCTCTGATTGCACAAATTGAATACCCAAGTAATAATGTAGCAAACCAAGATCAGACATCTCAAAGGTTTTTTTCAAAGCATCTTTAAACACTTCAATTTCAGTTGCATTATTGCCTGTAAGAAGAATATCATCCACATAAAGTGTTAGCATAATGAGAACTCCATCTCTCTTTTTGACATACAAAGTACTTTCTGTTGGACTATTCTGAATGTATCTTCTCATACCATGCTCTTAGAGCTTGTTTGAGACCATACAAAGCTTTACGCAATCTACATACCTTTTGCTCTTGACCTTTTACAATAAAACCACTTGGTTGACTTACATAAACTTCTTCCTGCAAATCACCATTCAAAAAAGCAGTTTTGATATCCAATTGATGCACTTTCCAACCATGATGAGCAGCAATTGTAACTAGTGATCTAACTATGGACGCACAAGAAGTAGGAGCAAAGGTTTCATCATAATCTATGCCTTTCTGTTGCGCATAGCCTTTTGCCACAAGCCTTGCTTTGTACCTGTCAACAGTACCATCTTGTTTCCTTTTTACCTTAAAAAACCACTTTGTACCAATAGGCTTTTTACCTGTAGGCAAGTCCACTAGATCCCATGTATGATTATTATGAATAGAATCAATTTCTTGCTGCATAGCATCTTTCCACTGAACACACTCTAAAGCTTGTTCAAATGAATCAGGCTCATCTGCATCACAAAGAGTGCTAAAGCAAGCCAAATCTACTTGCTCTCTGCCAAAAGTAGTACCAGGACGTGTTTTTCGTGGCAACGGTGCATCCAACTTGCTATCCTTCAAAGTTTTCTGAACCCATTTAGGCAAGGTTCTTTCTTCCTTGAGAACTTCTTGCTCTTCACGCACAATTTCCTCTACATCATCAGGTGTCACATGCTGATTAAAAGATTGATCAAGATTATCAACCTGTTGTGATTCTTGATTCTCCACAAAAGAAGGAAGCAAACCTTCAAATACATCATGCGTCTGCATATGCGGTACATCAAAAGCAACCAGAAGGATTACATCAGGACTTTCAAAAATCTTGTTTGTAGCAGGATTGTAAAGTCTATAACCTTTACTTCCACTACTGTACCCCACAAATATACATTTGATTGCCTTATCATCAAGCTTCCCACGTATCTGCTGAGGGATGTGAGCATAAGCAAGACAACCAAAAACACGAAGATAACTGACTGAAGGTTTTCTGTCATACCAAGCTTCATATGGAGTAATGGTCTTCAAGGCACGAGTAGGACACCTGTTCAAAACATGTGCTGCACAAGCAACTGCCTCCATCCATAGCTTATGAGGCAAACTCTTAGCCTTGAGCATACATCTAGCCGTCTCCATTAAAGACCTGTTCTTCCTTTCTGCAACACCATTCTGTTGTGGTGTGTATGGCATAGTGCATTGGTGTGTAATGCCTTTCTTTCCCAAAAAATCCTTAAATGCACCTGACATGTATTCACCTCCTCGATCGGTACGAAGAGTCTGTACTTTGCAACCTGTTTCATTTTCAACCATGGTGACATAATGTTGAAAAACTGCAAACACATCTGACTTTTCTTTGAGTGGATACACCCAACAAAACCTGGAAAAGTCATCAATGAAGGTCACAATATAAAGGTTGTTTCCTATAGATGGCGTCCTCATAGGACCACATACATCACTGTGTACAAGCTGCAACTTTCGTGTCCCTTTAACTGAACCATCCTGGGAAAATGCAAATCTGTGCATCTTTCCAAGAACGCCACCTTCACATACATGTCTTGGTGGCATCTCCAATAAAGACAAATCATGCACCATATTATGATGTTGTAAAGTCATCAAACTGCCATAACTAACATGCCCAAATCTAGCATGCCACAACTGAGCATCCTGCATGGCCTGAGTCTTTGTTTCTGCAATACATACCTGAATCTGCTTTTCATAACAATCTAGCACAAAAGTCCATTTTCTAGCGTACCTGTAGTGATAAGAGAATAACCATTCTCTCGATCTCGTACAACACATCTGTCATCCTCAAAAATGACCCGAAGACCATTTTTTGCAAGAGAGGATACAGACAACAAATTCTTCTTGATCCCTGGAACATATAAGACATCTGGCAAGCATAAATCTGAACCATCTGAAATGGTAATCAAAATCTTACCAACGCCTTTGATTGGATAAGAAGCATTATTTGCACATGTCACCTTCTTTCCTGCTAGAGCTGCATCCAATGAACAAAACAAATCCTTCCTTGAAGTAATATGCCTGGATGCACCACTATCAAAGTACCAAATCATTTGTGTCTTGTCAACACTATAAGCAGAAAAATCTGAACATACTACAAAAGCATAAGAATCTTGCACAAAGTTTGCAGACTCTTCTTTAGCTGTAGAAGAATCACCAGAAGCTAAAACAACCAAACTTGACTCTTTCTTCTTTTCTTTAGCAATTTGCTTTTTACACTCACTAATGTAGTGACCAGGTTTCTTGCAGTAGTGACATTTACCTTTCTTCTTGAACTTGTCGGAATCACCTTTAGACTTCTCTGAAGATTGTCCTGCACTAGACTTGGAGTAATGAGCACTCTCTTTACCCTTGTTTTTGTTCTGTACAACAAGAGCATGATCCATACCATCCACCTGTAAAGACTTGTTCTTACGTGATTGATCCTCCTGCAATAGCAAAGCCACTAACTCTTCAAAATGAAGAGGCTCAGGATTAGCTCGCAAAGACAGAGTCAAAGAAGTCTGAAAAGTCAGATAAGATGGTGGTAGTGAATTGAGTGTTTTGGAAACCAAGTCCTTCTCTGGAATCACTTCATCAATGCTAAGCAATTGCTCTTTAAGATCCCTTATTTTTGTAAGATGCTCGACAATATCGTCACCTTCGTTCATCTGTATTTTGTCAAGTTGTTTCTTCAAAAACTCTATTCTGGCAGCGTTTCTTCCTCCAAACATAGCTTGCAGAGTGTTCCAAGCATCCTCAGAAGTTCTGCAAGATCTGATATGTGGTGTGATTGTCCTCTTTATGGTTAAGGCAATCACAGCCATAGCTTGTGCATCTTTAGTATCCCATCTCTTTTGCTCTGGAGTGACTTGTGAGGGTCCTGCACCAACAGTTGCACCACGACCAGGCGTGGCAGGTGCAATGCTAACTGGACGAACTTCATCTCCAGATACATAATCCCACAATCCTTTACCAACCAAAACATTTTTGGCCATAAAAGACGAAAGAGAATAGTTGGTACCATCCAATTTGTCTTCGGATGTAAACGCACCAAAAATCTCTTTCTTCGTAGATTGAGCCATACTGTGGATGCACACAAGAGAGCAAAAGAACCTCCAAGAGATTCACAAATCTCCTCTCCAATCCAAGAAAAACTGTACACAAAATCTCAGCACAAAGCTAAGACAAGCTGCTTCCCAAAAGAACTGTTTACCTGAAGAAAATCTGTCAAAAAGCACACCCTCTTGATCTAAACGCCTCCGAAAAGTAACTTCTGCTACGCTGCTCAGAACAAAATTCTGAGGGCTCGAACGGCTTCGAAAGGGGGGTAAAACCGCAAGTCACCTGTTCAGAATATTCCCAGAACGTCGAGGATGCTCCCACGAGCAAATTTTCCGAAAACTGCCTGAAAATTGCGATTACGCGCGCGGACGCGAAAACGCAAGTAGAGGCTCTGGAAATCACCTTGCTATGATAACAATTGTTGAAGATGATGAAACAGGAAACATAAGGAAGACAACAACTCAGAGTAGGAAGAAGATGGAGAAGGAGAAGACACAGAGCTTGGGTACGAGATCTCTGTAGTCTATCTCTCTGTATTAGAATAATAGAGTATGTACAAACTCAGAGCTACAAAGCTTATATGAAACCCTAAGAGATAAGGTGTCCTTTCACACCAGATGTCCAGGGGGAAAAACCCAGTGGGAGAAAAGTGCCCCTGGTGAAGCGCGTATACACACTAACACTACTACATGTCTACATATATGCCTCAACAAAATGGTATTGCTAAAAGGAAGAATAGGTCCCTTAAGGAGACGGCAAGATGTATGGTCCAAAATCAAGCTTTGCCATATTCGTTTTGGCTTGAGGCCATCATGTGTGCCACCTATGTACTCAACAAGTATCCTACAAAATCTTTGCAGTCTATGACTCCATATGAACCATGGCATGATAGAAAGCCATCTATTGATCACATGCACACTTTTGGGTGTTTGAATTATGAAGCATGGCATGATAGAAAGCCATCTATTGATCACATGCGCACTTTTGGCTGTTTGAATTATGAAGCATGGCATGATAGAAAGCCATCTATCGATCACATGCATATTTTTGGGTGTATGATTATGCTTTGGTGCCACAAACGCAACACCGAAAATTGGATGATAAAGCTGTCAAGTGCATTTTTGTGGGTTATAGTGTTGAAAGCAAAGGTTACAGGTTGCACCATTTGCAAATAAAGTGTATCTTGGTTTCTCGGGATATTGTGTTTGTGGAAGATTCTGTTCAGCCCTTGCTATCATGTACTTGAGACAATAATGTAAGCTCACAGGATATTTATGACAGTTTATTGCCTCTTTTTAGTGGTGGAAGTTTGAATGTAAATTCCAATGAGACAAATATACAACCTATGGAGGTTTCTGAAAATGTTCCACATCAGTCAATTCCTAATGTAAATGATGTACATGATGTACTTGTTAACAGCAAGCTAACTTGGATAACATTTTTGGTTTTTTGGTAAAAACACTTATTATTTTGATAAATCGGGAATGTTATAACTCCTACTTTCCAGATAAACAGTGTAATTGATGATCCGGGGCTACAAATTTCCAGATTGTATCAACCTATCTTTAGTTACAGCTCCAAGATTATTAGTTTTGACCACAAAAACCTTGGCTAAGGTATAAAAGCCAATTTTTGTAAGTATTTTGGATAATAGAACACAGCGTGAGCTAAGGCTCTCACTTCTCTCGTTCTCATGCTACTTACTCCCTTCTCGGTTGTCACATTGCAGTGTCGTTTATTGACTTGCAATCGCAGGCAAGAACTCTATGCGTTGACGTAAGCATTTCATGGTAATCCGTAGCTTTTGGCGTCGCTGACCCGTGGCCCAATCTCATCATAAGTAAGAATTTTAGCTTAAAATCATAAAATAAGTATAGGTGGGGTATTGGGCATCATTGCTAAGCATTTAGATGCATTCTAAGCCAAAAACGACTAGGTCAAAAACTCACTGATGTTAATAATCACGATTTTTACACTTGACCTAAAGTGAGATTTGAGACCACAAGTATGTGTACTTAGGTCTTTAAAAAATGCCTAGAAGTTTTGTAACGTGTGGATGCCGTTTGATGATGTAACAATTATGATTTGTTTGCCGATTAACAACTAGCTTTTGGTGATTTCTGTCATTTGAGTGTAGCGTGAGTTCGATGCGAGTTGTCTGTTGTTTTCCAAGAGATTGACAACCTCTTGTAGCCTCTATGCACTAGTCGAATCAGCTTTGTCCCGTGGATTGACAACTATATTCATGGTTCTCGCTATGTCTAGGAGTGAGGTTAGACACTCATCCCACATTTGGCACCGCTGTCGGGGATCGAAGAGACCTAAGCTAGGGACAACATGAGAGTCTTTTGTAGTTGTCCTTTAGCTTCCTATAGGATCACCTAGAGTCAAAACTTTCTTTTTAAAACCGCATAGCTTAAGATTATCGTCTTTTGCTGTCTAGAGGTAGCTTGGAAGTAGGTTATACTTGCTAAGTACCTTTTAGGATTGTAGGACTGTAGGGTTAGATTAGGATTTGGAGAATGATTGATGGACGAGACAAGTCTTAAGATCAAGGCTCAAAAAACCATATAAAACAAGAAAACGAGTGTCTGTGGACACTTTCCACAACCCCATTGCAATAGAATCTAGAAGTAGGGTAAGTAGAATCCGAGGTGGGATCTCAGAACATTTCTCTCTCCAGAAGAATCAATTGTGATTTGTTTACGTGAAGTTGCAGGATTTTAGGTCTACGGCTTGAAACAGCACCAAAAGACTGTCAACCACTGAATCCGACTAGAGATTATACTCTAAGAGTTGTATGAACTAGTGGATAAGCTTAAGGACGCATTTAAATTTTCAAGAATTTGCAAAAACTCAGATTATTTACTTTTTTCTAGATATTTTATGCCAAATTAAGTTTTGACTTGACTCAGAGGATTAAAATAGATCATAAAAAGACTGTCCACTGAAAAAGTTGAAAAAAGTGCTCATTTTAGGCCAAAAGTAAATTATTGCGATTATTTACTTTCACCTCAAAAGTGGCCAAGGTTGATACCAGAGACTCTATGCATGTGTACAAACATCTTTTGTAAAGGTCCATAGAATTTGGATCACCAAACTGACCAAAACCTTGGTAAAAATTGAAATTTGTATCGATTGTCGAGAACTTGAGTGTGAATTGGGAAAATCTTGTTCAAGCTTAGTGAAACTTGACTCAGAGGCTTATATTGAAGTGTTAAACAAGTGTACATGCTTTGTTTACCAAAAACATGCAAAAATATGCCAAAAGTAAATAATCACGATTATTTACTTTTGTCAAATTTCTTAACTTTTTTGACCAACCCAACATACCACTAGTTTTAGCATGTTTTGTTAAGCCCACAAATAAAATTTAGTAAGATTTGGATCATTTAAGTAAAAATTGTGGTCAAATTTATAAAGTCAGTCTGCAGACACAAAATTGTTGACCATTTGAATAGGGATTATCCAAACTTGATGAAACTTGGCTAGGGAGCTTAAGTTGAGTTGCTTAACCATTATGTGTCAACATTGTGGCAAAAAGTTGCATAAAAATACCAGGAGTAAATAATCGTGATTATTTATATCTGCTACAAAATTAGACATTTTTGCACATTTGAGTACACCACAAGGTCAAGCATATCAAATAGACCACAAAATCAAATTTGGTGTAACTTGGATCACAAAAGTGAGACTTAAGCCAGATTCTCAAAAACCAAATCTACGGACACGAAACACTTGATAACTTGGACAAATTTTGTTCAAACTCAGGGAAACTTGTTCAAAGACCTTAACAAGTTGAATACTTGGTAAAACAAGCCAAAAAGTGTAGAAAATAGGGAAAAGTAAATAATCACGATTGTTTACTTCTGATACACGGAGACACAATTTAGACTTTTGAGCTTGTACAGTGTTAGAACAACATAAAACAAGACCATCGGTCAATTTTGGGTTCAATCGGATCCAAATTAGTACATGTTCACTCAGTTTCCAGGTTGCAGATTAGTCATTTGGCTTTTTACAAAAGTAGAATCTGAAAGTCTCAATTGCTGACCCACTTAGCTCAAATTGAAGTGATATACATAAACTAGTCACAATAGTTAGCAAAAAATTGTACTGTCATTGTGAAAGAATAGGGCTAAAAGCAAAGGATGGTGGTACAAAAAAGGGCCAATTTTTTTTCAACCTGTTTGGTCCTTTGGAGGGAAAGTTTTGAGGCCCAAAAGTTTTGGAATTTGTATTTTTTAGCTATAATTGTATCTCAAAAATACAAGTCGTGCAGTTTCACAATGGGCCAACCCGTATGAGAGTAGTGGTGTAATTAGTGGATTTAGTGGTCCGAACTACGTCCGTTTGAATTGAGCGCTTTCTACCAGCGCTTGGGCTCTCTCTCTCCCCCCTTAGACTTGTTGTAGCAGAGCTGCTCTCTCTCTCTCTCTCTCTCTCTCTCTCTCTCTCTCTCTCAGCATTGTAGCAGAGCTGCTATTGTGTGAGTTCTCCCACCATGAGGACCCCAAAGGCCAAGGGAGCTGCTGCCAGCATAGCGTCACCTTCAACATGCAAACAGAAATGGAAAGCCAAGGAGGGAATGCCCACCCATGGGAGAAGCAACAACAAAGGTTCTTCCATCCCCGCCTCTCAACAAACAGAGCTGGAGAACAAAAGCAGTCCCAACACAAGGGCTCGTGCAAAACAGTTCAAGGCTTCTGAAATCGACTCCGAACGGACCTCACTCCGTGTCGATGAGGATGAATCAAAATCTACCAACAAGTCAAGACGTGGTAAGCTATTCATTGGAATCAGGCTTGTGTTAATTAGATGGTGTAAAATTTTGAATTTAAATGTTTAGTGTAAAATTTTATACCTTGGAGCATCGCATTCGTAATCCATATGCATATGAGAGAAAAATTAGAAAATTGACTTGGACCATGCTAATTATCCAGCTTGCTCTATAGTATTAAGTGTATTTTTCTAGGATATTCTAGAAAAGTGGTTGTGGAGCTTCAATGTTTGTGGATAGAAAGGTTTAGCTGAGACAATGTACATGATTCTATAGTTTCCCTGCTTTATGTTAGAGCTTTGTATATCATATGCTAAGGATTAAAACTGAAGTTATTGCAGACTATTGTTGAAGTTTCGTGGAAATAGAGTATGGATAAATCATATTGTAAACACATTAGTTATTAGTTATTAAATGTACAGTAACAAATGTGGTACTTTGGATTTGTTTCACAATAATTTCTAATTTGTTTGACATTTCAGGTAAGAATAAAATGGAGGAGTACCCTCAACAAACCAGGTTCTGTTATACAGAAGAGGACTTGCATGAGGAGTATGGCCTTAGTCTAGAAGGCAAACTCCCTAAGGGCCTGACTGATGAGGACTTGCCATCTGAGAAGTGGTTATCTGTTTTCAAGTACAAGTTCCAAAAGAACAGCAAAATTTATTTAAATCATTTGCAGCCACATCTAGTGGATAACTGCAGATTTCTATTCTCCAAAGTTTATCAGGGACCCCCTTCATGCGGTGAACTGACCACCAAATTTGCTAAGGGTTATGCGTTCGAGAAATGTGATGCAGCGAGAAAAGACCCAACAGGGCATAGAATAGCATGTGCCCGGTTTGGGGAAGGAGTGTTGCAGATGATATCATTTAGGAATGGCGGTCTTGACCGTAAAGTTGAGACATGGAGGAAGAAAAATGCTTCCTCCCCTGGAACTGTCCTGAAGTCAGTTAAGAAGGCCCGCATGACTCAAAGTGGCAGCAACATCTGCACAGAACCAAAGCAAGGTGTTAGAGGGGCAGTGGCTGACTACATACCTGACTTAGAGGCATTGCTCCAAAGACTCCAAAAGTAGGTGTCACATCCAAGGTCATCAAAACTAACAGACCTAAAGGCCTCTATTCAAGAAAACAAGGACCAGCTACTGGTATATGAGGGTAAAGAGGGCGTGGCAAAAAGTTTGATGGAGGATATTGATACCCTAGAGGCGCGCATCGATGTGCTGTGACAGCAAATACCTATCCCTGATGGAGAGATCAGAGAGGTGGAGGCTGAGCTGGGAGCAAGTCGACGCTTGTTACGACGGCACGGGGTTTCCAAAAATATCAAGAAGCTCCAAGCTGAGGTTGAACAGCAGGAGGTATTGTATTTCTGGCTTATTGCATTGTGTACGACTGTTGAAAGTTTTTATTCTGCACAAGGTTTGGTGATTTGGCATGTTCACTTCTTGACTGGTTTATTTGCTGACATTTTTATGGGTTTTAGTACTATCTTGGACTGGTTTGGTACTCTCTCTAACTGTTTTGGTACTTTTATTTAACACTAAGGGCAGTGCTGGAACTTTCCTTAGTACTTTATGCTGCTGCTTCATTTCATTTGGTACTCATTTGAACTACTTGGTACTATATTGGTACTTCCTTGTTTCTAATTTTTGAGTCTTACATTGTACTATTTGTTTTGTTTTGGATTCTATAATGGCACAATCCATGGTACTTTTGGTGCTTTTCTGATCATTGATCTTTTTCAATTCTATTTTGGGACTGCTATGGTACATGCTGCTTAGTGCTTTGGTATCTTCTTTAAATGTCTTGGTACTTTCCAATTTTTTTTTGAAAGTGGTTTGCTTATTTTTGGACTGTTTTGGTACTTTTTAAACTGATTTGGGTATTTAATCGAACATTAACTGCTATGTTCGTACTTCCCTTGTAACCTTTTGGTGCTTGGTTATTTGGTTTTCTCTTCGAACATTCTGGTATTGGCTCGAGAATTTTTGGTACTCATATAGTTTACAGATATTGTCTTGGGTGCTATGTGGCACAATCTTTGGTACTCTGGGTGCTTTTCTGTTCATTGGGTACTCTTATTACTTATTTTGGAACTTTCTAGTTACAGTCTTATACTGTAATTTCGAGTTTGACTTGGGTACTTTTGGTGCTTGATACTGCTTTGGTACTCTTGAAACATTTGGTACTTCAACCTATTTTGGTACTTTTGGTACTTCCCTTGTAACCTTTTGTGCTTCTTTATTTTATTTGGTTCTCTCTTTGACCATTTTGGTAGTGCCTTGAGAATTTTTGGTACTCATATAGTCTAGAGATTTGCCTTGGGTGCTATGTGGCACAATATTTGGTACTCTGGGTGCTTATCTATTCATTGGGTAGTCTGATTACTTATTTTGGTACTTTCTAGTTACAGTCTTATATTGTAATGGTGAGTATGACTTGGGTACTTTTGGTGCTTGATACTGATTTGGTATTGTTGAAACATTTGGTACTTCAACCTATTTTGGTATTTTTGGTACTTTCCTTGTAACCTTTTGTGCTTATTTATTTTATTTGGTTCTCTCTTTGACCATTTTGGCACTGCCTTGAGAATTTTGGTACTCATATAGTTTACAGATTTGCCTTGGGTGCTATGTGGCACAATCCTTGGTACTTTGGGTATTTATCTGCTCTTTGGGTAGTTTGATTACTTATTTTGGTACTTTCTAGTTACTGTCTTATACTGTAATGTTGAGTATGACTTGGGTACTTTTGGTGCTTGAAACTGCTCTGGTATTGTTGAAACTTTTGGTACTTTAGGTACTTTTGGTACTTCTGGTATTTCTAGTACCTTGATACTACATTGGTATTTTCTTCTAATAATGTTTTCTTTGCTAATTGTTTGATTTGGTACTATCTTGGTCCTATTTTGTAACTGTTGCAATAATATTTTGGTACTGCATGTGTTATTCCTTGCTAGCAGTCAATTTTGGTACTGTTTTGGTGCCTGTTGTGTACTGTTTTGTTCTATTTTGGTACTCTTTCAATAATTTTTTGCTACTGCATGTGTTCTTCCATGCATCTTGGTTATTTTGGTAAGTAAATTACGAGAGCATTTTGTTTTGCAGAGAGAGTATGCCAGGCGAGTCCCTGGAAACCCAAGACCAGTACAAATTTGTAAGCAAGCTCTCCCCTGATGTGAAGAGAGGGATGACTCACACGTTGACTCCAAGGCCTCATGTTGTGGACCCTGAAAACACAATACATGTGTTTGGTTATTGTATTGCTTGTGGGGAGGATTTGGAGGCTTCTTACGTGGTTGGTACCTTCATGCTTCCCTGCAGGCATCAGTACCATCCACTGTGTTTTGCAGGTGTATTGAGAATGGAAGATACGTGCGTGAAGGCACTTTGCAACACTGCAATCCCTTCGGAGGCAAAGGCCTGGATTTCAGGGAGGTCATTATTGAAGAGTAAGTGGGGTGTTTGTGTTGGACACTACATGCTTATAATATCAATTGAATTTATGATCTAATCTTCTCTTTCATCTTTGTGTATATGTAGGGAGAGGATCTTTCGGAGCGGACACCCATGACAACACCAACACCCCTGTGGATCGGAAGTATCTTCTTGGATACGGCAAGTCAAATTCCAGTCACATGTTCCAGGAAGATCCTTATAAGTCAGTGCATGAAGTGCTGCATGACATTGGTGCCAACACGATGGAAGGCAAAAAGGGTGACCCTGCTCTAGACTCCAGTTTGGAGGAAGATAACACTAAAGCCGAAGCGCAGGAAAGCCAACAAGGCCCTAATGCTAGCACAATGGAAGGGAAAGAGTCTGAGGCTGGTGCGGGCTCTGGTATGGCAGAAGCTAAACTGAAAACTGAAGTGCAGG
This sequence comes from Adiantum capillus-veneris, assembly GCF_014529385.1. Taxonomy (NCBI): domain Eukaryota; kingdom Viridiplantae; phylum Streptophyta; class Polypodiopsida; order Polypodiales; family Pteridaceae; genus Adiantum; species Adiantum capillus-veneris. The sequence continues at coordinate 103,577,463 of NC_140960.1, read as the reverse complement.
AGAAGGATAAACAGGAAAGCGAACCGATTGAGGAAGTTGATAACATAGAGATAGAGCTAGGCAAGAAGAACAACGCAAAAATTCAGGTTGATGAGGAGGTGGCAGTGGAAGTTCTCTCGGCGGCAGAGTGTTTGGATGCAACTCCAAATTACGTAGAGGAGAAGGCAGGCAGAAATACGAGGCAGCAGGCAAAGAGTGAGGTGGAACTTGCTGACAGTGCAAAGGAGGCGGAACCTGCCGAGGGTGCGAAGGAGGCTGCGAAAGAGTATGGCACGGAGGAGGAAACTTATTTTGCGGAGGAGACGAAAGCCATGGAGGAGGCCGAAGGTGCGGGGTAGGCGACAACCTTAGAAACAGGTTATAGCATTGATTGTGCCACACTCTCCGAACTCTTCCTTATGAAATGTAAAAAGCGCCCAAAAGGTCGTGATCTCAAGCCGCGAACCTCCAAGAATTATCTATTTAACAACATTTTGTACTTGCTTCTGGCTTATCATGAAATATGATCCCATTTTGCGTTTTTCAATGTTTGGTGTCATGTCAGTCAGATGTTAATGTGTCCGTTCCTTGTTATGTCATGCTGTCAACAATTGGTAACCTTTAATACTGCTAAACCACACTTTTTATTGCCAAAAGGCTGGGTGTTCCTTTACTCATTTTGCTTCGTGGTACTTCAGTGAGGGACAGGTGGTGGTTGAATGAAAAGCGACCGGATACATCAATGCCGCTGGACGTAAAGGCGAGCACTAAGCACCTTGTCATTCTGGATGTGAATGGATTTCTGTTGAAGGATTGTCATAAAGAACCCAAAGATTTGTGGTGTATCCCATTTCCAAAAGGCATGTAGGCCCCGATGCGTGCAGGTCTCCCAGCACAAATACTGCGTGGTCAGACCTGATGCGGAGGATTTTATCCTTAGCCTGAGGAGGCGATGCTACGTGATGCTTTGGTCCTGCAGCCAAAGACACAATCTGATGACCATACTGCATGCTTGCTTCCATAAGTTGATGAAGATGCAAAGTCTCTTTTTAGGTATGAATCCCTTAACTTCCAAACTGGCTGATTTTGGTACTATATCTACCTTTGCTACTGATTTGTACATATTCTGGTACTATTGGTTCTTTTTGTACTATTTGGTACTATCGTGTGTAGGATTTGGTATTGTTTGTAAAAATTGATACTGTCCACACAATTTTGGTAATGTTAGCACAATTTGGTATTGTTTTCACAATTGGGTACTATTTGTTTCTTTTGGTTCTTTTTGGTTATTTTTATTCATTTTGGTCCTTTGGTACATTTGGTACATTTGGTACTTTTGGTACTGTTTGCACAACTTGATATTGTCCATACAACCTGGTACTATTTGCACAACTTACTTTGGTACTTTGTTACTTTGGTACTGTTATGCACAGAACTTGTTGTTTCTTTTTTCTGGTGATTTAAGTCCTTTGGTACTTTGGTACTGTTATGTACAGAACTTGTTGTTTTTCAGACTGTGGTGATTTAAGTCCTTTGGTACTTTGGTACTTTGGTACTGATATGTACAGAACTTGTTGTTTTTCTTTTTTGGTGATTTAAGTCCTTTGGTACTTTGGTATTGTTATGTACAGAACTTGCGGTTTTTCAGAGTTTGGTGATTAAGTCCTTTGGTACTTTTGGTACTTTGGTGCTTTGGTACTGTTATGTACAGAACTTGTTGCTGTTTTTTAGACTTTGGTACTCTAAACAGTATACCTGCTCTAACAACTTAGTTTACTTGACACAGATATTTTTGACCAGTCCCATTGTGAAAAATGGGCTTCCTCTATGAAGGATGTGGCAGGCCTTTTGGGGAAGTTCGGCGACAAGCCCATTTTCCTGAAGCTCCTACGAACAGTTTGGCGCAAGCATCCTCATTTTAATGAAGCCAACACGCTCCTTGTGGACGACACAAGATACAAATCATTGAAGAACGATTATGAGTCGTGCTGCTGCATTCGAACATATGAGGCAAACTATTACGATCCAAACAAGCCGAAGTATCTCATGGATGTCATTCTGCCATGGATCACAGGATGGCTAGATGAGAAGTTCCCCACCGCTTATAGCCAGTGCACAACCCTGTTGGATGTAGAGGATGACATCTCCTTGTATGTTGTTGATTACTTTGTATCTTTGGAAGGGTACTCGTACTGGTTTGACCCTCCTGATGTGTGTAAGATTTTGTAAAAGACTGGCATTTTTGTGTAATAAGAAATTATTGCTGGGCATGAACCTTCGTCTGCAAAAGTTTTACACATGTACTTAATTTTTCTGCACATGATCTTTTTCTTGCCACTTCTTTGGTAATTTTTCTGTTGCTATTTGCATGTGAAGCCTGAATTAGCAGAAATGTCAAATAACCCACGAGCATTGATTACTCCTTCCCACTTTAATTTCTATCCCATTGATCACTAAACCCGGATTCTTGCACCTGCCTAAGATATTTTCAACCATATTAAAGTATCCTGCTATCAAACAAGGATTAAGCAGTCTGGCTATCAAATTTGGTACTACAAGATTCAGCTGAAAACAAATTAGCAAGTACACACTACTGATCACAAGTAAGATTCTATTCAAGAGAATTACAATTGTTGCTGCCAGTGGCTAGACTGGTAGTTGGCGTTTACGTTGTATGGCTCCCCTCAATAGGATTTAGGCACCTTCTGAGGGCAACATGGGGAGGATCTTGATATGTGTCCTTGTTGCCTCTTTAGACTTGTCTTGCCTTGAGTGTGTGTGTGTGTGTGTTCTCTCTCATGCGGGTTTGCCCCCCTTGTGTAGGTATGTTGTTGACTTTTTGCAACACCTCCAACCCCTCAAGCACCTTATTCATGAAGCACCTTAAGCACCTTAGTCATAAAGCATGACAAGCACCTCAAGAACCTTAGTCATCTCAAGGAAAACAAGCACCTTAGTTAGCTCAAGCACCTTTGTCAGCTCAAGCACAACAAGCACCTAAAGCACAGGATTAGCTTGTCTAGATCTAAAATACCCTAAGGTCCTAGGTCTAAGGACTTTTAACACTAACCTTTGGAGGTATTTGATGAAGCTAACCCTAAGGTCTTTTAAGATCCATTATCTGGTCATTTCTCTTTGATAGACCATCTCCATTTTGGACCCGTTGCCTTAACTCCCTTAGTCCTGTTGGACAGGGGAAATGGGAGCACACCCAACACACAACACAATGCCTCCCTATAGCTCAGGGTATCCATAGCACCCCTAACTTCTCAGGTAACACCTTCAAATCGATCAATTTGCACTAATGGAACAATCCTTGCACACAAAACAATACTCTCCTCCTCTGCCAAAACACTATTCAGCCCGAATGCACCCCAATGACTCGACTCACCTTTTCTGACTCACACAACACTCCAATTATGCCCTTTTTGCACCACACAATGATCCTCGGATACACTTTTGACTAACTTTGGCCGCCCGAAATCTTCCTTAGTCCGAAGGCCACTCCGGCCACCCCCATGGGCACTCAGAGTTTCCCTCTCTCCTTCTCCTGCATATGACCCAACCCCTACCCCGAGCACTAGCGATCTCGCTAGTGGGGGGGTAACTTCAACTTCAAAAGATAGGGCCCTAATGGGTGTGGGATCAAACCCTGTGCGCTCCTTGCCGCACTGTCGAAGCAAGGGACTTGCCGATACACCGTGTACGAGCCGCAGACGGCTCCAAGCACACAACTAGTTTAACTAGTAAGCTCAAGAGGGCAATGGTGTGTCACTCACCGCCTTATGCTCCTGCCGTAGAGGATTCCTCGCCGCGAAGAAGAGGGAGACGCCGCTACGCCGCGCTCAACCGCCTCGCCGCCGTCGTGCCGCCGCAACGCTCGATCGCTCACTCTCTCTCTCTCTCTCTCTCTCTCTCTCTCTCTCTCTCTCTCTCTCTCTCTCTCTCTCTCTCTCTCTCTCTCTCTCTCTCTCTCTCTCTCTCTCTCTCTCACACACACACACACACACACACACACAAGGAGATGGTGAAGGAGAAGGTGGAGATGGAGCAAGAGCAGCTTCTATTGCACAATGAGAGAATGACTCAATTTTAGGTTTAATTGGCTTTTATGTGAGCTCACCCCATTCACACTTGGGCGCCCATGCTTAGCCAACTAACCCTAGCATGTTCGTGTTAGAGTGCGCCTCTCATCGGCGATCACTCTACCTTTCCCTATTGGACCGACAAGCCCGGTGCCTGACTCTACTTAAATAAATAATACGGTTACAGTGTCCGTCGTAGGCGATAGGGTGTCCGTGAGCCACGAGGGTTAACATTGCCCCCCTTCCTGATGTAGATTCCGTCCTCGGAAGCTATTGAGTTGAAGCTTGGTATGTCCATGTTGTAGAGCATCTAGATTTGAATCTGCAAGGCAAAGTCACTGTTTTAGCAAGCGGAATTATATTGCCATAAATCATGAGGGGAATGTAAAGTACATGTGGAAATGAGTAAATGCAAGATTTATGAAATGTTGGACTGCCATTAAGGACAAATAAATTGCACTTTGAGTAAATTAATTAATCAAGAGTTTTGAGCTTATGGGTGAGTCTATCAATTAGTTAGCTATGACTAAGGTTAAAACAACTACTCTAGTACTAGCTAAGCTAAGAAGATTATCTAAATGCAAGATTCCCTAATTATGCTTTTCAGCTTTGATTAGCCAACTCGGTCTCACAACTGCAAACAAAAGCTTGAAATGTTAACTGTAAGCTCAATGGAAGTCTTTTATTTTTTTATTTTTTTATTTTTTAATACTTTTTTACTTTGGGTCACAATCATGTGACATGTGTGCTTATTTTGTATGTCCGAGGTTTTTTGCTTCTCAAGGAAAAGCGCCCACACTGGGAACCTCTAGGGCTCTAGTACCATAGACAATACATGTGAGTGAAGTACCAATTCAAGCCAGGATTTCTCTTCCAGCGTAAGATTTTTCATTTGTGGCACTTATGTTTTTTTTTTTTTTTTTCGCTTCCATTTCCTTGGTATTCGCACTAGTGTTTTTTGTTGTTTGAGTGAGCAAGCCTTTCTCTGCCTAAAACATTCCTAAGGTCTCAAATACTCGGATAATTTTATTAGCTAGGCCTAGTGGTCAAGTAAATGAGTTAACCTAAAGTCACGGTCTCCTAATCTCCAGGCTCATCCATAAGATTAAACTGGAGTTCAATCAACTTAAGCAAAGACAAATTTATACATCTATAATGGCAGATAACATCATAACTATTGCACTCAAACAAAGAATGAAAAATCATTATTAGCAATTACACATATCCACCAACATGAATCATGGAAAGTAGTACACCTGGAGGTATGGAGTGGCTCATTTCGTTGAAGCAGATGTCCTCAGCCATGTGGATGGAGATCCATATAAGTCCTACCTAACACATCCAAAAATAGGCACTATACCTCTAGGAGGCATGTCAGTGTGAAAAATTAAAACTCCTAAAAAACAAACTCAAAACACAATCTAGACCCCTAACCTACCTATCTGTCACCCCTTTTAGAATCAAGGAAAGAGGATATTATATAAACCGGGTGGCCACCCTAAGGCTAGGCCTCTATCCTCATCATCTAGATAAATAAAATCGTTGTCCGTGAGGCCATAGTCTTCCTCGGTCTATTAGTTCCTCTTCATCATCTTCTTGTGCAAGCATGCTAATCAAGAACCTCGCGATGCGTGGATACTCATCTTGTGCAAAAGAATAAGCATGTGCCATTGGAGACACATTCGCTACTGGGTAGGGATCACTAGTTAGCCATAGACGTATCAGCCATTCTAACTCCTCAAAATTTCTCTCACATGCAAGGCTCTCTATCAAATCCCATTCGCAAGAAAGTATAGGGTAGCATACGTAGAACACTTGAGAAAAAGACAAAGGGTACCTTTCATCAAAAATAGAAGTGCATGCCTCTGGTGAAGTAGCCATTTCTGACAAGACAGATAGATTTGGTTAGGCCTTTAAAACATAAGAGTTGTTTTTGTGTGTTGCTTGAATTGACACGGTGAATTTGGACTTATATGTAAGATCTAATAGGGTGCTCTCCCGTTGCTAGTCGCTCTTGCTCTTTACTATTTTTGTTTTTTGTGAGTATAAGGCTATATATATACATTCCCTAAGATTGGAATTGAGAGGTCAGGGAGGAAGGTTGAGAGGGGAGCGAGTGAATGATAGAGGTTAGCAAACACTCCCCCCTTCCTTGGGTAGATCATACCTTTTGGAAGGAGGTCGTCACCTTTTGAAACCAATTGTTCCAAGTTGTTATGGGTGAAGATTTTAACCAATAGTTTTCGACCACCCTATGCGTTTCATCTAGTTGCAAGAGTGGTAAGGTACTCTCCCATGATTTTATTGGCAACGTTGTTGTAGATGGTGAACTTACCCCGGGAGGTGCAAACTCTTTCGTGCTTGTATGGATATGTACAGTGGTAGGTGGAGGTTGTGTCGAAGCTTCTATTTGCGTATAGGAACTACATGAAGAGCAAGAAGCTTCATTTGATTTCCGTGTTCCTGAGCTAGGTGGAACAAATCGTTCTTTCTTTGGTACCCAAACTAGCTCTAGATCGGGTGTGTAACATTCCATGATTTTTTCTTTTCCGCGATTTTCAATTTGTTTTGGAGCCACAGGATTGGGTTTACATGGGCCAGGTGACAGGTAAGAGTACACTTTACGTTTGGGCACCCAGATTTGATCATTTCCTTCATAGTATCCTTGGGCTTCCAATAGTCGTTTAGGAATCCAACGCAACGTTTCTTTACATTTGTTGGAGTGAGTGGGACGGTTCTTACTAGGTTTCCGTTTTTTTGCATCAACCATGCTCACTACAGAGGCTTTAGGGACCCACTTGTATGTTTTCTGTGTTATATTAGGATGGTTCTTGTGTGTCTCAAGCGTTCTTTCAACTACATCAGTTGAAGCTCTAGAGAGTTGGGCTATGGGGACGTATGGTTCAACCTCCTGGACATGCAATGTCTTGGGTTTTATTTCCTTAGGCAATATCTCAGGGACTATGGCTTGAGTAGTAGGGCTAAGAGTTGGTTTTTGCGTTGTAACACCCCCAGTCCCCCAATCAATAGTGCATTTGGTGGCTATCATCCACGTGCGGCCTAGGTTTATATTACCCTCCATAGTTCCAGTAGGCATGACCAAAAAGTCTTGACCTACAATCCCATTGTCATAACTGACAGAAGTGTGCCAAATTCCAAAAACCATAGTTTTTTTCTTGTTGACACCCTTGACTTGGATAATACTCTCAGATAGAGGTGGCTTCCCTAACTGACACCACACCCCATAGGATAGCAGATTATATTTAGCACCCGTGTCCAATAAGGCGTTATATAGCACTTTTCCATAGGCACTATTTAACTCAATGGGGTATCGTAGAGGTGTGTCAGAGTCCAACCCATCCTCTTCGATTTCCACGTGGAATGCATTTGTGACCCCAAGGTTTGCCTCTCGTTTTTGTCTTATACGTTGTTGTCGCTCCTTAGCCTCAGCTTGAGCTTGTATCTTGTTTAACTCGGTTTGTGCTTTGGCGGCCTTCTTTTGATGAATGGCCCGTAGTTCTTCTTGGCTTAAAGGATCATAATATCTTTTGAATTTACTCGCATTGAGGAATCCAATGGTTTCAACTCCATCAAGAGTTTCCACACGAAGGGTACCTTGTGGGGTAATTTCACATACTCTATATGGTCCTTTACCAGCATATTTCAACTTTTTCTTCTCTTTACGTACTCCATACATAAGGACTTTATCACCAACTTTGATGTCCTTGTCCTTCACTTGGCGATCAAACCACTTCTTTCTCCTATCCTTTTCCACAAGAGCATTTTGCACAGCCAACTGTCTCTCTTCGTCTAGTTTTTCTAAGATATACAAACGCTCGGTTAAGGGGTTACCATTCCATCCTTCTTGCAAAGCTACCCTAAGACTAGGAATGACAAACTCCCAAGGCATAGCCGCTTCTTGGCCGTATACCATTTTGAATGGCGTACAACTAATAGCCACTTTATAAGCAGTACGATAAGCCCATAGAGCAGATGTCAACTTCAAATCCCAATCAGTGCGATGAGCTTCTACCGTCTTGGTTAAAATAGAGATTAGAGTCTTGTTGGTGCTCTCGGCTTGTCCATTAGCTTGCGGGTAATAAGGTGTAGACTTATGGTGGGATATCATAAAGGTCGTGGTAAGCTCTCTTATTACCTCATTTATAAAATCGGTACCATTATCACTAACAATTTCAAAAGGGCAACCAAATCTTGTGATAATGTTCTCAAAAAGAAACTTAGCTGTTGTCCTCGCGTCAGCTTTTTGTGAAGCCTTAGCTTCAGCCCACTTTGTTACATAGTCCGTAGCAACTAGAATATATCGAGATTGAGTGTTGCGAGCTGCGGGACTAATTGGACCTACAAAGTCTAAGCCCCATTTTTCAAATGGTTGGGTTACTTTAATAGGATGTAAGGGCATTCTGTCTTTGCGTTGTGTGGTCTTGTAACGTTGGCACTCATCACACCCTTTTGCAAAAAGTGATGCATCCTTAAATAAAGTTGGCCACCAATAGCCTGATTGCAGCACCTTTCTAGCAGTCAGGTCTCCTGAAAAATGACCTCCTGCTATGCCCATATGTGCTTCTTGCAAGATATACAAATATTCATCCTCGCGGGCACAACGCCTAAGAATATCATCCTTGCCTAATCTATACAGAGTTCCGGCAATCAAACAATAGGGTTCACATTCTTTTACTAGCCTTCGAGCGATATCCTTACGAAGTTCCTTGGGTGGAAAACCATTAACTAAAAAGTTAACAATGTTCTCACTCCATTCAGGCATAGTCTCAACTATGAATAGGGAAGTATCGGGTAATTCATCATCAACTCCTGTAGGGGCTTCACCATTGGGTATGCGAGACAAATGATCAGCCATGACGTGCCTTTTACCGGGTCTCACTACAATCGTGAAATCAAACTCCAGAAGAATTAACAACCATCGTGTGATTCTTCCTGTGGAGCATGGCTTGTTTACCAGATACAGCAACGCTTGATGGTCCACATAAAATACAAACTTGTTTGCCAGAAGGTAGTAGCGAAATTTCTTTACTGCATAAACCATTTCCAAACCTTCTCGCTCTGTAGTGGTGTAGTTCCTTTCAGCATCGTTCAATTGACGGCTTGCAAAGCTAATGGGATAGTCCAATTTATGTTCTCCTGGTTGAGTGAGAACACACCCAATAGCAAAGTTTGATGCATCAATATGCACATGGAAAATGACATCCCAGTTAGGTGTCCTTAAAATCGGAGCACTTGCTAGTGTTTTCTTCAATTGTTCATAGGCTTGGTCACACTCTTCAGTCCATTTAAATTCAATGAGAAGCTTGTACAAAGGACGTGCTATCTCAGCGAAAAATAAAATAAACCGTTGATAATAACCCACGTGTCCCATGAACCTTTGAACTCCCTTGTAATTGGTTGGTGGTGGTAACTCTAGAATCACTTTAATTTTGCTCTCATCGGTTGAGATACCATTCTTGGATACTATATGCCCTAAAATAACTCCATGCTTGACCCAAAATTGGCATTTGAACGGGTTCAATGAGATACGATATAACCTACACTTTTCAAACACCTTCCGCAAACATGATAGATGTTCCTTCCAAGAAGAGTAAACACAAAGTTCGTCTAAGAAAGCTTCACAAAACTCTCTCAAATATTCTTTAAAGGCAGTGTTTATTAATCGTTGGAATGTAGCAGGGGCATTTGTTAAGCCAAAAGCCATCACACGAAATGCAAACACGCCAAATTCTGTGATGAAGGCAGTTTTAGCTTGGTCCTCTAGCGCTATCGTGATTTGGTTGTAGCCTGAGTACCCATCTAGAAAGCTGTAAGCTTCCTTGCCTGCAACTCTTTCGAGTACATGTTCGGAATATGGTAGGGGGTAATGGTCTCTTCTAGTAGCTGCATTAACTTTTTTGAGGTCCACGCACACCCTGAGTTTCCCATTCTTTTTTGGCACGATAACTATCGGAGGCACCCATTCAGAGTGTTCAATAGGATATATGAACCCACATTTGATAAGCTTTTCTAGTTCTTCTTGAATGATCTTTGCGTACTTAGGATTCATCGGGTAGGGTCTTTGTTGTACGGGCTTCGCAGTGCTAATCATAGGGATTGTATGTTGGACCACAGAAGGTGGAACACCTTTCATATCATGGTATGTCCAAGCGAATACGTCCTTGAATTCCTTGAGAAGCTCTTTGAGGACCGCCTCTTCAACTTCTGTGAGGTCTTGGGCAATAAAAACAGGTTTTGATTCTTCACCGGGGTCAGCTAATTCTATTTCTTTAACTATTGCCGGACCATCATAGATTCCATTATTCCCATCGATAGGTATTCTTTGGGCTTTTTTGTACACAACCTTTGCTTCCCCTGTGGTGTAAGATTTGAAATGTTCTGGTGCAGGATGCAAGTCTGTGGATTCTGGTTGTGCTTTGGTTTGTGCTTCCATTTCTGCTTTCTTGTGTTGTCGAGCTAACTCTTGGTTTTGACGCCTCCTTGCAGTGCGGCTCAACCTTGGCTTGTCTATGATCTCTAATTGGGCTATGTCATGGGGTCATGGTCTACACCACATAACATTTTGGAGATATTCACCCCAATTGTCTACCAATTTTCGATGAGCATCACATGCCCCTATATAACTGAGCCATTCTGCTGAGGATCTCTTCTTTTCTATCCTAGCACGTACATTGGCTCGATATCGACGCCTCTTAAGGTTTTTCTTTTTCTTATTTGAGACCTGCTTTTGATTTGCATTTAGATATGGCTCACTAAAGGAGTCCTCGTTGGTGTCCTCTTCACTCTCGGGGGAGCTATCATCGGTTGATGTGCTCGGTCCTTCCGAATGTTTTGACTCTGAACTTGCTCCACTCTCTAATTCATGAGATTCAGAATCCGTTTCACTCTGGGAGTCAGTGTCCAAGTCGTGTTGGTCAAAGTCTTCTATTGAGCTATCGGTGTCACTGTCAGATTGGTCCACAATTGCCTTGCCCTTAGAAGATGCATGTATGGCACTTATCATGTTCAGAGGTGCAATTTGTGGTACCTCTTCCCCCTTTGGTGTGACCCAAGTGGTTCCTCTATTTCCCCAGGTATCTATGGTTGCAGCTAGGTGTACCGAGTCTACGTTGTCTGATTCCGTCATACCCGGTAACACATCCATGTAAGGAGAATCTTGGCCAATGTCTGTATCCTTCTTACAAGTGTAACAATATTTTAGTGGGGCTGAGTGAACTGTGGTGTCAGAGCGATGATCAATAATGGTTTTACTCCCTAAGGGGTGTACCTTACCAGTCACCAAATCCACTCTAAGGACAGAGTCTTGGAATTGCAAATAGACATGATTTTTAGACCAATCATGAACCATTTGTGCTTCCCTCATGAATGGTCGTCCTAAAATCATTTCATATGACATAAGGTGTTTAGAGAAATCCATTACAATGAACGTATGTCGTACCTTGTGTCCTAGAACTTTGATCTTAAGATCCTTGAGCATCCCCATAGGTTTGGCTATGGTACCATTTGCCATCTTTACCACAATGTTAGTAACACTGAGGCGGGGTTTTCCCTGGATTCCCAACAATCTTTTGTAACAATGCTAACTCCCGCACCACCATCAAGAATTCCCTTTATAGTTAATCCCTTGGTAGTGATGGGTAGGGTCGCATTAGACTCGTCGCCTTCAAAATACTGCCCTAATTCGTTAATGGGTACCTCGATCACAGACTCGTGTCCATCTAAGTCAAGTGATTGCACATGATTTTCCTCATCAATCATAATCGAGTCAGGCCTATTTGGTTGCGCAAACTGCGGTAATCCCGTTCGTAGCTCTCCGTTAAGGAATGCTCGAAGTGCAAGGAATAACTCAGGATCTCCATACAGCTTTGCTATGATCATGGTTCGGACCTCAGAAGACATGAAGTCCACTAGTTTGGCAACATTCATTGGCATTTTGCAGGGTGCAGGTCCTTGACTAGGAACTGGTGAGGATGGAATCTCATATTCCTCAATGGGATCAGGTATTCCTTCGTTAAACATCCTTTCCAACAAGAAAGGTGTATGCTCACTTCCTGATGCCCCGTCCTCACTCCCTTCTTGGATGATACTAGATATGGCTAATGGTCTATGGTTCATGTGGGGTGGATGAACTTGCGTGGGAAACACTGTTTCATGAATTTTGACATGCATGGTTTCTGGTTCTAGTTTCCTTTGAGTCTCCTCCACTAAACCTCTTAGATGTTTCACCTACTCAATCTCGTCTACTGGGTTTGGATACGTCCCAATCTTCTTTTTACGATTCTTCCCTTTTTGCCCTTGCGGTTTATCTTGGGGGTCTTGGATTGGATTTGGAAACACTTGTGGTGTTTTCAGAGGCTCTTTATGGTTTTCTCTTATTCGGTTTTCATTTGGTTCCATGTTACGGTTTTCTTTCTCGGTCTTTCCCTTTGTGGTATTGGTTCTAGTCTCCATTGTCTCGATTGAATCTGAATCATCCTCGAGGTCATTCATATACACGGGGTCATCTCCTATTCCTATGTTTGTTTTGGAACTTGGCTTTGAATTTCCCGTATTCTGCGACCTCTTCCTTCGTGTCTTCTTTTTCTTTGCTTGGATAACTGACGCGGTATCTCTCTCTTCGAGGATATGGCGTGGCCCTTGAAGCATGGACCGTGTAATCGCATAACCGGGTGCGACGGGTGGTATTGGTGATGTCACACTAGCAATTTCGACCAAATTTAGGGGTGTGATTTTAGGCGCATTTGGGTTATAGGGGCATTGGGCAATCAAGTGATCTATGCCACAACGATTACATGTGAGTATTGGCATTGCAGACGTGCTCCCTTGATTCATTTGCATCTGTGCAGCATTCTTTTGCAGCCTAATAGGGCACTCCGCTGCCCGATGTGGTCCACCACACTCGTAGCATTGAAGAGGTGTCCTCCTAGCCTGGGTGTTGATATTTTGACCTCTGGATGCGAGAGCAGCAGCTTGATAAACCGGCTTGATTTGCCCCCAACAATCTTCCATGTAGTATATAGGACACTCTTCCAATGTATCAAGTCCGTAGGCAATACTAGTGTCTATTTCCTCCTCACAACCATCTGCATAAGCATTTGATGGCTCGCAACCCACTTGGTTCATAGGGGCGACTCTTGGATGCGGGGGCTGCGGTCCTAGCACAGGAGGTGGTAGCGGTGTAGCTTGTACAACATTTTGAGGTCTAGGGACCATGTGTTGCGGTAGTTGCTCAACAGGTGGAGCAGGCATCAATACAGGAGCTCGAGGTGCATCCGTCTAGGCTACAGGTGGTCTATTTGCCATAATGCGTTTAATCATTAAACAATCCTTAGCTTGGTGACCATACCTACCACATGCGTTGCAAGTTCCATTAAATTTTACTCTAAACGTAGGGCACTCACTAGTGCTATGTGGACCTAAGCAAATGGAACACCATTGTTGCTCCCTTCTTGGATACATGTGACTATTTTGAGGGGGTCGATTATCCTTAAGAGACTCTTGGATTGCCTTGGTGAGGTCTATCAAGAATGTCTCAAATACCTTTGGCTCATTGGCAATGGGCTTTGCAATCATGGGTTCCTACTCAATGGCTTGTGAGCTAGTGGATCTCGTGTCAGTAGACACCCTCATGCCTGCTATCATCAGGTTGTCCTCTAGTTGGATTGCATTGGCAGTGACATCTTCCCAGGTTGTGATACCTCTAATCACTAGTCCATTATAGATTCCTTCATTCCTCAACCCTCGAATGAATCGATCAAGCAGTTGGTTATTGTTGAAGCGCTCATTTACAGGGCAGCGAGAGTTTAAGTGCTTTAGACGACTAATGAAGTCCCTTACTAACTCTCCTTCCTTACGTTCGGCCTTCTGTAGCTGAGATGCTACACCCCAAAGCACACCTTCTCGTATGTACTCCTTTAGAAACAACCTTCGAAGGGTAGGGTAGATTGTTTTCTCGTCCACCCTTAGGGTTCTATACCAACCTCCAGCCTTTCCACTTAATGTCAAGCTTAAGGCATTGCACTTATGTAGTTCTTTGCGTTCCCCTAAGGAATCACATACTTGTTCAAACACTTCAATGTGTTTTCTAGCATCTTCGTCCCCATTGAATTTTTGCGTGAGTTTGGCAATTTGTACTGCCTTACTTCTAGGCTCTCTATCAGATTCGTGACGCATATTTTCCGCGATAGATCGACCTATGGTTTGAGCAAACGCTGCCAAGTCACCTATGTGAGGAGGCAGGGCCGCGGTGGAGGTACTCTTGGAATCATATGTGGGAGAGCGACGGGTACCGGTCTTGGCATATGTGTGGATGATGCAGGATATGGAACATAACCGGGCATAGGTCCACTCGGATAAGGGCTAGGGAGCGGCACTCGAGGAGCATAAACAAGTGGTACAATTGGAGGTGTGGGGGCCATGTGTGCATAAGGGGCTAGAGGCACATACGGTCGAGGCCCCATATTAGGTACTACGACACTAGGTAGTGGCACTGCGCTAACCGTAGATGTCATCGGTACATTCTCTGTCAGGCTTATCCCTGGAGTGAGCACTGAGTTTTCCTTAATAGAGGGTTGAGCCAAGTTAGGGAAGCTAAAGTTGTCGCTCGGAGGCTCAGATTGCATAGAGACCCCAGGTGAAATGACGTAAGATGGGTCCATGGGGCTCATTAGAGGAGTCTCCATTTGTGATAGAGTAGGCTGTTGAGCCTTGCTCGTATCCAGAAATCTCATGGGGCCAGTTGAGAGTATATTTACCCCTCGGTTTTGCCTTTCTGATTGAATAATGCCATGGATAACATTACAGATCATTTTCTGTTGATCTTCGATGCTCGTGGCACTAGAGGTGGATTGTACAATCTCTATCCATCCTACATGGTAGGCGTGGCCAGAGTGTAGATCCGTCAACACCTCAGTGTGGAGGTCGTATGTCCAATGATCATTAATGAACAATCCTTCTAGAGTCGACGTGTTAACGGTGTCAGGAGTTTTTTGGAGCAAGGAATTGCGCATATGTACATATACATGCATGGTGCATCAAATAAAGGATTGCCCATTTTCCAGAGCCAGGTGGTTACGTGGGGCCCACATGTGTACAGGTAGGACAGCATGTACATAGTGCAGCGATTTTCACTATTATCAGTATTAGTGTGTTTTTTATGCAATAAAGTGAAGTTGGTAGCGCGTAAAACTTCTCGAGGAAGCTATCCGCGGGCCGACGACGTGAGGTCAGCAGGTGCGTCAGATGGCATCTAGTGGCATCAGGAGGGCGAACGAGGTCAATATTTGCACGCGGATGAGGACCAACACAACGTGGGTGTTTTCTGGTGAGAATTATGCAGAAAGGTCATCATTAGGACCACTTTTTGGGGCCACTTCACGTGGTGGCGAGATGCATTATTGAAAAAAAGCTGAGTGCCAGGTGTGCGAATGATGCAAAAAGGTGACAACTATGCACTGCGAGGTCAGTTTTTGGCCTGTTCGGGGTCCGTTTGAGGTCATCTAAAAGGCCAAGGGTGCCCAACTAAAAAATCTAAGTGTGGGAACTGAAAAAACAGAGAGAAGACCAGAAAAAACGTGGAGAAGAGAGGAGGAACAGCCGCAGGTGTGTTTTTGCCCATTTTGGATCCTGTTTTGGCCGTAAACTGCTCATCCGATGTCGGATTTGAGCACTTTGACATTGTAGACTGGGGTTTTGGGCCGTTCCGGACGTGATGGCGCTGTCCATTTTGCCAAATTCCTCACTCTTTTTCTGCTGTTTTTCTGTGTAATCTTCTCCGGTGAGTGAAGCTTCTCCTCCAATTTGTGATTGTATCTGGTATCTTTTACCCATATTGTGTGAGCTATTTGCCCCATTGGTGTTGGCCCAAGCTCAATTGTATCTAAAAATCAGAAATTCTCCTCTTTTGAGCTGAGTTTTTTGGGTGTGTGTGTGTGTGTGTGTGTGTGTGTGTCTGTGTGGAGTGGGCAAGTGGATAGTCTCTCTCCTCTCACTCCAGAGGTGTGTTCCCTGTCTCGGCCAGGTATGTTGTCTAAGCCGAGTGGTGCCCCATAGTGTGTGTGTGTGTGTGTGTGTATCTTCCCAAGAGTGTGTGTCGGGTCGTTATAGAGGCGCTGTGTGTGTTTTCATCCCGCTCACATTCTTTTGGCGCCCCCACGGAGGATCTTCTTCGAGTACCTTCTGCTTCGAGCTTCGAGCTTCGAGCTTCGAGCTTCGGGATTACAGGTTGTAGGTTGCAGGTTGCAGGTTGCAGATTACAGGTTACAGGTTACAGGTTACAGGGACAGGTACAGGTAATTCACACAGGTACAGGTAGCTGGAGTACAGTGATATACTAGCAGTGATGTCACTTACAGTTGTTGTGGGTATGCATCACTTGGCGCCTGTTTGAGCGCATTGTCTGTTGGATTGTACGTTACTTGTGGAAACTGCCATGGTACGCCTTTGTGGAGCCATATATGGTTTTATTTGGCAGTCCCAGCCATTTCTGAGACTTGGTCTGGAAGATAGTCATTTCTGAGACTTGACTATACGCGATTTGCATTAGCCTTCGTGTGAGGGTCGATAGTGTGAGGTTTTATTGAGCTGGGGGATTCTCAAATGTGGAGATCCTTTCGGTGATACAGGTAGCTGGAGCACCCTTTTCGTGACCTCGCCATAGGCTATGTACTAGTGAGTCCTACTTGATGCTCGGGTTCTATTGTTGACAGTTTATGCATACATAGACAGTCTATATTTTGGGTTCCTACTGCTCTACTTCTGGGGAAACTCTGTCGAAATTTTCCCAAGTTATGATGGCTGGTTTTTTGGTATTTTGAGCCATTTATGCTGTTATGCTGCTGAAATTTTGGCAAAATCAGAGGTTAAGTCACGTGTGCCTTCTTGGGAGCTGCATGGTTGGCTTTAATGGATGATCAAAATGGCCCTCAATTCACTCCTTTTCATTTAACTCAAAGAATTCAGATTAATGTTCATGTGTCCAGGAAGATCTTTTTCCAGCAGCGCATAGTCTTTATGTTCGGGCCAAGAAGATTACGAGAGATCCTGGAATGTCCTTTGCCTGTTGTAATCTCGATGATCAACTATGAAAACTCATTTGATGTGCATGTGTTTGTCCTTATCTAAAGTTGAGCTCCATTGAAGTTTCTGGGGATTGTGTAGTCAAAAGTTTTGGGTTCTTGCACGTGTGTTCAAAGGGGTTCTCAAAGCATTGTAACTTGGGTAGCCATGGCTTTCTCTTATCCCGAGTTTCATGGAAGAAGTGATGAAGATGTGGAAGAATTTTTGGAAAAGATGGAGGTTGCCTGCATTAGCAACCAGATTCATGACCCTACGCAAATGTTACGCCTTCTCCAAATTTGTTTGAAGAGTGATGCACGAGTTTGGTCTAAAGCATTTGAGGAGGAGTTGCGTGTGGCTGATCCACCTGTAAGGTTGAGTTGGGACAATCTACGAGCAGGGTTGGAAGTGGAGTTTGTGAAGATAGAAGATCCTGACAAGGTGTGGCAAGAAGTACAGGCTTTGGTGCAAAAGGAAGGTGAGCCAGTAGATGCGTACATACGTAAGTTTTCATTGGCATGGGAGCGAATGTGCAAGGCTTTAGCACCACAGGTACCCCCGCCTGACATGATGAAGAAGGACAGGTTCTTGGATGGTCTTTGGGAGAATATACGTTGGAGAGTGGAGCTAAAGAAGCCTAGGACATATGAGGATGCACTAGAGGTAGCAAGGAACAAAGAGTGGAAGCTGAGGAAAATGAGCCAGTTAGGGGTGGAGTCTTTGCCAATGAGGTCTGAATTTCAGCCTATAGAGTCTTTACAAGGGCGCATGTCAGGGGTTCATCATGAACCAGTGGTTCCTGTTACTACTCAGGTTATGCCAGCAGTGGTCACTACAGCAGTGCAAGATGATGGGCTAAGGCAAGACATGAGGCAAATGGTAGATTTGATGAAGAATCTCAGCCTAAACATGCTAGGTCAAGTGGGAAATAATCGAGGTCGAGGGAGGTTTGCAAATCAGCGAGGAGGTGAAGAAAGGCCTAGGAATGGTGTTGGACAAAGCAATGGTAGGTTTTGGAGGCAGACGCCCACATGTTATAATTGTGGAGAGTTGGGTCACATCAGCCCGCAATGTGATAAGCCACCAAGGATGGGGGGAGACATGTATCCATTGCCAAGACAGGTGTTAACTAGGTCAAATGATTATGGCATCGAAATTAAGGGAGATGAAGGAACCAGTGGACTGACCCAGGAGGAAAAGGGAAAGACAAAAGTGCTAAGTGTAGTCACCTTGGAGAAGGCATCAAAGCTAGAGGATACATTAGTGATGCCTATTGGGAAGAGGACCACAGAGGAAAAGGAAGGAAGAAGTGCCCCAGGTTCTAGTAAGAAGAAAGGAAAGAGCCATGAAGGCGAGGATGTCAAGGCCAAGAGGAAAAGGAGAGCTCGTCGAAAGTTTCATGTTTCAGATTTTCCACTAGGGGATGGGCAATTAAGCTATGACTTGAGGGAGGATCTGACGAGCAGGAAGGCAGATGTTACTTTTGGGCAGCTTATAGAGATGGTGCCTAAGCTAAAGCGACAGTGGAAGAGGATGGTTAACCCAATGGAGAAAGAGCCAGAGAGAGGTTCAGTAAAGGTGTTGGCAATGGACGAGCTACCAGACATTTGTCCAATAGTAGATGTGTGGCATAAAAGGAAAAATTTGGGACAAGGTTATGTGGATGGCGGAGCCCAAATATGCGTCATAACACACTCATGCGTTGAGAAGATGGGTCTCACAGTGGCTGGGGTGTCAGGGTTTCGAATCAGATTGGCAAACCATCAAAAAGTAAAATGCTTGGGTGTTGTAAAGAGCTTAGAAGTGGAGGCATATGATGCAAAGGTAGTGGTTGATTTTCATGTGATGCCAGCAGGGTTGGGAGCATATCCTATTATACTGGGCAGACCATGGTTACGTGCAGTGGGAGCTGTTCAAGATTGGCGACATGGTACGATTAGCCTCTATGGAAAGACAGGTACCAAGAAGCTTTATAATATGGACACAAGGAAACGATTAGAGGAGATTTATGAAGATGAGGATGAGTCTAGTGATGAAGACTCTTCCACGGTGACAGATGAGGACAGTGATAGCACTACCAGCAGTGATGAGGATGCTGATGTTGCATTTCTTTTGATGGACAAAGAAATCCAGGAGATTGGTTTAGTTGCATTTGCGAATGAGGTTGAAGATGAAAGTGAAGGGCCTTATGAAGTGATTGAAGGGCTGATGCAAACCAAGGTTGAGTTGTCAAAGAAGCAGGAATTAATGACGCAAATGATTAGTGGAGACCTCTCAGCTATGGAGAAGGATATATTTTTGCATATGCTGGCTAGTTTTCCTGATTTGTTCATTACCTCATATGAAGAGATCAGAGGGTTCAAGGGTGAAGAGATGCATATAGAGCTGAAAGAAGGTGCTAAGCCAGTGCGGCAAAGGCTAAGAAGGATGGGTTAAGAGCAAATGGAAGCCTTGCGAGAAGAGGTGGACAAGTTGTTGAAGGCAGGGTTCATAGTCCCTGTGGAGACCACAGAATGGGTGAGTCCAGTAGTAGTCAGTCCAAAGAAGGATGGGAAGTGGAGGATTTGTGTAGATTTTAAACCCTTAAATGCAGCCACTAAGAAGAACCCATATCCTCTTCCATTCATTGATCAAATCTTGGATTCAGTGGCAGGTTTTGAGAGGTACAGTGTGTGTGATGGTTTTTCAGGCTATTTTCAATTGAAGATTGCTCTTAAAGACCGCACAAAGACAACTTTTATTACGCCATGGGGTTGCTATTGCTACACAGTATTGCCATTTGGGTTGTCAAATGGACCTTCCTTCTATCAAGAGAGAGCAAATTGGGTGTTGGAACCATTCATTGGTAGTTGTGTTAAGGCTTTTATGGATGACTTCTGTGTCTATAGCAGTAGGGCTGATCACCATGAGAAGCTGCAGATGGTATTGGCTCGATATGATGAATGTGGAGGACAACTAAATCCAAAGAAATGTCATCTAGCACAGCCAAGGGTGAGGTTATTGGGCCACATGGTGTCAGAAAATGGCATTGAGGCTGATCCAGACAAGGTTAAGTCTATTATTCTTCTTCCATCACCTATGAGTACGAAGCAATTGGCAACCTTTATACACAAAGTGAAGTACATGGCACGGTTTATTCCATTGTCTTTGCAGCTTCTTTATCCATTACAGCAAGTGGCAAAGCATGATCCATTGCAATGGGATGACAAGTGTGAAGAAGTGTTTCAAGAGGTGAAAGAGGTGTTAGGGGGTTTGTCAGCCATGCAGGCTCCTGATTGGGAGAAAGTTTTTTATGTAAATCCATCAGTAGGGGATGATGCCATTGGAGCTATGCTATTGCAAAAGGGGAAGGGCAGCCATTATATGAGGCCAGTGTATTGTGCAAGCCGAGTGAAGTTGGTAGCGGAGAGAAAGTTATCGGAAGTAGAGCTAGTGATGGCCAGTGTAATATTTGCTTGTCGACGATTTCGTCATTACTTGCTACCACGGCCTTTTGTTTTCTTGACGAGTTATGCCTTTTTGACACAGTTAATTAATGGTATTAACATGTCAAATGTGGTGAAGAAATGGGTAATTGAGCTGCAAGAGTTTGAGTTCTCTTTTCTAGTGGAAGATAGTACAAGGGCTACCCTAGCTGATTTGTTGACCTACAAGGAGAATCCCCTTATTGTTAAGGAAGAGGTGGTGAGAAAGGTAGTTGAAGAAGTGCCACAGATCAGCAATGCACATGTGTTGTTCTTTGATGGTTCATACAGAAAGAGCCACGATGCAGCTTCAGGGGGTATAGCACTTTATGATCCAGAGGGGAAGCTAGTATGCAAGAGAGGGTTCAAATTGGATGCTCATGGTAACAATGAGGCTGAATATGCTACATTGGAAGCCGGATTACACATTTGTTTGAAGCATGGGGTTCGAAGGTTGAGCATAAAAGGTGATGCCTTGTTAGTGGTGAAGCAAGTGCTGGGTGTGTGGAAGAGCAAGAACACCTCATTGAAGGAAATGTGCTTTAGAATTAAAGGCCTGTTAAAAAAGTTTGAAGCATGGAGCATCAAACACATTGAACGTGCTCTAAATGGAGAGGCACATGAAGCAGCTCAAGGCATGATTGGGGAACTATTTGTGTTGAGGACCACTTTACCTCTTTATCATGGCCGGGAAAGTTTGGCTCAAGAAGAGGAGTTTTTGCTAACAGGAATCATTCCAAAGGAGATTCAGAAGTCTAAGAAGTATGGCTTTGTGCGTAGAGCATACAGGTACAAATTGATTGGTGATGTCTTATACATGAAAGGGGCTGATCTCGTGTTGAGACGTGTACCTTGGCGGGAGGAGCTTTACAGAGTGTTGGAAGAGAATCACGAAGGCGCATGTGGTGGCCATTTTGCTCTAACGATCACTTTGCATAAGATTTTGCAAGAGGGGTATGTATGGCCTAGTTTGCACAAGGATGTTCACCATTGGTGTAGGTCTTGCAATAGGTGTCAAGCATTTGGGAAGAGAGTGTTGAAGCCAGAGCTACGAAAAACCATTATGGCGTTTGATGTGTTTGAAAAGTGGGGAATTGATGCAATAGGCCCGTTACCTATCACAAGCAGGGGCAAAAGCTATATTTTGACGGCAGTGGACTATCTCTCTAGATGGGCAGAGGCTATAGCAGTAAAACAGATCACTGCAAAGGATGTGGCAAAATTTGTGTATGATGAAATATGTTGCAAGTTTGGGGTGCCACTGGAGCTACTTTCAGATAAGGGGCCAGGATTTAGGGCTAAATTGCTAGACTTCTTATGCACAAAGATGAAGATTAGGCACCAGCATACCACTCCTTATTACCCGCAGTGTAATGGCTTAAATGAAAGATTTAATGGTGAGTTGGTACAAATTCTTTCTAAAGTGACAGAGCACCAAGAAAAGAATTGGGATTTGGAATTGCCTAGTGCATTATGGGCTTACCGTACTTCGGTGAAGACAGGTACAGGGTTTACTCCATTTCATTTGGTGTATGGAAAGGAAGCACTATTGCCTGTGGAGGTAGAGTTGCCTGCGGTCAAGATGTTAGAGAAGTTTCTTGGGTCGCCTAGTGATGCATTCAAAGAGAGGCTCTTGCAGTTACAAGAGGTCCAGTTGGATAGGATGAGCGCATTGGAGCATTATGGACAGATGCAGGATAAGGCTTTGGCAAAGATAAATGAAAAGGTTAAAAGTAAGGGTATCAAGAAACATGACTTGGTTTTGCGCTACAACAGTAAGCTGGACAACACCTTCCAAAAGAAGTTTCAAATTAAGTGGGAAGGCCCTTTCAAGGTAGTAGAGTGTTTTCCAAATGGCACATATCAGCTGGCTAACCTGGATGGTATTCTACATAAGTCAAGGGTAAATGGATTGCGTCTTAAATTGTATCATGCTAGATTGATGATGGTGGAGCAAGATGAGCTGTCTGTGGATCAAGCTGTGTTGGTGAGGGATGAGGAGACCTGTGATGCGGCGAGTCTCATATCTCTCTTTGCTGCTGCTGATTATGAATGATCTAGCAGGCTAGGGGATGGGCAAATTATGTCAGGAGTTTTTTGGAGCAAGGAATTGCGCATATGTACATATACATGCATGGTGCATCAAATAAAGGATTGCCCATTTTCCAGAGCCAGGTGGTTACGTGGGGCCCACATGTGTACAGGTAGGACAGCATGTACATAGTGCAGCGATTTTCACTATTATCAGTATTAGTGTGTTTTTTCTGCAATAAAGTGAAGTTGGTAGCGCGTAAAACTTCTCGAGGAAGCTATCCGCAGGCCGACGACGTGAGGTCAGCAGGTGCGTCAGATGGCATCTAGTGGCATCAGGAGAGCGAACGAGGTCAATATTTGCACGCGGATGAGGACCAACACAACGTGGGTGTTTTCTGGTGAGAATTATGCAGAAAGGTCATCATTAGGACCACTTTTTGGGGCCACTTCACGTGGTGGCGAGATGCATTATTGAAAAAAAGCTGAGTGCCAGGTGTGCGAATGATGCAAAAAGGTGACAACTATGCACTGCGAGGTCAGTTTTTGGCCTGTTCGGGGTCCGTTTGAGGTCATCTAAAAGGCCAAGGGTGCCCAACTAAAAAATCTAAGTGTGGGAACTGAAAAAACAGAGAGAAGACCAGAAAAAACGTGGAGAAGAGAGGAGGAACAGTCGCAGGTGTGTTTTTGCCCATTTTGGAGCCTGTTTTGGCCGTAAACTGCTCATCCGATGTCGGATTTGAGCACTTTGACATTGTAGACTGGGGTTTTGGGCCGTTCCGGACGTGATGGCGCTGTCCATTTTGCCAAATTCCTCACTCTTTTTCTGCTGTTTTTCTGTGTAATCTTCTCCGGTGAGTGAAGCTTCTCCTCCAATTTGTGATTGTATCTGGTATCTTTTACCCATATTGTGTGAGCTATTTGCCCCATTGGTGTTGGCCCAAGCTCAATTGTATCTAAAAATCAGAAATTCTCCTCTTTTGAGCTGAGTTTTTTGGGTGTGTGTGTGTGTGTGTGTGTGTGTCTGTGTGGAGTGGGCAAGTGGATAGTCTCTCTCCTCTCACTCCAGAGGTGTGTTCCCTGTCTCGGCCAGGTATGTTGTCTAAGCCGAGTGGTGCCCCATAGTGTGTGTGTGTATCTTCCCAAGAGTGTGTGTCGGGTCGTTATAGAGGCGCTGTGTGTGTTTTCATCCCGCTCACAACGGTTTCTTGTGAGGTAGAAGCAATGTTGCTCCCCGTGGTTTTACTTGTCACCAACGGTACTCTAGAGGGAACTTCTGAAGGAGGCAGCTCAACAGGGCCTTCTTGGTAAGAGGTTGGCAGGATATCCACATGGACACTCTTTGGGGGTGTGGGGTCCACGTGCGATGTGAAAGGAGAGTCCACTTCCCCACCCCCTTCGTGTGCTTCATTTGCATCAGGTTCCGAGCGAGTAGCTCTTCCTAATGTTTCCATGAAACGGCTAAACATACTAGTACTAGGCTGTGGAGCTTCGGGAGGTGCATGGCCTTCTCTCTCAGTGTTTTGGGTAGGGTATGCTTCCATGATTTCTGAGTCGGAGGAGGAATCAGTAGCGGCTATTTTAGGGTCTTGGGTGGTGCTACCTTGTGTCCCCGCTGAGGGTTTAGATCCTATCGTGGATGGGTAATGGGTGTCCGTATGAACAGAGGCACCCTCAATATGCTCGTGTTCTAGCACCCGCCCAGAGCGTAAGTGCATGTGCTTTTGATACCCTAAGGTGTCAAAAAGCTGCTCTAGAAGGCCTTGTGACTAGTTTTTAGCGTGTTTTTTGTTTGTTTTTTTGCTAGATTTTTTAGAGTGTGTCGTGGAATGGGCCGTGTGATAGCTCGAAACAAGCGTATCGGTCAGAGGGTCATGCCGTGCTTTACAGCCCTCCGTTTGGTCACTCTATGCCCTCGGAATCCCTAAAACTGTCAATTTCCAGTAGGGAACTAGGCCCAAACTAGAAAGTCTAAGGGTGCAAGTGGGAAGAGAAGGGAGGAGAGTGGAGGACTTGTCCCACATGCTCTCATTCTCTCTTGAGGGAGTAGGGTATATATATAAGAGTGAGTCTAGAATATATCATAAGATTGAGGATTGAGGCCTGGGCCTGGGCCTGGGCCTGGGCTTGGGCAAATGATCCCGATCCCGATCTATCTTTTATACAGACCAACCCGTACGTTTTTATAACTCACGTTTTTTATTTTTGAAAATTTAAGCTCCCACTCACTCGCGATTTTTATTTTTCGGATTTTTTTTTTCACAAAATTTTTTTTTTTTCGAAAGAAAAAAAATATTTTATTTTATTTGGTATGCGTTTTGGTGCGCGTTGACCTCACCTACCTATTTACTGTCCCACCTACCTACTGACCTGCTAATCAGTGGTTCACCTAATTACTAACCTACTTAATTAACTAACTGTGCGCCTAACTGTGCACAAACCAGAAAACACAGAAAATGCAAAAATTGAAACTTAACAGAACTGTGCAGTGAAAACACAGAAAACGCAAAAAACGTAAGAAATGCTAACTGTGTGACTAATTCTAACTGTGTGCAAACAGAAAAACAGAATTTTGCTAACTGTCTAACTAATACTAAATGTACGCAGCAGAAAAACAGAAAATGCTAACTTCCTCTCCCTCTTCTTTCCTACTGCAAACCACTCATACAAGAAGCACAAAGTGCCTCTTGGACTTAGTGCAGGGCTATTCCCCGGCAGCGGCGCCAAAAATGTGCGCTCCTTGCCGCACTGTCGAAGCAAGGGACTTGCCGATACACCGTGTACGAGCCGCAGACGGCTCCAAGCACACAACTAGTTTAACTAGTAAGCTCAAGAGGGCAATGGTGTGTCACTCACCGCCTTATGCTCCTGCCGTAGAGGATTCCTCGCCGCGAAGAAGAGGGAGACGCCGCTACGCCGTGCTCAACCGCCTCGCCGCCGTCGTGCCGCCGCAACGCTCGATCGCACACACACTCTCACTCTCTCTCTCTCTCTCTCTCTCTCTCTCTCTCTCTCTCTCTCTCTCTCTCTCTCTCTCTCTCTCTCTCTCTCTCTCTCTCTCTCTCTCTCTCTCGCACACACACAAGGAGATGGTGAAGGAGAAGGTGGAGATGGAGCAAGAGCAGCTTCTATTGCACAATGAGAGAATGACTCAATTTTAGGTTTAATTGGCTTTTATGTGAGCTCACCCCATTCACACTTGGGCGCCCATGCTTAGCCAACTAACCCTAGCATGTTCGTGTTAGAGTGCGCCTCTCATCGGCGATCACTCTACCTTTCCCTATTGGACCGACAAGCCCGGTGCCTGACTCTACTTAAATAAATAATACGGTTACAGTGTCCATCGTAGGCGATAGGGTGTCTGTGAGCCACGAGGGTTAACAAACCCCTACGGGTGCCACATCCTAAATGCCGCTTGCGGCCATCCGACTACCCAGTAGTACCGCATCGTGCACCCACCTCCGCCGCCAATGGCCAAAATGGTGCTCAATTTCGCCCCGCAGCGCGCTCGCAGGCCATCCTCCATAGCCACGCGTTGAGAGAGCTCTCTCTCCCTCTTAATACCCTATAATAGGTAACAAAAGAACTATTAAACACCACCATGCGAGGTGCGAGTTTTGCCTATGGGACAATCTGCCCGCCACATGGCAGCCTCTGAGCACCCGAACCCCCATGACTTCAAAATTCTTCTTGGCCTATAAACCGCATCAGCCATACATATCCACTGCTACCTGCCTCCCCATGATCTTTGTAGATGCTCCTATTCTTTTCCATGGACCTGCAAGCATGTACATACTTGGCCATGCCATCTTCTATGGTCGACCAACTTTGGCTGCATGCTCAACCATAAAAGATTTTTATTCCACTGCAAACATTGAGCACGCTATGAGAAAACCAAAAAGAACACAATTGTATGTACATAGTCTTATTCTTAGCATATTAGAAGCTTGCTTAGGTTGGTTGCCCAACCCCCTCCATCAGAACCTAATGCACTGTTGGCACCAACTCCCTTTCAAAATAAAACTTGAGATGCACACCATGCACCCTGTTCTTGAGAAACCGACCATTCATCCTCATCAGTGAATAAGTACCATTGGAAAAAACCTGGTGGACCTTATGAGGCCCTGTCCATTTCCTCTTGAATTTCTTTTGAAAGGTGAATCCAAGATAGCTCTCGTACTTTATCACCAAATCACCCTTCTCGATCAGTTTTTTTGGCGAATGTTGGTTGAGCTTTGCCACTCTTCTCTCCCGCGGCTTCACATAGAAATTTGTTGCCGCTTTGTGATCCGTCTTCAAGGCTTCAAGACTTGTAATCTTATCCTGCAAAACATCCTGATGAGTTTTATCAATCCGCCACAAACCTTTGAGTGCTCGTAATTGCACATGCATACTAGGCAACACTACTTCCTTGCCATAGACTAGCTCATAAGGAGTAAAGTTGGTGGCCACTTTGTACAAAGTCTTGTATGCCCACAAACATTTGTCAAGGTTACCCTCCCACTCTTCAACCTTCTTGTAAATGTACTTAGTAAGCATCTTGACTATCTGTGCATTGGCACTTTCAACCAAACAATGCACTGGGGATGGCATGGAGCCTATGTTGAATACCCAGTTTCTCCACTAGTGCACACACCAACTTATTTTTGAACCCTTGTCCTCCACCAGATATGAGCACCCATGGCACTCCAAAATGGCAACATATGCAATCAAAAACAAATTGAGCAACCGTATGAGCATTTACCTCTTTTATCGCTTTAGTCTCAACCCATCTGGTGAGATAATCTATGGCCACCACAATATAATTCTTACCGCTAGTTGACTTGGGCAATGGACCAATAGCATCCAAACTCGACTCTTCAAAGGCATCATGTGCTATGATAGCCCCTTGCTTCTCGGCTACCAATCATCTTTCACCCATTGATTGGCACAGATGGCATGTTTTGCACCAATAGTGCACATCTCGCACAACAAAAGGCCACCAAAACCCGCTTCTCAAAATATGAAACAGGACTTGATCCTTACCTTGATGTCCACTCTCCTCGTGGCAATTCTCCAATTCCATACCAATCTCCTCTTTGTAAAGGACTCTGTGCAGCACTCCATCCCAACCATGAGTCATCAAATCTTCTCCTACTTGAGTAAACTTGCGATCTTTCTGAACAATCCTTCTCTTTTTTAGCTTTGATAGCCCTTCCAAACATTCACATGTGCTCCAAAAATCATTAATTTCATTTAAAGTCTCCCAACCTGCATAAGTAGCCGGTGCCACATACAAACTCCCCACTTGAGTTTGCATAAAATTGCTAGCCAACCAATCTGCCTCCTGGTTTTGTTCCCTTCTAACATTTTTGAATTGCACCTCTTCAGACAAAAATTAACAGCTTCGTTATTTTAAAAAACCAATTCTTGAGAGAGTCCCTCTTTACCTGCCATTGTCCTAAAAGTTTCTTGATAACCAATAGAGCATCACCTCTTACTATCAACCTTGATATGCCAAACTCAATACACTGCTTCAATCCCAAATCTAAAGTAAGATACTCTGCCTCATTGTTGGTATAGACATCTTCCAAGTCGTAAGATTTGAAAAGATTATTGTGCCGTGTGAATCTTGGATCAACACACCTCCCCCTTCTTTTTGTGTTACCCTTTTGTAAGCTCCATCAAACCACATAATGAAGGCCCCTACCAAGTTTGGCTCTTCTTTATCTTCCTCTCGCATCAATCTTGGATAAACTGGTAACTTGACCTCTTTGTTGACGAGGATATCTGCCAGATGAGACCGATTAGTGTGGTCAACCTTGAAGTCGAACTCAAACTCTTGGAGCTCTATCACCCACTTCATGATCTGTTTTCCTAGTTTCAAGTGTAACACCACCTTAGGAAAAAGATTACTAGTTGTCAATACATTAAACATACAAACGATCAAATACACTTTGAACTTCCTATAGGCAAAGACTAAAGCCATCACCCACTTCTCAACTTCCGTATAGGTAGCTTCTCCAGAGCTTATTACCCTGCTCTCAAAGTAAACCAGCTTGTAACTTCTTCCTACCTTTTGTGACAATATTGCCCCAATGGCCACTGTACCCACCGTCATAGCAATATAGAAGTCATCCTCTTGGTTGGAAGGGCATACATAGGTAGCTGACATAGCACACACTTCACTTTGTCAAACACTTCTTGAGCTTCATCATCCCATTGAAATCCATGTACCTATTGAGCCCTCTTTTGAAGAGGATACACATACTGGGACAACATCCAAAAAAATAATGACATATATTTTAACTTATGCACGAACGATGCCAACCCTATCGCACTGGTGGGAGGCTCCATTAGAACCAAGGCTTTGACTTTCTTTGGATCCGCTTCTATACCATTATGTGAGACCACATGGCCCAACAGCTGAGCCCGCGGTTGTGCCAATTTGCACTTCTTTGGGTTCAATTGTCCTCCTTCCTCATCTAGCCTTTGGAAACACAGCTTCAATTTGGATAGGTGCTCCGCCCTAAAACTATAACAACCAATATCATCCATGAAAACTCTAATGAACTTACCCAAGTATGGCCCGGACACTTATTCATCCAGTCTTGAAATGTAGCATACACATTCACCAACCCAAAAGGGATCTTGCAGTAAGCAAAGCAGCCCCATGGAGAGATGAAGGTGGTTTTCAAGTAACCCTCCAAAGCAATACCAATCTAAAAATACCCCAAAAAGACATTCATGATAGAATAGCACTTGTGTCTGGCAACCTGGTTCAGAATCTCGTCCTGAAATGGCAAGGGGTAGTGGTTCCGCTTGGTCACCGCATTCAAGGGATTATAGATAATACCTACCTTGAGCAACTTGTTGATCTCCTGCCATAGAGCCTCCTTTTGAATATCTCCCAACCTTTGTAGCTTCTGTGATTTTGGCATGTATCCGTCTTTGAGTAGGATTCAATGCTCCACTCCTTTTGCTCTTCTCATATCTTTATACTCAGATTCAAAAAAAAAGGGATAGGATGCACATAGATCCACATAACCTTCCTTCTCTTGCTTGGTTAGATTTGCACCTAGCATGTCTTCCACCTCTTTATCCTTTAGACTACAAACTGGAGTTTGCATACCTTCACTCGAGCAGGCAGAATCTATGGTGACCCCGAACAAATTTGTTTCCAGATTCAATTGGTTTTCATCACTCTCTTCCTCTTTGACACACTGGTGGACCCTTCATCATAAGTTGACTTCAGATTCATATTTGTAGATAGTTCTAGAATCTCTGTTATCACCCCCTACTTTCGGATGAAAGTGGCTCTCCCTCGTCTTCAAGTCAGGCACGATCTACCCTCCATTCTCTCAATTCGGCAAGGTAAATACCCCCTTCTCCCAATCTTGTTTGGCCCCAATTGCCAACAACCACGGTCTCCCCAATATAATTGGGTAAGCATTTTCATGTGCTTTCATGACAAAAAAATTCAATGAGGCATTCAATTACCATCACTTTTACCTTCACATCCTGCGCCACTCCCAAACATCAAGCTTTGGCATGGTTGGCCATCCTCATTTGCACATTGGACCTAACTACAGCTTTAACACCAATATCCCTGATAGCACACTCGGTGATCAGGCAGACTTGAGCACCACCATCAATATACTCTTGCACATATTTCCTCTTCTCAAGCAAAACTTCCACCACTGGAAGCACATTGGTTGGACTCCCCAGCCTCAAGGCTAGACTTTGTACAGCAGCATGCACATCACACCTTACTCGAGGAAGCCTCGTGCTGACACTGGTTGACCATTGTCTCCTCAACTTGGGGTTTAATGCAAGAAGCTACCCAAAAAATGATATTAGTTTTTTGATTTTGAACATTCCTTACCAGGTCATATTCAAGATTACTGTGCCCCTACTAAAATACGTATGAGTAATTTTTTGTCCCCATCTTCTGTTGCTTGACTCTGGCTGCTCTCGACCTTCATTCATCTCTTTACCTTTCCTTGCTCTGGTTTCCCGTTCCATCTTAGTCTCTCTTTCACCTCTTGATCTTTTGTTGGCCATAATATCGAACTCCTGCTTGTAACACCAATAATATTAACCCTTTACACTTCATCATTACCTAGTGGAGCCAGTGGTGCTTGGTTTTCAATTGCTTGATGCTCAGTTTGGCCATTAAATTGTGCTTGCCCCCTGCCTCGACCAAACAGATGGTACATGCCACCCCTTTCTCTCAGTGGATGAGGACAATCTGGAGCATAGTGGCCCTCATGTCTACAATTATAACACAATTATAAACCAAAACTTATGTGGCCGGCTTTACAATCATGCAGAGAAATCATGCTAGCCACATAAGTCTTGGTTCCCCTTCCAAAGCATAGAACCATGTCTTTGCTATTCCTCGCATCAGCAGAGCGGAATTGTTTGCATCTTGCTATCTTCATTTGGCATATGCAACAATAGCATATACAGCTCAAAGTCGGCCATCCACTCCTCCGAGTCTTCTTCTCCGGTGAAAATTGGTCCATAACTTCGTGTTGCCATCTCTCCTTGATGAACAAAACCCTATTTGATCGAAATCGATGAGCAATCAGTTGCTCCTCCCTGGGGGCATCAGAAGATGGAGAGGGGTAATGGGAACACACCCAGCACACAACACAATGACTTCCTATAGCTCAGGATATTCATAGCACCCCTAATCTCTCAGATAACACCTTTAAATGGACCAATTTGCACTAATGGAACAATCCTTGCTCACAAAAACAATACTCTCCTCCTCTGCCAAAAAACTATTCGGCCCGAATGCACCCCAATGACTTGACTCACCTTTTCCGACTCACACAACACTCCAAGTCTGTCCTCTTTGCAGCACACGATGATCCTTGGGCACACACCTCTGTAGGCACTAACATACACACAAAAAGCGAGAGAAAAGGAAGGGGAGGGGGAGAAACGACACAAGGAAGTGGGTCAATGGCTTAGTGTTACTTATCAGAGAGATAGTACAACCATTTCAAAGCTCCAATGTAAAGCTTCAAAACAAAAAAACTCCACACCCATTGTCTGCAGGTCTTCACAATGCAAAAAAGTCCCCAAAATGGGCCATCTTTTGATATTTATAGGAGAGATCATCCCTATTTGGTGAATTGGGGACCACTGGACACTTGTCCCTTTTCTAATTAGAAGGCTTGCATGGGATTTGTTTCCTTTTGGGAACTTGAACTTCACTTTCTCTTTTGAAAGGGGATGCACTAGCGATGTCGCTAGTGCCCCTATGCCTTTTTTTATATATAGATTCTATTTTTTTACCTTTGCACCTTTGATTTTGCCCCTCTATTGGGCTTTTGACTAGCTTTGTCCGCCTGAAATCTTCCTTGGCTGGCCACTCCGGCCACCCCCATGCGAACACTCCCCCCAAGGGCACTCACACTTTCCCTCTCTCCTTCTTCTGCATATGACCCAACCCCTGCCTTGAGCACTAGTGACCTCGCGAGAGGGGGGGAAGGGGGGGGGGGGGGGGGGGGGGGGGGGGGGGGGGGGGGGGGGGGGGGTTATATTTTAACTCCAAAAGATAGGGCCCTGATGGGCGCGGGATCAAACACCTACGGAATGGCACAGCATAAATGCCACTCACGGCTGTCCGACTACCCAGAAGCCCCATCGTGCACCACCTCCGCTGCCAATGGACAAAATGGTGCCCAGTTCCGCCCCGCAACACCCGTAGGCTATCCTCAATATCCATGTGGTGAGAGAGCTCTCTCTCCCTCTTAATACCCTAGAATAGGTCACAACTAGCTATTGTACACCGCCATGTGAGGTGCGAACTCTGCCTATGGGACAATTTGACTGCCACATGGAGACCTCTGAGCGTCCGAACCCCCGTAACTTTAAAATTCTTCAAAATAACCCTTTGTTTTGCCCCCAACTTTACAGCCCTGCAACATGTTGTCTGGCGCTCGGATAGCCAAGCCGACAGAACCACTTGAAAATTCCCCTTTGTAACTCCGATCCACCCAATCCTCGGTGCAACTTGATTCTCCCAAGGCCAAAAACCGAGGCCGTGAAAAAGGTAAAAAGACATCAGGCACCGCATCCCTAATAAAGGCACCCACTTTCAATCTGGCATAACTTCTAGCCCGTGCTTTCGATTGAAGAGCTATCAAATCCCACTGATTTCACGTGCTGCCATGTACTACCTTCTTGAACTATGGCGAGCCTCAAAAGGCACCATATGGCACAATTCCCAAGCAGACAAATTGTTACACACCTGGCCCTCTGCAAAACTTCGAAGCTCCGTATCTTGATATTTGTGACTCTGATTACCAATCTAAAAAGACCAACAGGCTCCATAATCAAGCACTACACATCTATCCATTGAAACCGGCTCTAACTACTTAGCACCACTTGCCCCTTCCGTCTCAGATCTGTAATGCACTGCACCTTCACGCTCAAATACCTTGGGATCTGTAGCTCTGTTTGATGAGCCGTATACCTCCTCCTTAAGCAACTCAAAATCTACATTTCCAAGAAAAAATATTTAACCTTAAACCTCTTTCATCTTACACCCAAATTAGCCCTTTCTAGAGCCCCTCTTGGCTTATAAACCGCATCAGCCATACACATCCGCTGCTACCTTCCCCGCCACGATTGTTATAGTTGCTCTTGTTCTTTTCCATGGACCTAGAAGCCTATACATACCTGCCCATGCCATCTTCTATGGTCAACCAGGTTTGGCTACACCACCTTGTTGAGATAGACCTAAAAGTACATGTCTATTTTCTAACTCTTGTTCCCGTTTGTTTTCCCACATTAAATGATCAGCTCAATATGAGAAAATCATTTGGGTTAGTTAGATATTAGATTTTATGACAATACCTCTATCTTGAAATCATAGTTGTCCTCGACTATGAGGTAGAGAAGATAAAGCCTTAGTCATTAGTCTATGTTTCTTAGCGGGTAGAGGATTTATTCTTACACTACAACATCATTCCATAATGGATGACTAATCCATTTGGTGCTTTCAAGACTTAGATGCCGCAAGCATGTCTTCTCTTTAGTCCATATCATACTTTCCAAAGTAGAGTGACAAATTCTACTTGGTGTTTGGGAAACATCGTCATCATAAACATGATTCTAAGCATGCATATTACTCAAATTTGTGCACAATAAAAAGAGAGACCTAGTCTTATAAGACAAAAACATTGATCATTTAAAAGAAACATTTACATTTTCTTACTCTACTGTAGCATTTTCAGCATTGACAATGTTCATACTATCCTTAAGTTGTGTTCCGTGCATCCACCTAGCATCTTCAAATGGATAATTCTTGAATTTAATAAGATATCATCGGATAATCTTACCATGTCGTAGTACCTTGTCCTCGTGTCGAAGGATAGCTTCGGGTTGTAGAACCTCTTCTTGATCTTTGATCTCTGGGGGGGGGGTCTTCATAATTGGTTCGGTTGGTGGCTCTCCTTTGTAAGGCTTGAATAGGCTCACATGAAATCATTGTGTATGAGCCAATAGTTGGGAAACTTGAGTTGATAGGCCATCTCATTGATTGGTTTTAAGATTTGAAAAGGACCATAGTATCTTTTTGCTAATTTAGCATAATACTTTTGGTGGACCGTAGGATTTTTGGCAGTAGTTTGCCTCAATCGAGCCTTGGGAAACTTAAGTAAGAGCCGATCATTTTCTTTAAATGTTAAGGCCCTTTTGTGCTTGTTAGCAGCAGCTTTTTGCCTTTGTTGGGAGATGGTGGATATAGCCTCCTTAATCTTTTGAAAAGGTTCTTGTAGGTCTCGGCTATACTCATCGGCAGCAAAGATATTCCCATGTACCTTAAGTAGCAAGGGACTTTTAGGTCTTCCCTCAATGATTTCAGAAGGTGTCTTTCCTGTAGTAGTATGGACAGTGTTATTGTACCCATAGTCTACAAGTGGTAGATACTTCTTCCATTGTGAGCGTTGATCTACTTCTGTAACATAAATCTTTAGTAAATCGAGAATCTTAAGGTTAGCTATCTCACTTTGGCCATCCGTTTGTGGGTGATAGGCCGAAGAGAAATTGAACCTTGTACCTAGATTTTCAAAGAGACCTTTCCAAATATTACTGGTCATTCTAGGATCTCTATCTGACACGATGGATGTTGGCAATCCATGGTGTTTGAAAATCTAGGATATGAAGAGGGTTTCCATTTGGTGTGCCTTAATAGTCTTTTTGACAGGAATAAAGTGTGTTTGTTTTCTAAACATATCGACTATTGTCCATATTCCTGTATTCCCATGGATAGACTTAGATAATCCAAAGATAAATTCCATGGATATATTGTCTCATGTCCAATTAGGGATTGGTGATGGCTGGAGGAATCCACGTTGCTTCCCTCTATCATACTTTGTCTTTTGGCATACCACACATTTTGAAACATAATCTTGCATGTCCACTTTCATGGTGGGCCAAAAGAAATACGTCTCTACTCCTTGAAGAGTATCTTCTTTGTCGACGTAGCTTTGGACATGAAGCCTCAACTTCCCAATCAAGGGAGTAATGGAGGCTTGTTGTCCCTTGAAAGCTCCATCAGAAATTACAGTATTTCCCATCTCAAAAGCTTGAATTCCCAACTTAGTGGCCAACTCCGTTGATATGAAGTTGTGAGTAGAGCCAGGGTCAAAAAGGATGAAGGCATCATGCTCCCTCACAGATCCTCAAGAACATCATTTAAAAAGTGTGTCCCCCTATCGGATACAAGTTTTGTCGATGCCCCAGAACGACAAGTAGCATGATCAATCAATAATGAAGCAGTAGTGCGTGCATCATCACTCCTCACCGCTCTAGCCTCAGACCACTTTGTCAAGTAATTAGTTGCAACAATGATGTAGGATTTATCATGCTTAGATATAGGAGTGATGGGCCCAACATAGTCAATGCCCCATTTCTCAAATGGTAATGTGGCCATAATAGGATTGTTAGGGCGCAAACGATTCTCAAGGCGGTGGCTCTCTGGCAAACATCACATCTCTTACACCACTCAAATGAGTCCTTAAACACACTAGGCCACCAATAACCTACTCTCAAGATCTTCAATGCGATCAACTTCTCGGTGAAATGTCCCCCACATGCACTATCATGACACTCTTTTAGAATATGAGGGATCTCTTCCTATGCAACACAGGGGTGATAAATGTCCTTGAACCCCTTATGATATAAAGACCCATCAATAATAGAGAATTTCTTTGCATGGGTAGCTAATCTTTTCTTAGCAACCTTACTCATGTAGGGGGGAAATTCTAGAGTAGACAAATAATGAGCAATTTGGCCATACCGCTCTCGAGAAGGCACAATGCGAAACAAATTGGGTTGAGGTGCGATGGGCTCATCAGCACAGGGAGACACTTCAACCAAGATATCTACAAGCTTTGCAACGGAGGAGGATTGGATTTAAGCTCATAATCAAAGGTTTGCAACTCAACAATCCATCGCATAATACGTTCAGAGGGCTCTAACTTACTCATCATAAGGCGTAATGAGTCCTTAGACACGTATATAATGGGGTGATGCGTGGATAAATAGGTGCAAAACTCCCTAGCACTCTCAGCAATAGCTAAATAATCCCACTCTACCCAAGTATAGCGTATCTCAGCATCTTTAAGCTTGTGACTATAATATGCAACACGATGCAATTTCTTGTCATAAAGTTGGGCAATGCAACTAGATAAAACATAATGCGAGCAAGTGAAAAATAAATGAAAAGGTTTGGAAGCATCGGGTGGCCTAAGAATAGGAGCCTTAGTAAATGCACTTTTAAGGGAAGAAAAGGAGGTCTCTTGAGGTGTCCCCCAAACAAACTTTTTCTCAACCCTCAAAAGAGTATTAAGTGGTAAAATAACATGAGCCATATCTTTAATAAAACGGGTATAATGCTCAACAGCCCTAAGAAAGCCTCTAACCTAACGAATGATAGTAGGTGCAGGAAAGGCAAGGATGGCCTCAACCTTTGTAGGATCCATAGCTATCACATGTTCACTAATAAGATGTCCCAATAAAATACCATAGGAGACTCCAAACACACATTTGTGATCATTCAATGCAATGGACGTCTCTCGATACTTTTGAAACACATAATGGAGGGCTTTAAGAAAATTTGCTCAAGTGGTCCCCACGCCTGTGTCGTCTATAAGGTCATCTCGAAAGCTTTCATGCTTATATTCTTGATATGATACACCAGTATTGCATAACCCAAATGGCATGACATGATATGCAAATGTCCCAAAGATGGTGGTAAAAGTGGTTTTAAGCTTATCTTCATCAGTTATGACCATCTGGTTGTATCTCGAGAACCCATCCATAAATCCATAAATCTCCCTCCTAGCTAAAGCATATAAAATATGATCAATAAAAGGCAAAGGATAGTCGTCTTTGATAGTAGCCTTATTAAGCTGTCTATAATTAACACATATACAAAGCTGCTTATTTTTCTTGGGTACAACAACAATAGGGGAAACCCACTCAGTGTTATCCACGGGAAAAACTAGCCTAGCCTCTAAAAGTTTTTTTATCTCCATATAGACCCCCTCTCTATAATGCTCTGGCAATCTACGATGACATTGACAAACAAGAACAACACTTGGTTTAAGTGGGATGTGATGCACAGCTAACTCAGGTGGGAAACCTTTCAACTCCGTGTAATCCCATGCCAAAATTTCCTGGTACTCCCGACATAAAAAAATAGCCTCCTCCCTTAATGGTGACTCTAAAGAAGCTCCCAAAAGAACAACTTTGTCCTCCCCCTTTATAGGAACCCTCACAATGTCTTCCTCTCTAGCCAAAGGTAGAGTCTCCTCATCCTCATCAAGGGTAATCTCAATAGCATTAGGGTAAATACAATAAGAAATTTACAAGAAGAAGTAGAACTACAGTCATCATCAGCATTACTCTCAATTTTTGAAGTAACCCCAAGCTCGTAATACAAGAAGGATAAGCTAGAAGAACCACCCATGAAGACCCTCTACCCAGCAGCAGCCGCCCTCTAGGCATATCAATAACACAGTCAGTCATCCATATCCAAGGTCTCCCCAAAAGAAGTTGGTACTGCCTAGATCCCAGACTAAGACACAAAGCATAACAATCAATCTCCACAGTTTGGCCTGCCAAAGTAACGGGAAAACGCTGGATGAAACCTTTAGCACTCACAAAACGGTGATCACCCAATGACAGGAACTCCATTAGACCCCATGATACCGCTGAATTGTCTTTCTATCATGATTGGGCGCACACTAGCTAGGTTGTATGCATCCATTCTTGAGCAGCAGTTGAGTAGATGGGTAGAGAGAGCAGGCATTAGGGCATCATGCTAGGCAGGTTTCGGGAGATGTACTCTTGATCATATATTGACACTTAGAGTTGTTATTAAGGAAAGCATACCACATGGGAGGAGGATTTATTGTACCTTTGTGGATTTTTGCAAAGCATTTGATACGGTCCCTAGAGCTCAATCGATACAAAGACTATAGGAGATGGGAGTACCCACAGTGCTGATCTGGGGGAGATTTGGGGAGTCATGGCTTTATACAGGACAATCGTGCGGCATGTTTGTACTCTCAAGGGATTATCGATGCATATTCACTCCTCTGTTGGAGTGAAACAAGGATGCCCACTCTCCCCTACATTGTTTGGTTTGTATGTAGATGAGGTTTCAGATTACATTGAAAGGGGAGGTGATAGAGGAGCACAGCTAGCAGGGACATGGATTTTATTACTACTATATGTAGATGATATAGCGTTGATCTAATATTCGTGCGAGGGGATGCAACGACACTTGCTAATGATAATGGCTTGTCGATGAACCTTGGCAAAACCAGAGTTATGGTGTTCAACACCACAACACAATGGGTCATGCAATCTGCACCGATCTTCACATATCATCAGCACGTGGTTGAGTTTACAGATGTATACATTACCTAGGAGTGGTCTTCAATGGTCCAGTGTTCTCCTTGAGGAGAGCAATAGAGACCAAACTGAGGAGAGCAAATGTAGCTTTGGGGAGGATGGAGAGGAGGTGTTCGCTGATTAGTTTCAAGAACCTCGAACAAAACTCTTGTCTATTTGACACGTTGGTTACCTCAGCTATGCTTTATGGGTGTAGATATGGGGACCATCAGTGGACCATCATAGCCAACAAGCTAGTAGTATTGATGGATGTAGATGTATGGAGAGACCTCTAGTCTCTATGATTCCCTAGATGATTAGGGCCAAGGCCGTTGTACCACATGAGATTATTCGTGCAGAGCTTGCTCTATGATTCCTTAGATGATTAGAGCCAAGGCCGTTGTACCACATGAGATTATTCGTGCAGAGCTTGCTCCTCCCCCGTTGGCCATAGAGGCAATTACCAAATCCGTCTGTTTTATACACAATATCTGGGATCTCCCCAAAGATAGATATGCTCGCCTAGCTTTGGAGTCTTCTTGACAGCTTGCCTCACAGGGAAACACATCTTGTTGGTATGCATAGATGATATCCTGGTTTCAACTACATGGTTTTAGTATGGACAAACTACCCCTCTTCCAACCCTCGTTGGATGCAACCTCATTGTCCCTCACACGGACCGAGATTACCCGCCTCATGAGACAAGATTTGATTCAACTGACACACCAGGACGACATGGACAAAGCCGACATGAGAGCTTGACATGAAGATGGCTTTCTATAGAGAGCATCTTCTCCAGCTCACAAAGGATGGATATATGGCCATACCTACCTATATGGGCATTCCATTATCGATTCCTTGGGAAACGATGTGCTATTGGTCAGATGCGCACATCATCGCGCTGGCAAGAGATTGAGACTGGTAGATTTAGGAGAGTACCAACAAAGACCTGGGTTTGTCGAGTGTATCATATAGAGCCAGAGACAGAGTTACATAATACATATCATTGTCCAATGTACTACAAGACACAAGGCCTCTTTCACTGTCTATTATTCAGAGAGGGCTTGAACCACTGGCTAGAGTCATGAGATATCAAGATCACAGATGCCTTTTCGGGTTGTTTTTGCTAGAGCTGCACAAACACAGGGAGAGTCTACTGAGGAGATTAGACAGTGGGAGACATTCATATAGGGAAATAACAGGGAGACATACACAGAGGGAAATAACTGATTTCTTTAGAGTAGAGACTCAAGAGCCAATGAGCAAGCTTCACAACAAACTTCAAAGTCCACCTATACCAAAGGTATATTGATTGGCGCAACCATTGAGCTTGGGACAACTAGACACCCATGTCGACAAGGGACACCATGACATCGACAAAGGCTCCATTAGAGGATCAAGACTATTCTAGCATGGCATGGGAGACATTGACGATAGTCTTCAACAAACGATGCAATGCATCCTCTAACAACGCCTGATGTCAGGTGTCCTCCGATAGCTATGTTCATTTGAGCATGAATTTTACTTCATTTTATTTTGTACCCAGACATTGTAGGAATGTATCAGTTCGGTCTCATAGGTCATTTTGGCCTTTTGAAGATGTTTAAAATAGCACTTCATTTCATTTCTCTCTCTCTCTCTCTCTCTCTCTCTCTCTCTCTCTCCCCCCCCCCCCATCCATCCAGCCACAGTGAAAGGACGTAGTGCCAACGTTCCTTCAAACGCCTTGTTTAAAAAGTCTTACAAATTTGCAAGAGGGGTGACTCAAGAATTTTGTGCAATTTACTCACAATAAGGCAAAGGAAAGCCAAGAAGCTCTGTGATAAGCAGGAGATGATGCTCATAAAGAAGATAGGCCAAGGGAAAAGATGATTTAGCTCTGAGCACATTGCTTGCATCCGGCAAGAGCTTGTCACCACGCTTGTCCCACGAACATACTTCCCCTTGTTGAAGCTCAGACATATCATGCAAATGCGATAGTTGGCTTCAATGTGTAGTCTCTCCATATCCAAGGGGAAAGATTGATGTGTCTCGCACTTATTCACTGATCGACCTAGTGCTATTAGCATGTATTACTCATATCACAAAGAGGACGGCATGGTTACGCTTAGCTTGCCATAGATGATTAAGCTAATTAGAAATTGTGAATTAGTGTGCACAACACATGCCTCCTCACAACATGCACTCCATATCTGATCACCTTTTGAGCAGCAACATAACACAATCAAGGTTGGCACAAAAACCATTGGTAGAGTTGTCCATGATGACAACACAGTTATGCGAGTTAGTGCCAGCCTTCAAGGAGCAGCTAATGAAGAAATTAACCACGAGAGAAAGCAGAATCAAGCGAAGTCAGGAGTCGTGCTAGAAGTCCACAATTCAGAGGTAGTACCTGCAATATCTAAAACACAAATCTAGGGTCACACACCATGCCTACAATGATTTGGAAATATGGAAGAGGCAGCAAGTTCATGAAGGTTCAACGTTTCAGCTACAGAGAAACATACAAAGCTGCTCATTGTGGTCGAGTGTTACCACCAATGTGCCGGCCAAAACTTTTGTTACGCCATTCATAAATTGAAAACTGTATATTAGAACATGTCAAAATCCTTGCTATCAAGGAAGTGAATACATCAGAATACAAGTTGGAGACAAAAAAAAATTAACAAATGTTCTTGAGCTATGATCCAGCATTGGCTGATTTCAGGAGTGATGTTAGCTTCTGGTGTTGGGTTTTCTTGTAAAAAACGAAGTTCTTGTGTTATTGTTTTGCAACACTACCATTTAAAGACACATCTGTCTGCTCTTGCATATGATAAACCATCGTGGGCCTTGCAAAATACTGGCCATAGACCTCAGACAAAGTGGCATTTTGTAGGAAGCAGACAGTTTGTTCCCCCTGTTGTGCTGGGGCAATCTGCTTCTTTAAGTATGGGGACATCATTTGCATCCTGGAACCAGTAATATTCAGAATATGAGTAATCTCCCGACAGCCTTTAAAAGCCGAAAAACAAATCAACAAAGCTAGAGAAAGCTACAGAGCCTTTGCTTAAGAGCTCTTGCCCTACGCTGAGATTCAAAAAGTAGAAGTAAAGAAGATCTAGCTACCTCTCTTTGCGCTTTTCTAAGAACCGAGCCAGCGATGCCTTCCGAGCCAGGGGTAGAGCTGTAGGCATAAGTAGAGCAATTAAATTGCCTTCCTTTCAATTGATTACTCTAAACACTCAGAAGATAAGTGACACAGCAATCGTTTCACAAACATACCTCTCGGGACCACAGGCTGTGGGCTAGTTGCTGTCGAGGGGGTATCTGGCATCACACAATCAAATGGTTTGTGGAGCGGCAGGCCATTTTGACTAGCTTGATCAGCTGCAAAAAGGATCGGGGCCCCCATCTGAGTATTGAAACGGTCGTTTTCTGTGGCCATCGTAGGCTGGCAGAACCCTGGAGCGACCGTTGTATGCGAAACTCCAAACGGAGTTAGCGCAG
Source organism: Adiantum capillus-veneris (assembly GCF_014529385.1). Classification (NCBI taxonomy): domain Eukaryota; kingdom Viridiplantae; phylum Streptophyta; class Polypodiopsida; order Polypodiales; family Pteridaceae; genus Adiantum; species Adiantum capillus-veneris. The sequence goes on along the minus strand of NC_140960.1, from coordinate 103,535,435 downwards.
TTGGAGGCAACAAATCACCTTTCGCAGCCATATGCATTATCGCCTCAGCCTGTGAATGAAACCAACAAAAGAGTAAGAAGCCACCATCAATTGAATGATAAGCATGTGAGGCAGCCTACACAAAGGCTTGATGCAAAGAAAATGATAAGCAAGCCTCACCCTATCAACAGGAATGTTGTTGTACACATTCACATGGCCTCCGTAGAATATGGTAAGCTGCATGGAGCTCGGCTTGGCGTTGGCTTCAATTCTGAAGCTATAAAAAAACCCACATTAGTACATAACCCTCGGAAAAGATGACCACAACAAAAAAGGCATTTGCTATGCATGTAAGCTGTCCACACCTTGCAGTATTGGAGACCATCCCCGGCCATCGCTTAGTGCCCGACAAGCCAAAGGTTTCTGCACTTCCCTCAAGGTATCTGTCATGTAGATTTTTCCTTCCACAGAAACTGTGCTCAACGGCTCCCATGTTCACATTAGGATACTTTGCTCCTGCAAACACACCCACAATCTTATCAGATACTTACATGAAAAATGCCATAATTTTAAGTAACCCAGCAATGCAAGCTTGCTAACCATACTAGATTGTCAAGAAGAAAGCAAGAAGAAAGCATCTAACTTTGACATCCAATTCCCATGGTCCTATCTTGAAGCCCCGTAAAGAATTTAAACTATTCTCGGGTATCCACTACTAATAATAAGGGGATGTCACCTACATGCACCAAATTCCCCTTATTTACCCTTAAATACCAGACCACGATTTTTAATATACAGGTCTCCTCTCCCCTGCACGACCCCCCTTCTCTACGCTTACATGTTCGCATGATAACCCTTCAAGGTGTAAAACATGTGCACTTCTGCCTTTCAAGTGGTAAGAAACATGAAGAAACCTGATTTTAAAACTCCATTCGGAGTGCCGCTATCCACAAGGCAATATAGCCACCATGTATGGTAAAGACTAACTACTAAACTACTACAAAATTCCACAAAAGCCATCTTACAATCAGATGGCATGCAGCCAACACACACCAGAGAAAATAAAATTTGGAATTGCACAAATAAACTTCCTAGATGAAGCCTTGAATTCCTTCTTCCAAATCCTCAATTTTTGACCGTGCACCTTTTAGGTCAAATCTTCCCAACCATGGATGCTAAATGTAGGCAAGTGGGCGTGTCCACAAAATCGACATGGTATAAATATGCATCACGCGCGGTGCTAAGTAGTGCACATGTCAGTGCACTATATGTAAGACATTCGTCAAGTATATATCACATGGGCCATCATCAAACCGGCGAAGCAAACCAGAGTCATGTGAACCACACGAAAAATGGTTCATGCTAAAACTGGCAGGACTATCCAATAATCCCCCTGATTAACCAATAGCTGGAACAATGTCTGATAGATATATGCCAAAATTGTACCTGTGGAGTCCATGTTGATGGAAGCAGAGAAAAAGCCGGGAACCGAATGGAAGGGTTCTTCTTTGTGTGCGCAGCTCTCGCCCTTTGCTGGATCATTGTCAGCGACGAGCTTTCCTAGCCCCAAGAAATCCCTCATGATGGGCTGCTGCTGCTGCTGAACTTCGAGGACCATCAGATCGGGAAATGATCACGTGGAGAAGGAGAGCACGAGAGCTCTTTCCAGAGGCAGGGGAAGCGTGTGTGCGGGTAGGAGGAGGAATGACGAAACGCGGTATGAGGAAGAGGGAAAAGGTGGGTATATGTATGTGAAGTGCAGAGAGCTGTGTTGTGTGCGTGAGAGAGAGAGAGAGAGAGAGAGAGGAGACAAAAATGTGGAGCGGATGGCTCACACCGACTAAGAAGTCGGTCCACTAGGCTAGGGCAAATATAATAGGTGCTCCTGGTGGAGCGCCCACAAGAGCCACAAACTGCACAGTTGCGAGTTGCGATTCCGCCCCCAGGAGCCACGAGTAAAATGCAAGCGAAAAAGGAGAGTACCGACTGCACCGGCAAATGCAGCCCTCTAGACTTCCCCTTTTCCCACTTGGCAATTGGCACTTGCTTCCATCACCGGCACCTGCCAGCTGTGCCCCAAACTCCCTTGACTTTTTAGCACGTGATCATTTGTTGCACATGGCAAAATAGAATTCTCGTGGCCACGTAGCTAACAAATTCATTTTTGTAAATTTGTACTCATTGCTGTCGGCAAAAAGCCCATCAATCAGAAGTTTCAAAGAAAGTTTCCACTTTCCACAGCGCTAGTTAGAGCTAGTTCACATGAGCCTTTTTAAGTTCCCATGAATGGTTTTTTTTAAAAAAAAAAGGGGCAATATGTTGCCAACAAGTTGCAATTGGGCTCTACTTCAAGGGGTTGGAGCACAAAGGAAACCACACTAGAGGACAAAATTTGAAAAAGTGACCCCCTTCTAATTTAGAAAAGACCAAACCTTTTTGACTCTCTCTCTCTCTCTCTCTCTCTCTCACACACACAGGGACCATGTCCCTCCAATTGTCTTAAAAAGGAACACTCCCTCTTCTCTCTAATGTGATGCTAAATCTCCATGGAAACTTGGCATGGCAAGTTGCCGGTTGGCAAACCTCACTCTCATGTGAATTGGCTCTTAGAACTTAGAGGAGGGTTTTTGCTTACATCAGCAATCCTGTCTTTTTATTGCTTGCTTGCTGCGTGAACGCCTCAACTAGGTGGGGTAGAGACAAATCTGCCCATTTCGGCAGAGTTAAAAAAATAAGGTGGGGGTAGGTTGACGATGTGAGTCGGGGGTAAACTCTGCCATGTGCGAAACGCACCTTAGTTACGTTTCCCACACCGTCCACTGCAATATTTTTTTGGTATAGGCATCCTTTGTTTCCTAGTGAAAATGATGCCAACGAGGATCTAATTTGGCCAATTATTGGCAAAGTTGGCATAAGTATGCCCTTCTCTCTCTACACTCTCTCATCCTATGCAATGCAGTGAAGTAGAAAATGACACTGTGTGCCATCTTTTGTTTGCATGTGTGACCTACCTACAAATCTCCATCGACTTTTATGTCAAGAGAGCTCTTCTGCTAATTTGAAGGCATGATTTTGGAACTTCATCTAGTACTATTCACATTTCTATAGGATACCCCCACACAAAGGGCAGGGTCCCCCAAAAACATATAACACTACTCCCATTTATAAATAGCGTGAAGTAAGTGATTGCCCAGTTATCCCAGCCAACATAACATCTTGATCATACGATCGTGTGTTCAAACCTTGTTGGTCCAATTGTTATTAAAATCCCCCTTCGTAGTTTTCCCACTGGCACACATTCTTGTTCACTACAACACGCTGCACCAATATCGACGCCCGTAGCGATGGAAATAAACTAATTAAAGAGAGCCCGTTCGTCGGTATGAGCATCGGTACCATCACGTCATTATAGCAGGCGTCGATATATCTGTTGGAATATAATATGTGCATATCGACGGGGATACCAATGCCTATATGGACGCTCATACCGACATCAAAACCTGCACACACAAAAAAATGAGCAGAGAAGGCTGGCATCTGGTGTTGCATGTACTATAGCACCAAAAGCAACCCTCTTTGCTCAAAATAGAGAGTGCAAAAGCAACCACACTCCACCTTCGTTTTACCTAAAAATTCCACAGATGTGTGAGTACATATTGACCATGACGAGATCCACAAAACATACCATAACAATACTCACAAACCATAACCATCATGTAAATCGCAAAACATAACAATAATTGAATTCTAAAAACATAACCATAACCGAATACTGAAATCATAACCAAATTTTGAAACATAACCATAAATTCAAACTATATTTTTAACCAAATTTTGAAACCATAACCATCGTGTAAATCGCAAAACATAACCATAATTGAATTTTGAAACCATAGCCAAAACCTCAAACCATATTTCTAATCTAATTTTGAATCCATAACCATAACCGAATTCTAAAACCATAACCATAACCATCGTGTAAATCGTAAAACATAACCATAATTGAATTCTGAAACCATAACCATAACCTCAAACCATATTTCTAACCGAATTTTGAGTCCATAACCAAATTCTGAAACCATAACCATAACCGACTTCTAAAACCATAACCATATCCATCGTGTAAATCGCAAAACATAACCATTCTAAAACCAGAACCATAATCACAACCATAAACAGCTACCATCTAAAAGTAGTTATACATCAACATGTACAAATGAAAATACATGCATCGACCAGGTTGATCAAGGTAAGGCCTCCTAGTCGACAGCCTCTCCCTCATCCTAAAGCTGCAGAAGCAGTGATGATAGCCCATGCTTGAATCCATATTATTCCTCTCTACCCGTTGAAAGACGCTTCATGTCAAGCTCCTATAGTATAAACACTTAACCATAAGATAAACGATTGAAAACATATGTACATATGCTATTTAAATAGTATATGACACTTACAAACTCATGTTGAAAAGTCTCGTAGCCTCCACTCCCCAGATGACAAGATCCTACAGACTCCAGGCGTGCTCTAACTGCATCTCGCTGCTACTGTGGACACTCATGCTGCTCTCGAGAAATCCCCGTCCACTCCTCTACGTCCAACCATGTCGGCTTTGACACTAGGTAGTTTAGAAGTGATGAACTGTGAATTTTTCATATCAAGTAGCTATCTTAGGACCACCATCAAGGAATTGGGCAAAATTTAGGGTCATTCTTGAGATGCTACGGTGTATTCATGTACATCATCTCATCTTTTGGTCGCTTTTTGAACCAATTCTTCCTCCACAATAGTTGATTTTCTAAGATCAATAGTGTTTGCTTCAACCAGATTCTTGAGGATGTAATTCCCAAGGTCACATCTGATCACTCTCCTCTCTGCCAGTCCCATTGCCATCACCACTGCAATGTGTAGATTGGGCTTTTGTTGGAATTAGGGTTGCAGAGAAACACACACAGCTTCAAGAAGACGAAGGAAGCTCAAGGCACACAATAGAGAGTGTATAACTTAGTGTGCAATGGAAAGATGGATAGCCCTAGAGTGATGGGCGTATATACAATGCACGGGGGGAAAAAACTCCTAAAGAGGGAAAAAATGCCCCGGCGGTCCTAGTCTGTTCACACACATCACTACCACATGTATATGGTAACAAATCCCCTCTGGAGTGATGCGGTGAACGAGAGCTGGCACATGAAGAAAGGGAAGTGCCATGCCCTAAGGACATGATCAGTCCACAAAGGGGAGTAAGCCCAAAGCTTTGCGGAAAGCTTCAAGCTTCTCACGAGACAATGCCTTTGTGAAAAGATCTACAAGGTTGTCCTGTGTTGGCACATAAGCCAAGCTGATCTCTCCTGCTGAGAGCCTCTCCCTGACATAGTGGTAATGCACCTCAATGTGCTTTGTGCGAGCATGAAAAACTGGGTTCCTCGCAACTACCAATGCGCTCTGACTGTCAGTGTAGATAGTGTTGGCAGTGTCCTGTCCAACACTCAAATCAGCCATAAGGCGTCTAAGCCATACACACTCAACCGTAGCTGTGAAGACTGCCATGTACTCAGCCTCACAACTCGAAGTGGCCACAGTAGGTTGCTTCTTGCTCAACCATGATATACATGAACTGCCAAGCTTGAAACAAAAACCACTTGTGGACACTCGCGTGTCAAAACAACCAGCCCAATCTGAGTCCGAAAAAGCATGTAAGTCTGGCGGCAATGATCCCCCCTTGGGATAAAACAAGCCAAGATGTAAAAGTGCCACTAAGGTAGCGGAAAATCCTCTTGACAGCCTGCCAATGCTTAGACCTTTGGCTATGCAGAAATCTGCTGACCTGTGAGACTGCAAACTGAATATCCGGCCTCGTGTTGCATACATAAATGAGGCAGCCAACAACAGTTTGGTAAAGAGTGACATCAGCAGGATCGCCAGCATCATGTAGACTCAACTTCAAACCTGTTTCCATGGGAGTGTCAATAGGTTTGCAATCCTCAAGTCCAAACTTACATAGCAATGTCTCTATGTAACTTTTCTGACACAAGGCAATACCACCATCACACTGCTTAAACTGTATGCCCAAGTAATAATGCAATAGCCCCAAATCTTTCATCCGTAAAGTAGCATTCAAATCAGCCTTAAATTCAGCAATATGTCTCTCATTTGGTCCAGTGATCAGCAAATCATCGACATAAAGAATCACAATGAGAAGTACATCACCCTCACGCTTTACATACAATGTGCTTTCTGTTGGACTGTTACAAAAGCCTTGTTTTACCAAATGAGTGTCAGCTTTCTCATACCAAGCACGAGGAGATTGCTTCAACCCATACAAAGCCTCTTACATCTGCACACTTTGTCCTCTTGTCCTTTTATGACAAAACCGCGAGGCTACGTTACATAAACTTCCTCAAATATGTCACCATTCAAGAAAGCAGTAACAATGTCTGATTGATGTACATCCCAACCAAAATGAGCTGCCAATGCACATAGAAACGCACAGTAGTCATACGATAAGTGGGAGCAAAAGTCTCTTCATAATCTATGCCTTTTTGCTGTGCATAACCCTTTGCAACAAGTCGAGACTTATGGCGATCGATCTCACCATCCGGCTTGCGTTTCAACTTGTAAACCCACTTCGTACCAATGGCCTTTTTTCCACGAGGCAAATCACATAAAGTCCATGTGTCATTTTCTATAAGTGCATCATATTCTGATTGCATGGCAGCCATCCAATTTTCTGAATTTTGTGCTTCATCAAAAGACAGAGGCTCCTCAATATCATGTAAACTAGACACAGCCAAAGCATAACAATCTGATGCATAAGATGTATGAGAGCCTGAACGAGTACGACTAGACAAAGGTGCATCCAATTTACTGTCACGCAAAGTGTGCACCAGCCATTTTGGCATTCCTCTAGCCTGCTCATTTTCAGCCCTTTCCTCATCAAGTACATCATGTACATCTGCATCAGTAATAGGCTGATCTAAAACATTTTCAGAAACCCCCATAGGTTGTACATTTGCCTCATTGGAACTTACATTTGTATTTCCACCACTGAAAAGAGGCAACAAAGTGTCATAAATGTCATGTGAGCCTACATTACTGTCTCTAGTACATGACAGCAAGGGCTAATCAGAATCTTCCACAAACACTACATCCCGAGAAAACAGAATACGTTTTGTTTGCGGATGATATAACCTGTAACCTTTGCTTTCAGCACTATAACCAACAAAAATACATTTGATAGCCTTATCATCCAATTTTCTGCGCTGCACTTGTGGCACCAAAGCATATGCCAAACAGCCAAAAACACGCATGTGCTCAATAGAAGGCTTTCTATCATGCCATGCTTCATATGGAGTAATAGACTGCAAAGCTTTCATAGGACACCTGTTAAGTACATAAGTGGCACACATGATGGCCTCAAGCCAAAAAGAATGCGGCAAAGCTTGACTTTTGACCATACATCGTGCCATTTCTGTCAGTCACCTGTTTTTCCTCTCAGCAACACCATTTTGCTAAGGTGTATAAGGCACTGTACATTGGTGTTTTATCCCACGACTAGCCAAAAATGCATTAAATTCATGAGACATATACTCCCCCCCTCGATCGGAACGGAGGGTGCCCATAGTACATTTCGAGACATTTTCAGCCATAGCCAGAAATTGTTTGAAGCACATAAAACTTCAGACTTCGCTTTAAGCAGAAATACCCATGCATGCCTGGAGTAATCATCAATGAAAGTCACGAAGTACAGGTAATTGCCCAAGGATGGAGTTTGCATGGGCCCACAAACATCACTATGCACAAGCTGCAACCTGCATGTGGCCCGAACTGAAGCATCCTTTGGAAATTTAGAACGCTGCATCTTACCCAAAATACAACCTTCACAAACATGTTTGACAGGTGCTTCAAGAGGCGGAAAAAAAGCAACCATATCAGATTTCTACAAAAGCAGCAAACTAGCAAAATTCAGATGACCAAAACGTTCATGCCAAAGTTTTGCATCTGAAATAGCCCTTGAATCTGCAACAGCATTTGCAAATTTTTGTCCACACTTGTCATACAAAGTGAGCTTATACAGCCCACGTCACAAAAGCCCAGATGCAACAATTTCATCACCAAAACTGAGATCATGAACTGTACATGTGTCATCCACAAATTTGACTACAAGTCCAAGTCTAGCAAGTGCGGATACAGACAAGAGATTCTTCTTGATCCCAGGTACATAAAGTGCATCAACAAGTGTGAAGGAACTGCCATTAGCAACAGTGAGCACAATCTTTCCAACTCCCTGAACGGGATAAGAGGCGTTGTTGGCACAAGTGACTAAATTCCCATGAGGGACAGACTCGAGAGAGGTAAACAATTCACGATGTGAGGTAATGTGCTTTGTAGCACCACTGTCGAAATACCACACATGTGAATCTGCAGCAACTAACAAGCATGCATCATGGACAACAGGATTGTAAGTGAACTCTGCGCTAAAAGCCCATTCTGCATCAACATCAGCAACACAGTCTCCTTTCACAGAAGACTCAACAATGGCTGCATTTGTAGTGGAACCAGCATTTACAGTGGGAACCACCCTCTTTCTTCTTAGCCTCTTTGGCCTTCAACTTAGGACACGACTTGATCAAGTGGTCATTGGCTTTACAATAATGGCAACGCGTATTCTTTTTGCCCTTATCACCAGAATTGCCAGACGAAGTGTTGCCAGGAGAAGCATTAGGAACATAATTTTTTCCACTCGCAGCAGAACCATAAGAAGTGGTTGCATTGCTGTTACCACCCTTTCTTTGAGAAGCAATAAAAGCCTGCTCAACTGCACGCTGTCTAGTCCTATTTTTTCTGGAAAGTGACTCTTGCAACAGCAATGTGCATAATGCATCAAACTTGACAACTTTTGGATTTCCTTGGGTCATAAGTCTCCAAGTACTAGCAAAAGTTTGGTAAGAATCTGGCCGGTAAGGCATCAAGAATTGTCTGCACAAGGGAACTGTCTGAAATAACTTCGCCTGCAGAAATAAGTTGCTCATTGATATCCTTGACACTAGCAAGGAAAGTGTCCATATCATCTTCCTCATGCATAATCTTCGACTCCAGCTCTTTACGCATCAAAGCAATTTTAGCCTCATTGCGGATTGCATAAAGACCTGCTAGAATATCCTAAGCCTGTTTTGCAGATTTTGCTGAACGGATGTGAGGAACAATGGTGCGCTTCACAGACAACACAATCAATGCATGAGCTTGCGCATCCTTAACATCCCAACGAGCTTGTTCTGCCGTAGGCAAAACAACTCTAACAGCTGCAATCCTTGCAGCACGACCTGCAACATCCTCAACATCGCCTACATCCTCAGAACCAAGACGTACATCAATGCCATGCACAATGTTCGAGACACCCTTTGACACAAGAACATGTTGCATCATATAAGCCCACATAGGGTAGTTGTCCCCATCCAACCTGCCCTCAGCAGCAAACATCTTGAACCTATCTGTGTTGTTGTTGTCAGCCATGGTAAATGCTGCACCTGATGTGAAAACTGCCCGGAAATAGCAGAAACGGAGCGGGAACAACCTGTGCTACATAGCACAAACCGTAGAAGACTATAAGACACCTGTTATGCAAAAAACGGCACTGATAGAAATTCTGCACAAAATGACGAAATAGCTTGTGCAGTACTGCCTGTAGTGGAAACGGAGGCCGAAATGAGCCCAAATCAAAATTTTGAGCAGACCAAGCTCTTTGAGCTTGCCCAAAATAAGTGTCGACCTGCGAACGCTTACCAAAGCTCACTGAAGACGGAGAAAGTGAGCAGGCGTGTGCTAGAGCAGCTGGCGACTAAGCCCGGGAGGACGTGACCTACTCTGATACCAATTGTTGGAATTAGGGTTGCAGAGAAACACACACAGCTTGGAGAAGACGAAGGAAGCTCAAGGCACACAATAGAGAGTGTATAACTTAGTGTGCAATGGAAAGATGGATAGCCCTAGAGTGATGGGCGTATATACAATGCACGAGGGAAAAAACCTCCTAAAGAGGGAAAAAATGCCCCGGCGATCCTAGTGTGTTCACACACATCACTACCACATGTATATGGTAACAACTTTATGTATCATGGTAGCTTCTGTACTTTCAAATGTTGTGAAATGAGAGGTAAGGGCAGTTCGATCTCCAAATAGATCAAATCTCTATATGTGAACTTGTGACCTTGCTGCTTCACAAAGGCCTTGTCATAATGGTCTTGTTTAGTAGATTGTGGTTGTCGGTGGAGAGGTGGAGAGCCTGGTTGATGAGCTCATCCGTAATCCTTACTTTAACGGTGGTTGCATCTTTGTATATGAGTGTTGCCTCTCCATTGTATTGAGAATAGAGCTCATGAGTTCATGTGCCCTTTGGAAATCAATCCCCCAAGGCAATAATCTAAACAAACTATCAAGTTGTAGGCATCTGGTCCCTCCTATGACTTTTCTTTGTTGATGCAAAGGCCATAGATCTCTTAAAATATGATGGTCTTGACTTTAGTACCATTCGTTGCTTGAATTTTTTTTATGAACACATTTACTAGCATTTTAGCTAACTCTTCATCTATGATGTGAGCCTTCATGTTTGATGAGAGACGTCGATTATCTTGTACAGAGCAGCTTCCCACTCCTTCTGAGATTTTCGTCGAGGCATTTTACTACCAAAAAATCAACTGTTTAGGCGTGAAAACTAGTCAAAAATTGTCAAGAAAATGCAAACTTGACCACAAAATGAAAAATGAAAATAACTTTATCAAAACAATTCCAAATTTGACCAAACTTCATCGGTGCAACTAGGACAACTATTGGCACTAGGGCAATGGGTTACAAGTCAATTATGGGTCAGAGGTACATGGACCGCGATCCATGTTGGAACACCTCTTGGAACTCTACTTGCACCATCTAATAAAGTAGGTTATGGATGCTATGGTTCAGAACGTTTGTGATTTGGATCACTCTTTTGGAATCTATGCCAAAATTTGAAAATTTTTGCAAACTCAGAGAATTTTGGCACTTTGGCTAGGGTTTGATGTCCAAATGACTTGAAGGTTAAGCTTAGGCTTTACTCTGTATTTAGGAGCTAATGGTTAGGTTTTGGCCTAGAAAAGTGAAAAAGGTACATGGATCGCGATCCATGTTTGGTCTCATTTTGGGGTGAAACTTGGTAGGCATGTCCCTCTTTTCAAGTTTGGAGTAGATTTTCTTAAGTTTTCCCAATTTCCCACTATATGGCGCAGTTTATGATGCCAACTTTTATTGATCCTTGTGGCTAGACTAAGTTGAATTTGGGTGTTCTGGCGATTTGAAGTTGCAATCCATCAATCCATGTCCAAGACCAGTTATTTGTCCATTTTTAGTATATTTGGAGCTTGTTTGACCATCCTAGTTGGGCTTACAAGATTTTTCCAATTGATAAGCTTTTTTGCGTTACTTTGTGACACATTTGAGCATTCCAAACTTTTCCTTTCTTTAGTTTTTGCAAAACACTTTGACCTTAACACTTAATACTCTGAAATTACCCAATGCTAGAATTTGGAACAATTCTGAATGAAATCCTTGAGAAATTGCTATATTTTCCCATCATTAGCCTTTAATATTCTGAATGAAATCCTTGAGGTAATTGCCATATCCTACCATCATTAGCCTTTAATATTCTGAATGAAATCCTTGAGAAATTGCTATATCCTACCATCATTAGCCTTTAAAAGCACTGCCTATCCCAAAATTGCCCTTCAAGTATATGGATCGCGATCCATGTTTTGTGGCCAAATCACACCAAACTTTGTGGGATGGTTCCCGATAGCCCCTAAGCTATTGGTCACAATATTTTGAAGTTACACTCACTTCTTCATTTTCTAGGTCAAAATGACCAATTGTAGACTGACTTTTTTTATTTCATAGGGTTTTGGGGTGTCAATTTGCATCCATTTTCACCCAAATTTCCATGATGGAAACTCCCTGGTCTCTAATTGTGAGCCAAATTTTGTAAAATTTGAGAATTGTTGGGTACATGGATTGTGATCCATGTTGGGAATCGTTTGCAATGTGTGATTATGCTACTATTTAGGTGTTGTTGAGAGGATTATTTTTCCCAATTATCTTTGAATTGGAGGTTGAGGAGCATGGATCACGATCCATGTTTCACCCCCTTTTTGAATTGTACTTGCGTGTCTTGTTTCACCCTCTTTCTGAATTGTGCTTGCATGTTTAGATTCTGCCTTGATGAGTTCACTGGTGAAATATTTGAACTTGGAGTGGTTTTGATGCCCCTATGAACCCCAAACAATTTGTAGACAATTCGTCTTAGATTTGACATGTGCGGTTGTTTCGGTGTTTTTGTACGGTGTGGGCTATATACATTTTCTCTTGATCAAGGTCAAATCTACTGTAGTATGATATCCCTGCGTATTCTAGCAGGCAAAAATGTGGCAGGTCACTCTAGGTCACAAAGGGATCTGTGTGTGTGTGTGTGTGTGTGTGTGTGTGTGTGTGGCTCTCTCATATGAAAATGAGCTCTACCTTGGTCCAACTTGTCTATATGTTCCCAACTTATCCAAAGTGCCTAGTATATACTTACCTTGTTTACTTTGGTTTCTCCTAGCATACCACCTACAGCTCAGATGGTTCATCATTTGAATTGTTGGTCGCCAATTGCCCTCGATTTTGCAATTTTGGTCTGCCGTAAGTTGGACCAAATTTTGACTTGTACCAAAACTTCCAAATTTGACATACGTGAAACTCTTGCTTTGTAGATTTGGTGTTTGCTTTTAGAACTTGATTTTGACTTCCATAGCTTAGTTTATTAAATTTTGATCCTTATTAGACTAAAAAAGAAAAAAGAACTACCAAAAATTATTATTATCTGGCCAAAAATTAGCACAAATTATTCCATACACTCATATATACATACTCTCAGTCTAAGCATCATGTCTCTAAAAAATTGTCTCTATGGCTCATTATTATGCTTGATAAGGGTTAAATCCTATAAAAAAACTACAAAAAAGTAAAAATTTAAGCAGAAAATACGTTTTGTACATTGTATACATAATTTCTCAACATCTTGCAGGTTAAGATCTTGCAATAAGCTACAAAAGCTATAGTTACTTCCCCCTTTTCATAATGAGTCTTCCTCTGATGAAAGTTTTCGCAATGTGCATGGATGCAAATAGCAGGTCAATGCAAGGCTGTGAAATGTGGCCCTATTATGCCAATGGAAGAGATGCATTGGGTAAAAAATATGTGTTGCAAGATGCGAGTACAAAACTAATTGTTCACTGGCTTTGGATGGCAAGGCTCCATCTACAATACATTGTCCAAATAAAGGCTTTTGAAGATGGCGCACTGGATTGTTGTTTTTGTGAGTACTGTCCGCTGGTGACAGAATGAATCTTCCACTCTAGTTCTAATAGGAACCACTTTTGTGGATTTTCACCTTGTCTCTAAGACACCTGGTCTAAACGTGGTAGGGGTCACATAATACTTGAAAAGTGCGGTGCAGTGCGGAATGCGTGTGGTGCGGTGCGTGCGGGAAGGGGAAGAAGGAGAAGGAATGCAAGATGTGTGGGTGGAGTCAGCCTCTAAATAAGGAGCTCCTTATTCTTGATATATATACAAGATAAGATGATGGTCAGTGGGAGGGAGCCCATAGCCTGGGCAACCCTGCAAGGCACAGAGGCCTTTACCCCAACACTCTCCCACTTAAAGGTGAATGTGTCGATAAGTGGGTCCTACTAGCTAAACTACTAGTATGTATAATAAAACAGGTGAGAGACTCTCTTAACCTATGCCCATTGGCTCGCTCAGTCGATCTACATGCAGTCATATCGGCTCTAGGGATAGGTGAGCAAGCACACGCTAGAACCTACATGTAAATGTCATAAAATCTTATATCTAGCTAATCCAAACGATTTTCTCATATTAAAATGATCATTTAAAGTGGGAGAATAAACGAGAACAATAGTTAGAATAGAGACATGTGCTTCTAGACCTATCTCAGCAGGGACCAAGAGGAGAGATGGTTGTTGGAATTAGGGTTGCAGAGAAACGCACACAGCTTGGAGAAGACGAAGGAAGCTCAAAGCACACAATAGAGAGTGTGTTACTTAGTATGCAATGGAAAGATAGATAGCCCTAGAGTGATGGGCTTATATACAATGCTCAAGGGGAAAAACCTCCTAAAGAGGAAAAAAATGCCCCAACGGTCCTAGTGTGTTCACACACATCACTACCACATGTATATGGTAACAAATCCCCCCTGGAGTGATGCGGTGAACGAGAGCTGGCACATGAGTAAAGGAAGTGCCATGCCCTAAGGACATGATCAGTCCACAAAGGGGAGTAAGCCCAAAGCTTTGTGAAAAGCTTCAAGCTGCTCACGAGACAATGCCTTTGTGAAAAGATCTGCAAGGTTGTCCTGTGTTGGCACAAAAGCCAAGCTGATCTCTCCTATTGAGAGCCTCTCCCTGACATAGTGGTAATTCACCTCAATGTGCTTTGTGCGAGCATGAAAAACTGGGTTCCTCGCAACTACCAATGCGCTCTGACTGTCAGTGTAAATAGTGTTGGCAGTGTCCTGTCCAACACCCAAATCATCCATAAGGCATCTAAGCCATACACACTCAATTGTAGCTGTGAAGACTGCCCTGTACTCACCCTCACAACTCGAAGTGGCCACAGTGGTTACTTTTTGCTCAAGCATGATATACATGAACTGCCAAGCATGAAACAAAAACCACTTGTGGACACTCGCATGTCAAAACAACCAGCCCAATTTGAGTCCGAAAAAGCATGTAAATCTGGCGGCAATGATCCCCCCTTGGGATAAAACAAGCCAAGATGTAAAAGTGCCACTAAGGTAGCGGAAAATACTCTTGATAGCCTGCCAATGCTTAGACCTTGGGCTATGCAGAAATCTGCTGACCTGTGAGATTGCCAACTGAATATCCAGCCTCGTGTTGCATACATAAATGAGGCAACCAACAACAGTTTGGTAAAGAGTGACATCAGCAGGATCGCCAGCATCATGTAGACTCAACTTCAAACCTGTTTCCATGGGAGTGTCAATAGGTTTGCAATCCTCAAGTCCAAACTTACATAGCAATGTCTCTATGTAACTTTTCTGACACAAGGCAATACCACCATCACACTGCTTAAACTGTATGCCCAAGTAATAATGCAACAACCCCAAATCTTTCATCTTGAAAGTAGCATTCAAATCAGCCTTAAATTCAGCAATATGTATCTCATTTGGTCCAGTGATCAACAAATCATCGACATAAAGAACCACAATGAGAAGTACATCACCCTCACGCTTTACATACAATGTGCTTTTTGTTGGACTGTTACAAAAGCCTCGTTTTACCAAGCACGAGGAGATTGCTTCAACCCATACAAAGCCTCTTACATCTGCACACTTTGTCCTCTTGTCCTTTTATGACAAAACCGCGAGGCTGCGTTACATAAACTTCCTCAAATATGTCACCATTCAAGAAAGCTGTAACAATGTGTGATTGATGTACATCCGAACCAAAATGAGCTGCCAATGTCCATAGAAAACGCACAGTAGTCATACGACAAGTGGGAGAAAAGGCCTCTTCATAATCTATGCCTTTTTGCTGTGCATAACCCTTTGCAACAAGTTGAGCCTTATGGCGATCGATCTCACCATCCGGCTTGCCTTTCAACTTGTAAACCTACTTCGTACCAATGGCATTTTTGCTAGGAGGCAAATCACATAAAGTCCATGTGTCATTTCCTATAAGTGCATCATATTCTGATTGCATGGCAGCCATCCAATTCTTTGAATTCTGTGCTTCATCAAAAGATAGAGGCTCCTCAACATCATGTAAGCTAGACACAGCCAAAGCATAACAATCCGATGCATAAGATGCATGGCGAGAGCCTAAACGAGTACGACTAGACAAACGTACATCCAATTTAATGTCACGCAAAGTGTGCACCAGCCATTTTGTCATACCTCTAGTCTACTCATTTTCAGCCCTTTCCTCATCAAGTACATCATGTACATTTGCATCAGTAATAGGCTGATCTGTAACATTTTCAGAAACCCCCATAGGCTGTGCATTTGCCTCATTGGAACTTACATTCATATTTCCACCACTGAAAAGAGGCAACAAAGTGTCATAAATGTCCTGTTAGCTTCCATTACTGTCTCTAGTACATGACAGCAAGGGCTGAACAGAATCTTCCATAAACACTACATCCCATGAAACCAGAATACATTTTGTTTGCGGGTGATATAACCTGTAACCTTTGCTTTCAGCACTATAACCAACAAAAATACATTTGACAGCCTTATCATCCAATTTTTAGTGCTGTGTTCGTGGCACCAAAGCATATGCCAAATAGCCAAAAACACGCATGTGCTCAATAGAAGGCTTTCTATCATGCCATGCTTCATATGGAGTAATAGACTGCAAAGCTTTCGTAGGACACCTGTTAAGTACATAAGTGGCACACATGATGGCCTCAAGCCAAAAAGAATGCGTCAAAGCTTGACTTTTGACCATACATCGTGTCATTTCTGTCAGTCACCTGTTTTTCCTCTCAGCAACACCATTTTGCTGAGGTGTAGAAGGCACTGTACATTGGTGTTTTATCCGACGACTAGCCAGAAATGCATTGAATTCATGAGACATATACTCCCCCCCTCGATTGGAACGGAGGGTGTCCATACTACATTTTGAGAAATTTTCAGCCATAGCCAGAAATTGTTTGAAGCACATAAAACTTCGAACTTCGCTTTAAGCGGAAATACCCATGCATGCCTGGAGTAATCATCAATGAAAGTCACGAAGTAAAGGTAATTGCCCAAGGACAGAGTTTGCATGGGCCCACAAACATCACTATGCACAAGCTGCAACCTGCATGTGGCCTGAACTGAACCATCCTTTGGAAACTTAGAACGTTGCATCTTACCCAAAATACAGCCTTCACAAACATGTTTGACAGGTGCTTCAAGAGGCGGCAAAGAAGCAACCATATCAGATTTCTTCAAGCGCAGCAAAGTAGCAAAATTCAGATGACCAAAACGTGCATGCCAAAGTTTTGCATCTGAAATAGCCCTTGAATCTGCAACAGCATTTGTAAATTTTTGTCCACACTTGTCATACAAAGTGAGCTTATACAACCCACGACACAAAAGCTCAGATGCAACAATTTCATCACCAAAACTGAGATCATGAACTGTACATCTGTCATCCACAAATTTGACTACAAGTCCAATTCTAGCAAGTGCGGATACAGACAAGAGATTCTTCTTGATCCTAGGTACATAAAGTGCATCAACCCACGACACAAAAGCTCAGATGCAACAATTTCATCATCAAAACTGAGATCATGAACTGTACATCTGTCATCCACAAATTTGACTACAAGTCCAATTCTAGCAAGTGCGGATACAGACAAGAGATTCTTCTTGATCCTAGGTACATAAAGTGCATCAACAAGTGTGAAAGAACTGCCATTTGGAGCATTAAGCACAATCTTTCCAACTCCCTGAACCGGATAAGAGGCATTGTTGGCACAAGTGACGGAATTCCCATGAGGGACAGACTCGAGAGAGGTGAACAATTCACGATGTGAGGTAATGTGCTTTGTAGCACCACTATCGAGATACCACACATGTGAATCTGCAGCAACTGACAAGCATCCATCATGGACAGCAGGATTGTAAGTGCACTCTGCGCTAAAAGCGCATTCTGCATCAACATCAGCAACACAGTCTCGTTTCACAGAAGACTCAACAATGGCTGCATTAGTAGTGGAACCAGCCTTTTCAGTGGAACCACCCTCTTTCTTGTTAGCCTCTTTGGACTTCAACTTAGGACACGACTTGATCAAGTGATCATTAGCTTTACAATAATGGCAACGCATCTTCTTTTTGCCCTTATCACGAGAATTGCCAGACGAAGTGTTGCAAGCAGAAGCATTGGAAACAGAAGTTTTGCCACTCTCAGCAGAACCATAAGAAGTGGTTGCATTGCTGTTACCACCCTTTCTTTGAGAAACAATAAAATCATGTTCAACTGCACGCTGCATATTCCTATTTTTTCTGGAAACGGACTCTTGCAACAGCAATGTGCATAATGCATCAAACTTGACAACTTCTGGATTTCCTTGGGTCATAAGTCTCCAAGTACTAGCAAAAGTCTGGTAAGAATCTGGTAAGGCATCAAGAACAATCTGCACAAGGGAATTGTCTGAAATGACTTCACCTGTAGAAATATGTTGCTCATTGATATCGTTGACACTAGCAAGGAAAGTGTCCATATCATCTTCCTCATGCATAATCTTCGACTCCAGCTCTTTACGCAGCAAAGCAATTTTAGCCTCATTGCGACTTGCATAAAGACTAGCCAATATATCCCAAGCCTGTTTTGCAGATTTTGCTGAACGGATGTGAGGAACAATGGTGCGCTTCACAGACAACGCAATTAATGCATGAGCCTGCGCATCCTTTACATCCCAATGAGCTTGTTCTGCCGTAGGCAAAACAACTCTAATAACAGCAATCCTTGCAGCAATACCTGCAACATCCTCAACATCGCCTGCATCCTCAGAACAAGGACGTACATCAATGCCCTGCACAATGTTCCAAACGCCCTTTGACACAAGAACATGTTGCATCATATAAGCCCACATAAGGTAGTTGTCCCTATCCAACCTGTCCTCAGCAGCAAAAATCTTGAACACATCTGTGTTCATTAGGAAAAATATGGACTCTCCTTGGGCCTTTTTGATTAGTGAAGGCCATAGGGAGAACCAATGAGAAGGCTCTTGGGATATCACCTAGAGGGGGAGGAATGGTAGGGGTGCAGCCTAATTGTCTCCCTCTTCAATGCTTGGTTCTTATAGAGAGGTGGGAGGTAGGCTAGGGGGGGCGGTAAATAGGAGGAGAGAGGTGTCATAAAAGAGGGAGGGACCCCCCCAAAAAAAAACGCACATGCTTAAAAACCCTAAAAATTAAAAAAAATTTAAAAGTTCCAAAGTTGACCCATTTGCCTCCAAAACTGCCCCAAAACATAAACTAACTTAAAAAAGTCAATTTTCCCCTCAAAATCCACTTTTCTCTCTCTCCCTCACTACTTTTCTCTCCCACACTCTCCCTCTTCTCCCTCCTCCCATTCTCTCTCTACAGTCAAGGCAGCCATAGCCAAAAGCTTTCCACCACTCTCTTCCTCTCTCTCCATAGCTTCCCCTTCTCTCACACCTCCATCAACCCTCTACAGTCCCACACTCCATAGCCCACAGCTCCACTATCCTCTCTACCTCTCTACCTCTCACTCCTCCCCTCTTTCTCTATCTCCACTGTCAAAACCACCATAGCCACCATAGGCAGCTCACCCTCAGCTCCTCATTCTCTCTCCATAGTACCCAACTCTTTCAAATCCCTTCATAAGCCCAACTTCCCAAGCATGTCCATGCATAGACGGCCCAAACCAAAGATAGAGGAGATTGTGTTGCACAACACAAAAGATTTAGAGGGTGTATGGATCCCACAAGTATTCAAGAAGGGTGCATGGGTCTACATGCAATCGTCACGTGCTGGACCTCATCGCGTACGGTGTCGAGGTGTATTGGAACATCATTGGAAGGGCCAGCTATTGGCATTCAAAGAAACCAAGTCCGGAATGGTGGCCATCGTGCAACACGTCTACAGTGCAGCTGAGATCCACCTCAAGATAGCTTCAACTCAATTTGCACTTCATTGTAAGTTTTCATGGTTTAGCTATCCCATGCATATGACATGTTTACGTTTATGCGATCATTATGTTTAACTAAGGGCATTTGTAAAGATGTTTTTCCATCCAGCTTAGTTGAGGAGCAGCCGCTTGAGTGCCTCTCAGGCACGTTCATGGTTGTGCATGCTCACATTGGGGAGCTTATGTTTCCTAATGTCTCATCGAAAAAACTTACCGAGCAGCAAATATTCATGTACTCCCACAAGTACGTGGTGCCGAAGTCAAGCCAAAGCTATGGTAGGTTAGAAGCCGTGGAGACACCCTCATTACAGAGTGCAGAATGGCCAACTCCAGACCATTGGGCTTTGCTTTCTTTCAAGCGCAAGGTGCTGCAAAATTTCCAAGGGTCCCTAAAGTTTGGTAAGGCAACCAGATCGGTGGGTCTCAGTTGGCATTGTCCCATTCATTTGTTTGTGCATGCATTCCACTCTCTGCCGATTGTAGAAACACCAACAATGTTTGTTTGCAAAGAAGTTGGCATAGATGCAATGGACACCATTCTAGGTGTCAATTGGGGCTATGTTGACGGTTTGCATGATGGTGACCGTTATAAGTGCAATGTGTCCCCCACACAGCTTTGCCTTCGGTATTTGAAAGCAAGGTGAACCTTGTATGCACGGTTTAGCTACGAGAGGTGGATGCACAAACGTGGCAAATGGATACCCTTGCAGCTGACAGCCAAAGAGGTTCAATCCTTTGAAATTCGTGTCCACATGCCCAATAATGAGGTGGAGGTGGTTGCATTGAATCCGCATTGGACTCTTGCCAATCTTTGGGAACACTTTGTCATAATGGGATTTGAGGATGTCGGCAATGCAAGTTTCAAACTGGAACAACGCAAGGTCTGCTTTGTGCTTGCTTAGCTACCTTTTCTTATTTTTTGTGGGTATTTGTATTTTGATTGCCCATTTTTTGGTTGTATAGATTGGAAGGTGGATGGAGGCCACTATGCTTGTTTACAAAGATTGGGCTACAAACGAAATTATCTTGTCTAAGTGAATTGGCTTGTAACTTTAATCGTTTATATATTGGATATTTTATTAAAGATTTTGAAAAGTTTTAAGGTGTTGTACTTGAGTTTTAAGGTGGTGTAAATTTATTTTTTAAATGCATATTTTTTATTTTTTTCGAGATGGAATATGTCTATATAAGGGGGACCACCTCCTCATTTCACCATTTTCATCCCAGCATTGCAGAGAGACCTAGTATACCCAATCACGCAAAGAGAAGACATGGCTGCTACTAGTGCTTTAGATGCATTCCTTACTGAGGTTGGGCATGCAAATCGCCCTGAGCTTCAAGCATTTTTCACAACCCAACCCAATTTGGAAACCACCTTGACCCTCCACTCTCAATCTCTTGAGCACATTACTTCATACATTTCCACGTGCATGGGGAGATTCATTGTTGAGTTACCAAACCAGCCAGGGCAATGGGTCCTTGAAGACCTTCTCCACCACATCTACCAAGGGGAAAGGCCATTTCATTAGCGGCTTGCACGCTTTGCCACCATAACACAACCCGCCGGGCAATATGTTCGGCTTGAAGCTGATGATGTGCGAGCAATGCGTAAGGCAAGGATCGGAAACACTTTTTTCTCTGTTCAGGCCATAATGATCTTCCTCCTTCATGAGTGCCTAGCAAGCCCTGACGTAGTGCTACCACACTTGCAGATCGGCGGGGTACTGGTTGATGTGAAGGACCCCAAGTCCGCGGCCATTGACTCATCCGCAAAGGAGAGGACGCTTGCCTTGACCTACCCTATAGGGATTCAAGGCCTCTTGGAGGCCTCTCCATCTATCGGTTCATCATCGGGACCGCCAGAAGGAACCACCACTCGGGATGCCATCCCTAAGGTAGAGATTACCCGCTTCTCCTCCATTGTGGTGGGTGGGGAGGAGTTTGTGTTTATGCACGATCTGGAGAAATCCTTTGAGCTTCGCATGGATGAGTGTTTCGCCATCCTCGATGCCCATGGCAAGTTTGAGGTTGATACCACCACCTCCCATGACGATGATCTCCTACTGCCCATGGGGAATATTTTGGCGGACACAGTGGCGATCGCACAAGCTGAGGTGGCAGCGGCCGAGCAGGCCAAGGTCTCTGAGGAGGAGTTTGTGGCCGTGCAAGCATGTGTTTGGCTAAACTCGCAAGAGTTGATTCACCACCACCTGCTGCAACACCTGTTTTGCTTGATCCAAAGGGGAAGTCAAGTGTGGATCTTTACTTGCACCCGGATGCGGATGAGGAGGATCGTAGACAAGAGGTATAGATGCTCACTTATATTTGATTGTTACAAATGATTTTGTTAATGTTATATCATAATTATGTGCCATATCAAATAAAACCTATGTTTTGCAGGATGTTCTGGAGGTTGACGCTTGGGCGCAATGGTCAGGGGGGAGGAGGACGCCGTTCGGACCTCAAGCGGCACTTGCTCACTACCTCGGCACGCTTTCGACTGGTGTCGTGGTGTTTGTCCATGCTGACTACTCTCCCAATGGTCGCTACAACATTTTTGCTCTCCGTTCACTCTCCAAGGCGTTGTGTTTAACAACACTTGCCCAAACGGCCAATCTTGTAGTGCTTGTAAAGAAAGATTTTGCAATATCCACTTTCGGTGTTAACTTTCACGGGCGCCTTATTGCCCATGTCGGCATGAACCAAGCTGTAGGGGTTAATGACACCCAAGAAATCACAACCACTTTACTTAACAGGGAGCCACCCCAAAAGGCCAAGCGCCAGAAAATTGTAATTCGAAAGATCCTAAAGCAAAAGCCGGATATCATGTAAAGCATTGATTTCTTTAATGAAACTACTTTTTGGTCTCTAAGACTCTCTTACTTGCAAGGTTTTGAATTTCTTATATGTTGGGCATCCATTGTGTATGAGAAGCACCATGATTTCTGATATGACTAATGAAGGGTTTGGCAGGCATTAAAATCAATAAAATGCATACTTTGTTATATCTAGGCTTCCAAATTTATGTATATGCCTATTGAAGGGCTTGGAAGTCCCTAAAATGGGTTGCCACAAGGGCGCGCATTGGGGCCTTCCATCAGCAGATGAAATGGGCAAATGCGCGCCCTTGTGGCAGATGATTTTGGACCCATATAACAACATACCCAGGTGCAAAACAGGGAGACAAGACCATCTTGGCCCAGATACTTGAAGTTGTATTAACAAACCACAAGAGAAAGCTATGTGGCCATATCAAGCCCATTTTGGAGTATAGGACTGACTTCACAGATAACAACCATCCTTGAAAATTTCTATGGTACATGGACTAAGGGGGGATGATTGCCAGAAGCATCTATGCTAATTGAAGCATTGAATCAAACAAAACATACTTATTGCTTGTGAAAATTATCTGGAAACCATTGGAAAGTGTCTAGAATGCACCAAAAAAGGCTGCCACAAGGGCGCGCATTGTGCCCATCCGTATGCCTCTGGAAGCCCCAAATGCGCGCCCTTGTGGCAGCCAGTTTGGGGGCATTCCAAGCCATTTTCAACACTTTGTAAATGCTTTTGCCATGCAATAGTGAGTCACATAGCATGGAAGCATCAGGAAGTGCATGCCCCACTTAGCCAAGGTGCTAAACATCGGCAAGTTTTCACAATAACAAGGTAATGGCTACATACACACAATAGAAGGTAGACAAAACTTGGACCAGTGCTACATTGCATGGTACAGAATTAAAACAATACAATGCGCAGTGGGGTACACAATAAAAGACGCTTATATTCAAATTCTTCCCAATACAATGCACAGAGTGGGGTATACAATCAAAAGACGCTTGTATTCAAATTCTCCCCAATCTCCCTACATTGCCTTGCAAAAGGGGCCCTTCGAATCAAGAGCTCGGTGCTCTTTTGATAGTGTCAAATCTCCACAAAAGCACGGCTGCGCTTTCGTACCTTCTGAGGTCGACGTGGAGGTGCATTTTTGGCATGAGTTGGGGCAGCTTGCTTCCTCTTCTTGTAGACAATGCTCTTTCTCTTTTTTTTTTGCACAGGCACTTCCAACACCTCATAATCTGATTCCACCCACTCTCCATCTGATTCGTGCTCTTCACTATTGAGCGGATGTGATGGTGTAGGTCCACTCCCTTTAGGAAGTGTCTTACCCCCAATAGACATATGAGCCTGATAAGTTTGTATTTTGACGCCAACCCATGGGGCATCTTCATCCATTTGCGTCTATTCAGAGCCTTCTGACGGTTGCTTTTGGCTGTTTGTTTCTTTGCCTTGGTCGCTCTCATCCTCTCTGCTGCCATCAGAATCGTTGGAGTCCGATGAATAGACAACAAGGAAATGCTTCCTTCTCTCTTTTGCTGCTGTAGAGGACTGGCCATGTTGATTTGAAGCTCCAGCTTCTTCTGTGTGGACTTCACCTTGAGCTTGTGAAGTTCCAACTTCTGTTGCTGTACCTTTGAGTCGTTGGCCATCCAGCCCCGCTGGATATGCAATCCTTGCCGTTTGTTTTGTTCTTGCCATGGTAGCACCTAGTAGGGAAAATGACAAAATGAGCGCCTTCAACCTTTAAATAGTTTTTTTTTGAGATTTGGGCCCTTTCACACTATGCGGCCAATTGAGTGAAACTCAAATAAACCAATTGAATTTAACAACTAAACTTGGATCATGCGAAGGGCTGACGCGACGCCCAAATGCTGCCTTTTCGATACTTAGTTGCGCGCCAAGCTTCATGGCCCAGGGATGCTCACGAGCGTTTCCACTTCTCGGATGCTGCAGTACGGGAGGCATTGCGTAACTGCTTTGCTAACATCGACTCTCTTGCTTTCTCAATAGTGCGAGTTCTCCCAAACGTGTGCCTAAAAAACCAGTTAAACATCTCTTGGAGGTAGTTGGAGTGTGAACTACCACCACCATGCCGAGTATTCTTGAAGTACACTCCTTTTGCTCGATAGTGGGACTTCTCCATGCCTTGTGTACTCCATATATCAAGCGAACCATAGCGGTCCATGAAGTATGCACCATGCGCATAGAGAACGTGCTAAAACAACCAAAAAGGAGATAAGCCAATAGAAAAGTTGCATTTTCAAACATTGCATATGTATTAAGTCCATTAAAACAAACCATGTAGTGTGTAATCTTGCTTTCAGACCATCCGTCCTTAGCGGCCTTTGTGAATTCATAAAGCACCTTCTTGAACTCCTCTCGCTGCTCAACGGTGGTGCTTGAAAGATTCATCAATTGCACAACCTTTTGAAAGGATGACCATACTAGCTTGCGTTGGTTAGCAACCTCCACATTGGGATCTTTGTCCGTCGTGCATGAACACAAATCTTTCCACTACTCCCACCGCTTCTCACTTGCTAGATCGACACTTGCCTTGGATACCTGCATTGGAGACTTTGACATCTTCTTGAAAAATCGATGTGCCTTGGCTCCATTCATGAAAACCTTCTGTGCCACCTCATATGTCTTCTCCCTACAAGTCTCTGCTACAATGTTCACCCTTGATCGGTGACATCCAATCTCATTAAGGAGCATCTCCACCCCCTGCAAGGAGTCTTTTGACCATTGAAGGGGATTCATTGTGAAAGCATAATCAATGTGATGCTTTAGGACCCTATCAAATATTCGCATAAACGCATGCAATGTACAAAAGTGAACATTGTTGAGGGAGAAGGGAATTATGGGGTTCCACCTAGGATCTTTGCTATCCCTATTGGGCACCTGTAGCATATCACATGAAAGAACCGAAGTTTGCCACTCCCTATTTATATGGTCATCATTATCTTCGTCTTGACCTTCCACTTGAGTTGCTCGACTTGTCTTGTGCCCTTTCACACAGAATGGACAGGGAAGTAAAGAATTTGCACCTTGTTTGCATCCAAGCATGCACTTTATGGTCTTTAGATCACCAGCTAAATGCCATTCAACATCAAACTCCCCACGTCCTGGAACCATGAGCTTCTCACCATTTATTTGAGCTTTAATGACCTCTGTGACCCATGAGATTCTATTGAAAATCCATGCAAGGACTTCATGTGTCTCTTTCGGAACTTCAATTGCACCAAGCCACCATATATCCTTCTCTGATTGCACACTAAAAGAGGGCTTTGCCACTTCACTCGAATTGCAAGATTGCTTGGCAGAAGCTAGGGCTTCATTCATAAGCGTGATGCTCATTCTCTCCAACTTTCTCCCTTTAACAATTACACACTCATCCAACTTCAGCATGAACACAAGCTTGCCTTCAAGAACTGCCAACAATATAAAGCCTCAGAATGCATATTATGACACATCATAGAGCATGTAGGCAACCCTAAACTAACCTGCATCACTCAAATTGTAGAAAACAGCCATGGACTGCTGCAATCGTATCAAGTCCACAAAGATATTGTTGAATTTGGTGTAAACAAACCCTTCGGTCCGCAACACACTGATAGAAACAGCACCGCTTTCCTTCCCGCGGCCCTTTCTTCCTTGTGATTTGCTACGGAGCGTCTGAAGAGGCATCGTGTCTTCAATATACAAGTAGTCCCCTGATCGGTGAACAACATCTTCATTTGACACCTTCTTGGCAATCGCCACTCTGTGAGGAAGTGGGAATAGGTTTTCCGTGACTCCTTGACTTCTTAATGCATCTTTTAACACTTGATGTATTGCTTGATAGCCCTTCGTACTAATCCCAACAGCATCACAAATATCCTGAACATCTAGATCAGTGACAATATTAGAAAAATCACTAAGAACTCTCTTAGTGATTGCGTCTTTCAAGTGTTTTGCCTCTGGAGCATCAAGCATCCCAATAAAATCCTCTTTGTTGAAACAAGAACGAAGTAAAGAAGCCCTAGCTGACGCATTCTCGCCGCCGCACGTTTCTTGGATGAAGTTCCTATTACCCAAAACAACAATGATGAGCGGTATTAGACTTAAACAACACGAGGGACAAAACATCTTACCTCATAGCTGTCACCCTTAGTTTTCTTGCACCTCCACGTGGTGCAAGAGTCTGAATTTCGGACAACTCTCGTTTCCTCACCCTACCTCCCATGGCAGTACTCTTCATGTGTGAAAGAGTATCCTCAAGCTTTTTAATTACATTTTCCTTGGTTGTGATAGTGCTCTTTGCCTCCTCAAGCGCACTAGTAGCTGTTTGTATCTGATCTTGAAGATTGTGGAAACTCCCATTCAGCAACTGCCAATGACGCAAGTAGATCTCGGACCGCACAATCTTGTGTTTGTTGAGTCTCTTGCAGTAGCCCAACAAACCTTGCTCTCCATTTCCAACGTATTGCAATAGTGATGGAATGTTTGTAAAAGACGGATGAACATTGAGAGAAGGATCCTTTGGATACAAGCATCCGTCTGTCCAGAGATCCACATTCTTCTCCCCTTGAGCGCGGCGTTCGTTGGCTGAAGGTAATGTACCCAAGCATGTTTTCTTTGTTGGAACATACTCTCGAGGTAGGCGTAGGAAAATCCCTAGAGACCTACCGCGTGAACCGCTTGCTGGGACATTGGTCACGTCGTCAAGAGGCATTGTAGGATGGAGAGATGGAGCTTGAAGGATGGAGAGATGGGTGTGTAGGTGCAGCAGCAGGTGCAGGTGCAAGGGGGATGGGTGTAGGAGAGGAGCTTAGATTAGGAGGGAAAGTTTTCAATTTTGGGGGGAATTTCCTAAAAGTTTTGGAGGGAGTCAAAAAATGTTTAATTATGAGTAATTTAACTTATTTTTTTTTTTAATATATGTATATATGTTGGGGGTACTTTTTAGGGGGGAATAGAGTTTTTTTGAAAGTTTTTGAAAAAAGTCATTTTTTTGACCTCTTTGACCCATGGATTTGCTTAGGTGGCATGGGAGAGTTAAGAGGCCACTTACAAGTTGGCCAAAAAGCTAGAGAGAGAAGACCCCCTACCCCCCTACTTTTCAAATGGTTTACCCCCCCCTTCCCTACTTTTTAAATGGTTACCCCCCCCCCCCCCCTTCCCCCTACCTTTTTAGGGGTCAAAGGTGGAGAAGACCCTACCAAAATAGCCCCATTCAAAGCCTTTGTCCCCCTTAATCTTGACAAGCTTCCTTGAAATTAGGGATTCTTACAAGGCCCATGGAGAGTCCATTTTTTCCTAATGTGTTGTCAGCCATGGTAAATGCTACACCTGATGTGAAAGCTACACGAAAATAGGAGAAACTGAGCGGGAACAACACGTGCTATACAACACAAACCATAGAAGACTATGAGGCACCTGTTATGCAAAAAACCACACTGACAAAAATTCTGCACAAAATCACGAATAAGTGTGTGCAGTACTGCCTGTAGTGGAAACAGAGGCCGAAATGAGCCCGAAATTTTTGTCGACCTACGAACTCTTGCCAAAGCTCACTGAAATCGGAGAAAGTGAGTAGGCATGTGCTGGAGAAGCTAGCGACTAAGCCCGGGAGGATGCAACCTGCTCTGATACCAAGTGTTGGAATTAGGGTTGCAGAGATACGCACACAGCTTGGAGAAGACGAAGGAAGCTCAAAGCACACAATAGAGAGTGTGTTACTTAGTATGTGAGAGGCGAAAGTGAAAAATAGACCCGGTGGCCTCTACACCAACACTATGCACAATGGCCTCATCATGGGGGATACACAATAGGGGCACCACCTAGCAAGATATGCGGCTAGGACGCATACATATACACAATGAAGCATGCCATGGAAAACAATTTCAAGATCCACGCCCAAATGTGGAATGGGGTGGTCAGAGAATAAGGTGAGAGGAGTGGTGAGTGAGTGAGAATGGGCTCGCTACTCGTGCATGTAGTAAGGAAGATAACGAGGTCAGGGATACATGCAAGTATGCTCACTTCTCATACAAGAGGTGGCGAATCCGCACACCTCAAGATGGAAGTAGCAAGATGATAGGAATATGAGAGGGAGAGAGAGTGTGTGTGTATGGTGGCGAATCCGCACACCTTAGCATAAGCAAAAACAAAAGAGGCAAGGAACAAGCATATACCATACTCACAATGAGATGTATCCAAAGCGACACAAAGTATGGTACCAAGATGGAGTGTGTTGATTGCTTGCAAAAGATGAATACAATAGGTAGCGTATGACAGGAAAATGAGAAGGGAACAAGATCATAGGAGGCATAATGGAGAGATGGGAGTTGATGGCGAGGAATATCATGAGTGTGTCCACCCTTCTTCTTTTTGAAATTGTGCCTTCAACCCTTAATTACAAGTGGTGTGGAGGTGTGGTGCTCATCTTTTGTGAATGGTGATGGTGATGATGATGGTGTTGTGATTATGTGATTAGGGTTCATGCTACAAGTATGTAGCACAAGAGTGTGTATGGATAGGTGTGTGTGTGTGTTCTCTCCCCCCAAGTGAGCTCTCATGGCCTCCTTATATAGGGAAGGAGGGAAGGATTTAGCAATATTTCTATTTGAGGTGAGTGTCCCACTTTGGTGACTAGGAAAATGGGGTGCATGTGACTGTGGCTCCCATCTTATCTCCTCATTATTTAAAATACTAGAGTCAATAGAGAGAGAAAAAGAGAGAATGTGGGTAGGATGTAGAGGATAGGAAATATTTACAATAGTCTAGCTTTGGATAGACATAAGCTTATTAGGGAGAGAAGAGAGAGGTAAGAAAATTATAAGAGAGGTTGTCGAAGGTGGATATTTGTTGATGAGGATGGATCCTCCAAAAATGGTGATAGAATTACTCTAGACTAGCCAAGACCTCATTAAAAGAGCCTTGTCTCTTGTAATCATGCTTGAAGACTTGTAGAACCATAGCCATTCTGGAAGGAAGAAAAGTGGGGATGGCCTGTGTCACCATTACACGAGAAAACTGGGGTCCACTACAAAAATCATATCTCCGTGTTCATAACTCCAAAAATTCTGAAAAAACTTGAGCTAAAAGTTGAGATCACGAGCTACATCTTTCATGTTGAACGCTCCTTCAGATTCGGGGTTCTTCTTTACTTAAAAAATTCAGCCAAATAATGTATTATTTGTGGCTGCAAAAGTCTTTTGGTGGTCCCCTTTGAGTGGACTTCTCTCTTGCCTTCAAGTGTAAGCTCCTTCATGTGTATGAAAACATGACCTAGAGTGTTGAAAAGATTGGCAATCATCTAGATGGAGGTATTATTGAAATTTGAAAGTGGGGTTGAGGTTTGAAAATGAAAACTAGTGAATAAAATATTTGGTAGAGTGGAATAATATACATACATGAAAAAAATATATTAGAAAATACTAGAATATATATATTTAATATTTTTAAGGTCAAAAGAGAGATCAACAAAGAAAGCTTACTTATTATGCTACATCGTGATTGATTAGCATAAGTATTATTTATTTAATAAAGGCTAAAATGTTTGTGAAAAAGGAAGAAAAAATCAAAAGTAACGTATATAATGGGAAATATTTTGATAAAAGGGCAAAAATATATGGGGGGGTTCCCATGCATGGAAAAGCTTTCCTCAATAGCCCTCCCCCTAAGGCTAGAGGTATTCATGCCTCTAGCGTTGTACCTGATTCTTCTTCAATTGAGGTGGAGGAGTCTCCCTCCTCGGGGATTTCTATCATAGGTGTTTGATCAAATCTCAAAAAGTACTGCTTCAACCTCCATCCATTGACACGTGTTTTGTGGAGCCTATCATCTGCATCCATCAATCGGTAACTGCCATTGGCGTAGTGCTTTCTAATGACAAATGGCCCTTTCCATCTGGGTGAAAACTTTTTATCCTTCCTAGTGTCAAACCTGTTATCATACCGTAGGACCAACATACCTTTCTTGAGACCTTTTGCCCTAAGTCCCTTGTTGAAGGTAAGTCGACGTTGCTCTGCCTGTGCTGCATAATAGTTGATAGCATCTTCTCTGTCTAGTTGAAGCCTCTCTAGATCAAGAATGTGGTTGTGGAGATGAGCATTAGGACATTCCACCTGCCCAGCTAGCACCCTGAGACTAGCCAATTGTACTTCAATGGGTAAAATGGCTTCCTTACCAAACACCAAGTGATATGGTGTGAACCCAAGGGATGTGCGAAATGAAGTGCGATAAGCCCAAAGTGCAGCCATAAGATGCTTGTCCTAATCACTTTTGTGATTGTTTACATGCTTAGTGATGATCTTGCAGATCATACCATTTACCTTTTCCACCAAACCATTGCATTGTGGGTAGTAGGGAGTTGAGTGTCATCGTGAGATACCTAACTTCTCCATTAGCTCTCCTACAAGGTCTCCTCTAAAACCTGGTCCCCTGTCAGAAATTATTTCAAGAGGAGTGCCAAAATGGCAACAAATGTTTTCAAATACGAACTTAGCCACTTCCTTAGCTGTAATCCGGGTGGTGGCAACTGCTTCAGCCCACCTGGTCATATAGTCCACACCCATGATGATAGAAAATTTACCTGATTGGCTCCTTGGCAAAGGCCCAATAGCATCAATTCCCCATTTCTCAAATGGTCCATATGAGATTATAGGAGTCTGTGGCTCATATGTGAGCCTCCTATCCCCTGCCTTTTGACATTCCTTGCATGTTTTACACCAATGATGCACATCCCTATGTAGACTAGGCCATACAAACCCGACTTGTAGAATCTTTCTACTAGTGATGTCAAGTGCAAAGTGTCCTCCGCAAACACCATCATGGCAACTTGAAATGATTTCAGTGATCTCTCTAGAGAGAGGTACACGCCTAAGAATTTGATCCTTACCCTTGCAGTAGAGGTCGTCATTGATAAGGCGGTATTTTGTTGCCTTGCGCACAAGCCACTGCTTTTGGCCCTTAGTAAGATCCTTAGGACACTCTCCTGTGTCCAAGAAACTCATGATGTCAAGCATAGCATCGCTACCTTGGAAGAGAGGCAGCTTCAACTTGATAGCACCCACCACTGAAACATCTTGCAACTTCTCTCTAGCTAGAGCATCTGCTTCTTGAGTTTCTGCTCGAGGGACATGATGTAATTGTACAACTTGAAATTTCCCTAAAAGTTCCTTGACTTTGCGCAAATGGCCTAGCAAGATATGATTTTTACAAGCCCAAGTTCCTTGTATTTGTTTTATTAAAAGCATGGCATCACCAAATACATTTAACCGTTGAATGCCCTGTGTCACACACCACTCTAACCCAAGAGTTAAAGCTGCATATTCTGCCTCATTGTTAGAGTGAGAATCCAAGAGATTCCCAATGGAGAAAACCTTGTCCCCTTGCTCGTTGAAGATGACAATGCCTGCTGCAGCTTTGTCCACTTTCCTCTTGTAGGCTCCATCAAAGAAAAGAGGGTGAGCCTCCTCTACCTTAGGGACTTCCAGCACAGGTGTAATATCTTGATCATTTGGCTTTATCTTTAGCTTCTTTTCATAGTGGCGATGAGTGAGAATACCTCCTAGACTGGCCCTTGTGGAGTTCTCCACTTGCATTGTGTAGTCAAACTCTTGTAGCCTTGTGAGCCATTTGTAAATCCTAGTAGAAACATCCATGTGTTGCATTACATAAGGAAATACTTCTTCCATTGTTAAGATTATGAATGGTCTAGACAATAAATAAGAGCGAAATTTGGTGGTAGCAAACATTAATGCAAGCACCATGTGCTCCACTACCGTGTATCCCTTTTCTGATGGGGTCATCATTCGACTAGAGAAGTAGATAGGACGCATGAAAGAAGTTTGAGAATCCTTTTGCATCAATACAGCCCCAAGTGTGTCATTGCCAACACTAGGGTTTACATAAAATGGCTCATCCCACTTTGGAGGTGCTATGGTGGGAAGTGAAGCTAGAATTTGTTTTACCTCATTGAATTGTTGTTCATTTTCTTCACTCCAAGTGAAGATCTCTTGATGGGTAACTTGTTGTAAAGGGAGAACCACTTGGGAGAGCAAGTGAATGAACCTACTCAAATACCTCACCTTTTGAAGAAAAGAGACCAATTGCTTTGTTGTGGTGGGAGAGGTCAAAGCCACCAAGGCTTGAACCTTGCTTGGGTCAGCTTCAATGCCGTTGGCCGAGATCACATGGCCAAGAAGAGTAACCTTGCTTTCACCAATGTGGCATTTCTCCACATTGAGTTGGCCACCCAAAGCTTGTAGCCTAGCTAGACCTTCATAAACTTTCTCCAAATGAAGAGAGCGAGAGCTATAGATGCAAAAGTCATCAATAAAAACACGGATTGATTTTCCAAAGAATGGCTGAAAAACAAATGTCACATATCGCTGAAAAGTGGCTGGAGCATTAGTGAGACCAAAAGGCATAACTCTGTAAGCAAAACATCCCCATGGTGTGATGAAGGTTGTCTTCTTTTGATCTTCTTCAGCGATGCTAATTTGGAAGTAGCCTGAGTAGCCATCACATACCGTGTAGCGCTCATGTCCTGCTACCTCATTGAGTATTTCGTCTTGAAAAGGAAGAGGAAAATGGTCCCTCTTTGTGGATGCATTAAGAGGCTTGTAATCAACACAAACCCTCCACTTACCATTCTTCTTTGGTGTGACTACCACTGGAGAAACCCACTCTGAGTCTTCAACAGGATAGATAAAACCGGCTTCTAGCAATTTCCTCACCTCTTTGAGTAGGGCGTCTTGTTGAATTACTCCTAGCCGCCTGAGCTTCTGCACTACAGGTTTACTTCCCTCCTTGAGCTTAATGTGATGTTGAACTACTGTGATGCCAGTGATTTTATCATATTCATCAATGAACAATGTGGTAAAATTACTTAGCATCAAAATATAATCTTCACGCTCCTTCCCACACAACTCACTAGAGAGCATATGATGTAGCTTACTTGCTTCTACCAGAGGTTGTATACCTGGTGTCTTCCCTTGTCTTGATGATGAGGCATCAGGTTGCTCCATCTTCTTAGGGTCCTTGAGAATGATCCCCATCACCTCAATGCTACTGTCACTTTCTTCACTCACTGTTGACTCCTCCTCTGAAGTGGTTGAAGAGTCACCACTAGAAAACTCATCCTCGGAGGTTTCTAGATCCATGTCACGTTGTTGACCTATCTTCATGTCGTAAAGTATTGGCCTTCCTTTTGCATCCTTCATCTGGATTATGCCGGTGTCCCAGTCCTGCTTAGCTCTCATAGCCATAAGCCAAGGCCTCCCTAGAATGATAGGATAGCCCTCCCCTTTGTGTGGCACGACAAAGATGTCCACATCTACCTCGGTGTTGAATGCCTTTATCCTAACTGCATTTATGACACCAACACATTGAACTTTTAAATTATTTGCCATTTTGGCTCGGCATGGTGCCGGCCGACTCACCTCTAAACCCAAACGGTGCATCATTTTTTCACTCATGACGCATATTTGTGCGCCACCATCGATGTAGATATTGGAGATGTGTTGCCCTTTGATGTAAGCATCCATCACTGGTAGTATGTCGTCTAGATTCCTCCCGGAGATAGCCCCAGCTATCTTTGGCTTTGGTCGCATAGTGCTAACCATCTTTGTCCATTGTCTCCTCACCCTAGGTGCTAGGTGGAGTAACTGGGGCCAGGTGATTTTTGGGCCCTGCACAGAAACATCTTGAACCAAATCATATGGTTTAGAACATTCACCCAAAGAGAAATCTACAATGTCAATTTTACGTCGTGACTTGGACGGCTTTTTGCTAGATTCCCCTTTATTCTTCATCTTTTCTTCCTTTTGAGAAGATTCACCATGCCTAGCGCATTTTACCCCAATGGCATCTACTCCTTTAACCTTGGTCTTATCCTCCTCCACTTTCTCCTTTCCCTTACCTTCAAGACTGATGACGCTTACTGTTTGATTGCCAACTGGTGGTGGGGGTAAGGGTGGAATGAGAAGTTGTGGTGGTTGTAAGATTTGCACGGGTGGTGCTTGTCGTGGTGCCCTCAGTGGTGGTGGTCTTGCTCTTGGTGGTGAAACCTGGTTTTGTCTGGCTCCTCTGTTGAAATTCTGCCTCCTTGGTTGTGGACAGTAGTACATGCCATGACCATCCTCCCCACAATTGTAGCAGTGGTATTCTTGGTTTTGCCTTCGTTGTCCTCTCCCTTGCTCTTGGTTGCGATTGTGTGCATGCCCTTGTTGTATCAAATGGACTGAGAGATTCTCAAGTTGATTGGTGATTCGGTTGAGCAGGTCTTGCTGATCTTCAATTGGTTCTTGTGGTTGAATCCTCTGGGCGACTGTTGTAGGTGGTGCTAGAGGTGGTGGGGTCCTAACGGCTTCCTCTCCATCGATATTGCTGGCTTGTAGGTGCAAATTCTTGTCTTTAAGGCGGGCCACTTCAACTGCTAGCTCATACGTAGCAGGAAACCTTCCCTTCACCTTCTCTTTAAGAGTTGGCCATAACCCAGCCACAAACCGATCCTTCTTTAGGAAATCAGGTGCCCCCTCATCCTCTCTTAGCGATGCAACCCATCGCCCCCATAAATCTACAAACTTTGACTCATATGATGTGTATTCTAGCATACTGCCCTGCTTCAACTCTGTCAACAATTGCCATAGCTTCTCTGATGTTGTGCCCTCTCCAAAACGCTTGACAAAGGCTGCTCTTAATAAGTCCCACCGTTCCTTGGTTTCTTGTGCCAAGGCATTGTACCATGATCTTGCCTCCACCTTCATTAGAAGTGGGAAGATGCGCAAGCGTGAAGCATCATCATCTCTCGCAGAGATGACACATGCTATTTCCAAGTTGTCTAGAAAGTCTGCAGCATCCTCACCCACCTTACCAGTAAAGGTTGGAAATGCTACACTTGCCATTGTGAGAGTGAGAAAATTAACTCGACTTAGATTTTTTTATTTTTTATTTTTTTTATAGAGATTCAATACATGGGTGCTCGGTGGATGGAAAACATACTATACAAGGATGAAAATAACTACATCAAAAGACACTTCATGATTAATCATAGGGAGGATAAAGGGTAGAGAAGAGGTGTTTATCTCTTGCAGTCGTTCTCTACCAAACATGGTTGTAATGATCTGCTGATAAAACATCTTGCGGTCCAAGATTACTTTGATTGATTGAATTCGTTGTGGTGCATAAGTTTGGTTCCTTGCAAAAGGTTGATGTGCTGGGTCCATCACATGATAATTCGGAAAGGCTCTCTTCTTTGTGGTGGAAGGTTATAGTCGGAGGTGTAGAGCTCTTGGTAGTCGAGGTCAAATTTATAGTACCACAGGACAAGGTTGTCTTTGTCTTCTAGCTCTAGGACTGCCCCTCTAGCAAGCTCTTGGAAAAGCTTGAACTTTCTCTCTTTGAGCAACTTCACTTTCCTGCAAGATAGAGTGCCATCTAGTGTATACACATGTGTGATGAGGTAGGTGGTGAGTCTTACCACTTGTATTAATCCAAGTTGGATGGATACATAGCAAGCTGTAAAGTCGTCATCATAGCCTTGATTCACAAGTAACACCCCTTGAAGGTGGAGGATCTTGTCTTTCCGCCAAGCAAAACCTGTGTCAAAGACCTTGTCGATGACAAGCTCCGCACTTCACTCGGTAGACGACGTAGAATCCATGCTGCTGTTTCTAGTTCCTGGCTCATGAGATGAGAGTGAGGTATAGAAAGACTTTGGAGGATTTACCCTTTTGTTTTGGAGACGGGGTGATTGTCGGCGCTGGAAAACCCTTGAATCTTTTGGTGCAAGGGAGAGGGAGGGACCACGCGTTCGTAGTAGCTTCCTCAAGTTATGAAGGCTTATTGTGGATGTAGGTGGAATAGGTGGCAAAGATGTGGATGTAGATGTAGAGAAGCCTGGTGCTACTTGAAAGCCTACCGTTGTGAGAACGCCTGTGCGGATATCGAGGGAGAAAATGATGGCCTTTTCTTCACTTTGGGTTGCACTCATGTCGAAGGTGCGGTTTTTGGCTACAATGTGAGCATGATGCAGCTTGTGCCTTGCTTTTACGCTTGCGGGGATGATGAGAAATGTAAACAATTTGAGTAGGGAAAGAAGGTCTTACCACCTCTTCTATGCTAACAATACAACACCCTGGCAAGAGTGTATTGATGACTTGAGTCAAACCTTCTTGAAGCTCCTCCTCTTCAGTGGTCCAATTAGAGAATTCAAGAAGCCACTCGTCCATGAAGAGAAGTAAACATGTCAGCCTTGTAAACTGAAGGTTTCAAGAGCCTTCCTCCGTGGGGGCACCAAACGAGAGGCGGAAGTGAAAAATAGACCCGGTGGCCTCTACACCAAGACTATGCACAATGACCTCATCATGGGGGATACACAATAGGGGCACCACCTAGCAAGATATGCGGCTAGGACGCATACATATACACAATGAAGCATGCCATGGAAAACAATTTCAAGATCCACGCCCAAATGTGGAATGGGGTGGTCAGATAATAAGGTGAGAGGAGTGGTGAGTGAGTGAGAATGGGCTCGCTACTCGTGCATGTAGTAAGGAAGATAACGAGGTCAGGGATACATGCAAGTATGCTCACTTCTCATACAAGAGGTGGCGAATCCGCACACCTCAAGATGGAAGTAGCAAGATGATAGGAATATGAGAGGGAGAGAGAGTGTGTGTGTATAGTGGCGAATCCGCACACCTTAACATAAGCAAAAAAAAAAAAGGCAAGGAACAAGCATATACCATACTCACAATGAGATGTATCCAAAGCGACACAAAGTATGGCACCAAGATGGAGTGTGTTGATTGCTTGCAAAAGATGAATACAATAGGTAGCGTATGGCAGGAAAATGAGAAGGGAACAAGATCGTAGGAGGCATAATGGAGAGATGGGAGTTGATGGCGAGGAATATCATGAGTGTGTCCACCCTTATTCTTTTTGAAATTGTGCCTTCAACCCTTAATTACAAGTGGTGTGGAGGTGTGGTGCTCATCTTTTGTGAATGGTGATGGTGATGATGATGGTGTTGTGATTATGTGATTAGGGTTCATGCTACAAGTATGTAGCACAAGAGTGTGTATGGATAGGTGTGTGTGTGTGTTCTCTCCCCCCAAGTGAGCTCTCATGGCCTCCTTATATAGGGAAGGAGGGAAGGATTTAGCAATATTTCTATTTGAGGTGAGTGTCCCACTTTGGTGACTAGGAAAATGGGGTGCATGTGACTGTGGCTCCCATCTTGTCTCCTCATTATTTAAAATACCAGAGTCAATAGAGAGAGAAAAAGAGAGAATGTGGGTAGGATGTAGAGGATAGGAAATATTTACAATAGTCTAGCTTTGGATAGACATAAGCTTATTAGGGAGAGAAGAGAGAGGTAAGAAAATTATAAGAGAGGTTGTCGAAGGTGGATATTTGTTGATGAGGATGGATCCTCCAAAAATGGTGATAGAATTACTCTAGACTAGCCAAGACCTCATTAAAAGAGCCTTGTCTCTTGTAATCATGCTTGAAGACTTGTAGAACCATAGCCATTCTGGAAGGAAGAAAAGTGGGGATGGCCTGTGTCACCATTACACGAGAAAACTGGGGTCCACTACAAAAATCATATCTCCGTGTTCATAACTCCAAAAATTCTGAAAAAACTTGAGCTAAAAGTTGAGATCACGAGCTACATCTTTCATGTTGAACGCTCCTTCAGATTCGGGGTTCTTCTTTACTTAAAAAATTCAGCCAAATAATGTATTATTTGTGGCTACAAAAGTCTT
This sequence comes from Adiantum capillus-veneris, assembly GCF_014529385.1. NCBI lineage: Eukaryota > Viridiplantae > Streptophyta > Polypodiopsida > Polypodiales > Pteridaceae > Adiantum > Adiantum capillus-veneris. Next base: position 103,497,121 of record NC_140960.1, on the reverse strand, counting down.
TTGGTGGTCCCCTTTGAGTGGACTTCTCCCTTGCCTTCAAGTGTAAGCTCCTTCATGTGTATGAAAACATGACCTAGAGTGTTGAAAAGATTGGCAATCATCTAGATGGAGGTATTATTGAAATTTGAAAGTGGGGTTGAGGTTTGAAAATGAAAACTAGTGAATAAAATATTTGGTAGAGTGGAATAATATACATACATGAAAAAAATATATTAGAAAATACTAGAATATATATATTTAATATTTTTAAGGTCAAAAGAGAGATCAACAAAGAAAGCTTACTTATTATGCTACATCGTGATTGATTAGCATAAGTATTATTTATTTAATAAAGGCTAAAATGTTTGTGAAAAAGGAAGAAAAAATCAAAAGTAACGTATATAATGGGAAATATTTTGATAAAAGGGAAAAAATATATGGGGGGGTTCCCATGCATGGAAAAGCTTTCCTCAGTATGCAATGGAAAGATGGATAGCCCTAGAGTGATGGGCGTAAATACAATGCTCGGGGGGAAAAACCTCCTAAGAGGAAAAAAATGCCCCGGCGGTCCTAGTGTGTTCACACACATCACTACCACATGTATATGGTAACAATGGTTACATCTCAATAGGGGTCCAAAAGAAGATTGTCTATCAAAGAGCAATGTGTAATAAGTGCTTCTAAACTTGTCTCAACAGGGGACCAAGAGGAGAGATGGTTACATCTCAATAGGAGTCAAAAACAAGATTGTCTACCAAAGAGAAATGTGTAATAAGTACTTCTAGACTTATCTTAACAGGGGACCAAGAGGAGAGATGGTTACATCTCAATGGGGATCCAGAAGGAGATAGTCTATCAAAGAGCAATGTGCATCTAATGAAGCTTAAAGACCTTAGGGTTAGCTTCATTAAATACCTCCAAAGGTCAGTGTTAAAAGTCCTTTGGCCTTAGGCAAGCTAGGGTTGAGCTTGAGGTGGGAACCCGACCCAAGCGTGAGGTGCTTGTCATGCTTGGTGACTAAGGTGCTTGAGGTGCTTGTCATGCTTCGTGACTAAGGTGCTTGAGGTACTGGTCATGGTTGGTGACTAAGGTGCTTGAGGTGCTTGTCATGCTTGGTGACTAAGGTGCTTGTCGTGCTTGATGACTAAGGTGCTTGAGGTGCTTGTCATGCTTGATGAGGAAGGTGCTTGAGAAGCTTCCCATGCATGGGGGTAAGGTGCTTGAGTTGAAAAGAGACCCTACAAAGGAGGGGGGAAGCCCCAAATTTAGGGAAATCTTTGACTTAACCTCCCACTCACCCAAAGGGCACCCCCTTTTTCAAGGGGCAAATGGACACGTGTTAGGCTTTCCCTATGCTTAGCCACATGGGGTGCTTGAATCCTAATGGTGGATGGGCTAAAGAGGGGTCCCATGAGGTTCTAGTTCAATTCAACAAATAGCTAGATATTTTCAAGCTCTCTCCCTCAAAGGGGTAAGGAGGACACTTGTCCAAAGGCTACCCATGTGCTTGAAATGCATGGTGCATGTGATTGGCTAGGGGGAGAGGGATCCAATAAGCTCCAAGCTTAACCAAAAAGGGGGTTTCTCCCAAAGCAAGCAAGGGGTGTGCTTGGGGATATACACCCTCTCACACACTCATTTTTACACACATTCTCACTTGGTGAAAGTGGAGGAACTCCACCTCCTCTTGGGATATAAAGGCCAATGTGGTCGCCCAGGTAAGTGGGCGGGCCGCCAGGTATGTACACATATTCTTTTGTAAAACCTAATAAGAACTCACTATGCTCTACACATTACAAGAGAGCGAGTTCACCATATCGTCGTGCTCTTCTTCTCACACTCTCTCTCGTGTCGCACTTCTGCTCGTACTCCTTCAACTGGTATCAGAGCTCAGATCGAGGCTCGGGGCAGCACTGCAGGAGGCTAGAGTCACCAGCTCAGATTAGAGTGAAATTCGACAGGCAAAGACACGGCCCCAAATCTCGTGGGAGTGCCCGAAGGACTCGGTGTTGTCAGAATTTCATTCTGAGGTCATCTCGGTCACCGTTCCGCTTCGACAAAGTTCTGCACAGGTCATTTTCGACTACGTGGTCTCAGCGGGTGCAGATCCGACTCTGCAAATTTGGGGTTTTCGGCCTATGACTACAGGTGCTGAGGATATCGACACTCCCAGAGAGCTGATTTGTGGCTGTCTACACATCGAAGGACAGCTCAAAGTTCTTGGAGGCGTGGCACATACGACAAGGGCGCATCTACACACAGACTCTAGGCGACATCCACTAGTTCATTAGGTAGCTGTGTTTGCTGCTTGATATTCCAAATTTCATCCTGACATTGCAGGTACTACCACATGGGATGTTTTGTCAGAGATGATGTATGTCTGTTGAGGGTTTGCTGGCTGTGAGTCACGCAGCAAACAACCGCCGCAGCGGTTACAGCATACAGTGGGATATTTGTGGATGTATGACTTTGTGGGAAGTCTATGTACTGTCAGATTTACTGCAGCCTTTGTTGAGGGTCGAGTGAGGTTTTATTGAGCTGGGGGATTCTCGAATTTCGGTGATACAGGTCTTGGAGCGATCCCTCGAGCACCCTTAGATAGACAGCTAGGATGTATTGACTGTGAGTTAGACAGTTGAGATTGCATCTTTGCTTTACTGCCGTTGAGGTATTGTCGCAGTCTATGCTTACAGGACAGTGACAGGACAGTCAGAGACAGTACAGGTGCAGGACAGGTTTACCCGCAGCTTACAGTGTCAGAGAGACAGTGTTTTTTGAGCTGTTTTTTGGTCTGTTTTTGAGTACACCAGAGCCATTTTACAAAGGAGACTCTGCCAAAATTTATGCAGAATATGAAGCTTTCTTGGTTCATTTGACAGGTTGATATTGGTTTAGAGGTCAGTTTATAGGGGAAACTCTGCCGAATTTTTCCCAGGAAAGTAAACCACTGTGAAGCGTAGCTATGGCTGGATCACAGGACACTGCTCTTTACAATATCAAGAAGCTAGATGGAACCAATTTCCCATTGTGGAAGCAGCAGATTTGGCATGTGTTGGTACAAAAAAAGCAGATAAAACCTATAAAGCTCAAGGGGATAAAACCAGAAGATATGGACGAAGATGAATGGAGCGAAATGGATGAATTGGCACTTTCTACCATTATGCTGACTTTGGCAGAAAGCGTTTACTTCAATGTAGCAGACGAGATGTCGGCTTATCAAGCATGGTTAAAGCTGAGTGATCTTTATGAGAAGCAGAGTGCAGCTTCACAGGTATACTTGCTTAAGAAGCTTGTTGACTTGAAGATGAAAGAAGGGACACCTATGTCCAATCATCTGAATGAATTCAACACAATCTATAGTCAGTTGTCAGCTCAAGGTGTCAGGTTTGATGAACCTGTTAGAGCTATGTTCCTGTTGATCACATTGCCGGAAAGTTGGGACACTTTTCGCATAACTTTGAGTAATTCTGCACCTCTAGATGGTTTGAACATAGCAGGTGTAGAAGGAAGTCTGCTTACTGAAGAAACCAATAGAAAGACAATGGACAAAGGCAAAGGAACAGCCTTAGTTGTCAGGGGAAGGACCAAAGAAAAGTACAAAGGTGGAAAGAGGAATCAGTCTCGTAGCAAGTCCCGCAGTGCTAAACGCAAGAGTGACATAGAATGCTACCATTGTGGCAAGAAGGGTCACATGAAAAGAGACTGCAGAGAATGGAAAGCAGAAAAAGGCAAAGAGAAAGCTGAAGACCATGGTGAGAAGAACAAGTCCTCAGTGAAGATTCAAGAAATAAATGTGACAAACACTGTTGCAGAGGATGACAGTCTAGTGTCAGGAGACATCTACTTCTTGAAGAATACAATGGACTCAGCTCTTCTTACATCATCTGATGGAAATGCACTGAGTGACTGGATTATAGACTCAGGGGCATCACTTCATGTGTCTCCAAAAAAGGAGTGGTTTACCTCTTATGTGACCACTAAAGATCATGTTCGGCTAGGCAATGGGCAGACATGTGAGATCTTAGGTGTTGGAGATGTTCAATTGAAGTTTCAGAATGGCTCTTCTCTCATGTTGAAGAATGTGAGACATGTTCCCGCAATTACAAAGAGCTTGATCAACACAGGTTTACTTGATGATGCTGGCTACGTCACCACTTTTGGACAGAACATGTGGAAGATATCCAAGGGTTCTATGACAGTAGCACATGGAGTAAAGTCTGGAGGACTTTACATGATTTATGTATCAAATGTCTCTAAAAATGTAATCAATGTAACCGAGCAGCCGAAAGTTTCTTTGTGGCATAGCCGGTTAGGACATATGTCCAAGAAGGGAATGGAAATCTTGTCTCGTTCTGGCTATTTGCCTGGCTTTTCATTTAATGATTTTGAATTCTGTGAACATTGTCTGTATGGTAAGCAAACACAACAGCCACATAAGCATAGAAGCAATAGAAGAGATACACAGTTGGCACTTGTTCATAGTGATTTGTGTGGACCTATGCCTAACCTATCTCTAGGGGGAGCTTCTTACTTTATGACATTTATAGATGATCACTCGAGGAAACTATGGGTTCACTTTCTCAAGCACAAGGATGAAGCGTTTAGTGTTTTCAAAACGTTTGTGACACTTGTGGAGAATCAGAGTGGCAAGAAGCTTAAATGATTACGCACTGACAATGGTGGAGAGTATGTTTCAAAGGCCTTTCAGGTCTTTTGTGAGTCAAAAGGTATAAAACGTGAACTTACTGCTCCTTACAATCCTCCTCAAAATGGTGTTGCTGAGAGGATGAATAGGACCATACAAGAGAAGGTCAGAAGTATGTTGTCTAATGCACAGCTGCCAAATGGGTTTTGGGCTGAAGCTGTATCAACAGCTGTTCATCTTGTAAATAGATCTCCTAGCAAGGTTTTGCAGAAGGATTCAGTGCCAGAGATGGTATGGTCTGGAAAAATGCCCTCATACAAGCATCTCAGAGTCTTTGGCTGTGAGGCATATACTCACGTTCCAAAGGAATTTAGGAACAAACTTGAGCCAAAGAGTAGAAAGTGCACCTTTCTAGGCTATGGTAATTCTGGTGAGATGGGGTACAGACTTTGGGATCCCGAATCCAGAAAGGTTGTCCGCAGCAATGATGTTCACTTTAATGAATCCAAATATCATTCTAAACCAGAGAGGGTTGAGGAGATTAGAAGAGTTGTCTTCCAAGAAGATGGACCTGCACGTGCAAGACAAAATGTCAGGGCTCAAGAGGAGCAAGACCAGGATAGAGTGGAACCACAGGTTGTGGCTGAGCCTGAGCCACCTATTGTGCGTAGATCTGGACGTGTCACGCGACCTCCTGATAGGTTTGTTCCATCTATGAACTATGTCATGTTGACTGATTGCAATGAGCCTTCATGTTACAAGGAAGCAGTGCAAATGAAGGACTCCAGGAATTGGCAATTGGCCATGCAGTCAGAGATGACAGCTTTGCATAAAAACCAGACATGGAAGCTAGTTAAATTACCACGGGGCAAAAAGGCTCTACCCTGTAAATGGGTTTACAGGTATAAGATCACCGCTCATGATAGTCAGCCAAAGTACAAAGCAAGGCTTGTTGCCAGGGGCTTTAACCAAGAACAAGGCATTGACTTTGAGGAAGTCTTCTCTCTGGTGGTCAAGATGACTACATTGAGATGCTTTCTTGCATTGGTTGCCATATTAGATTTGGTGTTGCACCAAATGGATGTCAAGACAGCGTTCTTGCATGGTGATTTAGATGTGGAAATTTACATGCAGCAGCCAGAAGGGTTTGTTGAGAAAGGCAAGGAAGATTGGGTATGCCAGTTGTTAAAGAGTCTTTATGGCTTAAAACAATCACCAAGGGCACGGTACCATAAATTCCACAAGTTTATGCTTTCTCAAGGCTACAAACGTAGTGAGTTCGATCACTGTCTATATACAAAGAAGGCTAAGGATGGCAGTTGGCTGATCCTTATTTTGTATGTGGATGACATGTTGATTGCTGGCAAGCACTTGGAAGAAATTTCAGCTTTGAAGTCAAAGATGGCAAAATTGTTTGACATGAAAGACATGGGTGAGGCAAGTCATATACTTGGTATGCGCATTGAGAGAGACAGATCAAAGAAGTTGATTTGGTTATCTCAAACAGAGTATATTGACAAGGTTTTGCAACGTTTCAATATGGAGAAGGGAAAGGCATTGAGTGTTCCATTGCCACCATATGTGAAACTTAGCAAACAAGATTGTCCTGTGTATGAGGAAGAACAGGCTGAAATGGATAAGATTCCATATGTGTCTGCAGTGGGTAGTTTGATGTATGCAATGATTGCTACTCGCCCAAACATTGCATTTGCAGTGGGAGTAGTAAGTCGATACATGTCAAACCCAGGCAAGAAACATTGGGAGGCAGTGAAAGGAATATTGAGATACCTGAAAGCTACAAAGAGTATGCGTATATGCTATGGGAGTCAGGAGCTAAGTGTAAAGGGTTTTACAGACTCAGATTATGCAGGTGACTTAGACAACCGAAGGTCTACGTCAGGGTATCTCTTTACATTGGCTGGTGGAGCAGTATCATGGCGTTCTAGATTACAAGATTGTGTTACTCACTCTACTACAGAGGCTAAATATGTTGCAGCATCAGAGGCATGCAAAGAATCAATTTGGCTTAATCGACTAGTAACAGATTTGGGAATCAAAGAAGAGATGCCCGTGTTATATTGTGATAGTCAAAGTGCTATACAATTGGCTCGCAATCCAGTTTATCACTCAAAGACAAAGCATGTGGATGTGAAGTATCATTTCATCAGGGAAATGCTCCAGGATAAGCAACTTTGACTTGTCAAAGTTCACACCACAGAAAATCCTGTTGATCTACTTACAAAAGGACTTCCCTCAGAGAGCTTTACGCATTTTCGCAAGCAGTTAAGTGTAGGGTAGTACATCACTTCTCTACATCTCTTGTATATTAGCTTGTATAGTAGCTTCTCTCACACTTAAAGTACCACATTGGACTTTAAGTGGGAGGTTGTTGGGGTATAAAGCCCAATGTGGTCGCCCAGGTAAGTGGGCGGGCCGCCAGGTATGTACACATATTCTTTTGTAAAAACCTAATAAGAACTCACTATGCTCTACACATTACAGGAGAGTGAGTTCACCATATCGTCGTGCTCTTCTTCTCGCACTCTCTCTCGCGTCGTACTTCCGCTCGTACTCCTTCTCCAAGCTTGTTGAGAAGTTGAGTGCTTACACTAACACTCTTGGCTATGGAATGAAAATCCAACCAATAGCCATGCTCGAATGCTTAAGCTTTCCATATTCTCCATCTTCATTACTATGCTATTACGTATGCTAGCAAGAAGAGTGATGATAAGTGAGAAACTATTTTTTTCGCCTATGGAATGTTTCTTCTTCCTCTTCCCTACCCTTATTCCCCGCTAGCTCTCTCCACCTTGGAGGCATTTGAGGCCTTGGGACTGAGGCCGGGGATGGTTAATGCTCTTTAAAAAGTCTATGTTATGCTCATGATGCATGAAGTTTTCCATCTTCATAGCATCACCAAGGTCACAAGGAACACACAGATTGTATTATACCAAGTCACTCTTGATGGGAGAATCTATAATACAAAAGCCTATTGGTGGGAGGATCGGCTCCACATAAATCCGATCCTCAATTGTTGTCAAGTTCTCTAAACTCTCTCTCTTGCAAAAGTATTGTTCATGCCAAGTTAACTAAGTACCATGTTTATGTTGCTACCATCAATTAAGTTCACTCGCTATGCTCACAAAGTAATCTTACAAAAGTGCTTTATCTAATTTCCTAGTTCCGCTACTCTCAAAGTTCATAGGCCATTTTCATTACATTGGTATTAGAGCATTGGGTTTCTCTTTTCTTGCTTATTAAGAGAGGTCCTTAAGTAGCCTATCAATGGTTGATTTTGTTAATTATATTAGGGTAAGTGGGACTAGGATCTATTATTGTTTTTTGTTGAGCCCACTATGTGGGATATGGTGCAGACGTCAGGAGATTTGGTCTTAATAATGGAGTCTTGTTAGACTTGACTACGGCTTTACCATTATTGAGACATACGAAGTCCGAAAGGAGCTATCCCTCGGCAACTCTGCTATGCTAGACCCACTTCACTGCTCTCTATAATTAACCAATTCGAGCCGTCGGTGTAGTTGCTTAAGTACTGATTTTCAAAGGCTAAGAGGAGTAGCAACTAAGGCTTTGAATTGCTAGAGAATACACTAAGTAAACACACAAATTTGTTAACACGGATGACAATAACCAAGAGAGTAGAATGAACATTGATAACTTTGATTTTGCAATGAAGGTGCTCATGATAATGCCCCCATGTTTGTTAATTATCTTGCTACTAGGTTGCAACAAGCTATGGGCAACCCCGCTTTGCAAGCCGAAGTTACTCAACAACTTCATGCTTATGGGATTTTCTTTCCTCTCCAAGAGGAGAGAGAGCTTAGGAGGCTTCTTTATGAGACCCCCAAAAGAATATTCTCTCTCATACAAGAGGAGGAATCCAAAGAACGAGAAAGTAATGAATTCCTAAGTTCCTTTGAAGATGTGGCTCCACGAAGACGACGGTCTAGACGATCGCCAACTCCTTCTAAGAGGAAACGGTCGACCCATAGTCCTTCTCCTTGTCACTCCAAAAGCGAAGAGAGGAAACAAAGGAAGAAAAGGGTAAGAAAGAGGGCACCCTCTTCTCCTTCTTCTTCACCTTCCTCCTCTTTCGACAAAATCAATAGCTATTCTCCTAGAGAATACAAGAGGGGAGGACATTGCAAATCGTATCCCACATGGCGAAGGTCCCAAAAGCTCAAGAAGTTCAATGAAGGAGGAAAGAGTATCTCTTTTCTTATAATGCCCCTGGTGGGACTACCTGGAAGGAACCTCCCTTTAAATATCCCTCTGAGCCTCATTCCCTATCCACACTCATAGCCTGCCCCTTGGGCCTAGTCCTTGAGCACCGGGCATTGCCCTTGGCATGACATTACTCCCCCCTTGGAGAATCGTTTTCGTCCTAAAAAACAAGAGTGATGATACACTAATGTTTTCCACAGTCGCATCCTTTAGGGATCTAGCTGTTTGCTTGATCGAAACACGGTTCAGTAGGAGATTCCATGAAACCAAGAGTAACATCTTGATTTTCACATTGTTTTCCATTTGTAACCATCTTGTGGTACCAATTCCTATCCAATCATAGTGTGTAGACTCCATTTAGAATGCACATGAGCATGCTAAACGAGTTATCACAACAAAGATGTACCCAAACCTTGCTGACATAACTCATCAGCCAAGTTTAAGTCCTTGACTTGTTCGTAAATTTCATCAGTAAACAACCCCACCATAACTAGTGTTCAAGGTTGAGAACTGGACTTAAACATGAAGAGACTACACCTAGTCCCACCAAACATGCTTTAACTTATGGTAAGCAAACTCCAAGTAGAGCAGTAAATGCTTACTAATTGGATTGCTTGGTGCTAACGTTACGCACTTTGCATATCCTTTAGCACAAGATTACACATTGTAATCTGCCTATCTCCTTGGATAACTAGTACTGAGGTGTTTTTCCCCACGGTTTATAGACGGTCTTCCCAGAAAACGGGGAATATCATACAACATTGCTGAGCAAACAACAATGTCCTGAATAACCATCGTGGTTAACGTGAAAAATGAGCCATGACCTCTATTGGTGATTGGTGGATCCAAAAGTAAGCTCAGAGAGATAATGCACATAGAGTGAAAAATGCTTCATAAGCAACTAATGTGATGAATATGCATGCCGCTCCAAATCAGCCTTTGCTAAACACTAGGGCCCATAACACCTAGTGTGCATGCATGTAGCAATAAACAGATCCGAACCTGTATATCCATGACCATCCTTGCCAATACTTATGGAGAATATGATGCTCCTAGCACACATTAAAGAGAAATATAAATAGTTCTAAAAAGAAACTAAATACTTTCTGCTACAATCATTTGCAAGCCTTGCGAAAAGGTTTGAACCATAATAGAAGGTGACATTAATCACTTCTATGTACAAACAATGAAACCTTTTTATTAACAAATCATATCCTTGCTATATGTATAACAACCATCTGTAATGTTGGTTAGCTTCACTTGTACTGAAATAAGTCATTCTAAGTATCCGAAAATTTCTGGCCACCCCACCGAAATTGCTCCTGATCTGTCTTGCTGAAAACAGTCTAGAAAATAGATGACCAACACACATAGGGACTTTTTCGTGACACATACTTGAAATAGTGGGTGCTAGTGTCAGTCCAAGACTCATATTATCCACATGTGGAATATGTCTCATGTAAGGATGTCTAAAAAGGAACATCCTTTGAAGTACAAGATGTACTTGTGTATGGAATTAATTGCAAACACTATACGACGGGAGTGAGAGGGACCCTCATTAGCCTTGCTCCACACTCGCAAAACCAAACTCCTTGAGTCCCTAGACCATGTTGTATCCCATGTGACAACATGTGCCAAATAAACCTTGTAAGTGGGTCTATAACTACATCATGCAGGAACTTATGTTGGACACTACAGCCTAAACTGCTTGGATCTTAGATGACCGTGTCATTTCTCTTGAGAGCAAAAATGGATGAAAACATAGTTCATGCTTTCTACATGGAAAAGCAAACCAAAAGAAACAAAACCGAAATAGATGCATACCTATAGGTTAAACATTGTGTTCACTTATCTGGAGTGAAGAGCACCTGCCCAATTTTCCCGCCTGCAAAGACCTAGGAACAAGAAGTGAAATGCAAGTAATATTGCACAGGTAACCTTGGGGGTTGCTTTTGCAATCCAAACCCCGTGGTTAAACTTTGTAGGAAAACTGCTCTCCTAGCAGTTGGCCCTTGGCCTCCTTGGCCTATGTCCATGACCCCCCTTGGGCTGGCTCATGGCAGTACATTCCGTTGGAAGTTGAGACTTTTTCACTACCCCTTGGCAGTCTATGGACTTATTTCCTTGAAAATGCAAGGGTGAAGGGTCCAACAATTGACCATCAGCCCTACTAAGTGATTTAGTAATCACGAGTTGGGTACTACCCCCAAAACTATACTCATATACGCACTCTTAATGCTAATAGGAGCTCCACTAAAGTTCTAGTCGTATTCACAACTAGATCTTTTTCCACCCAAAAATCCATAATCTGGGGTTGTTGTGTGAACAGTCGTGCTGTTTGAAATGTTGGCTTCATCTATACACCTTGTTAGAGATAAGCCCTTACAAGTTTAAGACTTCAAAAACACAACTTGACTTGCACACTTAAAGTGTGGAGTGTTAAAATAATGCCCAAAAAAATCACTAATGGCAAGACCCTTGCTTGTCCATTATAATTGATGGGTACTCAACTGAATAAAAGTGTTCGATCTTGAAATCAATCACTGATGGATTACAAAAAGATGGCTCTTTAGCCATTTGGGAAGATGGCTCGTAGCCATTCCAAAAAAAATGGCAATAGAGGACTCTTAGTCCTTCCTGTTATCTGTTAGCCCACCGTCTTGTTACCGTATTGACATAGAAATATGTAGATGAAGGCACGCCTAGTTTAATTTCACTTTTTTTGCAAGTTGGAAAGAGAGAGAGAGAGAGAGAGAGAGAGAGAGAGAGAGAGAGAGAGAGAGAGAGAGAGAGAGAGAGAGAGAGAGAGAGAGAGAGAGAGAGAGAGAGAGAGAGAGAGAGAGATAATGCTGGGCTGAGCAAAAACTCTTATTGGATTAGGTTGGATGCCCCTTGCATATGATCCCGTATAGACACTGTATGAATCTTATATTTGTACCACGCCCTCGTAGAGAGAGGTACCATAAAGCACGTCTAGGCTCATTTACCGTATATGTGATCGTGACTGTATCAGGGTGTATATGGCACTTTGTTTGGAAACAAAAATAGCTATAAGTGACCTTGTCCTTGATAGAGTGGTTAGTGTTATAAGAGAAGCTGAAATGAGATGGGATTATGTCAATCTAGGTGGTATGCCATGCACACAAAAGTGTAAGCCCTTGGCGACATTGACAGGCTCTACCAATTAATCCGATACCTAAAGTGCCTTGCACTATTGGGCAGGAATACATCTCAATTTTCCGTCGCCATACATAAATGGTTAAAGCACTTTGTTGTGTATAATAAGCAATCGTTGCCAACGTAAAAGAAAAGTTAAATTTGTGTATACTGGTTGCCTAGCTGTGGAAAGTGTATTGAGTTTGGCAAAACTCTTTGAAATTTTGGCCCATAGCCATATCTGTTACGGAAGAGATGTCATTGCATGCACCATATACAGTCGCTTGTGATGCAAAAACTTACTATAAACATATTCTAAACCTGTGGAAACCATTATCCCAAATGTCGTAAAAGAAGTCGTGCTTCACGTCAATGCATGTAGTGCTTGTACTCATAGTAGTGCTAATATATGCTCCCGTTGACACACATGTGTCCAAGTGGAGAGGAATCGACTGTGTCAAAATTGCTTGAAGAAAGAAAGCATTATGTATTATATCTTGACTGAATATGCTATACTAAGCAAGGTATTGTATCATATACAACTAACCAAAAGGGTTATCTAAAAGGGAAGATAACCACTAAAGAGCATGCAAGAAATTGATCGACTACTTAGCCGCAAAAATCCATCAAAAAGACCTAAGAATCCAATACCTGGGGACAATGTTTCCGTTGATGTTGTCCCATACAATTGAAACATAACTTCTGCAATTTGGCTTTCTGAAAATCTATTGTGGAAAGTCTTGTCTTTGCCACCTTGGCGGAGACGGGTTCGACGACTGCCACAGGTGTAGATACGGTATCTTAAGCTTGTGGGATGCATGAGATGACCAGCTCTGTAAGGTGATCCACCTGTGTAGCAAGCAATTGGACACGAACCGCAACCGTTCTTCAAATGTTTGAAAGTCATGTCTTGTAAAATACTCTTTTTCATCAATGAGATTGCTAGTATCCTCCAAAATTTCAAGCACACTATGAGGAGGAGGAGTAGATTCCCGGGGAGGAAGTTAAAAGTCAAAAAGATGATGCTCGGAAAGTTCCATATCCAAAAAATCAAACGAGGCATCCATGATAGGTGTGTATAGTGCTAGTAAAGGAAGGGAAGAATAGCACAATACCTTGATTCCCAAAAGTATCGCAAACTTACTATGCACTGTAGAAGATGACAATTAGCCATGCTAATTAGATTCGTACTCTTAATCGAAGATAAAATTTCCTTGAAAGCAATCATTCTTGAATTGGGAAAGAATTGAACCCGAATCCCTTGGATTTGTGATTGTCTCGCTAGTAGGCCGTTACAATTGGAATGTGATTTGATAAGTTCCTCTTTGAACCCTTGCCAAATAGAAATGCTGGAAGAAGACAATCCGCCAAATAATTGCCAAAACTCGGCTTGCCAAAGCTTTGCAATTTTAGTGGCAGTTATCAGATGTGCCAAGATGCACGACCTTGCCGTACTGTGTATGCCGAGATTGTGTTTTGATTGTATGGGGTGTATGCCGGGTTGGGCATGCACCGTATCTTAAGTAATTTGCCCAAGGCCAAAGGCCTTAGCGTGCTGTAGTATGAAACTATCGTCAAGCTTGGCGATGGTGTTCACAGAAGAGCCGCCGAGAGAAAGAAAGGGAGAAGGGCATCGATGTGTTGCTCGGCTGCGCCCGCCACAAGGTAGGGTTCTATTTAGCTCTACCTTGCACTCCCTTCAAGCCCTACCATGAGTAATTTGGAGTCGGGAAACTCGCCACCTCCTCTCGCCTCAAAAGGCCCTGCACATGCCGCCTCCCATCGTCTTGCTCCCGCTTGTCAAGGGGTCACTTCCACGGCTCTGTTTTCATGCACATGCAAAAGCATGAGAGGACCACGCCTGCGCTTGTCTAAAATTAGCTCCGATACCAATATAATGCCCCTGGTGGGACTGCCTAGGACGAACCTCCCAACCTCCTTTTAAATAGATCCCTGGGCCTCATTCCCTATTCACACTCGCAACCGGCCCCTTGGGCTTGGTCCTTGACCACCGGGCATTGCCCCTGGCATGACATTTCTCACCTATGATGGCACCTTTGGTGCTACCAACAAAGTATTGGCCTTCATTCAACAATTTGAAGCGGTCTTTGGAGATGAGGGCTTCACGTAGTTCTCTAAGCTACGTCATGTAGCTATGCACTTCCAAAAATCTAGTTGGGAAGCCCCAAAGACATGGAAAACTCTATGAGTTTCCATCATGAAGCAATTCCTTGCAAGCGATGCAAAGGACAAAGTGCTTACCAAATGGCGGAATTTGAAGCTTATCTGCCATGAGTCTATCCACAAACATGTGGACAAGTTTTGGGATTTACATCTCAAGGCTATTATCTTTCGAAAAATAGACTTCACCGAGAAAAAGCAACAATTATGTGTTGGATTACCTGAAGAAATGGTCGAGTATGTCAACTCCCAATGGCCTGGTTCTATCATGAAAGTAATCCACCACTCTATGGTTGCTTCGCACATCAATTTCCAACAAGGGGCTAAAAGGAATGCCAAGCCCCTGGCAAACAAAGATCGAAATGAAGCAAAGGGGAAGAACAATGCTCAAAATTATTCCCAAGGCAACTCTATCAACAACAATGAAGCTATAGAAAAAGGAGTATACAAAGGCAAGAATCGAATTTCTCTCGAGGAGCTAGAGCATTATTGCAAAGATAAACGATGCTTCAAGTGCGGGGAGCTTGCCCCCAAAGAAATGTGCGCAATGAGCCATCTAGAGCCTCTATGGTTGAAGCTCCAAAAGAGGATGCTCATTGCCAGTGATTTCTCCTTTCCTATGCTTGGGAAAAGATGCAAGAGCATGATGCCTTTATTTTGTTTGACCCTAGTTCAACTCACAACTTCATATCCACGGAGTTGACCACCAAGCTAGGCATAAAAGCCCACGAGATGGGAGATGCATTGAAAGACAATGGAGCTATCAAGGAACAAGACATCTCAGTTACTCCCTTAATTGGAAAATTGAGGCTTTCATGTCCAAATATATTTAGACAAAGAGGATTTCTTTATCTCCCCTCTCAAACATGAGGATGTAATTGTTGGGGCACCATGGTTCATAGCTGCCAACATGAAGTTCCCTGAAAGGAGAATCTACTTCACCTACAGGGAAAAGAGCATGTACATAGATGCTAATAAGTCGGGGAACACCATATCCTTGGTAAATACGCTTGCTTTTGATAAGTCCATGAAAAGCTCTACTTTTGCATATATGATTTGTGCTAAAGGGAATCAAGAGAAATTAGAGTTGTCTAATTTCCTAAATGGATTCCAAGATGTTTTTCATTGATGACATCCCTAATGAGCTACCTCCAAAACAAGGGATGATGACCATGCAGTTGAGCTTGTGCCAGGAAGCTCACTGCCTCTAACAAGCCTCCTTATCGAGTTTCCCAAGCTCAACAAGAGGAGATCATGAGGCAAGTGCATGAATTGGTGGAAAAAGGGATGGTGAGACCACTAACTTTTGGAGGTCTTTAATGAAACTAACCCTAAGGTCTTTTAACTTCCATTAGATGCACATTCATCGTTGATAGACTACCTCCTTTTGGACCCCTATTGAGATGTAACCATCTCTCCTCTTGGTCCCTTGCTGAGGTAAATCCAAAAGCACTTATTGCGCATTGCTCTTTGGTAGACCGTCTCCTTTTGGACCCTTATTCAGATGTAACCGTTTCTCCTTTTGGTCCCTTGTTGAGATAGGCCTAGAAGTGTCAGGACAAGGGCCAAGGGCCAGGATGGACATGCAGTCAAGGGGGTCCCTACATTTAGAAGGCCAAGGGCCTATATATGGGGCATGGTTGGGTGGAGATTAGCATGTTAGTTCCCCTGTCCTTTCACTGGTATCAGAGCTAGGGGAGAGCTATGGAGGAGGGGGAAGGACTCTCTCTCTCTCTCTCTCTCTCTCTCTCTCTCTCTCTCTCTCTCTCTCTCTCTCTCTCTCTCTCTCTCTCTCTCTCTCTCTCTCTCTCTCTCTCTCTCTCTGTGTGTGTGTGTCTCTCTCTCCCTCTCGATCGCAGCAGCATGAGGCATGGCCTCCCTCTCTCCGGAGTCGGCTCTCTCTCTCTCTCTCCTTAGAGGCCGTGCATGGGTTTGCATATCATGCAAGCCGTGGTGTTCACGGTCAGGGACAAGGCACACGTTGTGTGCATAAGCTCTTGACAGGCGGAGACGACAAAGATGGGAAGCAGCGCGTGCAAGGCCACTTGCGGCGGGGAGGGAGCACGCTCGACCTCCACCAAACCGCGCATGCTTAAGCTTGACAGCATCGCGCTGCAGCAAGCTGGAGTTCCCGTTCATGGGACGTGGTCAGGCGACCAACCGAAACGGGTCCTTCTCCTTCTCTCTCACGGCGCTGCCTGGTTTCGATGCCATCGCCACAATAGCTTTCGGTTTTACACAAACGCCCTAAGGCCTTTGGCCTTGGGCAATAAAATTTAACCCAAGGGAGGGTGCCCACGGGCTACCCCCCCCCCCCCCCCCCCCCCCCCCCTCCCCCACCCCACACCAAGCCACCGCATTCGGGTGAGCAAACAACAGAGCAGTAAGGGCTTTCAGCTTGTAGAAATTTTGTGAAACTCATAAATTCATGACGCGGATCGAGTAATTCGTAAGTATCAAGTATGGATGGCGAGGTGCGTCAAGAGGAACATGGGCGGCAGGAGCACTTACTGAGGTAAGCAGTAGCTTTCGATATTCCCTTTACTTTTGGAATTGGTTATGTCATCATCTGCATTCTATTGGGTTTGTGAATACCAATTTATGCCATGATGGCCACCCAAGGGGTAGGTTGGACTTTATCAAGCAAGGCTTGATTGTCAGTCCAACATGGCTAATATTAACTTTAGTCACTTACATTTCTTGGCATGGACGATTAGCTAATATGCCTGATCATTCATGTACAAAATGCATACGCCTTCAGCATATGAGACATATTTATCATTGGAATTTTTTTTTATGCATGCCATGTTGCATCCATTATTGGCATAAGACCCATGCTTCCTTGGCCAGCTTGAATCAAGCATGGCTTGAGTATGACATGGTTATGATGTTTCTAACAGCAAGGCTGTGTATTGCTTAGGAAACGTATTTTTCAGAAGTATCACCTCTATTGCATATCTCTACATGCATAACAGAAAGTGCAGCTTCTGCACTCCAAGAATAAGCATGGCTTGTCACAGTTATCTGAAACATTAAATTTTGTCGCCTACATTGTTGGTAAAAGCCCAAAGATATGCTTGAAAACTCGTATCAAGCACGGCTTGACTCCCAACCACCTGGCTCTGAAGGACGGTTTCTCAGCGGTTGACTTTGATGCAAAAGCATAGAAAATTCGTGATGCTTTAGAATCTCAAGGAGATGATCGGCACAACCTATTGCTCGACTTGATGAAGGGTGCAAAGTACTTGGCATGGCTGCCTAATGGTCGCTGCTTCTAGAAGTCGACAAAGGATGCTTGCCACACAACACTAACCAATTTTGGTTGAAATTGCTCGACAAGGTCGATTTTCCTTTGCTACGACATCTGTCTGTTAGCAGGAGTCTACGTTAGCTCTAAGCACAGAAACTCCATAAGTACTTATCTGAAGCAAGGCTTCCATTTCTACATCTTTCATTGAAGCTGGCCACGTTTGACATATGCTATGAGCATACAAACTTGGGAGGAATTTGGTAATCTGCTTGCGGGTTCTTTCATTACATGCCAGATGGATGTATATGATACAAGGGACGTATATATATACACGCGACAACTCTCTCTCATGCAGCAAACTAGGCTATGAGCCGTTATGAAACGAGTTCTTATCCATCAAAATTTCAAGATGGCTGGTTACAGCGGGATAACCAGGTTAGCCTAATTTTAAATTTGTTTGTTTTCCATGTTTTCATTGGAACACGTTGTCTGTCATGTAAAGCAAAGTGCTTTGACAAATTCACATGAAGCACGGCTTCTCACGCGTGCCATGATACTACCCATTGACTTGGCATCAAGGGCATTGGCACGCCAATTTGGGAAACTGTTAACATTGCAATTTGCTCCTATTTTATGTGTGGCAACAACACTTTATGATGCATCGCTACCAAGGCAGACTCTCCAAGGTACTTATGGTTTCGGCTCTCATGCTTGAGGCCGTTATACTAGCCAAGGGCTTACAATTCTACATGCACGGCATGCTAACTAGGTGGCATGAATTCCACCGCTTCATAAATTACGCTTCCGCTATCACACTCGCAACTCTGTCAAGGACAGACTAAGTGATGAATTGTTTAATGTGTTTTTTGGTTGCTGTCAACACAACAACACTAAAAAGAACCAAAAATTTGGACTTGATTCCCAGGAAAGTGCCAATACCAAGTCATCCTCATACAATCACGACCCCTACAAGGTAGATGTGTCGGAATGAGTTTTATGTTTTTCTGTTGCCTCTCTTGATGAGAGTGTTATACAGACAGATTGTGGAATGCTTTTAGGATAAGCTGCAATTCAGGCATAAGATTTCTAAGAGCACACATTCTGGGCACACACTCTACAAATTGAAGGAAAGTTCCTCAGCCCAGCATGCTCTTCTTTTCTCTCTTCTTCTTATTTCTTTCACGAATAACGAAACTCTTCTAAGAAGCTTTTGATACATATTCTGCTCGTGAGCCAGCTTGGGCCAAGGTGCTCTCACTCACAGCTAGCACGTGGCTAAGATGCTACTCAAATTAGTCTTCATCGGTTCGTCGATTGAACACTATTTTGCATAAGGGCTATGAGCCAAATAGGCTAAGAGCCGATTTCATGACAAGGGTAAGACCCAACTATTGGCATTCTTTGGGTGATGGTTTTCAAGATATACCCATGGAAGTACACATCGACGTTAATGGACAAGCAAGAGTCTTGTCATTACGGATGTTTAGGGTGTCATTTTTGCACTATATGTTTCTACGTGCGATGCTCAAGTTGATTTTTTGATACTCTTGCACTTACATCAGTTGATCTATACCATGGAGTCTAAAGGCAGCACACAGTTGAGACAACATAGCGCTGGATTTCTTGCTCTCACTATAGCACTACGGCGTGTCTATGGACATACTTTTTGGGGTCTAATCCAAGGGCTTGGTTTGCAAGGGCAACACCCCGGGTTTCCAGCTCAATGCCATTTGTTTTTTCAGGTAGGGGACATGCTCCTCTACATTTGAATACAGGAAAGTGGACACTACGTTCAAATCTCCAGGTACGCATCTATTGATTGGGTGTTATTCCATTTTTAGTATGCTTCGCTTGGTTTTTCAAGACGTCTAAGTACTCTTGAATGCTACAGAGCCATGCCAAGGGCATGTCGACACAAAGTATTTTGGGCAAAGTGTCCAATCTATCTTTCTGTCTTATGTTGTTACAAACCTACTTGTAGGGTTCAATTTGGCACATGTTGTCACATGGGATACAACATGGTCTCGGAACTCAAGGAGTTCGGTTTAGCCAGTGTGGAGCAAGATAATGAGGGTCCCTCTCACTCTTGTCGTAGAGTATTACAGTTACCTCCACACACAAGTACATCTTGTACTTGAAGGATGTTCTTTTTTACACATCCTTACATGAGACATATTCCACATGTGGAGAATATGAGTCTCTGGACTGACACTCGCGCCATTATTTCAATTACGTGTCACGACAAAGTCCCTACGTGCTGGTCACATCTGTTTTCTAGACCATTTTTAGCACAACGTATCAGGAGCAATTTCGTGGCCAAAAATTGTCGGATACTTAGAATGACTTGTTAAAGTACAAGTACTGCTAAACAACATTACAGATGGTTGTTTATACATATAGCAAGGCTATAAGTTCTTAATGAAAAAGTTTCATTGGCTGTATCTAGAAGTGATCAATGTTTCACCTTCTCTTATGATTCAGACGTTTCAGCAAGGCTTGCAAAAAATGGCAAATGAAAGTATTTAGTTTCTTTTTAGAACTATTTACATTCCTGTTAATGTGTGCTAGGCGCATCACATTTGCCATAAGTATTGGCAAGGATCACCATGGATATACAGGTTCGGATTTGTTTTTTGCTAAATGCATGCGCACTAGGTGTTATGGGCCCTAGTGTTTAGCAAAGGCTAATTTGGAACGGCATGCATATTCCTCAGGTTGTTGCTTATGAAGCATTTTTCACTCTATGTGCACTATCTCTATGAGGTTACTTTGGAGTCTACTAATCACCAATAGAGGTCATGGCTCAGTTTGGGTGTTTTTGGATTTTTTCTAAGTTAACCACGATGGTTATTTCGCACATTGTTGATTTATCAACATTGTTGTACTCTATTGTGATTTCCCGTTTACCAGTCGTCTGGGAAGCGTCTCTGTAAACTGTGGGGGAAACACACCTCAGTACTGTCAGTATCCACGGGGATTGACAGATTACAAAGTGTAATCTTGGGCTAAAGGATATGCAAAGTGTGCAAATTAGCACCAAGCAATCAAATTCATAAGCATTTATTGCTCTTTTTGGAGTTTACTTACTATCAGTTAACGCATGTTGCGACTAGGTAGTCTCTTCATGTATAACTTAGGTTCTCAACCTTGAACACTCGTTAGGGTGGGGTTGTTTACTGATGATGAAAATTGGGACCAAGTCAAGGACTTAAAATTAGCTGATGAGTTATGTCAGCAAGTTACTTTCATAGAAAGTGACAAGAGGTACTCTTTTTGGTACACCTGTGTTGTGATAAACTCGTTTACCATGCTCATGAGCGTTCTAAATGGAGTCTACACACTACGTTTGAATAGGAACTGGTACCATCAGATGGTTACAAATGGACAACAATGTAGAAAATCAAGATGTTACTCTTGGTTTCATTGAACCTCCTACTGAACCGGGTTCCGCTCCAATGAACCGTTGGATCCATGTGGGATGTTACGGTAGAAAACATTAGTGTTCTTATGAAGATACCATCACTGGTGTTTTCGCGGATGAAAACGCTTCTCCAAGGGGGGAGTAATCTCAGGACAAGGGCCAAGGGCCAGGACAGACATGCAGTCAAGGGGTCCCCGATATTTAGAAGGCCAAGGGTCTATATATAGGGCATGGCTAGGTGGAGATTAGCATGTCAATTCCCCTGTCCTTTCAAGAAGCACATATCTATATGCTAACTCTTGTTCCCCTTTTATCTTCCCATATTAAATGATCAGTTTAATATGAGAAAATCATTTGGTAAAGTTAGATATTATATTTTATGACATTACCTCTCGCTTGAAATCATAGTCTTCCTCGACTATGAGGTAGAGAAGATAAAGCCTAGTCATTAGCCCATGTTTCTTAGCGGATAGAGGATCCCTCTTTACCCTACGACATCATTCCAAAATGGATGACTAATCCATTTGGTGATCGGGAAACTTAGCTACCGCAAGCATGTTTGCTCTTTAGTCCATATCATACTTCCAAAGTAGAGTGATAAGTTCTACTTGGTGTCTGGGAGACGTCCTCACCACAAACATGATCCTAAGCATGCATACTTCTTAAATTTTGTGAACAATAAAAGAAAGAGAATTATAAGACAAAAACATTGTTCATTTAAAATGCATTTTCATTTGCTTACTCTAGTGTAGCATTGTAAGCATTGACAAGGTTTATATTACCCTTAAGCTAGGTTCCTTGCATCCCTCTAGCATCTTTAAAAGGATAATCCTTAAACTTAATAAGATATCATCGGATAATATTACCATTTTTTAATACCTTGTCTTCATGTCGTAGGATGGACTCAGATTGAAGTACTTCTTCTTGATCTTCAATTTTTGGAGGTTTTGCAACCATGACTTCTTTTGGTGGTGCTCCTTTGTAAGGCTTAAGTAAGCTCTCATGGAAAACATTGTGCATGAGCCAATGGTTGGGCAACTTTAACTAATAAGCCATCTCATTGATTGGCTTAAGAATTTTTTTTAATAAGACCATAGTACCTTTTTGCTAGTTTAGCATAATACTCTTGGTGGCCCGTAGGATTCTTGCCCATAGTATGTCTTAGATGAGCCTTGAAAAAACTTTAGCAAGACCCAATCATTTTCCTTAAAGGCTAAGGCTCTTCTGTGCTTACTAGCAACAACCCTTTTTGCCTTTTTTGTGAGATGGATCTAACCTTTTTAATCTTTGGAAAAGATTCTTGTAAGTCTTGGCTATATTCATCAGGATTCAGTAGCGAAGATCTTTCCATGTACTTTAAGTAGTAAGGGACTTTTGGATCTTCCCTCTTTAACCCTGAAAGGTGCTTTCTCCATGGAAGTATGTAGAATGTCATTGTACGCATACTCTATAAGAGGTAGGTACTTCTCTCATTGAGAACGTTGATCTACTTCCATCACATAGGATTTTAGTAGATTCAAGAATCCTTAATTTAGTTATTTCACTTTGATCATCCATTTGTGGATAATAGGCCAAAAGAGAAATTTAATCTATTGGTCATTATAGGATCTTTGTCCGACACTATGGATTTCACATATCACATGTGTGTCAACTATAGACCCTTCTCGAAATTACTGGTCATTATAGGATCTTTGTCCGACACTATGGATGTTGGCAAGCCATGATACTTGAAAATTTGAGATCTAAAGAGGGTTGCCGTTTGATGTGCTTTAATAGTATTTTTGATAGGCATAGAGCAAGTTTTCTTGCTAAGCCTGTCAATTGAAACAATTCAAGTTGCTTCCCTCGATCAAAATTTCATTTTTTGGTATACCATGCATTTTGAAACATACCACAAATGTTTACTTTTCATGGTATACCAAAAAAAATACATTTCTACTCCTCGAAGAGTAGATTATCGAATCCCTCTTTGCCCCGCATAAGGAGAATCATGGGATTCATACATGACTTTCTTTTTTGCACTAGTAGCACAGGAGAGCAAAATGGAGATGAGATAGGCCTAACCATGCCCTTCTCAACTAACTCATGCACTTGCCGCATAATCTCCTCTTGTTGAGCTTGAGAAACTCTATAAGGAGGTTTGTTAGGCGGTGAACTTCTTGCAAGAAGTTCAATTGCATGGTCATCATTGCCTCAATTAGGAGGTAGCTCACAAGGGATGTCGTCAATAAAGACATCTTAAAACCCCTTGAGAAAATTGGATAACTCTAATTCCTTTTGATTGTGTATATATTCTTTTGCTAAAACATTAGGTTCATCTTGAGAGTCTTTAACAAAAATCATGTACACGAAAATAAAGCTTTTTATTGACTTATTGAAATCTTGTGTATGTACAATGGGTATGGTGTTACCCATTTCCTTAGCATCTATGTACATATCTTTTTCCCTGAACCTAAAGGAGATTCTCCTTTCAGGGAATTTAACATTGGCAGCCATGCGATCAAACCACGGTGCCCCTAGGATTACATCCTCATGCTTGAGAGGAGAGATAAAGAAGTCCTCTTTGTCCACATAGCTTTCGACATGGAGCCTCAATTTCCCGATTAAGGGAGTGACTGAAGCTTCTTGCCCCTTGAAAGCACTGTCTGCGGGTAGTACATCTCCCATCTCATAAGCTTGTATGCCTAGCTTGGTGGCCAACTATGTGGATATGAAATTGTGAGTAGAACCAGGGTCAAAGTGAATAAAAGCATCATGTTCTCTTACCTTTTCCCAAGAATGGCATAGAGGAGATCCTTTGTGGTGAGTTTCCTCCTCTTGGATTTCAACCAAGGTAGCACTAGGAGGCTCATGGCGGGTGTTCTTTTGGGGACAAGCGCGGTACACATGCCCTTGCTCGCCGCACTTGAAACAGTGGTTATCCTTGTGATAACGCTCAAGCTCTCCAGGAGAGAGTTTGTTTTTGCCTTTGTAAACTCCCTTCACTTTAGCTTTGTTATAGTTGCCCTTAGGAGACTTTTGGGCATTGTCCTTCCCCTTAGGCTCATTGGAACCCTTGTTTTTTGTGGGCTTAGAATTTCTTTTAGCCCCCGTTTGGAAATTGATTCGAGAAGCCACCATAGTATGGTGTATAACCACCGATATGGTGCGTGGCCTTTGGGAGTTGACATACAATATTCCACCATTTCTTCAGTTAAGCCCACACAAAATTGTTGCTTTTGCTCTCCAAAATCCAACTTTTTGAAGATAGTGACTTTGAGTTGTAGGCCCAAAACTTGTCTACATATTTGTGAATGGATTCATAGGGAGAGAGCTTCAAGCTTCACCATTTGGTGAGTACTTTGTCTTTGGCATTGGTGGCCAAAAATTGCTTCATAATGGAAGCTCTTAAAGCTTTCCATGTTTGTGGAGCTTCACCATTGGCCCGTAGGCTATATCACCATTGCCTGGCGGACTTTTGAAAGTGCATAGCTACATGGCGTAGCTTAGAGGACTCCGTGAAGCCCTCATCTCCAAACACCGCATTGAATTGTTGGATAAAGGCCAAGACTTTGTGCGTAGCACCAAAGGTGCCATCGTATGTAAGGAAAGAGATGCTCTTCCCTCCCTCTTTGAACTTCTTGAGCTTGGACGACCTCTTCCACGTGGCATAGGATTTCCTATGGCCTCTTCTTTTTGATGGTTCAAAGGTTGCACCATCACTTTCTTAAAAAAATGAAGAATTTGAGGAAGATGGAGAAGAGGGTGACCTCTTTCTCACCTTTTTCTTGCCTTGATCTTCTTTGTCTTCACCATCACTTTCATAAGAGGAAGACGATGAAGAAGATGGAGAAGAGGGTGTCCTCTTTCTCGCCTTTTTCTTCTCTTGCTTATTGTCATCCCTCTTTGAATTATGGTATGGAGAAGTGTGCGATGGTCTTCTCCGCTTTGGGGGTGATGGAGAGCGTTTAGCCCACCATCTTCATGGAGCCATCTCTGCCGAGGTGGTAGGAGACTCACTTATTTCTCGTTCCTTCGGTGGGGGCTCTTGAATTCTCCTTTGAGAAGGAGATGCGTCATCAAGGAGCGAATTTCTGAGCCCTTCATATGGATCCTCTTCTTCTTCCCGAATCGGAGAGAGGCCTCTTTTGGAAGTATCACAAGGAGGCTTCCTAGGTGCTCTCTTGTCATGGTGGGGAGCTTGGAGAATCCCATGAGCACGAAGCTGCCGTTGCACTTCACTTTGAAGGGATGGATCACCCATAGCTTGTTGAAGCCTAGAAACAAGGTAGTTAACAAGAATAGGGGCATCATTAGTAGCCTGCTCATTAGCAAAATCAAAGTTATCAACATTAATTTCACTCTCTTTACTATTGTCAGCCATTCTAACAACTTTTAGGTGTACATTGGCACCTCAAGCCCTAGTTGCTACTCCTCTTTACCCCTTTAAGAAAAGCACTCAAGCTACTGTACCCGTGGCTCGAATACCGTTAATTGCGAGGAATAGAAGAGAGGGTCGTTCAACACCAAAAGAGTACCAACTCCTGTCAAGCTTCTAATATCTCAATAGTGGCTAAGCCATAGGCAAGACACGTTTTACTATTAAGACCATAGCTCTCGATGGTGATGCCCCGTTAACTGCACAAAGGCAGGCGCACTGCAAGGCTGAAAAATCCCTATTCTACTTACTCACATGAAATTAATAATACCAACCATTTATAGCTAGCTTGAGGACCTCACTTCTTGAGTAAGAAAAGATAAACCTTCTGCTCTGATACCAATGTAACATTTAATGGCCATAGTGAGCATTTCATTAGAATAGATTCCTAATGATAATAACAAGAGTGCTTGGGTGGAGAGAGCAACAAAAAGTATAACTCCTAGTTAGATAGCATGCACAATAATTCAAAAGAGAGAGAAATCAAGAAATTGACAACAGTTGAGGACCGGATTTGCATGGAGCCGGTTCCCCCTCCAAAAGGCTTTGTATTATGGTTTCTCCCATCAAGAGAGACATTTTACAATACAATTCTTTGTGTTCCTTTAGTACTAGCTAGTGCAATGAAGATGGGAATTTCAAGCACTAAGAAAAACACTTATCAAACGCAACATTAATTCCCTCACGGTCTCAGACCCAAGACCTCACTCACCTTTGAAGATGGTGAGAGCTAGCGGGGTATGACAGTAGATTGAGAGGAAGAAGGAGTATTCTTACGAGAAAGATGTACATCTCCTCACATAATCACTCATATTAGCATATCTTAGCTTAGTAATTAGCATGGTAGAGTAGATGAGCATGCATTGAAGCTTGTCTCTTGGTTGGATTTGCATCACAAAGCCAAGAGTTGTTGGTGTAGGCCTCCCTTCTCACAAGCTTGGAGTAGGTGGTAAGCTTAGCTGGAGAAGGAGGGAGGGAGAGTCTTCTTGCTCCACACATAGATTGTGTGAGTGTGTAAGTGAATAATGCCTTTCAAAAATCAGCCCCCTCTCTCTCTTGGTCGACCCCTCTTGCTATTTGCTCTTGCTAGCACCTCATTGGACCTCCGCAGGCTTAGCCAATAGGATTTCAAGAGCATAAGTGATAGCCTTATGACATGTGTCCCCCTTTTCCCTTTTGTGAGAGCTTTAGGTAATTAATAAATGCAACTAAACTCTCATTGGACCCCTTTGCCTCCTGGGCAATAGGAATCAGGCAAGCCATTGGGTTGTTGAATGCTCATTGGACCCCTTGGGAGACTATCCAATAGTCTTTTAGAGATCTTAATTCTTATTGGTTCTTTTATTAAGTGTTTTCATATTGATTAAACAAGATTTACTCTAGCCTAATTTTCATTGGTCCACCTCCAAGGTCATCCAATTGTTACACCTTGTGGGCATCTGGCCTAGGGAGCTGACATGTGTTCCTCATTCCCTTTGTGTAAAGGGAGCTTGTGTGTGGTGTGTGTGTGTGTGTGTGTGTGTGTGTGTGTGTGTGTGTGTGTGTGTGTGTGAGAGAGAGAGAGAGAGAGAGAGAGAGAGAGAGAGAGAGAGAGAGTTTCTCTCTCATCTCCTACAACTAGGGCTCGCCCCCTCCTATGTAGGGATGCATGAAGACTTTTGGGACACACACAAAGCATCCAATTTCCCTAATGTTTGACCTTTGGACACAACCTTTGAATTTTGGAACCTTAGCATTTTGGAAGTCTTAATGGGCTGAACCTTAGGGTCTTTTTTGTTATTTTGCAGATGCCCCCCCCTTTGGATCCCTATTTTCCCTCCTTTGGATTCCTATTGTGGCCACTCTGCCAGCTTAAGCAATATTCTATCTTTTTCTCCCATGGCACTTCCCCATATTAAATGATTAGTTTAACATGAGAAAATCATTTATGAAAATTAGATATTAGTTTTTATGACACCGCCATTCCGTAAGCACTTTGTCCTTTGCATCACTTGCAAGGAATTGCTTCATGATGGAAACTCGTAGAGTTTTCCATGTCTTTGGGGCCTCGTCATTTTCACGAAGTCTAGCCCACCATTGACGAGCAGATTTTTGGAAGTGCATAGCTACATGGAGTAGCATGGAGGACTCCATGAAGCCCTTGTCTCCAAAGGCCGCATCAAATTGTTCGATGAAGGTCAATACTTTGTCAGTGGCACCAAAGGTGCCATCATAGGTGAGAAAAGAGATACTCTTTCCTCCCTCTTTGAACTGCTTGAGCTCTTGTGACCTTCACCATGCAGGGTATGATTTGTGATGTCCTCCCCACTTGCTTCTTTTGGGAGTCTCATCAAGAGGCCTCCTAAACTCTCTCTCCTCTTAGAGAGGGAAATCCCATAAGCACAAAGTTGTTGGGTAACTTCTTCTTGCAAAGTAGGGTTGCCCATAGAGAGGAAGGGAAATCCCATAAGCACAAATTTGTTGGGATTTCCCTTCCTCTTAGAGAGAAAGGGAAATCCCATAAGCACAAAGTTGTTGGGTAACTTCTTCTTGCAAAGTAGGGTTGCCCATAGCTTGATGCAACCTAGTAACAAGATAATTGATAAACATGGGGACATCATAATTAGCACCTTCATGTGCAAAATTAAAGTTATCAATGCTCATTCTACTCTCTTGATTATTGTCAGCCATGCTAATTATACTTATGTGTTTAATTAGTGTATCCGTTGTCAATTCAAAACCTTATTTGCTACTCCTCTTAGCCTTTGAAAATAAGCACTTAAGGTTCTACACCCACGGCTCAAATTGGTTAATTATAGAGAGAGAGAGAGAGAGAGAGAGAGAGAGAGAGAGAGAGAGTAGTGGAGTGGGTCTAACATAGCATAATTGCCGAGGGATAGCTCCTTTTGGACTTCTTATGGCTCAATAATGGTAAAGCCATAGGCAAGTCTAAAAAGATCCCATTATTAAGACCAAAGCTCCCGAGGTGTGCACCATATCCCACATAGTGGGCTCAACAAAACCGATAATAGATCTCAATCCCACTTACCCTATAACAATTAACAAAATCAACCATTAATAGGATACTTAAGAACCTCTCTTCTTAAGAAAGAAAAGAGAAACCAAACGCTCTGATACCAATGTAATGGAAATGGCCTATGAACTTTGAGAATAGCGAAACTAAGAGAATTAGAGTGAGCATTTTTTTAAGATTACTTTGAGAACATAGAGAGCGAACTTAATTGATGGTAACAACATAAACAAATTTCTTAATTAACTTGGCATAAACAATACTTTTGCAGGAGAGAGAGTATTAGTGAGCATGACAATAGTTAAGGACCGGATTTACTTGGAGCCGGTCCCCCCTCCAAAAGGCGTTTGTATTATAGATTCTCCCATCAAGAGAGACTTGATACAATACAATCTTCGTGTTCCTTGTGATCTTGGTGATGCTATGAAGATGGAAAGCTTCATACGTCACGAGCATAACATAAACTTTGCAAAAAGCATTAACTATCCCAAGCCTCAGTCCCAAGGCCTCAAATACCTTCGAAGGTGGAGAGAGCTAGAGGGGAATGAGGGTATGGAAGAGGAAATAGAATCATTCATAGGAGAAAGAAAATAGGTAGCAACCAGAGGGTGTGTCGGAAATTTCCTAATGGAATTGGAGCTAAGGCCACCTTTTCGGCCACTTCTACTAAGTCGCTCCCACAAGCTGGTGCCTGTTGTTGCGTTAGGTGCAGTCGATAGTTCCTCACTTACCATCACTCTTCTTGATTAGCATAGCATAATAGCATAGTAATGAAGATGAAGAAGATGGCAAGCTTAAGTATTGAAGCATGGCTCTTGGTTGGATTTGCATTCCATAGCCAAGAGTGTTGTTGTAGACTCTCAACTTCTCAACAAGCTTGGAGAAGGAGATGGAGCTCTTGCACTTTGCACTTCACACAACGAGAGAGAGTGTGTGTGGTTGTGGGAGAGTATACCTCCCTCTTATGCTTGATCCCTCTCTCTCTCTCTCTCTCTCTCTCTCTCTCTCTCTCTCTCTCTCTCTCTCTCTCTCTCTCTCTCTTTTGTATTATTTAATTATATCATTTGGACATGTGTCCTCTTTTTCCTCTTTGAGAGAAAGAACTTAATTATTTATTTTTATGCATCCAAATTCTCATTGGACCCCTTTAAAGCCCATCCAATAGGATTCAAGCACATCATGAGGGCCACATGTCGAGGATCTTGACATGTGTCTTTTATGCTTCTTATGATATCATGTTTGAATTGAACACTTCAAGCACCTAGTCAATTACGCATGGAAACCGTTTATGCCTCTTGAGAGTTTATCTTTGAATTGAACACTTCAAGAACCTTAGTCATTTAAGCAAGAGAAGCACCTCAAGCTTGGGCAAGGTTCCCACAAACACTTTAAGCACTTTAGTTAGTAAGCACGAGAATCACTTCATGCTTGGGTAGGATTCCCACCTCAAGGTCAGCCCTAGCTTGCCTAAGGTCAAAGGACTTTTTACTAACTTTTGGAGGTCTTTAATGAAACTAACCCTAAGGTATTTTCAGCTCCATTAGATGCACGTTGCTCTTTGATAGACTACCTCCTTTTGGACCCCTATTGAAATGTAACCATCTCTCCTCTTGGTCCCTTGCTGAGATAAATCTAGAAGCACTTATTGCACGTTGCTCTTTGGTAGACCGTCTCCTTTTGGACCCCTATTCAGATGTAACCATTTCTCCTTTTGGTCCCTTGTTGAGATAGGTCTAGAAGCACATGCCTATATCCTAACTCTTGTTCCCCTTTTATCTTTCTATATTAAATGATCAGTTTAATATGAGAAAATTATTTGGTAAAGTTAGATATTATATTTTATGACAGAGAGAATAAGCTTTTCGTTAATCAAAAGAAAAGTGAATTTTTCCTACAAGAGATTCAATATTTAGGTCACATTATCTCTAAAGATGGCACCATTATGGATCCAACAAAGTTAGAGGTAATAAAAGGATGGCCTAATCCAAGGAATCTACACGAGGTACAAAGCTTTATAGGTATGTGTGCATACTATAGATGCTTCATAGAAAAATCCTTGCTAATAGCAGGCCCATAACATGACTTATGTCATAAAGTCTAATATCTAACCAACCCAAATGATTTTCTCATATTAAATTGATCACTTAATGTGGGAGAATAAACGGGAACAAGTGTTAAGATATAGATATGTGCTTATAGATCTATCTCAACACGGGGCCAATAGTAAAGGGGCCCAAATGGGAGATGGTCTATCAAGAGCAAGGCTAACCAATGGAGCATAAGACCTTAGGGTTAGCTTCATTGAAGACCTCCAATAATGTGTGAACAAGTCCTTTGACCTTAAGTAAGCTAGGGCTGAGCTTGAGGTGGGAACCTGGCCCAAGCTCGAGGTGCTTGACCTGCTTGAGGTGCTTGTCGTGCTTGAGGTGTTTGTCCTGCTTGAGGTGCTTGATTAAGGTGCTTGAGGTGCTTGAATTACTCCATGCTTGAGGTGCTTGACTTGCCGCTTGATTAAGGTGCTTGAGGTGCCTTGACATGCTTGCCTGAGATGCTTGTGGGAATACCCCCTAGTCCAAGTGCTTTGTCATGCTTGATGACTAAGGTGCTTGAGCTCCTAAAGTCAAAAAGATCCCTACAAGGAGGGGGGCGAGCCTACAAGGGGGGGGGGGGGGGGGGGGGGATGAGAGAGAACACACACACACACACACACACACACACACACCACACACACACACAAGGGAAGCCCCAGCTTGAAGAGGCAGCAAGGACACTTGTCAAGTTCCTCCTCATGTTGCCCTCATGGTGTGCCTGAAGCCTATTGGTTGGCCACCCAAGGGGTCCAATGATAATTTAGGATATTTAATTAATTGATTTTGCATTTATCAAGTCCTCTCTCTCAAAGGGGAAAGGGGGACACTTGTCCCAAGGCTACCCCTGTTGCTTGTAATGGCTCCTGCTTGTGATTGGCTAGGCCAGGAGGGGTCCAATGAGCTTCAAGCATGAGCTACAAGGGGGGGTCGACCCAAGAAAGCTAGGGGGGTGCTTAGGGGGTATACTCACCCACACACACTCACAAACACTCTCATTGTGTGCTATGCAAAGTGCAAGAGATCCCTCTCCAAGCAAGTAGAGGTTGAGAGCCTACACCAACACTCTTGGCTATGGAGTGCAAATCCAACCAAGAGCCATGCTTCAATGCTTGAGCTTGTCATCTCCTTCTTCTTCATTACTATGCTATTATGTATGCTAGCTCAAGAGTTATGGTAAGTGAGGAACTAGCTCTTTCTCGTATGAAATGTTTCTTCTTCCTCTTCCCTACCCTCATTCCCTGCTAGCTCTCTCCACCTTCGAAGGTGTTTGAGGTCTTGGGACTGAGGCTTGGTATAGTTAAAGCTTTCTTCAAGTTTAGGTTATGCTATGATGGTGATGCATGAAGCTTTCCATCTTCATTGCTTCACCTAGGTCACAAGGAACACAAAGAATGTATTGTAACAAGTCTCTCTTTATGGGAGAAATCATAATACAAATGCCTATTGGAGGGGGGACCGGCTCCACATAAATCCGGTCCTCAACTGTTGTCATGTTCTCTAAATTCTCTCTCTTGCAAAAGTATTGTCTATGCCAGGTTAACTAATTGCTATGATTATGTTGCTATCTTCAATTATGTCTACCCGCTATGCTCACAAAATCATTTCTTGAAAGTATTCTCATTAAATTCCGCTACTCTCAAATTGAATAGGCAAATTCCATTACAACTTAACAAAAAAGAATGTTAAGTATTCATGGACTACAAAAGTGCAAGAAGCTTTGAGAACCTTATCTCTCAATTTGTGCACACACTACTAGATCTCTCAAAGCCATTTGAGGTCTAATGTGATGCTTGTGGTATTGCCTTGGAGCTGTTTTGCTTCAAAAAGTGCATGCCATAGCATATGAGAGTCGAAGAATCAACTCTGATAAGCGAGGATTGGGCAAATACAAAAAAGAGCTACTAGTTGTTCTTTATACCCTAGACACGTGGAAACGCTGTCTCTTGGGGACTCCATTCATCCTACGAATGGATCACAAAGCCTCAACAACTTCATGATGCAAACCAAGCTCTACAACAAACAAATGAGATGGGCAAATTTTCTTTGGCAATTTAAATTTCATATTTCTTACATTGCTGGCAATCACAATCAAGTGGTCGATGCACTTTCACAACGGCCAAGGGTAAATGCGGTGTCTATAGCAACTCAAAATGATCTATCTTTTGTGATAAATGAGTACGTCATTGACCAAGACTTTAAGTGCATAATTACAGCTTTTGCATTAGGGAAGAAAGAAGAACCATTCACCTTGGAGGGTGGTTATCTTCCAAACGGCAATAGACTATGTGCTACTCACCCATAAAATAAGAAAGTCAGGTATGAATCCCATGCTTCTCCTCATGCGGGGCAAATAGGGATTCCATAATCTACTCTTCAAGGAGTAGAAAATGTATTTATGTTGGCCTACCATGAAAAGTAAACATACCATAAATAGTATGTTTCAAAATGTGTGGTATGCCAAAAGTCAAAATTTGACTGAGGAAAGCAACTTGGATTGTTTCAGTCGACAGGCTCAACAAGAAAACACACTCTATGCCTATCAAAAATACTATTAAGGCACATCAAATGGAAACCCTCTTCAGATCTCAAATTTTCAAGTATCATGGCTTGCCAACATCCATAGTGTCGGGCATAGATCTTATAATAACCAGTGACTCTGGAAGGGTCTCTTTGAGAATCTAGGAATTAGATTAAATTTCTCATTTTTGGCCTATCATCCACAAACAGATGACCAAAGTGAAATAACTAATCTAACAATTCTTGAATCGACTAAAAGCCTATGTCATGGAAGTAGATCAATGTTCTCAATGAGAGAAGTACTTACCTCTT
Source organism: Adiantum capillus-veneris (assembly GCF_014529385.1). Taxonomy (NCBI): domain Eukaryota; kingdom Viridiplantae; phylum Streptophyta; class Polypodiopsida; order Polypodiales; family Pteridaceae; genus Adiantum; species Adiantum capillus-veneris. The sequence goes on along the minus strand of NC_140960.1, from coordinate 103,463,901 downwards.
ATAGAGTATGCGTACAATGACAATATTGTACATATTTCTATGGGGAAAGAACCTTTTGAGGTTAAAGAGGGAAGATCCAAAAGTCCCTTGCTACTTAAAGTACATGGGAAGATGTTTGTTGCTGATGAATATAGCCGAGACACACAAGAATCTTTTCCAAAGATTAAAGAGGTTATATCCATCTCACAACAAAGGCAAAAAGGGCTGGTGCTAATAAGCACAAAAGAGCCTTAGCCTTTAAGGAAAATTATTGGGTCTTGCTAAAGTTTCTCAAGGCTCATCTAAGGCATTCTACGGGAAACAATCCTACAGGCCACAAGAGTATTATGCTAAACTAGCAAAAAGATGACTACAAAGAAAAATACATAGTGAGCGAGACTTGCAAAAAGGAATAAAGAAAAAAGGTTGGTGAGGGGTGGGGGTGGGGTAGTAGAAAAACATCAATTTTGCACCAAACGCGTTTCGCTTAGATTAGCTTTATCATAAAATATAGTATCTAACTTTACCAAAAATTATTTTCTCATATTAAACCGATCATTTAATATAGGAATAGTATATAGATATGTGTTTTTCATTAATCAAAAGAAAAGTGAAATTTTCCTACAAGAGATTCAATATTTAGGTCACATTATCTCTAAAGATGTCACCCGTATGGATCCAACAAAGTTAGAGGTAATAAAAGGATGGTCTAATCCAAGGAATCTATCGGAGATACAAAGCTTTATAGGTATGTGTGCATACTATAGATGCTTCATAGAAAAATTCTTGCTAATAGCAGGCCCATTACATGACTTACCGAAAAAGAATGTTAAGTATTCATGGACTACAAAAGTGCGAGAAGCTTTGAGAACCTTATCTCTCAATTTATGCTCACACTACTAGATCTCTCAAATCCATTTGAGGTCCAATGTGATACTTGTGGTTATTGCCTTGGAGCTGTTTTGCTTCAAGAAGGGCATGCCATAGCATATGAGAGTCAAAGAATCAACTCTGATAAGCGAGTATTGGGCAAATACGAAAAAGAGCTACTAGCTGTTCTATATGCCCTAGACACGTGGAAACGTTATATATCTCTTGGGGACTCCATTCATCCTACAAATGGATCACAAAGCCTCAACAACTTCATGACAAAAACCAAGCTCTCCGACAAACAAATGAGATGGGAAAATTTTCTTTTGCAATTTAAATTTCATATTGCTCACATTGTTGGGGTAGGCACAATCAAGTGGTCGATGCACTTTCACAACAGTGTCATATTGTCATACGTTTGTATGGAGAATGTCATGCATGAGTCACATATTCAGTGGTTTTTTAAGTGCTCGGATTATGGTTGGGAGCAAAGCATTTTTGCACGATGGCAAGCTTGCAATGGCTGTCATGTGGCATGAGAATGGTTTTGTATATCATAACTTGGAATCTAAAGTCGTCAATGTCACAAGTTTCTAGAGTGAAGATTATGCTATGGGCCTTGACCTTGACTGAGGGTATCACTCATGCCGATGCAAGAGTTGTTGTTGAAGCACTCATGAATGATAAGGTTGTACTTAGCCAAGCTTTGGTCGATATTTGTGCCGAATAACATGTGCTTAAAGAGCTAAGCTAGATCAAGGCTATGGTGGTGTTTTGCAAACTAGACGTTGACGAAGTCAAGTAGGCTACAAAGATGATGGCAGTGCGCATTGTACCTACCATAATGTTTGTCATAAAAGGCAAAGGGGTGGCTAGAGTGAAGCTTCTAATGATTCCCGAGGTTTTCAAGCAGAAGATTATGTTGTTCCTTCCACCTCAGCAGTCATAAGGCTGTGTAGTAACTTGTTTCTCAATCCACATAGGCCATAAGAGCGTGCGAATGGCCACTTGGGGAGAACAAAGGAGCGTGTGAATGGCCGCTTGGGGGAACAAAGCTATTAATAAAGCAGTTGCAAAAAGCAAAGGAGATTGTGAACGTGTTCGAGTTTGGTAGCTTTTTAGATACCTGTTGGTAGCGTTATCAGAAGCAGGAGCGAGCGCGAGCGAAAGAGGTTATCAAGCAGAGTTTAGAAAAGCAATACGAGGAGGGCAGAGCGTGCCGTCAAGGGGCAGAAAAAGAAGGCCAGTGCAAGAAGGCTCTGTGGTAGGAAGGTTGTGGTCGAGCAGAAGTAAAGATGAAGCACGGGCAACTTGAAGCCGATGTCGGGGCTTCGATAGGCCAGTAAATGAAGAAAATGAAGCAGTCACATGCTGAGAGGTTGACAAGCCTCGGAGCAGGTCGCTTGCAGTAGGAGAGGAGGCTGAGGAGACGAACTGTAGATAGAAAACAAGCAACATTTTTGTTAAATTTCTAAAGCTCCCAGTTCTTTAAAATTGAATTGAAGTCGTTACCATACCGTGATTGCCAAGGTCATTCCCGCGCCGGTTCTCAGCTTTACAAAACAACTCAGAAGCAACAAAAGTTCTAGCAAAAGGCAGTTAGTAGTTGAAGAGTTCAGAAGGGTTTATTATCGCAATCAAGCGGAAGCTTGAATACAAAGAAGCAAGGGAAGTTGAAGAAGCAACTTTAGTGCCACGTTGAAAGAGGAGCAAGGCAAGATACAGTCTTTTGTGCTCTGTCAACAAAGGGCATTGCTTTTACGCTTATTGCTTGTGTTCAAGCAATCTATTAAATTCTTTGGATTTTATTGTAGTTTAATTCTAGCCGGATTTTCAATTGATAGTAATTTAAAAAATTGAGTTCTAAAGTGTCATTGCAACTCCGAGATATCATTTTGTGTTGTTTCTCTCACTTGAACCCACAGTAAGCAACCCGGTGTTGATCCTGGCTCACTAACCACACAATATTATCCCCGACAACGGCCAAGGATAAATGTGGTGTCTATAGCAACTCAAAATGATCTATCTTTTATGATAGATCAGTATGCTATTGACCGAGACTTTAAGTACGTAATTATATCCTTTGCATTAGGGAAGAAAGAAGAACCATTCACCTTGGAGGATGGTTATCTTTCAAATGGCAATAGGCTATGTGTTATGCACCAAATGGATTAGTCATCCATCTTGGAATAATGTTGTAGGCTGAAAAGGGATCCTCTACCCCCTAATAAACATGGACTAATGACTAGGCTTTATCTTATCTACCTCATAGTCGAGGACGACCATGATTTCAGTAGAGAGGTAATGTCATAAGATTTAATATCTAGCTAATCCAAATGATTTTCTCATATTAAACTGATCATTTAATGTGGGAGAATAAACAAGAACAATAGTTAGAATAGAGACATGTGCTTTTAGACCTATCTCAGTAGGGGACCAAGAGGAGAGATGGTTACATCTCAATAGGGGTCTAAATGGATATTGTCTACCAAAGAGCAATGTGTAATAAGTGCTTCTAGAATTATCTCAGCAGGGGACCAAGAGGAGAGATGGTTACATCTCAATAAGGGTCCAAAAGGTGATTGTCTACCAAAGAGCAATGTGTAATAAGTGCTTCTACACTTATCTTTACAAGGGACTGAGAGGAGAGATGGTTACATCTCAATGGGGGTCCAAAAGGAGATAGTCTATCAAAGAGCAACATGCATCTAATTGATCTTAAAGACCTTCGGCATAGCTTTATTAAAGACCTCCAAAGGTTAGTGTTAAAATTACTCTGGCCTTAGGCAAGCTAGGGTTGAGCTTGAGGTGGAACGCGACCCAAGCTCGAGGTGCTTGTCATGCTTGGTGACTAAGTTTCTTGAGGTGCTTGTCATACTTCGTGACTAAGGTGCTTGTCATGCTTTGTGACTAAGGTGCTTGAGGTGCTGGTTATGCTTGGTGACTAAGGTGCTTGAGGTGCTTGTCGTGCTTGGTGACTAAGGTGCTTGAGGTGCTTGATGACTAAGGTGCTTGAGGTGCTTGTCATGCTTGATGAGGAAGGTGCTTGATAAGCTTCCCATGCATGGGGGTAAGGTGCTTGAGTAAAACAGAGACCCTACAAAGGAGGGGGGGAGCCCCAAATTTAGGGGAATCCTTGACTTAACCTCCCACTCACCCAAAGGGCACCCCCTTTTTCAAGGGGCACATTGACACATGTCAGGCTTTCCCTATGCTTAGCCACATGGGGTGCTTGAATCCTATTGGATGGGCTAAAGAGGGGTCCAATGAGATTCTAGTTCAATTCAACAAATATCTAGATACTTTCAAGCTCTCTTCCTCAAAGGGGTAAGGAGGACACTTGTCCAAAGGCTACCCATGTGCTTGAAACGCATGGTGCATGTGATCGGCTAGGGGGAGAGGGGTCCAATAAGCTTCAAGCTTGACCAAAAAGGGGGTTTCGCCTAAAGCAAGCAAGGGGTGTGCTTGGGGATATACACCCTCTCACACACTCATTTTTACACACATTCTCACTTGGTGAAAGTGGAGGAACTCCACCTCCTTCTCCAAGCTTGTTGAGAAGTTGAGTGCTTACACCAACACTCTTGGCTATGGAATGCAAATCCAACCAAGAGCTGTGCTTCAATGCTTAAGATTTCCATCTTCTCCATCTTCATTACTATGCTATTATGTATGCTAGCAAGAAGAGTGATGATAAGTGAGGAACTATTTTTTTTCTCCTATGGAATGTTTCTTCTTCCTCTTCCCTACCCTCATTCCCTGCTAGCTCTCTCCACCTTCGAAGGCGTTTGAGGCCTTGGGACTGAGGCCGAGGATGGTTAATTCTTTTTAAAAATTCTATGTTATGCTCGTGATGCATGAAGTTTTCCATCTTCATAGCATCACCAAGGTCACAAGGAACACAAACATTGTATTATACCAAGTCTCTCTTGATGGGAGAATTTATAATACAAAAGCCTACTGGTGGGGGGATCGGCTCCACATAAATCCGGTCCTCAATTGTTGTCAAGTTCTCAAAACTCTCTCTCTTGCAAAAGTATTGTTCATGCCAAGTTAACTAAATACCGTGTTTATGTTGCTACCATCAATTAAGTTTACCCGCTATGCTCCCAAATTGATCTCACAAAAGTGCTTTATCTAATTTCCTAGCTCTACTACTCTCAAAGTTCATAGTATAATTTCCATTACATAAATCTCGCAAACAACTCTGTATGGTCTGCAAAACTCCACTATGTAGTGTGCTAGTGTTAGTCATCATACGACTGAAAATCCCTGTTCCCATTGCAGATACTAGGTCGAGCCTCAAAGGGTAAGTCACTGAAGGTACACTTTTAGGCCATACACACTAGCCAAACCTTCCCTTTCTGTGGTGCTATAGTTGTGCATTGCTTTGTGGAGCAGTCGACTTGCATAGTGAACATGGCGATCTAGGTTGAACTCCTTACGAGGCTGAGTCAGCACAACACCCACAACCAGTTGACCGGCATCCGTATGCACATGAAAAGGGAGAGACCAATCGGGGGCAACTAGATTAGGTGCTTCAGTGAGATGTTTTTTGAGGTATGAATATGCTTCAGCCTCGGGTTTTGACCATTGGAAGGATACAATAGCATTGGTGAGTCGGGTCAATGGTTGAGCCACCTGTGCATACATGCGTATAAACTTGCGATGATAGCATGTGTGGCCTACAAATCTCTGAACACCTTTGGGGTTGACGGGAGGAGGTAGCTTCAAGATGGCCACTATCTTCTCTGGGTCAGGCGCTAAACCTTTAACAGACACCACATGGCCCAAAAGTTCTCCCACTGCAACTGCTCGATCAGGCAGCGGAAATGTATGTCTAAGGCATTTTTTTAGGACAAAAGGGCTCCAAGGTGGGCCAATTGGGATGGCAAGTCCATGTGTCTGAAGGGCCAATGTGGTGCGCAAGAGTGTAGTGCTCGAGGTGCTCTAGAAGCCGGTCCAGACGGCTCCTCAAACGGAGCCTTGACGTGAAAGGTCTCAGGTGGTCTTTGCAGTTCAGAGGCCTGATCAATGAGCTAGAAAATGGCACCACTTTCAAGGAGGTGGAAAAAAAACAGGTTCTTTTTAGTTTTTGGAACTCAAAGGAAGATTTGGATGGCTCAAACCGTGAAATCAAGCCATGTGGAACCCTCTCAAATCCCATATGCAAGGACAATGCCCACGGGCGAAGGCTATAAGGTCTCAGCCATGCCCTATTGTTGGGTATCAAGGAAAGAAAGAGGTGGAGAGAGAGAGAGACAGAAAGAGAGAGAGAGATCTGTACCGTAACTATGACAGAGCGGTGCTCGTGGCTCTGGGTGGCACTTTGGGTAGTTTTGGCCAAAGGCAGGCATGTGATAGTGGCAACCGACTGTGGTCAACGCCCGATGGGTGATTCGCGAAGGTGATGACATGGTTGATGTTGATAATGGGTGGGTTCCCACGTGGCCTCGTACTCTAGACTTTTGAAGGCAAAGCTTGGGAGCAGTAGCGCTAGCACTATTGCCTCCCCTGGGATCAAGTGTGGCAGAGTGTGAGAAGGAAGCCGGCTTCAAACCTTGCAAGAATTACCAAAAATGGAGCACCAAGGGGATCGAATCAAATTCAAGGTTCTAAAAAGGGCAGAGGGCTTCTATAAAAACCATTTGTTTGTTCATTTTGGGGGATCTTTTGCAAACCACGGGTCTTTTTTGACAGACCAAGAGGGTCTTTTTGGAGGGACCAAAAGAGGGTTTTGGAGGCTATTCCCACGGAAGAGTGTGCCTGTGGAGACGAGTTCATTGTGGAAGCATTGGAGCAGCGGGGAGCCAACAAGGGCTCGCCCCCATGAGGTTTTTTTTTTTTTGCAAAGTGAAGGCCTGGGTGTGTGTTGTTTGCCAAGCCAGCCATGATTTTTGTGGTCGTGCCTAAGTAAACGGTTTTTTGTGATGAAGTGAAGCCTACATTCCCTTCTCTTTCTCCTGCTCTTGTTGTGTGTCCGTAGTGTTGGCTTTCTGGAAGTGTGTGCCCACCCGAACCGATGATTCTTGTGTGTGGAGAGAGTGAGTTAGAGCATTGGTGTGTGTGGTGAGAGGGTTGAGATAGACAACGATGGAATGTGAGTGAGGTATGGTGTTATGTCTGAGTGTGTGTGTCTTAGTTTGTGTGCAAACAAAGGTTTGCTTGTGCGAGTGTGTCAAGTTTTAAAGGTGAATTCTAGTGGATTGGGGTGGTGTGTATATCTTGGGCTCTAGAGAGGCATCTGTTTGTGTTCCAGGTGTGTTTCCCTTTCCCTCTCTCCATCTTCTGGTGCACCCACATAGATGCTCCTATTTGAAGGTGAAGACAATGTTTTGGTGATGGTGGAAGTGCAAGTTTTGAAGAGTAGGTGTTGTTGAGGATGGCATGGTCGGGATTTCCAATTTTCACTGGGTTGAAGACGCGGAGGTATGGCTATAGGATTACAGTTTGTTCCTACTAGAAAGTGGCTTGTTGAGAGAAGAGGATTCAAAGGAGGCCAATTTGGTTGGCAAGTCCAAGTGTCCGAAGTGTCAATGTGTTGCTCAGGAGTGTAGTGCTTGAGGTGATCTAAGAGCTCGAGGTCCAGACAACTCCTCAAATGGAGCCTTGATGTGAAAGATATGGTGGTCCAAAGTTGGAATGCATGGCAGATTTTTGATGGACATGGTAGGTGTGGACATGTGGCAAGAGCCAATGTCAGTGGATAGGATTGAAGTGCTCAAATTGTGGAGCATGCTAGTCTTCTCGGATCATCAATCGGAGCTCCACAGTGCAAGTTATGGCCAATGGAGGATTTGCCGAGGGTCGAGTGTGTGGAGACTTGGTCACATTGAAAGTTGCACCGTTTGATGTTTTTTGGGCCTTGACATGGTTCTTGGAGGTAGGACACATCATGTGAAGTCAATAGGAATCGACGGCTTGGTGATCAAAATCTCGCGGTGATCAAGCTATGCCAGTTGGAAGTTGGGCGCCAGTCATTGGCAGTGCGGTGTTGGATGTTTTTCCTTTGTATTTATGACTTGAGACTGCAAGCTCAAAAGAGTCAAAGTGCAGTGAGGCATACATGGCTTGGAGAGGCAGTAAAATGAAGTCTCAGGTGGTCTTTGCTACTGAGAGGCCTAGTCAATGAGCAAAAAATGGCACCACTTCAAACAGGTGGCAAAAAGAGGTTCTATTTAGTTTTTGGAACTCAAGGAAGCTTTGGAGGGATCAATTCATGAAATTGTGCCATGTGGCACCCTCTCAAATCCCATATGCAGGGACAATGCCAACAGGCAAAGGCTATAAGGCATGGGGCGTGCCCTATTGCTGGATATCAAGGAACGAGAAAGAGAGTGATCTCTCTATACCGTGGCTATGGCGAATCCCTTTCAGCCGATGTGTGCACGGTACTCGTAGCTCTGGGTGGCGGTCTGAGCGGTTTTGGCTAGAGGTAGGTACACGACGATGGTGATCGGTTGTGATTGACACCTGGCGGGTGGCTCGCGAAGGTGATGAAGTGGCTGCTACCGATAATGGGTGGTTCCCACATGGCCCCCCAATCCAAATTTTTGAAGGCAAATCTTGGGAGCACTAGCGCTGGTGCTGATGCCCCCTCAGGATCAAGTGTCACAGAGAGTGAGAAGGAAGCCAGCTTCAAGCCTTGCAAGAATTACCAAATGGAGAACCAAGGGGGTCCAATCAAATTCAAGATTCTAAAAAGGGCAGAGGGCTTCTATAAAAACCATTGTTTTGTTCATTTTGGGGGTCCTTTTGCAGAACACGAGTCTTTTTTGACAGACCAAGAGGGTCTTTTTGGAGGGACCAGAGGGTTCTGGAGCCTATTCCCACGAAAGAGTGTGCCTATGGAGATGAGCTCCTGGAAGCATTGGAGCAGTGGGGAGCCAACAAGGGCTCGCCCCCATGAAGTTTTTTTTTTGGAAAGTGAAGGCTTGGGTGTGTGTTGTTTGTCAAGCCGGCCATGGTCTTGGCACTCGTGCCTATGTGTTGATCCTCCCCTTCCCCCCTTCTCTTTCTCTTGCTCTTGTCTTGTGTCCGCTTTTTGGAAGTGTGTGCCCACCCAAATTGGCAGTTCTTATGTGTGGAGAGAGTCAGTTAGAGTGTTGTTGTGTTTGGTGAGAGGGTTGAGATGGACAACGGTGGAATGTGAGTGTGGTGTGGTGTGTTGTCTGACCACGTGTCTGTCAGTTTGTGTGCAAATGGAGGTTTTCTTGTGTGAGTGTGTCGAGTTACGAAGGTGAACTCTAGTGGATTGGGTTGCTGTGTATATTTTGGGCTATAGAGAGGCGTCTGTTTGTTTTTCAGGTGTGTTACCCTTTCCCCCTCTCCACCGTTTCTCATAAGTCAACACTATTGACTCTAAACTATCACGCATATTTTCAGGTGTGTTACCCTTTTCCCCTCTCCACCGTTTCTCATGAGTCATCACTATTGACTCTAAACTATCACGCGGATTTGGAACCAAACTATGGGGGAAAATCTTGGGAGAAATCTGGTAGAAATGAAACTATGGGGAGAAACCAAAGTATGAGGAGAAATCTTGGGAGAAATATGGAAGAGTCTACCTTGTAAACTAAGCAAAAACTCAAGTACAATCTCTACCATAAACCATGCCAAACTAGCAACAAAGTGGGAGATAACTCAATCACTACACAATCATGAAAAGCATGATCAAACACATCAATACCGATTTTTACATATACATAAAATCAGCTCCACGAAGGTTTACAATCTACAAGCATAAACAACATCACTAAACCAAGTGAGCCAAACATCTCAACCAAGCATAAAGTGCAGAATCAAATATGCAAGCAGTGAGCAAACTAGCTCAAAACACATCCCACAAGAGAATCTGCCTGTAAAAATTTGCAAAATACCTGTGAATGGAAAAGTCTGTAGCCACACGAGCATATGCATCTCTCACTCCTGTGAAAGTGGGTATAAAAAAATGCTACACCGTGTCTAGGCTAACAAAACCTATCAAAATGGGAGTTAAAAGTTGACCACTAAACCATCAGAGAGTGAAACTACAAATACACATGAAACATGGCAAGAATAAGGGAAAACATCGACAGAGTTTCCCCTAAAAATTGAGTGAAAACTCAAAAAATCTTACCAATACCGCATAGAGCATACTTACCTTCAATATTCAAAGATTTCTTCATAGCTTGGTAGCTATGCTTTACACTAGCAGTAGGAACCATATACTTACCAATCAAGTGGAATTTTATGTCATGAACCAAAGGCCAGCTTTTTTGCTGAGAGTAGATACTTACCTTCAAAAAACTTTAAGTTTTAAGTATTCAATACAATTCGGAAGATTTCAGCCCTATTTTTCTCCAAGATACCTCCATTCCCTGGGTGCTAGATAACCTTAACACCTTCTCCCCATATGAAACCATGAGGAAAGGTATTATGCCAAAGTCCAAGAGTTGCCATATTTATAAACACCAAAGAGCCAGACGTCTCCTTGTTGTGTTTAGACAGAGTTTTATTACCAAAACAATCATAAGCTTTAAGAAAATTCAAGGTTCCATTTACTTCTTATGCGGTTACTAGCTTTAGCTATAAGCCAGAGCAACAAGTGCATTAGCTCTATACTTACTCCCTCCAAGAACCAAGTGATTAGTTATCATCCAGACATTGCAATGTTCGGTTACTGTCAGGCTTGAACAGAAAAAAAGACCAGAGTCGGCTTAAAACAGAGCCCCCGAAAAAAAACCAGTGTCGGCAAAAACAGCTTTTTAAAAAAAGCCTGTATCGGCTAAAAAACAGAGCCATCTTTTTTTTAACACACTTTAGGTAGGTTGTTAGGCAACAGGACCTACAGCGGCTTAAGCTAAGCCAAGATACCCATATTTTTTCAACAAGATCAGTTAGCAAATCCCCCATCCTTCTACTACGTCCCCTTTGTAAACATTGCTACCATTTTTAAGGGTTGCAGCAGTTTTCATGAAAAAACCCAGTCTACGCAGAGTATTGTAAAGACCACTTCGTAAAGAAAAAAACCTTAATGAATGTCATTCAGCTCTGTGTTATGCTATGAGGACTACTGCAAGTAGTATTAACTAACTGTTTTTTGAAGCAATAGATAACCAACAGATTTCAAAAAAAGCTTAGAGAAAAAAGCCTGAGTGTTTTGAGCGGCGGGCTCCATAGCTCGGACAGTGAAGCAGACAGTCTATTGCCTTTAGTCAGAACAACAAAAACATACACAGGCTAAGTGAGGGGCAAGGTGCGCCCTCACCTTATTTATAGAGTTTTGAGTTGCATTCCCATGAGCGTGATCGATGAGAGAGGCAAGCCGCCCTGCAGTGTAGCTTCTTCAAGAGATGCACAGAAAGCCTTGCTAGGGAGATCCATACCCAAGATGCGCAGGCCACCTAGCATTTACAATGAGAGCTCGGTGTTTTACTCACGCAAAATCCTAGGAGGGATTTGTTATGCAAGGGCTTAGTCCCATAAGTTCAATGTCATAAGTTGTCATCACATGAGTGCTTCAAGGTGTGTGTGTGTGTGTGGGGGGGGGGGGGGGGGGGGGGGGGGGGGGGGGGGGGGATAGGAGGAGGGAAAAACTAAAGCCTTAATAGTACCACAGTGTGTGTGTGTCTGTGTGTGTGTGTGTGTGTGTGTGTGTGTGTGTGTGTGTGTGTGTACCCGCCCTAACACAGGCACCACACACAATGGGTTGGTAGTAGGCCCATTGTGTATGGGCCTACTACCTTATCAAAGAGATGAGACTCTCTTTATTAAATAATAATCCCGGTCAATTATGCTGAATGAGAGCTTGAATGATGTTGTTACGGATCTGGTTCCGATTAAATCCGTTATGGCAGTATTTTTTAATTAGTACAGAGATTTCTTCCCATTCCATGGAGGGTGTAGATGAAGAGTAGCATATTAGGTAAAGAAGGCCAATACAGGAGCAGATAGAGGCTTTGTATGGCCTATTGCTATTTCTTTTGATGAATTCTATGTGAGGCAGCTTAAGAAGATCCTTTCTCCATATAAATATAAGGTCATATCCACCTGTAGATGGGGAGTGAAGTGATATTGAAAGGTTAGAAAATTGGGTTGATTTGCAAAAGATCCCAAGAATCAAAATATCTGGAATGGAAGTAGGCTCAATTTTTAGGCAATGGAGATATATTTGCTCAATCTCAGTAGAGAACAATCTGTTGTTAATACTAAGTAGGTCATCCATATATCTAAAAGTATGATTGAATAGTGGATGTTTTTTATGGTTGGCTTTCATGTTCTTGAGACACCATTTGTATTCAAAAAAATCCAGGTAGATGTTACACATCAATGGTGAGCAAGAGAAGCCCATAGGAATGCCAAGGCATTGATTAAAGCAGCAACCGCCTACAGTAATAGTGCAATTATTCAACAGCCAAAAAATATATGAGCAAAGCTTTGTTTCATTGAAGTGTAGAGGGTGTTCAGAGTGAGATGCATGAATCCATCTGGGTTTCTTGGCTAGGGAGATATAATGATGCTTTCTTTTTTTAGCATTGGTAAAAGCTAAGTTAATAGCCTTGGCTAAAACCGTCTTAAGGCCAACATCCCCACTAAGTGGGATGTTTTCGTAGCATTGTGTAATATCAGGTGTGACTTAAGGAAGGTTAAGTGTGAATTCTGTGGAATTGTTTGCCAGCCAGAAGGGATTGTATTGGATATTTAGGAAGTCCTTGCAGGTTTTTTGCTTCTCAGCACAAATGAGTTCTAATTCTTTGAGAATAATATCAAGGCAAAGAGTAATATCTTTGGTGATATCTGTGAATATACAGTTAGAGGCATCAGATATCCATCTGAATTTATGTTTGTGGAATTTATATGTAGGAAATACTACTGGTAACTTGGTGTTGCTAATAGAGTAACCAAGCTGTTCTAAATGTTTAGAGATCTTGTTAGAGATATCTTGCGGCGTTTTGTTGGTATGACAGAACTCTTTTCCTGATACTCGATCCCGAGCTCCTTTCCAAGCAAGGAATTTGCACATAATAGTAGGGTAGTTAGAGCTTTTGTCAAGCCCGACCACAAACCATTTATCTGAGATTAGTTGAAATTCTAAAGCTAGCTGAGGTGTAAGCCAAGAACTCTCAGAAGAAAACCATTTTCTAGGAAGTAGAGAAATTTTGTAAAGGAAGCATTCTTTCACTAATTCCTTTAAGTTTGGTAGGACTGTCATCTCCAGTCGGAGAGCACCGACAAGGTCAGTGAGGCAGCTCAGTAAAGCTGATAGTGCAAGGTAAGGGTTTTTTGGATAGTTGGGTATGTGATTGAGTCCTTTGGTCAATACCTTATGTATTGTGACATTATCTATAATATTGAGGTCCTGAGTACAGACATGGCTCCCAAATCCTTCAAAATCCTTGCAGAATGAGGTAAATTTTATGCATGTACAGTAAGGGATTGTTTCTTGTCTAAGAAAGTCATTATTTTAAACTAATCCTTTTATAGGATATGGTATTTCCATCCAATGAGAATATTGTCAAAGCAGTTTATAATTCCCAAAAAATAAGTCAAAGCACTCACAAAAAAGACTTTTTGGTGAGATCCAATCGAGAAGTATGTTGTGAAATGACAGTGTATGTAGATAGCACCATAATTCGAATCATCTTTGCTGAGGACTTTTCTTCCACATGGGTTTGTAAAGACCTGCAATATATTCAGGGATTAGATTTCAGGGAAGTTTCTGATTGCAGGGAATGTGCCTCTCCCTCTTGTAAACCTACAAGACTTTCCTCGATTAGATGAGGAGCTACGTGTGAAAAAAGAGGTGAAGGAGTTGGGAGAAGCTAAAGAGTTAGCTCTTTTTAGAGCAGGAGAATCGTCATATTCAATACAAGGTTTAAGAAGATTAGTGATGTATTTGACTTCTTTGTAGTTAGCATAAGTTGTGAGGTATAGACCAGGCTCATCAGCTTTAAGTTCTTTCAGAATATCATGCATCAGAACTCGGAAGATATTGAAGGCGACTTGTGCAATCACAATCTGCTTAGCCTGTCCACCTAGCCATGAGCAGATTAGGGATAGATGAAAGTCAACTGGTTTCTCTGGGAACAATAGATCCAAATGGTTGAGGATGTACCATATTGCATGATCAAACCACATGATGCCTGATTCACAGGTAGCTTTTGGGTCAAGGAATCTGTAGGCACATTTTACATAGGGACGAAAGATATTCCAGATTGACTCTGTGTAGAAATCTGGGTTACTTTTTGCAAATTCCATGCTACCCTTAGTACGTATGTACAATCCAGCATTTGAAGGGCATTTGGAGTGGTCGATAAGATGAAGGTTAAAGGGGGCTTTAATCAGTTCTCCCTTGTTCAAGAATTGCCCACCTTTAAGGATTTTAAGCTTACAATCTTCCACTGTAGAGGCGGGGAGGTTGGCCAAGTATACCCAGGTTTCATTAAGAATAGGAGCCAAGAAGGCTTTAATTCGTAGAACCCATAGTTGATGGTCTACTCCGAGAGATTCAATTTCTATCTGTATTATTGGTAAGACAGGAAAGACTTTTGAGATTTTAGGTACCATCTCAAGGAGGTTGACATCATTGAGAGAGCAGAGATTATTTTGAAACTCTTTTACTGCTTCTAGAGCTACACTATCTCGACAGAAGAGGCCACCAGTAGGAGGGATAGAGGGGGTACTTTGGGTGCAGACAAACGTGGGGTTAAGCCCACAGAGTTTTCTAAGGAAATTTGATAGTTCAGCTCCAGATGAGGAGAACAGGGCAAGCTCTTGCTGATATTGTGAAGCAAGGACAGGGAGTTGGGCAATATATTGGGATAGCAGATTAACACCTTCTAGAGGGTCTTTGTCCAATGATGCCAGAATTTTTACCCAGTCATTAAATGACAACATATGCAAGATAGAAAGTTTTTTGTCCGAGACAAGAGTTGAATCATAAATAAGTTGTGAAGCATCCAAACTGTTAATACATCTGAGGACCAAAGAGGAGGCCACAGAGAGGGGCTCCGCGGTAAGTTCCAATCCTTGAGATAAAGCAACAGTCTGAAAAAACAGTGAGGTCAGGTTTATTTTTTCTTGCCATAGTATGATACATAGTTTTTCTTTCCAAGCAAGGAAAGGTCTAGTTCTAGCAGCTAAGGTATCCTTTGGTGTACGGTCTTTAAGGTAGAGCTTAATCTGATGAAGAATCTTTGCATGATTCTCAGGGTTGTGATTAGTACTCATGCAATCTATCATTCTATAACGTGAGCAGTCCTGAAACAGAGGTGATATAAAAAAAATATTAGCAAGGTGTTCTAGAATGTAAAGTCTTTTTGGTCTTGCAACCCTTCAACCGGAAAAGTCTGAGACTATGGTAGCCGTGAGCAGGGAACCAGAAGAGAGTCTAAAAGGGGCCACCTAACACCAGTCTATCAATGAAGGATTTAACGACTGTGGGTCCAATTTAGAGCTCCATTCCTACGATAATTTCCTAGGCGAGCATGCCGGTTTCCCCGAAGAGGAGAAGCCTTATGTATAGGATGTGTGTGTAGGTGTTTAATCTTAACTAATAAGACATAATTGAATTTTTACATTCAAAAGACAGCTAGCCAAGGAAAAATGAACTGATAAGTACAAAAATAACTCAGTATCAGAATTATTTAGGTACAGTGATTGTAAGAAAGAGGTCCTCTTTCAGTAAGGTTGGAAGTAAAAAAGACTTCCCCGTTCCTCAGTGGGTATTTCATCATAGTAATGTTGCTGGCCAAAGAAAAGAAAACCCTCCAAGATAAGATAGAGTCCTTACCTGCATCCATCCAAACAAAACAACAATTCAGTTAGCCTTGGATGTGTTTTACAGGTATTAATGGACTATGTCAGTTGTTATCCATGTCCATCTTACAAAATTTACTTACTTTAGACAAGCTTTTAGGTTTATTAGTACTCTTTACATATTCCTTCAAAAATCAGTGGTTTACTTTCTAATATGAGTGGTGAAGTCCATCATAAAAAAGGCTTTTAAGAATAGTGAGGTTTACTTGTTAATCCATAGCTTGGTAGCTATGTTTGAGCCCATAATAACAACCATCTACTTATTAAGCACTAAAGTTAAAAAATACCATTTTTTACCAGTGGAACCTCATTTCTTGAGCCAAATCTTGGTATTTATGCCAAGTTTTGAGGGTACCAGCCATATACTTACCTTCAATATCCAAAGATTTCTTCATAGCTTGGTAGCTATTCTTTACACTAACAGTAGCAACCATATACTTACCAATCAAGTGGAATTTTATGTCATGAACCAAAGGCCAGCTTTTTTGCTGAGAGTATATACTTACCTTCAAAAAACTTTAAGTTTCAAGTATTCAATACAGTTCGGCAGATTTCAGCCCTGTGTTTCTCCAAGATACCTCCATTGTCCTGGGTGCTAGATAACCTTAACACCTTCTCCCCATATGAAACCATGAGGAAAGGTATTATGCCAAAGTCCAAGAGTTGCCATATTTCTAAACACCAAAGAGCTAGACGTCTCCTTGTTGTGTTTAGACAGAGTTTTATTACCAAAACAATCATAAGCTTTAAGAAAATTCAAGGTTCCATT